>NC_067125.1:9882775-10520830 GCF_021347895.1 Acanthochromis polyacanthus | reverse complement strand
TAGAAATACCAGTGTGGGCTACAATGTAGCTCTTCTAAATTAATGTTTTTACATCATTTTATTCCTGTTTCGGTTATTTTGCTCATTGTTGTCGCTTCTCCAGATGTGAACATTAAGAACAACAGAATTACCTCATAATTACCCAACAACCTGACCTTTGTTTATCTCAGGTCAGACAAGGGTCTGAAAAGAGATGAGAGAGCTGAAGAAATCAACTTAAACCAGAAGTCCACTGGGAGAAATCTTCCCCTCATATATACAGGTTCTCAGTCTGGATTTGGCCCAGTCAGCATGGTGTCCATCTATAACACCAGAACAATCAATAGTTCTTGATAATAATCCGCTTATGACAGATTGTTGGAATGACCCTCAACTTAGTTTGTACCTAAAGATCCTGAATCAGTCTGTCTGGCCAAGCAACACACTCCACATGAAGTATATAATGGATGATGATGATGATGGACAATTGTCAGGAAGCTTCATATTCAGACTACAGACTCACGCTTGTGGTTGTTCTTGCGCTGGAAGGGTAGCGTGTGTCGCTCTGAGTCTTCTTCACCCTCCTCATCTGCCAGGTGTGTGTGAGTGTAATGGTAGCTCAGCCCTGGACGGTTCTTATAGCGCTTTCCACAGACTGGAACACACACATGCAGTGTATGGCATTAGTTTGATGCACATATGTGTCAGTTAAGAGTAAAACATTCAGGGCGTCAATATATATTTGAGGGACTTTTGAAGTTGATGGGACATATCTGGAATACATTTTTATTTAAAATAAAAAATCTAGATTTTTTATGTTCATTATGATCATGTCTTCACAAATTCCACAATTATTGATTTTGGGAACAATCACTTATTAATAAAAAATGACTGAATATCACTAAAATGCCAACTAAATAACCATCCGAATTTAATAACAACCACCTTCTAATTAGCTAAACAAATTAGCTTATCTTTTTGTACTATTTATCTTGTTTTTCTGTGTATGGATGAATATGAATGTATGTCGCACACTGTGGGCTGCTGGACCCCTGAATTTCTCCCCTGGGGATTAATAAAGTATCTTTATCTTATTCGAAAATTGTTTTGATTGTGTTCTTTTTATTAAATTGAGATAATAATGACAGATATTTCTTTTTTGGTAATATATCCAATTTTATATGGAAAACAACACATTGTATCTGTGTCCGAGAAATCATTGTCAACTAAGTTATCCATTACAAAAACACCTCTCAAGAAAGTGATGTCGTTTCCTCCTGAAGAAAAGACTCCAAGACTTTCTGAGTTATTTACTATAAAGTAGTCAAAAGGTTTACTACAATAGCTTTATAAATAACTTTAAATTTCAATATTCCTCAATTGTATATATAATATTTTAGAAGAATCTTTTTGTAAAAATGTCATGTGGTGTTTGGTTATAGGCAGCCATGTTGATTTTAGGCCTGAAAACAGCAAAAATGTCAACTATGATACAAGAAGTCCCACAATTATAATATTGACCCGAGGAGAAACTGAAAAAAACCCAAAACATGTGGCGCTCACTGTCACAGACGTAAGGCTTGTCTCTGTCTTCAATGGCAGGCAGCTCTTGTCTCTTTCTCATGCCCCCGACACCATAGGCCTACAGAAAACACACACACACACACACACAGTTGTAAGTACTGAGGCAGCTTCGTGCAAAAGTACACATGTAAACACATAAGAAGTCTGAACTTCCACACTCGTAACATAACTCTTGTATGCGCACTCACACACACAATATAAAGAGCAAAACAGCGCAGCCCTCAATTGGCTGTTCGAGTGTCTACACACACACACACACACACACACACACACACACACACACACACACACGCACGTTTGCATTCTAATCATCTGCTCTCAGTGTAAAGCTCCACTTCCAGCAGGAGGGGGCTGATGACACCTAGCAGGGGAGCAACAGTTCCAATTAGCAACCCTGGTGTCTGTGTGCAAGTGTGTGTGTATGTGTGTGACTCACTCTGTGTTTGAGTGTGTGTGTGTGTGTGCGTACTGTATGTGTGCATGATAATTTTCAGAATACGTTGTTAACACTTGATTATCTTCCCATAGGATGCTCAAAAACAGTGGGGAAAAAAGACCTGTCTGATCTAATCAAAGTCGTACAAAAAGAGGTCATCACAGCAGGATTTAGATCTTTGGATCCGTTTGCATTTGTCTGTAATAACTGTTGGTTTGTCAAATGACATCTCATTACAGAGTGCGGTATACAGAGAGAGCACAAAATTATTCTTGACTTATTATATTTTATACTGTGTGAAATATGGCAGTCAATATTATCCTATTCTCTGGTGTCGTGTAATTAGATCAATTTATGTCTTCATGTGTCTGACAGACAGAAGACTAAGGACCACAAACACTAACTTTGCTTGTTGACAGCCAAACAAATTCTCTCTTGACTTGTTAATTAAGTATCAAATGACCAAGGGAAAAAGAGAACTTGTTGTCTTACCCGTGCTTTGGTACGGTTCTTGCGCTTCGGGACGTCTTCCTCCATCTCGTCCACCTCCAGCTCATGAGGGAAATCCCCGACAAGCAACTTCTATTGGTGAGATATACAGAGAGACAGATGGAATATCAGACAGGTTAGTGAGTTTACTTTTTTCCTTTCTTTTCTTGTTTATTGCCATCAGCCATCTAACTTTCTTTCACCCTGTTCTGCATGCACCCATAAGCTGTCATAAAATGACACCTCCTCTTCCTAGTTTTGAGGTTGTTTACATGATCACAGCACAGAAAACCTTCAGACTCGCCACTTCACTGCAATAAAATAACAGAACTTCCTCAGTTAAACAGGTGCACCATGCAATTTAGCACTGCAGTTGTATTAAGTTGGGAGGTACATAAAAATAATCAAAACTGAGAGGCAGACAAATTTCTATTCAGATTTTTCAGGTCAAGGTCTAAAACAACGGAGCTTAGACTTTCCATATTCAACTCGATAGGTTGTTTTACAGTGCTTAAATAAAGTAATCCCCCTCCTTGGATATTTTCCCCCTATATTGCTTTTCAACATTGAATTAATTAATCTGGTGCTTCATGTCAAACTGAAACCAGAATTTTGCAAAGTAATGTCAGTTAACCCAAAATATAAAATGTAAGTGATTGGTTAAATATTCACCCCCATCGGTTGTCCTCAAAAACTGAATAACTGCAAGAAAGAGACAAGTGAGGAAGACCACCAAGACACCTATGACTCCTCTGAAGGAGTTACAAGCTGCTGCAGCTGAGACGGGAGAGACTGTGTATCCTAACAAATGCTGCTTTTTCACCACAAGGCATGTGGGAGACTCCTAAGTCAACTCTTTGGTCTGATAAAACCAAAATTGATCTTTTTCACCATCAGACAAACCACAATGTTTAGCAGACATGAAACACTGCAGATTATCAATACTCCATCAACACAGTTAAGCATGGTGGCGGCAGCATTATCAGCGTCGGAAGGATAGATGGTAAGATAAATGCAACAAAGTGAAGGTAACCTGATGCAGTTTGCAAGAGAACTGTGACTTGGGAGAAGATTTCCAGTGAGAAAATGACCTGAAGCATACAGCAAAAGCTGCACAGAAATGAGGTGAATGTTCCAGAGTCAAAGCCCAGATCTGCATTCAGTAGAGAATTTGTAGCTGGATTTGAAAAGGGATCTTTACCCACAATCCCTTTGCAACCTTACAGAGCTTGACTAATTTTGTTAAAAGGAATGGAATAAAGTTACAGAGTGCAGATAGACAACGGAGACCTAAACACACAGAATCAGAGCTGTAGTTATAGCCAAAGGTGCATATACTAAATACCAACCTGAGCGAGGTAAACACTCAAGCAATCACTTATTTTACTTTTTTTGTATAGTAAATTAATTGATCTTACCTTGTGGAAATCTGTTTTCACTTGACAAAAAAAAACATGGCCATGATTCAGCGTTTAAAAGCAACTGAAGCTGATAACTTCCAAGGGGAGTAAAAACTTTTAATAGGCACTGTATCCCCTGCATCCTAAATGTCTGCTTCTTTCATACCTCTCACATTCAGAGTGTAATGCAGTCTTTCCATTATAAACTTTTCACAGGCTCCTCAGGATGAATAAACTTGAACTTCATGTGTAAAATCAGAGTGAACCCTTAACACATAAGGCTTTTAGCTTAGCAAACATCTTCTTCTTGTAGCAGACATTCATGTGATTGTGGCTTGGTTATCTGAGATTTAAGTTCTAAGAAATGGGGGGGGTGGGGGGGTGGGGGGGGTAGTGTGGACATGGAGTTATGATAGAGCACAGTGTAATGCCTGCCTAGGAGAGCTGGAGTCACGGGAAGCCTTGGATTAGAGGCCCTAAACACTCCTCAAGCTCTCAGAGGGCCACTGTGAGCACCGTTCACTCAACCGCTGATTGATTAGCTGTCCATTTGAGTTCAAGAGCAACGGCCTCTAGCTGGTGAAATACTCCACAGACAGATGGGCATTAAGTTTTCAGTGCAAGTTACATTTTCCTTTAATGAAAACAAAAAGATTAATTTTTTTTAAAAAATCACATAATTGGTGTAAAACGCACGAGCGGAATCCCTGGAAAACAGCAAGCTGCCGCGCAATCACACACAATCAGAAGCACATGCACACACTCGGTGCCAGGAGGGAGCTGTCAGAGCCGCGGGAGCCTGTGTCACCGCCAAAACACACACTCGGAGAGAGACAAAGGCACAGACAGACAAAGAAACACAAACACAGAGGGTAATACAGACAGATAAAAAGAGATAGACAGCCTGCCATGAGAAGAAAACAACAAGACCCAGAGAACAACAAAGAGAAGAAGAGATAAAAATGAAAGGGAAGAAAGAGGAACCGGAATCTCACCTGACATTCGCTCATTGGCTCTTCTTCCTTGGTTTCTACCTTCTTGTCCAGGGTTTCCCCAGCGAGCAGCGACTCTAGCACAGGACCGTCTGGGATGCCCCCCTCCTTCTTTAGAGAGGCCTCGTAGTCTGGAGAATGAGACAATTACAATCAGAAAACAGCAGAGACCTCACATTCATGCTGACATGTACAGCTGAGCTGGCAGGGCCTGGAGGAAACTAGATTTGGCAGTTATTGAAGCCACAAGGACTTCAGCTTCTGCACCGTCCAGAGGCTGAAATGATCACATGATCGTGTATCACCTGGGAGAAAGTTTGACTTTTTCTTCATGGAAACTTGACAATGTTTTCATGTGAATCATTTGCTGTAGAATGTAACTAAGTTGTGGCTTTTAATCAGTGAAACTCAGCTAGTAATATTCTATCAGATCATAATAAAAGCACCAAGATCAGAAGTTATTTGAGTTATTTCAGTGAGTTATTAGAAAATTAGAAAATATCCAAAAAAGATAGTTGCTATCTCAGGCTGAATTTTGAGGCCATGGTTATAAAAATCTTTTAAATCTTCAGTGAAAACAGTCTCACAGCAAAATGTGTAACAGCTACATTAGTCTACAACCAAAAACTTGTCAGCTTCACAATAAAGGCTGCAAAATTCTAAAATGAATATGGTTTTTGGCCCATTCTTTTAAAATGACCTTCCAGTATTTTTTTTCGTTTTGCATATAAAGACTACAACATATTTCACATCAGGAGATCTGATGGGTGGCAGTGGCATTGACCAAATACAGGACTTTCACTCGGGGGACTGGAGTTTCATCTAAGTGTTTTACAGTCTTTTTTTAATTGAAACTAATGCATCTTGCACTGTGGACCACTAGCTATTACACATTTTGGTATGAGCTGGAATAAGCTTACAAAGAATACACAGCATCTGTGCTCCTGCAGCCTTAAAGCAACTGAAGAGGAAATAAAAGCCAATCCAGCCGGTTCCAGTAAATGCCTAGAATTAATTTACAACTTTTAATATGCATCTTATAGAAAAACACATTCCTGTCAATCGCAAAAGCTCCTAAAATGTTCCATCCTCCGGTTCTATAATTCCATCTAGCAGACGCTTTTATCCAAAGCGACGTACATCTGAGAGTAGATATAAAGTAGATCCTATTTCCTACCAATCTTGAACTCGATTGGTACAAGCCGCGGGTCCTCCAGGATGTTTAGCCGTCTCTTCTTGCGCCAGCAGCGAGCGGGATATGTGTACAACTGACCTGGAGCATGACCTGAAACACAGAGGAATCCACTGCTTGGATGTAGGACAAACTACTATGACTGATACATCAAGGATGAGATGATCATAATAAAACAAACTTATGTTCTATAATAAACACTAATAAACAAATTTTGAAGGTTGTACTAACACGTCTTAGTTGACTGTGTAACATCTGCCTGTTAGTTTTTCAGGTATCTAGTTATTTCAGTTTATCTCGAGGTGGGACCCCAAACTTTTGAACGGTAGCGTAGGTATCAACCAAATGTCAAGACCCAAGGTGGAAGAAAAGTCCCAATTCATCCCCTGTAGACAAAATGTTTTATTATTTTAATCTGCCTCTGGTTCAGTTAGTTATGTACGATTGTTTTGTTAATGGTTGTACTGTGCATGCTTCCTAACCAAAAATGTAATAACTGATATGGTTTATTTTCTTGGTTTTGGAAAACTTGGCTACACACATGCAAACCCCACTGAAATTAAACAAATAAATGAATTTCAAAAGAAAAAAATTAAAATGCACAATAAAAAATTAAACGCAACCTTTTGCTGAGGTCCTTGTAAATCAAGTTTTAACTAAAAGTGACTAATAAACAAAACCAAAACAAAAATAAATAAATCTGGTGGCAGACACCAGGCACAGCCTACAAACTAAAATTGTTAATACACCAAACAAGTACACACACACACTCACACAGGCACATTCTCCCTGGAATAGTTGGTGCCAGCGGCGTATCATTGCCTACAGGGGTGTCTGATTCACTGCCAAAATACACTGATGTTACAGGGAAAGAAAAAGCAATGAGGAAACACCCTTTGGGGAAAGTTAAAAAATAAAAAAAAGTTGAGGTGTGAAAGGTAGGAGGGCTGAAAAGGAGGAGGCGGAAATGAGGGAGGAAGGAAAGAGAGACAGAAACAAGCAGAGCAGAGGATGGAGGGAAGCCGTGAGACAAATGACTGGAGAGAAAAATTTGTGTAGAACAGCTGGCAAGCACACACACACCAATGGAAAAAAAAAACAACACACTAAGGAGTGCTTCTAAAAACTACAGCCCACCACTTTAGTGTGCACAGGTTAACACAGACACACACCTGGTCCACGGTGGTTCTTCTCCATCCAGATGTAGCAGTTGCTCTGGGCCACGCCAGTCTGGGAGTCGAGGAAGGGGAGACGCATGGAGCGCTCTGCACATAGACGGGCATTGTAGCTGCGACAGTGTTCAATGGCCTCCTTATAAAACTCCTCACCAAGACTGAGACGGAACAAAGAAAGGGAGGAAGAGCGGGGAGGGAGGAGGGCCAGAGGTGAAGGACAGGGAGGGTCCAACATCAGCAGGGAAACCAAACGATGATGCGTGTGCGAGTGAAAAAGAGGAAGGCCATTAAGTGGACTTTCATGGACAGGTGTAGGGCAAGTTTTTGTATGTGTGTGTGCGTGTGTGTGTGTGTGCAGCGTGAAGCATGAATGCATGTGTGTAAGTCAAAAGGGGCAGCGGGTGCAGTCATTGGCTGTTCCAGTGTGTGTGTGTGTTGCAGGTGAGCGGTGGAGATGCACAGTCCTATTAACCTGGGTCACAGCAGAAGAGCCGGCAACTACACACTACTAAAACCACACACACAAACACACACACGCACAGACAGACACACACACATGCACATGCTGTACAGTAGAACAGCCTCAAACACATTTTTTTCCCTGGAGAACAATGTATGCACTGTATTTTCTCACCTCTACAAGTGTGAGTTTGATTAACATTCAGTGTAATATTCTTCTCTTTGTCCCTCCCTCCCTCCCCTCCCTCACCCGCTCCTCCCTTCCTCCCCTCCATCTCTCATCCCCCCCTTACCTGTTCTTGATGACTGCACCTCCAGATTGCCTGTAGGGAGAAGAAGAAGAAGAAAAAAAACCAATAGATGTGTGGTGAGTCACTCCTCCACCCCACCCTATTTTCTCCACCGTTCGTTCTTTTCCAACACGTTTATGTCACTCTCTCTGCCACTTTTTTTTCTGAATTACGTTTCTTTCCTCTTTTTTTTCATATGTGCATGCTTAACTTTCACACTCTGCCCGCTCTCTCACTATACTTGTCTCTCCTTTTTTCCTTTCAAATTTTCATCCTTCTTTGCACTTCTCGCTGTCTTCTTTTTGTCTCTCTCCTGTTAATCACTCCTCTCTCGTGTCTTCCTGCTGAGTGCAGACATCAAGGTCACTCCGCTATACAGACGGTGGATACAGGACACACAAAACTACACAGCCACACATACACACATTGGGATACGGTGCAGGGCCAACTGCAAACTGACTAAAACAGTGCGGCGTAGTCACTGGTAATGATTTGTTGGATTTTCTTCTGTGCAGCCGCGAAAAGACGAAACCGATGCACTGATTGATTAATTTTGCAAGACCTTTAGATTTCTAGACCTTTGGAAAATGTGGTTGCGGTTGCACAATTTGTTTCTGAATTATAGTAGTATTAGAGTACACCAACAGTGGGGCACTGCCATACTTAGGGTTTAAAAATACATGCAACAGAGCCAGAGATCTATTCTTTTTATTGCTCGTGTAATTCTGTTTTTGAAAACCCAACTCCTACATTATTATCCACAGCGCAACTTGACCTTCAGCAGTTCGGTTCAGAGATGCAGTGTGTTATGCTGGTATTGGTTAATGCAGCCTTGAGCTTCTAGCCTCCAGGAGAAATGAGAGCATTCCACAAAACTCTGCTAATCTCACCTCTGTCCAACGCAACACCCACAGATTTTAGTTTCATTCTTTTCAAACCTTAAGTATTGAGACCCATCTGACACCAACTCAAATGACATTGCCTGAGACCCTCGGGGTAGAAAATGCTTCATACAACTTTTTGTTACCTATTGTTAAATCACAAGTTTAAATACTTTACTGCATCTGAATTTACCACAGCGAAACACGGCTACTCTGAAGCTACTAATCTTTAAAAATTGGTCATCCATGCAAACTTTCACAATCCAGTTTTTCCACATTTTTAACAATAGCTACTCAGAAGAGGCATGATTTTAACTGCACAGTAAACCACATTTGGTGCACAAGTGAGTGTTTGCGGTGGCAGGACGGTTTATGAGGGACATGTCATCTAGTGGAGGTCAGGGATGGAGGAACATATGACGTCAAAGCTTCACATCACAGACAATGCTCGTTGTTGTTGTAACAGACTTGACATTAGGTCTGCACTGTGTTTGACATGTCCGGTAGCATCTTCACAAGTTCACGATATCCAACAAAATTTGCAATTACGCTACAAGAGTAATTGTGTGCATGCCTGAGAGTAGTGTGTATGTGCAAAATACGTAGATAAAGCTTGTGTGAATTTGTGTGTATGTCATAGAGTCCTCCAAGCAGACTAGAGAAGCAGCTTAATAACAATGACTATGCATCCACTAATGTCAGCTGTCTGTGTGCACATGCGCAAAGGAGCATCACTAAGGGTTTATGTTACTTTTGCAGATGGAAGACTACCTTCCATGAATGCTGTAAGTTCCATCTTTGTAATCTGCAGAGACATACTACTGCCAAGAAGGTGCACTATTGCTCTTGTAGTGTAGTTATACAGAAATGTTGTGGTGCATGTGGACATTTGTGAAGGGTTCTGCACGGACTCTTGCGAACTATTGAGAATGATGAAAGTTACATCACACAGACCTACAGATCCTTTCATGTAATCGCACATTTGGACAGTATAACCCTGCTGGGTTGATTATATTCCACTGTGAACGCACACCATGATACTACTATTCTGGTCTGCTGGAGTCCAATTGGAGGACTGTGGTCCATTTATATGCAGTAGGTCGTATCTACATGTTCTTTACATGCACACTATTGCTCTTGTACTGTAATTACTGAATGGACTATCTGCGGGGGTCCCTACAAACTCTCATAGCCTTGGGCAGATGACTAAAGTTACATCACGCAGACCTTGGTATTTGTTGAAGTGAAAAACTATAACACTGGCCTAACTCTGCACTGCATATCCTGTCAACCTGTCAGACATATCTAAGAAATTGTATGTCCTCATCGTTGACCTTAAAAATCCTTTTTCCCTTCAAAGCACTGTGCCACAGAGGATCACCGTATGCTAAAGAATGGACTTATCTGTTGTTCGATTTGGTTAATACGTCATTGTAATGAATGTTGGTTGTCTATGGTTGTTTTGAATACCCCTTATGTGTATTACATTACATTTCATACATTTACATTTAGACTCCAATGTTTAATGTCTGAAGGCAATGGAAATGCTAAGACAGTAGAATCAACAATGCAGTGAGTTGAAGTGATGTTGGTCTGATTTATCAACAATTTGTAAATCAGATTAATAAATAGTTGGAATTTCTTTCCAGATCCGGTGTTTAAATGATTTCTCCACACCAGATGTTCTGTGAGTTGCCATCACCACCTTCAATGTAGTTTTCACTCATATGCAGAAATACTCCTAACACCTGGAAGTACACTGTGATGTATAAAATTGGTGAAGATTCATTTAAATGCACACCTGTTCTTTAGAAAGTTCTTATACTAAAGTAAGAAAAACATTTGTTTATGCCCCTAATAACAACTTATAGATGTGTTTACTACATAAGTAAGTAAGTAAATGTTTACTGTCGCTGTGGTTTGCATCAAGATGACCACATTACCGTTAAAGAACGTCTGTTAGAAAAATGCAGTGTTGGCTGTCTGTTAGAAATGTAAAATGAACAGCCTTCTCTAGTGTTAAAGTTGATGTTTTATTAACCCATCCATCCACCTCAACCTGCTCTCTGTAACAGTGTCACCTACAGTAACTTCCTCCTTTGCTCCTGTCTGAAATAGTGTTGTCACTAGAAGCCTTTATCACTACAGCATAAAGATGTGTTGATTTGGGATGCTGCTGGTGTCTTTATTCTTGGAAGGATGGTCTCTTATTCTGCAGTGCAGGTCGCAAGTCAGGTCAAGTTAGTTACTAGGCCATTATTTTCACTAATAAAAGCTTGGAAGCATTGTGTGCAGTACATGGCTATTCAACAAGTATGTGCTCCTTTAGATGATTGAAAAGAAGGTTCTGCAAACATTCTTTTCACAAAATGAGAAATGAAATGGTTTACATCATTTGAGCCACGAGGATCTGTGTTTTCAAACTAAGTATAATTTGTTGGATGTGATTTGGAAGAGGCCAGTGCCATTCAAACTACAGCGGCAGAACTTTCCCTTGGACTATATTAGTGTTCAGAGATTAGTGCTACAACTTTGCTATTATTTCAGCCATTTAAAGACAAACTACATCTAAAAGACTCTGGCAAATGATTATGTGTTTCAATAATATACCAAATTTGTAGACAGGCATCATCAGACAAATGTGAATTACTTTTGACCATCTTTTTTCATTTCATGTCCAAGCGGTGTTATCAAAGTGCGCAGACAACAATGCCTCTGGATCCAACAGTATTGAATTTGAAAATGTCTCAACAGCGCTCCTCCGTATTGTCATTGCATCAAACCCAATCGTATATTGGATAAATGGTTGTGATTGGCCCAGTGCATGCAAGGCCAGGTGGAAATCTGTTTGAGCAGGAGGAGGGTCAGACACATTCTGTCGGAGCAAATGAAGCATTCGCTCAGATTTGTCTGGCTCCCAGGTTCTTCAAGCTCAGTTATGACGGAATGAAATTTGTAATTTGAAACTGAAAATGCAAACTCATACTAATGGATTTGAGGAAGCAATTCATGGGAAAGAGTGTTCTGCCACTCATTTAGGAGTAAAGCAGTACATCTGATATTATGCAAGTTCACCTGCAGTAAAATGGGTTCTATACTTCCTTTGTACCAACAGGTGTCGCTGTTACCATTATCATAATGTTATTTGTAGCTTTGGTCAGACATGTGGATGTGTATAATAACAGTGCCGCCTACTGGCCAGGGGTGTAAGCAGCGGCTAAGTGAATGGTGACGGTATTGAATCCAGCACGGGAGGAAAAACATGTTGATCAACCTCTCTTCATCTGTTATCGTTTGGAGCCTTGGGAAATCATAATCTGTAAGTTTATATGCCACAATACAGTGTTATATTTTGTCAGCTGTTTTTTTTAGGATTTTTAGCAGCGTATTTCCCTCATTTTAGAGCTGTATGGAGGTGAGCTAATATTGATAGCCGTTAGCTGCTAAACCAAAGCCGACATTAGCCTAGCACCGTGTTACACCCGAGATAGATGTTTATCAAAGGTAATTATTATGATCTGTGTATGTAAGAGCGCTTATGTATTATTCCTTGTTCTGTATGTTACAGTTTCACAAAGAAATATGGTCTTCAGTAAAGACAAAGACAACAACAGCTTGTCCTTTTATTGCCTGAACCATTTCGATGTTTAGCTCGCTGTCTAGATTACGTAGCTACACTAACCTAGGGCAGAAGAAAGAGAATTAGCTTTTAGAGACGTAAAATGCCTCAAAAAATAACTTTCTTAAAAACAGAAATAACACACATCACATGCTTGAGCTATCTTCACTAAAATCTAATGAGTTTCTCCTTAGCCCAAGGCCAAAATTTCTGCCAGATTTTCACCCAAATCTGTTAAGTATTTTTTGAGATACCTACTAATTAACAGACAAAAGACAAACCAACTCACGGGCTTAAAAACTGGCAGAGTTAATTATTAAAGTCTGCCTCAACGTCCCACTGCACCACACTATGGAGGCACAACCAGAACACAAGCTCATAATCAATGCAGAATAAAAGCAGCATTAGGTTTAAACAGATGGGACTTTTTCCACATGAAGACAGACAGGGGGGAGATCCTCTTGTGACAATGTCAAGTACAATCAGCTGTCCTGCTCGGGAATAAGGCCAAATTCAGCTCCGTCATCGGACCAAGTAGATGCTGCTGAGGTCTGACAGCTTGTGCATGGCATCTTCAAAACCTCCTAAACCAGTTCTGCAACCTCGCAGGCCATCGCTGGACGTGTGACATTTAAAGGATGTGATCGGGGCGTCAATATGTGGGGCACGCTGCGCTCATGTCCGCTAACGTGTCGCTGGGAATGAGCCGCTTGCCTTCTGCTGAGGAGAATATGTTTCTTTACAGCTCAGCGCCTACAGTTGGCCACGCATGTGACCGTTGGAGTGTTTTACGGCAGCGCTGGAGATGCGTCACCAGAACTTTTCCTCACCTCGTTTCACTCCGCTTTAGTGCCGTGCCAGTGAACCTCCCTGCAGTTTACAATAAACGGATGAAGAATGGAGCAGGATAAAGGCCCGTCCAAAACAAAAAAATATATAAAATAGCAGGTCAGATCCACACAGCCGGGCAGACACTGCTCACCCATTATGAGGCGCTGCGGAAAAAAGCGACACCTAAATGCCTGAATTTTACATTGGACAGCAGAAGCCTGGCCAAAATGGAGAAATCCATTCCCTCAGAGACATACAGTACCTGCTGTTTGTGTATAAATAGTGATGAGGATGGAGAATAAACACTGACACACACTGAGAGGTACTCAAACAGTCACATACATTCGAAAGACACAGGCCCAGAAAGCCCTACACGGTGCTTTTTAAAATATTAAGAGGAACACGGTGAATAAAAGACTTCAAGGCTGCACCAGTGACCAGACTGAAATACCAGAGTGGGAGCATGAGCGGAAAAAATAGGAAAATATTCAATGCAGAACAGCTCCTCCCTCAGCACCCCTCTCACTTCAAGCCTGCTCCCCTCCATCCTGCTTGCCTTTAGAGGTGCTGGAATAAGTCGGTCCCCTCTCGATAATAAGTTGACGGCTGTAGAAAATGGCTTCTTTCAATTTGGGTGCTTCCAATCTCATTATATTGTGATAGGAGAGCTGCATGACTGTTTGCCCGTTTGGAGGCTCCTGCAGGAGAAGAGCTGAGGCACTCCAAGTGGAGGCTGAGAGGGAGATACCCAAAGAGGACGTTGGGAGACAACACTTGTGGGAAGAGAGAAGAGGGAATGAGATGGGCAGAGGAGAGAAATTGAGACAGAAGATAGTGACAGTCAGGGAGGGAGAGGCGGGAATACAGAGAGACTGGGAGAGAAATGGTGAAAAGAGGAAGGGATGAGAAGTTAGAAAGAGGAGCGTGATGGACAAAGAGAGCAAGGCGATGTGTGAGAAGCTCATTTTGGACGTGGCTCGCAGATAACACCAGCTCTGTCATCTAAGAGAGGCCCACAGACACATTTCTCTGAACTATGAAAGCCTTAATTCAGCTACAAATAGCAGCGAGGCTTCGTCAGACTTTCAACATCGATTTGGAAAATAATAATCGCAAGCTCTTAGATTTGATTCAGAAATCACATTGAGTGGGTGGCAACAGCGGAAAGAGCGTGATCAGCAAACATTCCCTCAAATGCTGCCTTTCACTGTGTCGGCCAGCTCGCTAAGTCGAACAGTAAACCTGAATAGCAGAGAAATAAAGCTATTATCAGTTGGGCGAGGGACAGCCTGTGCTCCCTCGTGGATCTGCAGGTGCAACACAGATAGAGATTTAAAAAGCACTCATGACAGAGAGGACTGTTTGCTATATGAAGTTGGAGCCAAGAGATTGTTAGCTTAGTTTACCACATAGATGGAAGACAAAATCCGGTATCAGTATTTCTCTCAGCAAGAGGGCAAAGGAGAAGCATTTGCCAAAACTATTTCTTTAATATGGACAAGAAAGAAGGGCTCAGCTACTAGACAGATGTTGAATACAGAGGATATTATATAGACAGAGAAACTCTCACAGCTGCACTACTCTGGCTTGTGGCCACTGTGGTCCTAACAAGCCGAGCAGTTGCTGAAAACACAGACCACAGGAAGAAGCGGAGAGAAACCAAACTGCCTATCATCAAACCACACAGCCGATGAAGGAAACCTGATTCTGCCCCGGCACACAAACAAACAGCGGCCATTCGCCTCAATCAGCTTAAAGACTAATTTTACAATCCCGGTCATTTTCATTGACGACATTTTTCCGCATTTATTTCATTTCTGGTTCATTCCAGCGATATTTTACCTTAATGGATACAAACAGACTCACAAGCGCAGAGAGAAATGCTAGCAGTTCTAGTAATGAACTGGCGCCGCGCCAACTCCCCAACAAACTGGAGCTGACTACCAAAAATGTCCAGGCAGACATGACAGAACTGACAATCGGGTGGATCTGCACTGTGCAAGGGCGCAAAAACACAAAGGACACCTGTGCACGGATGCATGCACACGGACACACACACCCACACACACAAAGTGACGCGCGACCAAACGCGCATATGTACGAACAGTGTTTCCACAATGTACGGCATGTATACACAATGGTATGGTGCTGTGACCACACACAAACATACTAACTCAAGATCAGATGAGGAAAGAGAATGAGAGCGCCTGCAGCATGCAGACTGTGTGTTTGTGTGTATATGTGTGTATGAATCCTAAGCCCACACTGAGCTGTCTGCCTCAGCCTGCACTAAGCAAACAGCAGGGAGGGAGAGGCCTCCACGAAAACACTGAAGAAACTGGTATCACTGGGAGCGCACACACACATACACACACAAATAAACACACTTGCTCAGCTGACAGGCAGCAGCTATAGAGCTATCCCAAAAAGCACAGCCACCCTACCAGGCCCACCCTGAGTTGACCATTGTCTGAATCTCTGGGTGATCCCTCAAGTCCCATCCAGCAGAAGCAGTCCACTTCAGCACACACTGAGTCTCAGTCCAGAGTTGCATCCTAAAACACACACACTCTGCCGGCAGCACTGTCTGGTTATGGTGCAATTAACCACATCAATTAGCTGCTTCTCCAACCAATAGGGAAATAGAGGGCTCCCCCTAGAGGTGAGATCACATCATTGGAAAAGCCAAAGACAAATATGAGGGAATCATAAAAATTAGTCCACAATTACAAGAAACGTCCAAGTCGGCAAAGGATTTCATTTCAATGGGGGTTTCCAACTGGGTGAAATTAGGTAATTAAACTGGAAGGAAATGAAGTAGTTCACATGTAAATGGCTTTATGAGGGCTGAGGGCAGATTGTGTGTTGCACTTAAGATTTGTTAGCAAATGCTGCCGAGACTGTGGCAGGCGGTTGTGTGTGTGTGTGTGTGAGTGTGTGTGTGTTTGGGTTAGTTTTAAGCCTGTAAAAACACTTGTGCCTACATACTGAAGTCTGTACACCTGGTCCACACACCTGTCTCATCCACCATTGTCCATCTGTGCAGTTACTCAAACAGAGACGCACACACACACACACACACATACACACACACACACACGCAGCTCTGTAGGCCAACGTGTGTGTGTATTTGTGTGTGTGTGTGTGTGTGAGCGTGTGTTTGTGTGTGAGGAGAACTAATATCAGGCGGCCTACAACTGCTCCGTTTCCTCCCTTCCCCCTCACCCCAGCCCTTCCATGGCTGAACTCAACAGATTAAACTATGCAATATCACCCTTACCAATTCACCCCTCCTCCTCCTCCTCCTCCTCCCCCTCTCCCCCCACCCTCACCACCCCCAATTCAATTTCTTCTCCACTCTCCTCCTCCTCTCACTCTCTCTCCTTCTCTCTCTCACTCTAAGTCAAATGATTTGTCTTTTTTCGCTCTTATTTCAGTCCGTGTGTGTGTGTGTGCACATACACGCTCACATTTTTTTCTGTTCTTCTAAAGATTGCTAGGCTGCAGTGGTGTATACATCATACACAGCTATGTACACTCCAGGCCGCCACATACATGCGCGCTGATCGAGTAGCATGAAGCGATGTTGTCTGGCAAACACGGCTCGACACTAAACACACTAATGCTGTCCTATGTGAGTTAAGGAAAACAGGTACAGATATACCTTTGTGTTTGTGTGTGTGTGTGTGTGTGTGTGAGGCCGGTAAAGACAAAGAGGCCACACTTCTGGTTTGACAGTGACAGACAGACAGATGGACAGACAGGAGTGTGTGTGTGTGTCTTTGCAGGAGCGGACGTCTGCCACACTACCAGCTGGAAAACGTCAGTTTCCTCGAATCGCTGTCACAGCACTGGGTTTGCCTGTGTCTGTGTGTGTGTCTGTGTGTGTGTCTGCAACTGGCTGTTTGCATATTTGAACATGACGACAGATCTGACAGAGAAAACCAGAGTGAGGAGGGTAGACACAGGCAGAGTCGTGCAACAGATCATGTCATTTCTGTCAGTGCTTTGTGTTACCTGCTGTATGTGATTTTAATGAAGAGTTGCGTGCCATTTCCTGCGTGTTTCTCCCTCGTCGTCCGCTGGGTGTGGTTATCTGAGACTCACTCCAGATCTGTGTATGGCAGGCCTCTCTATGCACGCATGTGTCCCGTTTGCACGTGTTTACATCTACATATGTGTGCACATTTTGGTTCGTTCCAGACCTATTTATGCATGCTGAGTATTTGTGTTTGTGTGCGAGTGTGTGCCTGGTCCTGGCATGTGTGTGGGTGTATATAGCCCATAGCTAGCTGCAGTGTGCATTGAGGGCAGTACATCAGGGTAAGGCAATCTGCCTCTGAACAGCTCCTTCAGGTGAGATTTATCACCACTGCACTTGGCCTCTTATTATGGCGATGGATTCCCTACCTCCGTATCTGGGTGTGCACGTGTGAATGCATGTGTGGCTGTCTGTGTGTTTTTCGTGATCTCTCCCCCCCCCACCACCACCACTACCCCCTCAACCAAACCCACTCAACCCCACCTCCCCACCCCAGTCTGCATCCTTATTAAAGTGCTGCAGAGGGAGGCAGCCATTGGTTTTTGTTGACTCCTCCCTCGACAACTCCTGATAGGAATCCACTGGACAGGCACTGGGAATAATATAAATGGGGAATGACAAGAGAGGAGGAATAATGTTGAGAGGAGAGGAGAGGAGAGGAGAGGAGAGGAGAGGAGAGGAGAGGAGACATTCAGGTTGATCTTTTCTCTCTGTTTCCTACCACACCTATTCAGTTTAAGCTTCAACCCAGAACCAAACAGAACCACAAATTCCAAATTTCCTGGCTGGATATCACGCAAGGTCCCAAAGCAGTGGAGCTGACTGACAGTCAGTTAGGTAGCACTGGAGAAATAGGTCATAGAGCTAAAAATACTTATCTATGTCTCTCTCTTTCTCTGTCTCTCTCTATCCTGTCTTCTTAAAAAAAAAAAAGACAAAGTAAAACAGATAGAAAGTCTAAATAAGGGGATGATGAAAGGAATAACTCAGAAAAAGAAATACCCTTAAAAACATCAGACCTCGGGCTCACTCCCGTACGAACGGAGAAAAAACTGGGAGCGAGAGAGGAAATGAGAGAGTGCAACAGTGTGTGTGCTTCCCCCAGTCCTGGCGTTTGTGTGTATGTGTGCGTGTGTGTGTGCTGCCATACACACTGGTGATACCGCACAAATGAGCGAGTGAGGGAATGAAAGGGAGAGATTGAAAGAGAAAGAAAGATCTAGAAATGGATGCTCAGGCTGTGGCTTCAGCCATCACGCGGGGCTGTTTGCACACAGAGCCGGTTATTACATGGAACTCATTTAGCTCGGCTCAGTCAGGCAGGGCAGGAATAATATTATATAGGCCCTGCCACAACTGCTGCCAATACCACAGCACACGATTATCTACATCTCCCCCTCTAACCGGCACAAAGGAGTAATATCTGAAATATATGCACTGCCATTCTCACAAAGTCTGCCACCTGTGCCTTTAAAGTAAATGTTTAATCTAATTGCACTTTGTCCTCTGTTATATTTTATATTGTTAAATCAGAATTAAATGAAAAACAATTCTTATACACCTAACTCTTCTTCATGAATTTGAAGCATTATACAATTTGGTAACGGTCGACCGGACTACCAACCCTCCCTGTCAGTAGATGGTCCAAATCTGCAGTAAATCCGTCTAAAGGAACTCTTAGCTATAAGCTATCCATCAATGTTTAAAGAGATCGGACAAAATGCACTGAAAATTTCTTCCCCGTTATAGTTTATGCCAAATATTAAAACAGTGACATGCATTGATTCACAATGTAAAGAAGTGTGGTGGGAGGAAGGGAGGGAGGTGGGGCGTGAGGGGCAGAGGGCTCAGATGGTTAGAGGCCAAAAAGAAGGAAAACTGCAAAAAAAAAAAAAAAGGGGGGAGAGCAAGACAGAAAGGAAATGGCTGAACAAAAGGGAGATGGCGAAAGGAGTGATGGATAGAGAAAGTGATGAAGAAGGAGGGAGGCAAAGTGGAAGACAGGGCAGCAGGGGTGAGAGGAGGACAGGGGAGGAAATAAGCGGCAGAGAGAGAGAGAGAAATGGAGAGATTAAATGAGTCTCTAATCCAGCAGAGAGAGAGAGACGGGGAGGAGAGGGCTGGTGGGGAAATGCCCGGTAGATTGAAGCTAGATGCTCTCCTCCACTGATTCGCCTTTTGCACACAGGCGAACCTTCCACTGTGTTTTTTCCAAACCAGCTCTCACTCTGCACTGAGGCCTCCTCATACTTCTACTGGATGGTGGGCATCAGCCGCTTACCCAGAATTTGCATACTCAGAATTAATCGCAATTTGTTGCTGAGATTCAAGAAGGTTTAAGGACATTTAGGGACACGACAGGCATTGTCTCCGGTGAACAGCCAGTCTTCCCATTAGGGGCCGACTTTAAACCAAATTTTGCGAGTTGTTTGGCCCATTTTACTGAATAGGCTTCTAATTTGTAAGCCTCTAATAGCAAGTTTGTTTGTAGACATGCTAATTACCAGGGCTTATTTAAAAGCCCATTGCAGTGTGGTAACTGGAACATAGTTAAACCCATACTGCGTAATGATGGCATTTATGCAGTTGGTGAGATGTTAAAGGCAGCTTTGATTGCTGTGGCCTTGTGTAATAAATACATTCAGCTTTATTTCTTCTCAGATGCTGTAGGGAAAACAGCGATCCAGCATCCCTGCCGGGTTGATGGTGGCTGACAATTTGGCTGCATTGTTTTGTGCCTTCTTTTGTCTAACTTAAAGCACTTAAAAATCAATGTAAGACCACCATTTAGAATTGGGCAGTAGTTCATTAGTCTCTGGCTCTGTGCCTGTTCTTAACCATTTACTCCTCTGACACTTTCCCCCCTTCCTATTCTGCTCTCTTTCTTGCACCACAACCTCCTCTGCCTCCCTGTCCTGGTATAAACTCCATGCAAATCAGTCAATTTAATCCCCTGACATGGTGTCACTGAGGGCCTCTGGGAGCAATCTGGCCACACTTTTGCTTTGCATGGATGAGCATCCCATGGAGGGAAAAGGGGAGGGGGGGGCAGAAGAGGAGAGGAGAGGAGAAGAGGTTCCACATTACATCCTCCATCCAGTCCACCTGTCCATTCCTGTCCCGTCATGATGCAACAGTGACAAATCCCAGCTTATGAGAGCACAAACAAACCTTAAAATGATTCACCTTGCGCTCCATTCTGCTATTACTGAGGTCCGTGTTGGGCTAGAATACAAATGCATTTAACCAAAGCACCAAAAATGCCATCACAGTCAATCAGGCAGTTGCCCAATCAGGACCATTGCAATCCAGTTTCCTCTCTCCTGTGAAGTGCTCTTCAAAGCAGGCACGTACAGGGCAGCCGTTCATGGAAATTGCACGAAATGTCGCCTGTGTCTGCATCTCAGAGAAGCTGACAGACAGACAGACAGACAGACAGACAGACAGACAGACAGTGTATATCCCATACCCCCTGCTCAGGTAGAAATCCTGCCCAGTATCCGACGTGCGCACCTGCTTTTTTGCTCACTGGTCTTGTGACTTTTCTTTGTTTCGAACTGCCTAAAAAGCTGGAGCGTGTGTGTGCTCCAACACTCCTCGGTTGTAGGTTTTGTGTCGGTGCTTTTGTGTGTGTGTCTGTGTGTGTGAGCGTGTGGCTAGAACAGTGTAAGTACCCGCTGACAGACGCACATCAGCCACCTTTTTGGCCGGGAGCCGAGGCGGGCAGCAGGCGTCTGCATTCCGCTGAAACCAGTCTCCGAAAAAAACAACACACTCACACAAAAAGAACCCCCCGTAAAAAAAAGACCTGCACAAAGGGGATCATCGCAGAAGAAACTTCACAGGGAAACCACGGCTTTAACAACAAAAAATCCCCCCTTTTTGGTGGAGATAAAGCTCCGCTGAGATGCAGCTACGTTAAATGCACAACGCCGGAATGCAATTTAGGTTTTTATTCTAGGCTTCATTCTAGGCGCAGTTCTCGGACTATTTACCTCCGCCTGTGGGCTACATTACGGAGAGGTCCGGCTGAAAAGGTACCGCTGCAGCCTAAAACCACCTCTACCTGTTTACCCTATTTCTGTCCACACAAAAAAGAGAAAAGAAAAAAAACGCGCACACAGGTACTGTAAAGCCATCTAAGCTGCCGTCCTCCCGGCCAGCGTGCCACTCCAGCCTGGCTTTGACCGTGATCTTGGCTGGCTACACTGGCAAGGGACATACCGGGTCACCCAAATCTACCTCCAGCATTCCTCCATATCCCTGCACACACGCTGCTGTTGGCTCAGGGAAATGATTATATGAATAGCATCGGAGCGCACAATGATCCCTCCCGTGCCAAAAGGAAAAAAACAGAAAGCTCCGTCAGCTTTAACTTTTCTTCGGGGATGCTCACCATCCCCTGACATTATCTCACCCTCCGCTGTATGCATTGCATGTACATATACGTGTTGGCAATCCTGCTGAGGATTGAATTTAAGGGTCTTAAATTGCACTGACAGCATGCAGAAATACAAGAAAGCGCAAACACTCTGGAAACGTGTTGTACTTACGATTTGAGGGGGTTCTGTACCGCTGTGGCCATTTTGATATAGTATGATAGAATGCAACACTGCAGAGCCCGGTATTGTACATGTAATGTAGCAGCTATTTCAATTTCATTCATTCTCTGGGGCTGCGGCTGGAGCGAGCAGCCAATGGGAGGCGGGAGCGCTCTGTGACAGCTTTGGGGAAGTGTAGTTTTTTACGCATGTCAACATGAAACATGCCGAGGAGGAGCGTACTACAAGTACCAGCGGGGATAGCGATTTAAGTGGACCACAGTCCCGCCTCGGACTTGTAAGGGTAAAGCCATCCCCCCCATCCGAATTTATAGAAGAAGGGGAAAAAAACCGTCTACAGTTATGTCAAGGTTGGGTTGCAGAACTGTCAGTCTGAGGATGGCAGCTTCCACTGAGCATTGTCTGGATGTATGGATGGATGGGTGAGGTCTCTGTACACACTGGATCACACTGGTGGCAGCTCATAAATTAATATTAAAGATATTAGAGGATATCACTTAGAATATTTAGTTTGAAGCATATTTACATAGGCAGAAATATGCGTATGGGTGCAAATTCAGCTCAGGTATCATCTTTTTGCAGGATCAACTGTGCAGTTATGAAGAAAAAGCCCAAATAAATCCCATATACAGGTGTTAATTGTATTGTATAGAGGGAAGTTTGGATAAGCTTACCTATTAGAAGTATCTGATCGCCTATAAAACAGGTTTATATAGTAATTTAGGGGAAATTAAGAGATATTGTTTCTGCATAATCATACATTAGTGGTGGCATGTTGATAGACCCATGGTTAATCTTATATTATCTATGCTAGGTAGTCCTGCACTGAGCAGCTTTAATTATTCATTAATCAGGGGTGATGGGTTGGGAGTAGGCCTATAATTGATTCTTTCAGACATTTGTCTCTCATGGTTGGGCCCAGAGAAAGGCTGGGACCCTCTCCAAACCCCTTATCCGTCCTTTATTGCATCCTTCCCCCTGCTTACTCATTTTCTTGCCTGTATCTTTGGCTGAATCTACCCCAGATGGTCCTTTTCATGTTACATAGGCTGCAGACAAATATGTCACGGGCTACCGAGGCTTATCTCAAGTGCTTCTTTGAACTGTGCCCAGCGATAGCTACATCCAGCACACGTGTGAAGGAAGGAGGGAAAGAAGGAAGGAGGAAAAGTCTGATGGAGCTCAGCCAGAACTATTAGAGCAGCTACGCTGGAATTTCTTTCTCCATGTCATGTTAGCAGCAGTGGCGCCGCTCTGAAGCCATTCAGTGACATGTGATATTTATAGATCTGTGCTAACAAATATTTAATGAACATTAGCAAGCAGCTCTAACATGGCAGCACTGCTCCAATAAAACACCCCCTGCCAGTTTAATGGAAACTTTGATTTCCATTGTGTTGCTGTAATTATGAATTCATCATTGTTTCCAAATATGCATAATTTCTAGTTTAATATTTGGACAGATATATGGATTTTATTTGGGTTATGTTTGTAGAATTAATCTAAATCTAAACATGCAGTCCATGCTGCACATGGTCTAAAGACATAACTATTTCATTTATTTTTATTTTTTCTTATTTCTGGATTTCAGAAGTTTGTTGATTGGCAGGTTGTGTGCGCTGCACTCTGACCACACGGTGGTGCTGATGTACCGAACAAACGTACGCACGTTATGTCTTACGTCACGGCCTGCGTGCTGCGTGGCTCCTCCTCCCGCAGCGTAAGCGGTCCACGCGCTGTTGTTGTGATTGACGGACAGGCAGGAGTCATGATGAACTTTCGATTTGCTTTTTGTAGCGACAAATATGATTTGAGTAACTGAACGACGATGTCAGAAATACTAATGAAAGAAATGGAGAGTATATCTATCAGTCCAGTGAAGCCTGAGGAGCGAGCCAGCGATGTCCGGAGCTTTCTGCTGGTGGATGAACAAGAAAACCTGCAGGTAAAGTTAGCTAGCGCCAGCCGAGCTAATGGTTGCTAACTGCTAGCTGCTAGGCTAAGAAGGCGAAGACTCCTGATGAAGGCCATTAACAAGCTGTTGTCACTAATTAATAGGGGCAGTGCTAATGTGTGAGCTTAAGTAGATTTCAAAACACCAAACTAAACTGAGGTAACTGTTTTAAATTAACAAAGTAAGCTTGTGATAGAGTTCGCTCCTTCTCTCCGGTGTTTGCTAATGCTTCATTACACAGCGTTACCTGAAGCGCTCATCACGCAAAGCATTTAGACGATGTCTCGTTCACCAGTGTTAATAATGTCCCAAAGAAATGAAAAACAAACACTACATCTGAGGCAGGTAGAACAGCAAGTAGGCTTCTCATTGGGAAAGTCCCTGGTGAGTCATACAGCACAGCTGACCCACAGGGAGGCACCCTAACAGTGTATTGTTGTTACAGCTGTACAAAGTTCGAGTGATAACGATTATTTTAGACGAATTTGGATTGTATGAACAATCAGTTTAGTCCTCAGTGTTTGCCCTCGGGGAGATTGAGGCTTAGCAGCACATTATTTATCACCCCAGCTTACATTTCTGAACTAAGTGTGAACAAGCTCCCAGATATCCTACTTCTGCATTGGGTTGTGTCTCATAGGTCCCACATGATAAAATACCATTTTTGTTGTGTTTTGTATGTCCCACAAACTTGAAAGTTACAAATTAAAGCTGTGAGCATATGAAACCACTTAATATTGCCACTTCTCAAGCTCCACTCAACTAGATAGCTTTACAAGACCGTAAGAACTTTATCCGGTTAATAAGTGGAGTCTGGGAAAGCAATCTAAAGATTTGCATAATCCTCCTTCCCCGCCACCCACTGTTTTCAGGTGAGCCACTTAGAAAGAGCAGCTTCTTCACAGTCTACCAAGTTTGTTTTTGTTTTATTTTCTTTCTATAGTTGCTTCTGTTAATTCTAAAATGTTTTAGTCACAAGCAAAGCACATCAGATATTCTGTTGTTGGTTTCAAGAGTGAGCAAAATAACACGTCTTCCAACATCTGAGGACCTGAAAATCCAGTAGATAACTTTTAGTTGTAATGGCATTGTCCTCACATGAGAAGAAAATCTTTCATGTTAAAGCTATATTTGCCAAATATGTCTAGGACACAGATCTGTGGAAGTTGTCATGCTTAAAGACAATCGGACCGTTTGCATGTTGCCTTTTGTGATTCCATGCAACCTAAAGTCAACTGGTGATGGCCCTTAACATCTGTTTGCTTCTCATCAGCTTCCTGTACTTGCATATGTGGTATTTAAACCCAGCCATATCAAGATATTTTCATTTATGTATTTTTCTATTTGTTTGTCAGACAATCAAATGTTTATGCAATACATTAAAGCGATTCATTTCCGGACTAAATGGGAACAACAAGATAAGAGCACCCAGTTCTTTGTTTT
This sequence comes from Acanthochromis polyacanthus, assembly GCF_021347895.1. Lineage (NCBI taxonomy): Eukaryota > Metazoa > Chordata > Actinopteri > Pomacentridae > Acanthochromis > Acanthochromis polyacanthus. The sequence continues at coordinate 10,495,502 of NC_067125.1, read as the reverse complement.
GTGTCTTAAGGCTCCTTGTCATCCAAGACTGTGTGGTGCACACAGATTCAATAATTGATTCAATTAAGTCATCAGGGTAGTCACTGCTGTAACAGTATCAGGTTGCAGCAGCTCAACAATCTTCTCCAGTACATAAATAGCTCTGTGCTTGACGTTTTCTCTCCTCCAGGTCCACGATGAGACTGACTTTGTGGAGAGACTCGCCTGTGCCGACGTCGCAGGTGTCAAGGTCCTCTCCATCTTTGGCAACACCGGCGATGGCAAGTCGCACACCCTCAACCACATTCTGTTTGGTGGCGAGAGCGTGTTCTACACCTCCAAGTCCCCCAGCTCCTGTACTGTGGGAGTGTGGGCCGCTTACAACCCCTCTCTGAGCCTGGTCGCCCTGGATACGGAGGGCCTCCTGGGAGCCGCCGCCAATCAGAACCAGAGAATGCGGCTGCTGCTGAAGGTAATGCTAGTGGTTGCTGGTTTGTTTTGTTGGAATAATCTAATAATTGGATGTGGTTGGCATAAGGGGGAAATATTGTGCTGATTAACTGTGGTTTTGGCTAGGGGATTTTGTACTTGGAGACAAGCTCAGAGTTATTACTGTGCAGACCCTTTTTAGGTCCAAAGTGGTATTATAGCACCACCAGAGGAGCACACAGGCGTAAGAGGTTTGCACAATTTTGAAATTCCTGAGGTGTGTTCCAGTACCCATACTATCACACTATTGCCAGAAAAACATTCAGTATGTCCCAACATAGGATAGAAATACAATAATATATAGGCAAATGTCAAAAGCTAGAAATATCAGCGTGATGCTTGCACTAGGAATTTGAAATGAAGAGCCACTGTGGCTCACTCATAAGAATAACAATGAGCCACAAAAAGCCACAAATTTCTGTGTCAGTGATAGCGGAAAAAATGGAGTCTTGCAGGCTGGTTTGCTTCATGCTGCAATTAAAGTATTTAAAAACATATATGTGAATGTTCGGGATGGGGTGAAATGTTTAAGTCTAAGTCCTGAATATAAATAACATCACAAAGTGTGAGTCTGTATCATTGTCCGAAACTTTCAGCTCCAAATTTAATGTTCTTTTCGTAAAAACAGGCAGTCAGGGTTGAAGACACATTCCCATGTATAGATGCATTTGGCCATTTAAAAACCTGTACCTGAAACATGTTCATGATCAAAACTTTTTGACCCATAAAAATATTAATTTCATGTCCAATTTACCTTCTTTTCCTCCCATGTCCAATTCTTCAACCCTCACTATGTACCATCTCTCACAACTGTAGCATAAACTCAACAAAAACCTCCTCTTTCTCGCTTTTCCTGATCGCAAATGACTCACCTTGTGGCACACCGTTCAGAGATGTCATGCAGTAAAAATAGCATGCTTTTCTGTGATTAGCCGAGAGCGTTTCATGATCTGGGCGCGTGATCAAGATTCGGGTGGCTCCGACCATTTCCGACACCTGCCGAGAGAAAATGTTTGTTTTTCTTATATTATTGCTCGGGCGTTTCGAAGAAAAAGTAAGTCGAACCCTTTTTTTGTTGCTTTTTACAAGAATAATAGAGCGTCACTGTGGCTCACATGGTTCAGAATGACTGCACCATCCAGCAAAACGATGCGCCAATGGTGCTGTGGCGATCGGCTAGCGCAAGCCTAGCAGGGTCTATGTCAGATTATGCCGGCATGCTTTTCTGACCATTCAGACCCACAATCCCGTGTGCAGCATAAGACGCATCACATATGTCACGTTGTCTTGCATGACTATAAACAAACTTCAGCCACAGAGAGAGCACAGAAAGATCACAGCTCATTTCACACTACAGATTGCAGTAGATAAATGAACAAAATGGTCAAAGCTTAAGATGCAATGTTATGACAAATTCATATATCTTACTGGTAAGCTGTAGGCAACAGTGCATACTTGGTAAATGCAGCTGCAGTACGTACTGAAAGTTATAAGAAAGTGTATGATTTGGAATGCAGCCTTGGTTTTAACCACAGCGGAGTATTTAAGACAACGTGATTGTTCCCTGTTAACATTGCTTATCAGTAAAACAGAGGAAGTGTGTAGAGAATGGATTATCATAACTAAATAATGTAGCGTGTTCCTTATCACTTACTGCTGTCGTTGTTTTACATATTGTGGGTTTAGCATTAGTTTAAAATGAGGCTGGATGTTTTCCACATCCAGCTTTCATAGTCTTTGCATGGTAATCTAATAACCAAAGCCTTTGATGAGTAATATGTTCCTTCAGTGTTCTGGTTTCCCATGTGTCCTGTTGTTGTAATAGAAGCCTGTCTAATTTCCATGCACTTTCTCTCTTGTCTTTCCCAGGTATTGGCGGTGTCTGATATAGTAGTCTATCGTACACGAGCGGAGCGCCTCCACAATGACATGTTCCACTTCCTGAGTAGTGCCTCAGGGGCCTACCTGAAGCACTTTACACCAGAGCTGAGGGCCCTGTCGAGCCGGTGTGGTCTGGATGTGCCCCTCTCTTCTCTGGGGCCTGCTGTCATTGTCTTCCAGGAAACGACACACACTCAACTGCTGGGGCAAGGTAGGGAAAGGACGTACAATATTATTTTTTTCGTCATCATTTTTGCAGAGTTTTCCTTTTTAGGGGGTTGAGTTTCTTGTTCTGTGGTTCCAGCTTTCCCTTCAAATATTTTTGTCTTTATTTTCTGTCGCAGACTCGAAGGTGCCCGGTCATGCTGACACGCTGCTCCAGAAGCGTTTTCATGACCTGAATTTGGGGACAGAGGCCTTCAGTTCGGTGCAGTACGTCGGCACTCAGACCATTACACCTCCTACGGACTACAGCAGACTGCTGGAGGCCGTCAGGCAGCAAGTGAAGAACACTCACACTCGTTCCCCCCGCCAGCCCGGCATCGTGTTTCACGCTCTGGAAGTAAGTGGAGGTTGAGAGAGCTTTAAGAGAAAATGAAGAAGGAGCAAATCGTCGTCTCTCCTCAGCTTCCTTTCAGCTCTCATCTGGTTCATTGTCCACTTTTCCTCTTTCTGATGCTTTTCTTTTTATGTTTAGGCTCTGAGTGAACGTTTTTGTGGAGAACTATCAGATGAGAAGATGACACTGCATTCCTTCTTCCCTGACGAGTACTTCACCTGCTCCGCTGTCTGCCTCAGCTGCAAGTAAGTCGGTTACACGTGTTGAAGTTAAACGCAAATACAGAAAGTAAGTAATTCCTTAGACATTAGAGAGTTCACTCTACTGTACCTGCATAGAATGGGAACTTGTCTCTTTCCTTACCTAATTTAGTGTTAAGTCTTTTTCTTACATATCCTTTGTCTATATTTTCTTTATAGACAAAACAATGAAAATGATCCTTAGTTTGCCAACTAAAAGTTAAAAATAAAAATTATAAAAAAAAAGAAAAAAAAAAGAAAATGATCCTTAGACTATATAAGGATTTATCGTAGATATCCAGGAATATGGGTTATATTTGTATCACACCTCCATTTTTATTACTGCAAGCTGTAGAGTTCTCATTCTCTGGATGCTTTATGAGCAATCCCTTGGTCCCCTCGCAGAGAATAGTGTCATTTATTCAGCCTTCAAGACATGCAGACAGGTCAGACAGCCACATGATCTAAAAGCATTTTACACTCAGTGTCTAACCTCGCTTTACCCTCAGCTTGACTCTGAGAATTTGTTACTAATTAATTCAACGTTGCTGTCTGTAAGCACAAACCCAGGTCTTTTAGTTGTCTGTGGCTGAGTCACGGTGTTGGAATTTATTCTTCTAAAGCAAAATCTGGTGTTTTTCTAGCAGATATTAACTGTCTCCCCAGTGGGATACATAAAAGTTGATGTCTTTTCCATATTCTCTGAAACACAAAGCCCCCTCTGCTCCTATCCAATCTATTCGCATTTCTTCTTTATGAAATAAGACAGGAGTCTGAGTGGGAGGAATCATAACACTGCTTCTGAAGTGATTCTGCCCTGAATATGTGGACTTCACACATAGTTAAAGCATTTTCTACAAATCCTACCTTCTCACTGACTCTGTCTTGTTGGTCTGAATGTCCAGTATTCGCTGTAGAAATGGAATGAACCATCTGAGAGACAGGGTTCCCCATATGGCAGATGGACTGTGCCAGTATGCACACCAGTACAACAACAAGGTCCTCATCTGTAAGGTAAGACAAGATCCTAGCAGCCAATTTAGGTGAACATCTGTTGTTCCTCACTCCTCATTTTTCTCTTTTCCTTTTTTAAATTACTTTTATATGCATTTTTTCTGTATTTCATATATAATTTTCTGTGTCCTGCATCTGCAGAGGTGCTATGAAGGAGGCAGAGAGGTGATCGTTGTACCAAAAACATCAGCTTCCACCGACAACCCGTGGTTTGGACTGGCCAAGTATGCCTGGTCAGGGTAGGTAAATACACTGACACTCCTTTCATTGCCTTCCAGCCAATTATCTCACGTCCACTGACACCTTCTTCCTCTCATCTTCTCTCGTTTCTCTCTTTCACTGTCGTACAGGTATGTACTGGAGTGTGCTAGTTGTGGCGTAATCTACCGCAGCAGACAGTACTGGATGGGAAACCAGGACCCTGAGAGCGGCGTAGTGCGATCTGAAGTCAAACACGTCTGGGAGGGAGTAAGTAGTCCAGCCTTCCTCTCTCTTTTTTTTTTATCCTTTAGAGCTGTTTGCATGCATGTAGACCATAAAAAAATCAGTATCTCCTTTTATTTTTAAGACCTACATTCAGGATTTAATTTGATTTGATAGTGTAAATTTAAAAAAAAAGTTAATAGAAATTTTATGCTGAATATTCTTAGTGCCTATAACAAAAGGTCATAGTAATGAAATTACTGTTTAGTTGTCGTTTGGATGATATTATGTAGAACTCACTTTTTTATCAAATTTTTGAGATATCTTAGTTTGTAAAAATGAACATTACTGCATTCCGTTGTCTTTTGCATAAAGGTAACATGCATGACCTCAGAGTGCTTTGTGAATGGTCATACGTATTATACGCTTAACTTACTGGATTTTATTTAATTCCTCCCCCTTCTGTCAGTCTGACACCTTCCTGACCAACCACCAGAATGCTGCCCAGAGGGTCCTGGACGGGATGAACTATATGATTCAGTCGGTGTCAGAATATGGCACCGGCCCCACCAAAGCTGTCACAGCCTGGCTCACTGATCAGGTGGCACCTCCATACTGGAGACCCAACGCAGAGATCACTGTGAGTATGAGGAACTAAAGCCGAGATACACCACAAACATAATGGAAAAAAACTGGAATAAGCGCAGAAAAAACTAATTTATACATATTTCATTCTCTTCAACAAGTTGTGCAAACAACAGTAGAGACATCATGATATAATTTTATTTTATACTATTTAATGGTTAATTTTTATTCAATCAGTCCTTGTTAATAATTTTTTTTTAAATATGTTAACTGATATTGCGGACGTGCAGTCTAACTGTCAGAAAATGTCTTCTAGATTAGCTGCAGTGCCTGGAGGCTCTTATTGCTTAATCAGATGGAGTTACAGGTGTGTTTGCTGACTGCCTCCTTGCTGTCGAGGTGCACACTGTGTGTGTTGATGAAATCTGCAGCAAAAAGTTGTGAAAAGGGTTTCTGGTGGCTCTCAAGTTTAGCTAGCTGGGAGAGACCCAAGCAAACGCTAAACTAGGGTTTCTAAACTTTAACACAAGCTGGGAGCTGAGTGTCTCGTCTGCAAACAGCTGTAGCAGCTAACATTCAGGAGCAGCAGGACTCTGATTACTTGCTTCCCACAACATTCAAACTGAAGTCATTAAGTGTATCAGCGACACTCTGCTCTAAGTATAAATACATTTTAGAGGTGGCAGTAAATACTGACAGATTTCCTGGACTGATAAAGTTGCTACGACAGTATTTGTGGACATCTGCTCCTTCTCAGCAGCTGTTTCCAGCAGCTGGACTAAAGCTAACGAGTCACTTCATCGTGTAAATCAGCTGTGACGATTACTTTAATATAAAACCATGATGACTCAAATCTGCTGTGAACAGATTAAAAGCGTTACAGGTTTACTGTGGAAGACTGGAACTTGTGTTAACTGCTGTTAACTTTATATGATCTTCACATTCCTAATGTAGAAAATAATGATAAATAATAATAAATGTGCAAATATCGATGTTTGAAAACCGTTTTATGAGCAGATGAAATAGATCAGCTGTATTTGATTCATTCTTTAGATGATAAATTGTTTTTGTGACCAGCTATGAGTTATGGAAATATTTTCAAATGTGCCTTCCTAATCATCCTCCTCTCCCTCCTGCCCCTCAGTCCTGTCATGGATGTCAGAAGGTGTTTGAGGAGGCGGAGAGGAAGCATCACTGTCGATCATGTGGCGAGGGTTTCTGCCATCCCTGCTCCAGCCACAGGATGCCGGTGCCAGAGAGGGGCTGGGGCAGCGGTCCTGTCAGGGTCTGTAAAGCCTGCTACCGCCAGGGAGGACCTGCTGACACTAACAGCCAGGGTAAGACACATGCAGTCTGCCAGTAAGACTTGTGGGTAAGCAGTAACTCTAAAACTGAAACTGAAGTAGACAAATGTCCTAAAGCAACGTGTACTTGGCTTTTAATTCCTAGCAATCCATTTGACTGCATAAATGTAGAACTTGCACAATTTTTAGAAGCATAGTTTAAACCACATTTACATTTTTTTTCTCTCATTTCCCACTGATACACAACATTAACCCTTTAAGCTTCAGTCAATTCCAGCCGTTTTCAGTACAAAAAATCGCTAATATTCTATTTTTAAATAAAAAAAATTACGAAAAATACGGGGAATATTGGACGCGCATCGGGAGGTGCATTTCCTTGAAAACGACCGATTCGGGGATTTTATACCGACTTCAGGACATGTTTTGGACAAAATAGTTTACTGGCTTGTGTCATCTGATGTAAAAGGTTGGATTATGGCCGTTTTTTGTGGAATCTTTTTTTTTGTGTGTAATAATAAACCCGGAAATGTGAGTCGCGCTGTGTGCTTTGAAGCCGTGTATAGAGAACGGATGGATGAATATTTGTTTTTGTCGGACAAATGTGTTTTTCTCACCCGCTGTGGTAATCGCATCTGAAAGTGGTTTATACCGGCAGATTCATGAGAATCTAAGCTTTCCATCGGTGTATAGTGTTTGTATAATCGCGTTTGCACCCGTCGGACATTCTTGAAATTCCTATGCAAATTAGTAGGTGTACCGCCGGCGGTACACTGAAGCTTAAAGGGTTAAGCAAGCAAGAAATTAAACCAATTAAAAAAGTGATCTCTAAATATTTAACCCTCTGAGCCTGTGGTGTGATTCAAAGACATATTTCTTTGAATCAGTCACCCAAGCGGTACCGTTTGTCATCACAAGTAACTATAAATCCTAAAAACATTATACATTAAGCTTACCTACAGTTCATAAAAGTATAATCTGTGATCTACAGTTCCATCAGACAAGAAACAAAGTGTTTTTATATTTAGAATAGGTACTTTATTCATCCCCGAAGGGAAATTCAATTTCATCAAAAACACTTTGTTTTATATGTTAATACAGAAATTCACCAAAAGTAAACTGTTTACAACAGATCCTCGGTGCAATATAGAAGCTGTTAGTGACTCAGCTCCAACCAACAGTCACATGACAGAAATCAGGGATTTTTCAGCTAAACTGAACTAAACTTCAGGCAGTGTTTACACGGTGCAGAAAGGAGATGAAAAGAGAGATTAGGAGGAAAATAAAACTACTTGAGCAGTAGAAGAAATGCAGCACGACTCTAAAACGATGTACAGAGAAGCAAGTTGTTGGAAAATGCAATCAACATAAGGAATTATCTTTCTAATGTGCAGACGAGTGTGCAACACATCTTTGTAGAGGTTGTAAAAATGTAAGTGGGCCTAGTTCAAAATCCTATCAAGAGTATAGGGATGCTAAATTAAAAATATATATTAAAACACCTTTTGACAAAATTCTGTACATATTGATTGTATTTAGTTCAGTTTTTGTAATTCGGCAATTAAATAAATTCAGCTTTCATTTAGTCTTGGGATCTATATTCGTATGTTTGTTATAATTTTGTTGCACAAAAAACATTTTTAAATTCTCTTTTGAGTAAAAATGTGAGGAGCCAAACATGCTCAGAAACTGCTTGGAGTTCAGAAGGTTAATTATTACAGAATGCAGCCTGAACAGTGAAAGAGAACAATATTTTCTTGTCTTTGATGTTGATTGTGTCTGTAACAGCTGCTGGCTTGTAATGCCATTATTGCTGCTTTTGTGTCTTCATTGTTTTGTGTCTCACTCGTACACACCTCTGTTCCTGTAGTGTGTAAGGTGGAGCCTCGAGGTTTAATTGCTCGCAGAGTGACGGAGGTGGCTCAGTCTACCCTGGACATGGTCACCACAGCTGTGGATTACCCTCTCTGTGAGTCCATCTGCTTTTTTTATCGTTACACATTCGGCAGATGGTTGCGGCATCTCTGGGTCAAGTGGCACGTGACCATCTGGATGTAAGCTGAAGATGATTCTGATTGCCAGTTTCCTAGCACATCACTGATTTGGTCTGCTTAACACAGCTTCAACATTAAGTACAGATACAATATGATCCATCTGTACAATCTAACATCATTAGTGAACTGTTGTTTATTTTTTACAGATATGAGTTCACGATCCATTTTGGCTTCAGCACATACATGTTCTCCCCTCTTGACTCTTACCACGGACCCTCGCTGACATGACTCACAGCTTTCAGCATGCTATCACAGCTAAGAGTTTCAGAAAGAAAATAAAACTAACATCTAGACAGAAGAGGACGACGTCTCCTCGCTTATTGTCCAACACACTCACTGAATGAAATAGACTTTTTCAAAAGAAAAAAGTTATTGCCAACTACAGAACATCTGCATGATCCTGCTTCCTGTTGTGTTGATAGCATCAGTGTTGTAGCAAGCACTAAAATTGTGTTGATTGCAATAAATCCTCCGTTAGACATGCTCGCCGTTGAGGCTAACACGCCGCTGGGTCACTTTGAATTGATGGCTCACCTGCAGGGAATAAATGGCGTAAATAAACACCCACCAGCAGCTGTTGTCCATCTGAGACGCAGTTTAGTTGTTTCAAGATTGAGTCCATAAGTATCGATAAAGCTTGTGGGCCAGTTAAGTGAATCACACTAGCCCCAGTGTTCAGTATTAAGGGCTAGCCCGAATAGCAATTTCTGGGCTCTGGATATTTGGCCCCAATTAATGACGAATATTCGGATCACGCTATATCATCCGACCGGGGGGGTTGAATCCAAATATTCGGATCTCAAAATTAATATTCGGATACCACTTTAACGACTGAATATTCACCCTTTCAGTATTCAGCAAAACTGAGTACATCCATGTGCAGTATCACTACAAAGTCAAATGATTATGGACGATTTATTGTATTATTTTTCATTTGGAAAGAAGAGTATTTGATCTTATCTATAATTAATGTTTTAGTGCTTGAATATACAATGACAGTGTTGGCCCCAAAGGCAACCTCAGTGTCACTCGGTGCCACCAGAGTGATTACACCTGTCAGGTTGTAAAAGAAGCTGTGAATATCACCTTTGACCAGGGTTGTGTACAATACAACAACGGCTCCATTTGGTAAGGAATTGCTTGAAAAAAATTAGAAACCTTCAAATAGAAGCAGACTCATAGCTGCAGTGGTCGTTAGGAGATACAGAAGAACCTCACTACTAACAACTAGAGGGGCAGCAGCCATCCAAAAACAATTCCAGGCACAATTTGACATTCACTCAAGCTTGCACTGAAAAACATGAGCGACTCGGTGCGATAATCATCTGAGGCAACTGGTGTTACAGTGAGGAAGGTCCTGCATGAAGTCAGCCTCAATAGACGGTGTCCAAGAAGAAGAAGCGTTGCTCAGAAAGTGGCACAAATCTGCAAGATTTAGCTTTGCCAAAAAAGCATGAAAAGAAGCCTGATCAATACTGGCGCCTCATACTTTGGCCAGACGTGAACAAATTCTTTTAGTTTGAATCAGCAATGACTGAATCCACAGTGAGAGTGGGAGTTATGATATGCAGCTGCATGAGTATGAAAGGTGATGACTGCTATTGAAGGTGCGATAAATGAAAGTTTGTTTACCAAAATACGGAATCAAAAGATGACTCAGAATCTCAAGAAGCTTGGCAGGAGAGGAATTTGATATGACAATCACAGTAAAGTTTTTAAGGAAGAAAAAAGTGTGCCAAGACCAAGTATTTTTCCTAACTTGAATCCAATAGAACACCCATGGAGTATATTACAGTGGAAAGTAGAGCAACAAAGGCCCTCCAGCAGAGAGCACTTGAAGAGAATCGTGTTCAGATTGGCATTGACATTTAGTGATTGCACAGTTGTGTTCTCAGTTTTGTTCTGTGCTGTTCATAATGTGCAGCCTGACCTCACCACTTGTTCGCGATGCATGCTACTTCTGTTCTAGTAACAGACATACACAACGTTAAACTGATTGTTTTGCTGTTCCGTCCGTCCCTCTCAGGTTTTGTGAAGGACGTGGCTCGACCAGACTACTGGGTGCCAGACCAGAACATCACTCAGTGCCACCAGTGCTCTAAAACCTTCACTCCAGTCATGTCCAAGCACCACTGCAGGGCCTGTGGACAGGGAGTGTGCGGTCCCTGCTCCACTCACAACAGGCCTGTGCCCTCCCGAGGCTGGGACCACCCGGTCAGAGTGTGTGACAGCTGCCACGCCCGGACAGACGCCCTGTGACCACCTCAAGCTGGAGAACTTTGCAAAGTGCACTCGGTCTTCCTCAGATGATTCAGAAAATCACTGTGAATCCTGGTACGGCTGCTCCAAGACGACACGGGGGATCAGCTCAGCGGCACCAAACAGCAGAACTGGAATCAGCTTTGTTTTTGTGGGAAACGACAGTAAAATCATCACTATCCAGGCTAACGGTGCTGACCAAGGATCTGCTTTCCATCTCATCCGCCTCCTTTGACTGATTTTGTATCAGTTATGAGACAAGCGTGTATCATAGATCAGCTTCACCACAGCCCCTCCTGACTAGTCAAACTGCTTTAAGACTCGCTGCACAAATAGCAGGCTGGATGCAATGTTTTTAGCCAACTGCTTTTAGAGTTAAATGTTCAACTCCTTGCTGTTTGTCATTTTAAGAGCAGAGCTTGAACTCAAAGCTGCACTCTTGTGTAGCCGTCGTGTTCATTCACTTTTTTGCCCACTCATCCCTGCAGCAGGTTTCCCATTCTCACTTAGAACAAGGCAATGACACGAAAAGGAGAAAAAGGGATGAACTGGGATGTGGAAGTAGGAAATTTTAGAGACTTTTACACTTATCTGTTTCTTCACATATCAAAGCCATTGCAGCCACTCACTTGGTCTTTTACTTGACCCTTTTTGCGCAGCCTTCAGAAGAGATGACACTGAGTGAGTGACTTTTTTTCCTCTGAACTCTCACCTGCAGATCCTGGCAAAGACAAGTATGAAAATCATCTTCATGGGAAAATGGAACTTGTTCCTGCGTTACTCAGGGCAGAAAGAGAAGCAAGTTGGAGAAAACACAAGCTGCGGCAGTGTGTGCCTTCATGGGAATCTTCAAACCCATTTCTGTAGCCCCTTAGGTTTGTTTTGGGGTTTCCTCAGTATGTGCAAGGACTAACGAGATTATTTGTGCCTATTTACAGAGCAATGCCGTTTACAGCTTAGCTCCTCTAACTCCTACAGTCGTATCTGCAATATGATGAAATGAATAGGAGAATAAGATGTGTAGCTTAACTCATTTAGACATTCCACTGTATGGAAGTATCTGTGTACTCGTTTAGACCGAAGTTATTGTAAGAAATGAACCACCGATGTTTCAGGAAGCTCTGAGTAATGATTACACCTGCGCTAGACCGGATCACGGAGGTGTGGTTATTTGAAAGACGCGTGTATTAAATCACTCGGCAACATAAAGTACAAATTAAATAATCATTGTTGAAAAATCACACTTTCTGTCAAAGGGAGTTTATCTGTGTAAAATCCGGGGTGTTTTGTGCTGTTTGTCTTTTTTGTCTAGAAATAACCACTTCAGTGTCAAAGAGGTTTTCCGGTAAAATTTAGCAACTGACAATCTTGATTTTGCTTTTCTTTAATAAATGAAGCGTATTCACAGAAGGAAAACAGAGGAAGATATTGTGTCTGCAAGAGTCATTTAAGAGCTTTCTTTCTGCCAGTTGAAGTCAGTTACCTCACAGCAAGAGGGTTCTGGGTTGGAACATACAGGTCTGGTGGGGCCTGTCTGTGGGGTGTTTGCATAGTATCTCAGAGCCTGCATCAGAGGAGGAGCCATGGAGTGACTCAGGGCAGCCTCAGTCCCTCATCATCCAACACAACCACAGTGAAGCCTGTTAGAGCTACACACATGCTGATAAAACTGAAGTTATAGCCTCACCCTAAAATGATTTAAGCCATAATATCAATTAAAATGCATATCTTGGAACAGCAGTTTCAGTTTTTCTTTAATTAGTTGAAGGTTATTATACACTGCCTGGCCAAAAAAGTCATCAGCTGCATTTAACTAAGCAAGCAGGTAAGATCCTTCCATTGGATAATTGCTGCAGTGATGAATATGTTTCAGCTACAACAACTTATTTAACCCGAGCTGATGCAGTGAGGAGTTTCTCATTTCTTAAACAATCATGTAGGAAGACATCCTGTGGTCATGGAAAGGATGTTAATCTGTTTCCGAAGGTTCAAATTACTGACCTGCATCAAGCAAAGAAAACAACCAAGGAAATTTCTGAAACTACTAAAATCAGGTTAAGAACTGTTCAACGCATTACTAAAACCTGAAGGATAGTGGTGGACCATCGTCTACGAGGAACAAATGTGGTCTGATGAGTCCAGATTTACCCTGTTCCAGAGTGATGGGGCATCAGGGTAAGAAGAGAGGCACATGGAGTGATGCATTCATCATGTCTAGTGCCTACAAGCCTGTGGGGGTTAGGGTTATGATCTGCAGTTGGTCAGGTTCACCAACATTATGTTCCTAAAGAATGAGGTCAGCTGACTACCTGAATATACTGAATGACCAGGTCTTTACATCAGTGGAGTTTTTCCTCCCTGATGGCATGGACGTGTTCCAAGATGATGATGAGGATTCATGGGGCTCACACTGAGAATGAGTGGATCAGGGAGCATGAGACGTCATTTTCATACATGGATTGTCGTCCAGAGCTCAGCCCCACTGAAAATCGTTGCAATGTTCTGGAGAGGACTTTGTGCAGCGGTCCGACTCTCCCATCATCAGTATAAGATCTTGCTGAAAATTTAATGCATCCCTGGACAGAAAATGCTGTGACATTGCAGAAGTTTATCGAAATGATGCCACAGCAAGTGAGTGCTCTACTCTAAAGAAAAAGGCAGTCAAACAAATTATTAGAGTGTTACTTTTGGCCACACAGTGTATGTGAGTCCTTGTGGTGTGTGTGTTCATGGCAGTCATTCCTGCACAAGCAAATCATAAAAGTAAAAACTTTACTCTGGCTCACAACGATTTGCCACAGAGTAAAAGGCATGTCAATGGAAAGTTAACTGTTGATTCTAGGTAGTTTTTCTATCTATGTTAGGCCTGTAATTGACTGGAGACCAGTCTTCATCTTTTACCCAGTGTTATCTGGGACACTCTGCGGGATAACAGAGGATTAGATAGTGGATGTTTGGATGGAGGAACACTGTTGTGCAAGTAACTAGATAATGCAACAATAAGATGAGGACTGTGCTATCACTCACCCTTGTACTCCTTCACTACTAGAAATATTATACAATCGTTTTTACTGTAAGAGGCCATTTCTACATCTGTAAAACAACTGGAATGTGGGATTGTTAGCTGAATTAACAAAATAGAGAATGCAGTCGCACACTAAACATGGAGGGATTTCAGTTAAAAAATGTTATATCTTATAAAATAAACAATAGTAGATGTTCTTCTTCCATAATATTCTAGCAGCCAGTGCTATAAAAGGAAAAAATACTGCCCGTCTTCTAGTTCTCAAAGCTTTCACATCCTCTGCTCTATTTCTGTTGTGTTACTTGATCCTTGAACTCAGTTTATCCATTCAGGGTGACATTTAGCTTATTCCATTCAGAATGTGGTTTAACTGTAAACAGTTGTTTGTTTTGATCCAGTATTCATAAAATGTTTTCTTAATTGTGTACATTTGTACACCAGCTGCTGTTGAAATGACTCAATCTCTGCTTCTTAAACCAAAGCTTCATATTTTTAGTGAGTCTGCTTGACTTTGGCTTCAGAGTTTAGCAGCTGCTGTTTCCATTCACAGTAGCAGTAAATATGTTTGTAGCTCTGAGTCACAGAGTTGAAACGTTTTACCCAAATTCTATTTGATGGAATGAGATTAGATTTGGTTTTCCAGGAACAGTGAAGCCTCTAAGTCCGGCTTCTTTTTGACCTTTAGTGTCACACTGTTAGCTGAGCTGATGATTGTTTTCCATTCAATAATCAAACACACAGTGGTCATTTTTCTTGAGGCCTGCATATTTTACAATCACCATTCCTCTCATTCTGTTATTTTTGATAACCCTCTGTCCTTCAAGTCATTCTCAGACCAGAGTGGATTTTACTGCAGTGCTTCTGTCTTTCTGTTTGTTGGATCCTCATGGTGAACCTGGTGATGAAGCAGAACAGGCTGCATCTTTGCTACGCCTCTTTGAAATTGTGTTGTTTACCTTTCTTTGTGTTTGTCTCCTTTAGAGGGTAATGAAATTGGACTGTTGCTGATTTACCCAGAACAAGTAGCTGACAGGCACCATGCCCTCCCAAAGTGTGTTAACAGGAAAGTGAAATCTGATGTTTGTGCTACTTTAGGCATTTGAATTGGAGATCAAAGTGTGAGACAACAGCAGACGCTGGTGTTTAGTTGTTCACGCTATTTACATGTACATACATTCTGTCATATTCTACGAAGACACATTTTGATGCAGTCCATTTTTTCAGATGTGTTGCTCTGTTAAAACGTGCAGTCCTTTAGTTTAATGCAGTGACAACAGCAAGAACATTTAGCGGCACTTTTGGAAACACTTTTGCAGGCCTTCAAAGCCTTCAACCAAGAGGTTCAGTCTTCTTTTCAGCATGAAAAATGCTAAAAATGGTTTAAATGTGTTAACTAACTCGACCAGTCTCTGACCTTCCAGTTCTTGTCTGTTTCTTTACATTGTCTTGTTGTAGGATGAAGGTTGAAGTTAGGATGAAGCTAATCAGACTGGAGGAACTGCTTTGCACACAAACAAAATGTACAGTTCTGAATTTATTCTCTTCATTTGACTCCTCATTTGTTCCACTGTTAGTAAAAATAAGCGAGGTAGTTCCTCTAGCAGCCATGTACACCCAGGATTTAATTTTCATGTTTCACTGATGAGCTGGAATGGTTGGTTTCAAAAGTTTGTTGTGGTCTCATCTCTGTTTAAAACTCTGCTTCAGAATCTTTCTGGCTGTATTATTTCCAGTCCAGCCACTGAGTTTTGCTGCTGATTCAAAGTTTGCATCTCATGCAGCCTCTGTGACTCCCCTGTTTAAGTCGTCTTTGAGTGTGAATTGTTGTACTTTCACACCTGAACTCTGTAGACTGGCAGTGACTGTCATTTTGGGGTTTTCCTCACGGCCCAGCTGCAGTTGTTTTCCGTGAGTGGCTTGTATCTTATTACTCCACCAAGGAAGGCACTGGAGTTATGGGATGATGGTCGTATGTTTGTCTGTTACCAACATTACTCAAACACGGATTAATGGATTTGGATGAAATTTTCAGACATGTTGAAATTATGACGTTGGTACCGAAACAAATAAACAGAAGATTCAAGAAAGGGCAAGATATAGGTTGAACATGAAGTTATTGTAATGTTCATTTGTTCTATGAAATGGGTATATATAAAATGAATTCAGTTCAGAATTGAGATGATTGTCTTTGTTGGTTCTGACTTGAGTTCAGAGTTCCTTGTCAGTGAGTGGAATGTCTTTGAAGTTGTCATGTACTTTCCTGAGCTTGCTTTCCATGGCTCAGGAATCAGTCAGAATGCGTATTGGTGGCCATTTGGTCCTGATAGTGAGTGGGGGTTTAGACCAGTCTGTGTAGGGGCATCCTTTAAAGTTTGATCTGGTGCTCTCCTGTTGATTTGTCCCTTTGCATCTTCAGGCCAGATGTGGAAAGTGTCTTTGTTTGTAGTGTCTTGGTGTCTCCGCTCCACTGATCAAAGCAAGCCTCATCTCCACTGTGGCTGTGAAGGTGTTAAATCTGTTCTTGTCCTGTTCCACTGTGTAATAATGGCTGGTGGATCCTACATATTACTATATCCACCTTCTGTTGTCCTTCAGAAATTCTCAGACTGCTGCACTTGGTGTCCACTGCCTCTTCCCATAGACGATGTGTTTCTGTCATTGTTCTGTGGCGTCCATGTTGTCTCCTCTCTCCAACTGCTATCTGAACAGATTGAAAGACATGAAATGAAGAAATGAAGACCCTTCCAGCCTGATTCAATCAAAAGGCAGAATCCACCCAGGACAGGTTTGGATTGTGAGAAGAAGCCAGAGCACCTGGAGAACATACCAACTCCATACAGAAAGGTTCCAGCAGACCATCACAGTAGATCATTCTTCCTGCCTTGTGAGTAATCCATGCAATAGGAAACGCCTGGGCATTAGTTACACGCCAGCCAGTTGTTTCTCTACTTTTGTACACCTTAAAGTGGTGGCAACACAAAAACGTCTGTGAAGAAGTCAAATCAAAGTTAAAATTCGCTCCTTTTATTTTCAAATCCAAACATTTCAAGTCAAAGCCACATTAAAATCATATCTATTTCCACAGGATTTCTCTCCCTCTCCACCTACAAGCTCACACTCAAGGTTATCTGAAGTTCATGGTCCCTAGTGTCCAGCGCACTAATGTATCGCTAACTAATATCCATAACGCAGTGCTCATTTCCTTCTAAAACCAATTACACAGTGTCAATATGGAGGCAACAGATGGGGGAGGTAGGGGGTGAGGACATCTGTCGATAGACTGTCGGCTCAAGTCTCTTTTTTACCTTATACCGCAAATCACATGAGTAATCTTTGGAGTAAATAAGCATGAAATACTGCAGTTCTAAAAATATGGCTACTTCTGTGGCTGTTGGCTTTTATCTATGTAGCTCATAGCGTCCTTTTACTTCCCTCTAAAGCACATATCTGCTCATTGCTCATTCTTCCACTGAGGAACAGGCAGACTTTGAAGTCACCATGTCACATAACTGATTTAGTGTGAATCTGCAGCTGAAGAAGGAGAGCACATGTACTGAAGCTTAATAGAAAAGCTGTGCTGGTGTCAGTGGTTTTGACTGAGATAAATGACACGCCACCATGTGTCTGCACTGTCATTACTGTGTTTTCCTCCAAACCGCTGTGGAAAATCCATCATGCAGCGCCAGTCTGAATAAGACGCATCCAGTCAGTGATGACAAAACCACTAGTTCCACTGGTCTGTGCTCCGTTACTGTGGTCCGGGCTTCAAATCAGACTGTGGCAAATAAAACAGGTGGAAACTAGCACAAGATGTGACCGTTATGTCCCAGGTTTATGGTTAAGAAGATACTCAGTAGAGCAGTTAGATTCAATGACATGATTACTGGTTGAGAAAATCTTGGTTGTGTTCAAGTGTTCTCTGAATGATGATGCAATATATATATATATATATATATATATATATATATATATATATATATATACACATGTGGACAAAATTGTTGGTACCCCTCAGTTAAAGAAGGAAAAACCCACAATTCTCACTGAAATCACTTGAAACTCACAAAAGTAACAATAAATAAAAATTTATTGAAAATTAAATAATCAAAAACAGCCATCACTTTTGAATTGTTGATTAACATAATTATTTTAAAAAACAAACTAATGAAATAGGGCTGGACAAAAATGATGGTACCTCTATAAAAGATTGAAAACTATTTGACCAGAGTGACATGATTAACTCAGGTGTGTCATTTAATTGACATCACAGGTGTTTCCAAACTCATAATCAGTCAGTCTGCCTATTTAAAGGGAGACAAGTAGTCACCCTGCTGTTTGGTGAAAAGGTGTGTACCACACTGAACATGGACAACAGAAAGCGAAGGAGAGAATTGTCCCAGGACATCCGAAAAAAAATGATAGACAAACATCTTAAAGGTAAAGGCTATAAGACCATCTCTAAACAGCTTGAAGTTCCTGTGACAACAGTGGCTCATATTATTCAGAAGTTCAAGACCCACGGGACAGTAGCCAACCTCCCTGGACGTGGCCGCAAGAGGAAAATTGATGACAAATTGAAGAGACGGATCGTTGGAATTGTATCCAAAGAGCCCAGAGCAACCTCCAAAGAAATTAAAGGTGAACTCCAAGGCCAAGGTACATCAGTGTCAGATCGCACCATTCGTCGTTGTTTGAGCCAAAGTGGACTTCATGGGAGACGACCAAGGAGGACACCACTGCTGAAAAAAACTCATAAAAAAGCCAGACTGGAATTTGCAAAAATGCATGTTGACAAGCCACAAAGCTTCTGGGAGAATGTCCTTTGGACAGATGAGACCAAACTGGAGCTTTTTGGTAAGGCACATCAACTCTATGTTCATAGACTCAAAAACCAAGCATACGAAGAAAAGAACACTGTCCCTACGGTGAAACATGGAGGAGGCTCAGTAATGTTTTGGGGCTGCTTTGCTGCATCTGGCACAGGGTGTCTTGAAAGTGTGCAAGGTACGATGAAATCTGAAGACTATCAAGGCATTCTGGAGAGAAATGTGCTGCCTAGTGTCAGAAAGCTTGGTCTCAGTCGCAGGTCATGGGTCTTCCAACAGGACAACGATCCAAAACACACAGCCAAAAACACCCAAGAATGGCTGAGAGAAAAGCGTTGGACTATTCTAAAGTGGCCTTCTATGAGCCCAGATCTGAATCCCATTGAACATATGTTGAAGGAGCTGAAACATGCCATTTGGAGAAGACACCCATCAAACCTGAGACAACTGGAGCTGTTTGCTCATGAGGAGTGGGCCAAAATACCTGTTGACAGCTGCAGAACGCTCATTGACAAATACAGAAATCGTTTAATTGCAGTGATTGCCTCAAAAGGTTGTGCAACAAAATATTAAGTTATGGGTACCATCATTTTTGTCCAGCCCTGTTTCATTAGTTTGTTTTTTTAAATAATTATGTTAATCAACAATTCAAAAGTGATGGCTGATTTTGATTATTTAATTTTCAATAAATTTTTATTTATTGTTACTTTTGTGAGTTTCAAGTGATTTCAGTGAGAATTGTGGGTTTTTCCTTCTTTAACTGAGGGGTACCAACAATTTTGTCCACGTGTGTATATATATATACACACACACACATACATATGTACTTATTTTCTAAGATTTTTTACATTACATACTGTAATAGTGTGTTTGCAGAGCTGGTCTCATATTCTATAAATAGTATTTTAAACAGCCATTTGTCATTTTCTACTAGTATAATATGTGTTATATTAAATCTGTAGAATCTGCTTGTTAATCGTAGAGTCTTTCATAATCATACATTTATATTTTAGGTATTATTTTTCTTGAAGCATTAACAATAATTTGTGTTTTCGTACAGCACCATTTGTACTGTGTCCTCCACAGAACAGGATTATAACAATATTAAATTTTAAACAAAACAAAAACCATAAAAACAAAAATGTTAAAAATGGGACTGATTTGAAAAAGGTCTCTCTGTCTTTTAAGTTTCTCTTCAGTTATTGAATAACATCCTTAAACACCCATCTCTGTGCATCAAAGTACATTATTTAGAAGTGCCCATTTCCATGTAATGATATGGTTTCTTACCATAAGACATCAGTTTTGACTGGAAAGTATTGTTTGATTTTTTTTCTTGTCACTACCACTTCATTTTAACCCTCCTGCCGTTATCATTTACGGGCACCAAAAAATATTGTCTCCTTGTCTGAAAAAATAAAAAAATCAGCAAAAAGTCACCCAAATTTCTGAAAATTTGCAAAACCTTCAGGAAGAAAATTCCAATAATTCCTTGAAAGTTTCTCTTAAAAGTTTTTATTTTTAAAAAAACACATTTGGTAAGAAATTTCTTGTAAATATTTTCAAAAAATTAGTAAAAAAATTCTAAAAAAATCCTAAAAATATCTAAAGTGCTTACATATATATCAGTAAAGCTTCTAATATTTTTTAAGAACATTCACAGAAAAATCAAACAAAATCTAGCAAAATTCACTGGCCAACATATAGAGACAAACAATCACACTCACATTCACACCTACAGAAAATTTAGAATCATCCATTAGCCTCAGCATGTTTTTGGACTGTGGGAGGAAGCTGGAGAACCTGGAGAAAGCCCACGTACAGGGAGAACATGGAGACTCCATACAGAAAAATCCCACACCGGACGGGACACGAACCAGGGATCTTCTAGCTGCAAGGCAACAATGCTAACCCCCGAGTCGCTGTATAGCCCGAAAGACAACATATATTTATTATATTTATTTACATATATTATAAAAGACAAGCAAAAAAAAGATAATATGAAGAAGTGTTGGGACCCTTCATGAATTATGTAGAAGATCTGGATTTAGCATGCTGAGGAGTGATTTTGTTGTGAACCCTGCAGCTTTAGTAGGAAGAATGTGGGTTACCATCTGATGGTTGAAAGGAGCAATTTATTGTTTATTGGTGTTTTATTTTCCTGCAGTTGTTCTATTTTTCATCTCGGTATACACTGCCAGTCAAAAGTTTGGACACATCTTCTCATTCAAGGGTTAAATTTCATTATTTTATACATTGTAGATTAACACTGAAGACATCATAACTATAAAAGAGTACATATGGAATGATTTTGTAAACAAAAAAGTGTGAATCTGCAATGCAGAAAATAATGCAAATAAATAAAAAGCATTGAATCAGAAGGTGTGTCCAAATGTTGACTGATCGTGTATGTTTATTGAGGAGAGTAAAGATATTGTTGAAAAAATGAAACAGAAAGCAATTGTTTTGTGTCATGCAGTGGCAAAGGCATAAATCTACATTGTTGCTTCATCTAGAATGTGCAGATCTATGAGCTCCCCTCTTCTCTGTCCACGGTTGCCGCAGCTCAAGCACACCAGCTCACCCATCACTTTGCTCACACACTGTCAAACTGCTTTACACAACACAAAATGAAGTTGTAATATTGGAGTAATTCAGCCATATATGCTCAAACCAGAAACAGTTCAGAACGCTCCGCCCTGCTAGCTTACAGAACTGGTCTCTTAACATGTGTGTATGGTGCTTTTATTTGCTAGAAGACACACCATGGGTAAAATAAGTAGTCAAACTATGGGTGAACATTTCCACCTTAAAACTGCAGTGTTCAGTTTCAGACTTCAGGGTTTCATACATAATTAACTTTAACAAATGAAAAAAAAAAGACTTTTACGAGAGCTTTTTTTTTTTTCTTCAAATACCCGGGGAAATTTGTTGGGTTAAGTTCTACAGGAGGAATACAAAGTTGAGGAAGAATTGCATAAAAATCTGAGGCTTCAACTTCAACTTCAACTTTATTATTATCCCGTGGGAAATTTGTTTTTCAGCAGCAGGCAGTACAAGATAAACCATAAACCATAAGACATAAAACATAAGACATACAGACATTAAGAAAATGGGGAAAATCCTGAGCACAAGTGAAAAAGGACAACACTTAAGCCACAAAATGCCAAACTCTGATCAGGCAAAACCCATAAAGTGCATTCAGTCGAAGTGCTGTGCAATAGATAAATAAACAGTAATGATGAACATACGGGGTAAAGCAAATAAAAAGAGATGCAATAAATATTCAATAAATAATAAAAGATTACAGTCTTAAAATCAACAATGAGTTCTATCCACAGGTGCAAAAAGCAGACACAAGAAAGAAAGTGGTCAGGCCAATGAATTGAGGTTTTCAATGGCAACTGGGATAAAAGAAGTTCTGGCTCTCCTCGTTTTGGTTCTAGGCATTCTGTAACGTCGGCCAGAAGGAAGAAGATCAAATTCAGCAAACAGGGGATGATCAGGGCAGTTCAGAATTTATTGGGCCCTGCTGACGATACGTCTGCTGTAGATATCCTGCAGCTGAGATTGCTGCACTCCGATCACCTTGCTCGCTATTTTGACCAGATTCACAAGTCTGTTTTTACTAGACAAAGCAAGACAACCGAACCAAGCAACCATGCAGTACGTAAGAACACTTTCTATAAAACACTGATAAAAAAAGAGACATGAGAACCTTACACACTTTGAATGTGTTCATCTTTCTCAAGAAATAAAGTCTCTGCTGGACCTTCTTACAAACAGCATCAGTGTAAGGCTCAAATCGAAGTAGATTATCAGTAATTGTTCCCAAATATTTATATTGAGAAACAATCTCAACATCCATGTCATTAACGACAGTATAACTGTCACTGGGCTGTGACTTTCTAAAGTCAATAATCATGTCTTTAGTTTTGGACACATTGATCTGCAGGTGAAACTCTTTGCACCAAGTAATGAAATCATCAATTACAGGACCATGTTCAGACTCATCCTTATC
The DNA here is from genome assembly GCF_021347895.1 of Acanthochromis polyacanthus. NCBI lineage: Eukaryota > Metazoa > Chordata > Actinopteri > Pomacentridae > Acanthochromis > Acanthochromis polyacanthus. The sequence goes on along the minus strand of NC_067125.1, from coordinate 10,472,847 downwards.
CAAGAGACTCACGATCACTGTATCATCAGCAAATTTAAGAAAATGCCTAGTCATGTGCATGCTCCTGCAGTCATTAGTGTACAAGATAAAAAGCAACGGTAAGAGAACACAGCCTTGTGGGGAGCCTGTAGAGGAGTACAGTTTAGGGGATAAAACGCCATTAACCCTGACACACTGAGACCTGTCAGTCAAGAAGTCTAATATCCAGCCAACAAGGTTAAAATTTAGGTTAAAAAGAGAAAGAAGTTTCTCTGCTAGTAAGTGTGGCTGGATAGTATTAAAAGCTGAGGAAAAGTCAATGAACAAGAGCCTAGCATGAGTCTTAGAGGCCTCCAGATGCTGAACTATAAGATTCAACAATGTCAGTGTTACATCTTCAACTCCTCTGCCTGTCCTATAACATCTTGATGATGAGTTCAGTTCGCCATGACTGGCTGGAATTGCTGGTTAGAATACTGCATGTTGCTCAGACCAAAGTTGAGGCCATCCATAAGGGACTTGTCGTTGAGGCTTCCGTACGCTACAAACATGTCAGAGGCATTGTTGTACTGCAGTGCTTGTTGTACTGCTTGTAGTTGGAAAATAAAAAAGAGGGCGGTCACTGATGGTGGAAAAGGTAGAGCTATGTAAAGCTTCATATACAAGCTAGTAATACAAGCTATACAATAGTTTGATCTGACAGATTTTGATTAGCTGGTTCATTTTTAGTGGATGTCCAGAGTTTCATTAACAGATGTCCATCATCCCAGCGGTTTACACAGATGAAGCTAAAAATCCTCATAGGAGACATACTGGCATGGCACAGAGGGACAACTAGAAATGTGAATAATAAAATGAGTAAGGACTGGATTTCATTTAGCTGCTTCAGTTTTAAGGTTCTGGTTTTGAGGTGCAAACTGGCTCATGGTCACACTGACAGAACCATAATGTTATTAGTAACACACATGCTTTCCTGCCATCACATGTCAAAATGTCTACTGTGGAGAAGACATGTTACCGTAGAAAATTCTGCATCCGACTTTACCAGATTATATGGATTATGTTGAGATGGGGTAGCAGAACTCAGTGGTGGAACATGTGGGTTTGCATAGGTACATATAAGGGTCTCTTAAAAAGAGTGTACAGCTGCATTAATCAGTGATTGTGTAGACTATATGTGGGATTGTGTACAGTATGTGTAAAAAAGTTTTTTTTTTTTTTTTAAAAAAAGCTGATAAAATACATATAATATGAACATGCATATTAATGTATAGAGGAAACAAACAACTTACATGTGCGCATTCAAACCAAAGGAGAAATGAGTGGACAAACACAACAAAATGAAATGCTTTCACACAGACGCACACAATTTTACTCTGTGCTGAAAACACATGTTCACATTTATTAGTTATTTTTACTTTAGTTTACATGCTGTAACTAAAATTACAACAAAAGTAGTCACTTTTAGCGTTGAGTCTGACAGTGTGACACAGTGTTTGTTAAGCCGTTGTCTCATCTGTAAAGGTTCCTGGTTCCAATGCAGCCCTTCTGACATGCGCAGTAAAACAAAGACCAGAACAGAGGCCCTCCACAGCATTGACTGGGGCAAACCTGGTGGCAGCTGGTGCAGGTGTAGCAGCATGAAACATGCTGTTGGATGGAGGTTGTGATGCCCTGTGAGTACACAGGAGGGCGCCACATGAACATAAATGCTGCAGCTGCACCACAGTAAATATTGCATGAGACCACCTACTGTTTACTGTCCTGAGTGACTCCCAGCCAGGGAATTTTACTATGAAGCTGTCCTATTTGGAAGTCGTGAATTTGCATTTTCTCTTCCAGTAAGTTATTCTTGTTTTAGGAAGCTCAACCCCACCCTCATAACCACAACCAGATGCAGCAGATGAATACACACCTGCTATTATCAGCTTAGACTCACAGGTGAAGCACATAAAGACAATTTAGTCACGATGTAATCCAATGATTCTGCCACATTATCACCATGAAATACACAGAACAGCTCCACATTTACACAGGCTTCAAGCAGTGTTGTAGAATTACAGTGTAATCCGAGTCCTTTTAACTGTAGCATGATAATGGAGATGTCACTTCAAAGGAGGAGATAAATATTAGATGATTTACTCATTTTTATTGACAATCTGTCATCTGCATGAGTGATTAAGCTCATGACTAAGCGGCTTCATTTGCAGGAGCTGTCACCCTTGCTCTCATTAGGTGGAAGGCAGCACAGAGAGAAGCCCCCTCTGGTTCAGTGGCGTAGTAAACAGAAAATTTACATCGCTGCTCGGATGATTTAAGGAAAGCAAACAATGGGTGAGAGCAGACTGGCTCTGGTCCTCTCTGACACCCTCTGATGACTGACAGCTGCTGGCAGGGCACTGGAAAAAATTCCCCTTCTCAAAACAAGAGAAAAAACTTATTTCAAGGAACTTTTACCTTGAAATAAGTGAAGAAATCTGCTAATAGAACAAGTGAAAAATGGCTTGGTAAGATTTCTTGAAATAAGATATGATATTTACAATACTGAGATCTTAAAATTAGCCGAGAAAATTTATTATAAGCTATATTTTACCGGGATTGTCAAGCTTAGGTGTCTTACCCCTCCTGTTGTTCTCATTTACGGGAACCAAAAAATATTATTCCTTTCTCTGAAAAAAAAAATCTAAAATTTCAGCAAAAAAAATCCTCGAATTTATAAAAATTTGCAAAATCCTCAGGAAGAAAATTCCAAAAATTCCATATAAGTTTCCCTTAAAAGTTTTATTTCCAAAAAATCACAAAATTTGGCAAGAAATAAAAAATTAAAATTTGAAAAATCTAAAATAAAAATTGCAAATATTTTCAAAAAATGAATAAAAATCTTTAAAAAAAAATCCTAAAAATATCTAAAGTGATTCCATATATATCAGTAAAACTTGTAATGTTTTCTTGAAGAACATTCAGAAAAAAATCAACCAAAATCCAGCGAATTTTGCTGGATTTTTGGTTGATATTTTTTCTGAATATTCTTCAAGAAACATTTTTTTAACATCTCTTTTTTTCCATCAAAAAATGTTCAAAAATTTCCCAAAAAATGTTGAAAATGTGGAAATTTTCACTATGAAAATATTTTCCCCCACATTTTCAAACTGTAAAACGGGTCATTTTGACCCACAGGATGACATGAAGGCTAAGACAATTTCAAGATTTTTTGACTTAACAAGATATTTAAGATGCACTGTCTTAAAACAAGTCCCTCCATCTTGCTGAAATGTCTCTTGTTTAGTGACTTTATCTTAAATCAAGTAGAATGAGTCATTTTGGCTAAAAATAAGACAAATAAACTTGGTAAGATTCAGAGTTTTTGCAGTGGGTGTGTGTGTGTGTTGCAGTCACATGGATCTCAGCTCCAGCCTTCTGCCCTGTATGTATTTTGCAGTCATGGGAATTCCTAATTCTGCAAGCATCAGGTCTGCAGTACCACAGCAGACAGTAAATGCAGCAACATTTTAGCAGTCTAGGAGAGCGTTTGTGTGCTCATGGAAATCTGACTGTGTGTATTTGTGTGCCCTTGCCGTGGCATTTGAGGTTGCCTCGAACCCTGAGGGCCAGAGTCAGTATTTCTTGACATATTTCCACACACATGCAAAGCCCTTTGAGGAAGCTTGTCATGGCCCGCCGGCTCAGTGCACCAGCATTAAAATGGATCACTTCTTTACTCCGTTCATGCGTAATCCTTAACATTTACATTACTGCCCGTGTCGTGCTGTTGGAACCGGCTGTGTACCAAACAAAAGGCAAGCTGCTGCTCTAATCAATAGCAAACACATGCAATTAATCAATGTAATTACTTCCTTCTAGCTTCAAGGACTGCGAGGTCACATTGCCAACACTATATCCATTGCAATTAGTAGTATCAGACGAGTGTGCATGTGAGGTGCAGACAGAGAGACCTGGAGTATTAAAGCTCTTGAGGTGTAGCTTAAAATGCAGCAGATCTCTATCTAAAGGCTTATATATACAATGTAGCATGTATGTGTGTGTGTGTGTGTGTGTGTGTGTGTGTGTGTGTGTGTGTGTGTGTGTGTGTGTGTGTGTGTGTGTGTGTGTGTGTGTGTGTGTGTGTGTGTGTGTGTGTGTGTGTGTGTTACCTTTGTGTGTGATGAAGTAGCGATAAGAAGGATAAATAGTGTTTGTGTGTGTGTTTCGCATGGATGCATTATCCAGTGCTGATCTGAGAATCTGGACACAGCCCATTACACAAACACCATTACTACTGCTATCAGATGCTGCCATCACACGCACACACACTAACTGTATGGACACACACATACGACACACTCGGATGCATCCTTCTTTGTCATTTCTATTTAGTTATATGGAGGAAAAAAGATACATATACACTAAAAGCAGCAAAGATAGAGAGAGAACACTAATTGGAAGTGAAACAGGATAAACCACAGTCATCTTTTACATCTTTTACACACACAAGTTGTTGGAGTAAGTCTAAACCGCACAACAATCACACAACACCCTCTCGTATGATTAGCTCAAAGCAATCTGTTTTGCATGATCTCACGCTTCTGCCAGCTGCGCAATAAATAAAAGACAAATAAAGAATAGGTCACACCCCCAAAACCCAAGTAGACACACACACACACAGACACACAGACACACACACACACACACGTTTGTCCTACCTGCCTTGAGAATCCATTAGGATGATATTGTATTTTCAGCTGCTATCATTTCTCCTGCCACCGTATTATAAATATATAGGAAGCAGCTTTTGCAGACTCAAGCACTTTTCAGATGTTATAAATTAGTCTTTTACTGCGTCACCATGGCAACCAAGCATCTCCATCTCCTACGCAGCGTGTTGTAACCAACTTTATTATACAGAACAATGCACGGAGCGCAGGTAGGTGGAGGTGCTGTGGCTCCACATGGCTCGATTTGAAGGTTAAGTCTTTACAAATGAATGTATAACTGAGTAAAATAGTATATGTTTGCCAGCAGTTCTTACAGCTTTACATCATCAGTGGGAGCAGGTGAGCTCGACCCTGAGAGAAGGAAAGTCAGACACTATTGACACTTACTGACTTAGCTGAAAAATAATTTAAAAAATGATACATAATGCTCCCTGTGCTTGTTTTATCCTTCAAAAGCAATGTGTTCTTTTAGTATTTGATAAAACGTGGTTTTCAAAAGAAGGCTAAAATAGTTTGTGTTAGTTACTATACTGTAAATGTATCTAAATTAGCCTGAGTGACTGGGAGGAGGTTGCCTTTTACACCATTTGCACACTATTTATTATTATGTTTATATTACTATTTATATAAGTGTTTCAAAGCCTGGTAGAATAAAATAGCGAATAATCTGAGCGAGACAAAAAAAATGATAGTATGATAAAACTACCCTATTATAGCTACTCACTAAGACTCTATAGCTATGCTGGCATTTCTTTAACACTACATGAGGGCAGCTGTGTTTTGAACTAAATTCTAACACCAGCATGGCAAACATGCTTACTGGGACACTGTGAGCATTCTGATGAGCTGCCTGTTAAAATCAAGCAGAGCTAAAAGATAATGGACAAATAGCAAGATAAGTGCAGTTCCTCAAACGGCCACTTGAGGCTGACTTCAAAAGCAAGTCAATACATAGACAGCCTTTGTTAAAATGTTGAATTTCACAGGAGAAATAGACATGTTTACAGTCTGGTAATAAGAACAGTTTTGGTCTCTATAGCTAGTGTCGACATTCATGACAACTGCACATGAGGTGTATTTTTATATAACTAACCCGTTAAAGCTGCATTAAGGCTTGAGGTTATGCATGCTTCAGGGTGTGTCTGCTATGAGTGACAGGTGGGTGTTGTCATTGGACAGTCCATGACCCGATTCAGCTGTGCCTCTTTACTCACTATTGGATTAAGCAGAAGTTAGGAGGAGTCAGATGCTGTCAAGATGCCAATGGCCGAAGCAATCATGATGAATTTTAAAGCCGCTGTTTAGAAAATTCTTAACCATGTTCACTGTCCTCATAGAGAGGCATCATGGTAACATTTACCTGTTAGCTACAAACAGAAAATGCTTATATTTGATTCGGAATCTGATACAATCTAAAGTAATACACAGTAAAACATGACTCAAATGTGAAGGGAAACAAATTTGTATCAGTTTTGTGTTACCGATGTAAAAGTCAAGCCAGCACATTTACTAATTAATTCTGGGCATGGTGGAGACAAACGGCTGCTGTATCTGGGTTCTATATTGATGAAAGAACTTATTTTGTGATTATGTAGGTCTGACTCTGAGCTTTTATTTGAGATGCGGTTGAGAGAGCTGGGCAAGATCCTCCATTTGGAGAAGCCTGGATTCGAGATTTTAGGAAAGGGGTGAATGTTTGCTAAAGCATGGGGGGCAGTGCTGAAATATTTAAAGGGTCTGTGTGAGGAGGAATCAACAGTTTTAATCCTACAACATCAGTAGCTGTCTCTGTGTTCATTAATCAGTTAGATACAATTGTTCCACTTTTGCTTCTCTCTCTTGCATCACGTTCTTGTCTTCTAAAATGAATCTTGCAGCTACCTTGATTAATATTCTACATTCTTTCATGGCGCTATAATGCTGTTATTGGAGGAGAAATGCGAAAAATACAATTGCTTTAAAGCATCGATGTGGCTGTATCCATTATTGTTAAACGAAACAAGTATTATGGATGTACACCTTAGATATGCTGGCTTTAAAAGTGATAAAAAAATATGTTTGACTTGTAGCTATTTCTGTGTTTTGACTTCTTGCAGTGACTCACACAGGCTCCTTCTAATCAGCTATCATTGGTGTGTGGGTCTGTAAATATGGATGCAGGCTACAATATGGTGTAGTTGACATTACATTTAGGATTTTTGGGCACGCATTTGCTCTGCTGTCTTCACTGAGTTGTGTTACGAAACATTTCCATGACTTCTATCTTGTCATCACACGTATTTATGACGGTGTACACTGGATGCTTCAGTTATGTGACTGGATTCAAGTCTCTGTCTTTTGATGAACAAGGTGATTATTATTCTAGATATATGATCAGCACTCTCGGCACTTTTCTGGAATTTCATTTTATATTTGTAGCCATGCACATACACACTATGCTTATTAATATAGTGAGGTCCTTATATTATTTTCCTGTCGAGACCAGCTGATCCGTCCTGGTCTGTATTTGCAGGCAGCGTCTGTGAAAGATCTTTTGTTTGAAGAAAAGTGTTTGTGCTCAAAGCACCACCATGAGGTAGCGATTAATAAATGTTCTTGTGTCCAATAATAATCTGCAATGAAATGTTCCTCGAAATCCAACCTGAGGGGATGACATGTAGAGCAACACTGTTAGAAGGACGTAAACAACAAAGACAGCCTTGATCAAAGAAGCCTAAAACCAGAGTGAAGAGAGGTGATTAGGGATTCTTTAACGCTGTATTTGAATTCATTTTGATTTGAGTAGCATGATGCACAGTAGGGGATTTACCAACGGCACTGTTAAACCAGTGATCCATCCAACATGACTGGAAAACAAATGTCTGTCCCCTGGAGCTTAAGAAGTGAGCCTGCAGAGCTCCACTGATGGCCTCCTCTACTCTCCTGCAACACACACTCATGGACTCTGTCCTCAGATCAGAGGACAATGGCCGGGTGAGAATTACTGCTACCACCGCTCAAGACCTCAGTGTGTGTGTGAGAGTGTGTGTGTGAGCGGTCGCTCGCTTTCTCACGGCCCTTAAGAAGAAAAGAGGCCTTGTCTGGTTCCATTAGTGACCTGAGCGGCAGCAGCAGCACCACTGGGCCCCGACTGACTGGAGGACGGCGCTGATTAGGAGGCAGCACATCCAGGAGTAGAGAGCATGGAAGTATAATACAGTTTTCAGCTATTTAAACCTGACACCAAACACAGCCTTTTGTTTGTTTCTCTCTTTAGACTAAATATACTATAAGACTGATATACATAGACTGACAAAAAGGAGAAATAATACATTTAAAGGAATAGTTTTAGGGAATTTGCTGATTTGCATCCTTGCAGCAGTTAGAAGAGGAGTTAAATACCGCTTTTATATATTTACTGCCATACAAAAGTTTGGGGTCACTTAGAAATGCCCTTTTTTGGAAAGAAAAGCATTTTTTTTCAATGAAGATAACATGAAATGAATCAGAAATACAGTCTAGATATTGCTAATGTGGTAAATGACTATTCTAGCCCGAAATGACTGATTTTTGAAAACATTTTTTTGGCCTTTTATTGGTTTAATTAGATAGGTTAGTTGAGATGCAGACAGGAAAGTAGGGAGAAAAACTGGGGGAAGACCTGCAGCAAAGGGCCATGAACTGGACTCAAACCCAAGGCTGCTGTGTCAGGGACTATAAACCCTTTTTATTGGTCACCTGCTGAATCAGTTGAGCTATCTGAGCAACTGAAACAGCCAATTTTTAATGGAATATCTCCATAGGGGTACAGAGGAACATTTCCAGCAGCCATCACTCCTGTGTTCTAATGCTACATTGTGTTAGCTAATGGTGTCGAAAGGCTCATTGATGATTAGAAAACCTTTGTGCAGTTATGTTAGCACATGAATAAAAGTGTGAGTTTTCATGGCAAACATGAAATTTCCTGGGTGACCCCAAACTTTTGAACGGTAGAGTAGGTGTTCAATAAATATGAAGCTACAGCCAGGAGGAGTTGACACAGCACAAAGACTAGAAAGAAGGAAGCGAGTGTTCAAAGGTAAACAAAAACAAGAATATCTAAAGTGTAATACTTGGCATGTTATATTTGGTTTGTTTAACTGATAGAAAAGTCAAAGGAAGAGTAAAAAGAAATGTTTCTCACCCAAGTGCAGTGATTTCGACCCAGAAAAAACACATTCTGCTGTTTTGACCTTTCAATTTTTGTACAGACAAAACAAACAACATAAAACACACTGATGATTTATTTTAAGAAATGCTCCTAGGTGATTATTTTTTACCTTTGAACAGAGCTCCTAATGGTTTCCAAACCTCCTTCCATATTACATCAACAATTTCCTGACTGTAGTACATTTAAACCAACAGTGTGTGATCATGATGTGCTGATCTGGGTCACAGTTTGAAAGTTTAAAAGAAAAAAACGGTCTAAGTTTTGGTTTAAGTCAGTGAGCTGGATGGTTGGACACTCGATTTAAAAACCATTTAAGAAACTGTTGCACTCACTTCAGGGTAGCTGAGGAAAGTGCACCATTGCTGCTTATCTTTCAACTTTAAGAGCATGGAAAATAAAGATTGAAAGTAAAAGATCAAAAACAAGAGACAACATTTCGACAGAGGCAGAGATGAAAAGAGAAATACAAGTGTGGATAAAACATAAGAATATTAACTCAAAAAATGAAAGTTTCCAAAAAAAAACTAATTAAAGAAACCAAGATAAAACAAGAAAAAGCAGTAGCTGTAAAACTCTATGAAGTCGCCAATTACAAAACAAGAGCAAGTGTAATATTATATTACTTTATTCATCTTTTGTACAATGTAATTACAATACAAATATGTTGGTTTAAATACAAAAATTCTGTAAATAAAGATTAAAATAAACTCCACTGGTTTGCTTTGTTACCATCACTAAACTATGGTTTTACAATCAAGTTTATGAGGTCATTTAGTTTGCTTTAACGCGGAACACAATTAACCTACATTTATAATTTGGAGGGCGTGCAAACAAGAGTCGGGGGCTAAAATATATTTCCAAAGAAAGTAAATTTCATGAGTGAATCGGTCAAGCTTTGTAGAGAAAGGAACGTAGAAAGCGCAGTTTGGATTTTGTTCAGAAAAGAAGAAATCTAGAAAACAAAGGACTAAAACCTGGATGGTATAAATTAGGACAGCGGCTCATAAATTTAGTCTCAGAACATGGAGCCCATCAGAGGGGGTCGCTGCCACAGGAAGAGACCAAAGAAGCTAATTAGGCTGTGGGGAGTTAATGAGCGGGGAATCTAATCAGTGGCAGTCCACATCCTACAGTTCAATTCCCAAGGAACATCACAGGAGCGTCTCTGGTTGGACTGTAGTTTGTATAACGTATAGAAACAACCCGTGGAAAGCCCTTCAGTAAAGAACATTTCTACTTGACATTTTGTAACGTTGCATCTTCTTGAAAAGAGCGTTTTCTTGACAGCATTGGAGTTTTAACTATAGATGGAGTTGCACAAACAAAACCTTGCTTATAAGATTGCAGTTATACACTCAGCAACTTTTTTTTTAAAAATCTATATGATCAAGAGTGTTTTTGAAGTTTTAAGAGTGGAGGAATATTATGCTCAAATGAAAGCAGCTTGGCCTTGAGAAATAAAGACGGCAGACTGTGCTCATGATGAATGTGTCTTTGTTCTCAATATTTCCGCACAGTCTGCCTCCCACGTTTATCTCGTCTTGTCTAATTTTCCTTTCCTCAAACTTCCTCCGTCTCGTTCTGTAAATGTATGGCTCCATTCTCTCCTCCAGTCGCTCACATACAGCGTATCCTTCCTTCCTCTCTAACCAATCTACGCTTCTACCAGTGAATTTTTCTCTCTATCGAATCTTGCTTCATTCTCCGTGCCTGAGTTTGTATCTGCTCCTGTTCCTCTGCTCTTTTCACCTCACATCATCTGTCCAAAAGCCTGTTCTGAGTGGAACACTACTGCAGCTGATACAGTAGCGGTGAATTCACAATCATACTGCACGTGATGAGACTATACCCTGTGTCTGAACACATAAAAGGATTGATGAATGTTGGAATGTAGTGCATTATTTTTTAACCAGTTGCACAGTGTTGTTCAGTTTTTTCTTTTTTAAAATTCCACTGAGTTGTTCAAGTTCCTTGGGTTTGTCTGGTGAGGATGGAGTCCAGAGGACCGCTGTGCTGTATTGTCCAGAGTGTCTGTGTGCTGGAGATCCTGAAGTGATTTTTTCATGTCCCGGTGCCCTTGAAGTTAGGCGTTAGCAACAGAAAATGTAGCCAAAGTGAAGCCGTACTGACTCGACTGGCCTCTGCTGCAGTGGAGCTTATATACGTGAGGGCGGAAGAAACATGCCGTTATATACACTTGTCTGACATGTCACACTACACAGCTGTACTGTCAGCCCTGACTATTTGGTTCCTGTTACATGGTTTCCACCAAAGCGTTCCCTGTACTACTGCCCAACCACACCTGTTCGCTGTCTGCTACCTGTAGTGTCCTACTCTGCACGATTCAACAAAAATAAATATGGGGGGGGGGGAAACAACATGCTCCTGAAACACTGCTTTAAAATTTTGATTTTTAAGTACACATAACTTGTTAAAATAAAAAAAATACAATAAATAAAATCATTTTGGCCATAAATCTCTACTATTGGTCAGTAAGTCCTTTTTGGGTTGGTAGGGTTGAGTCTCACATCACTGGCGGTCCTTTCAGGTATCCAGACTTCTGCTGTGCTTGGCTAAGATCAGCATCAATCTGTTCATCAGTCAACAAACCACTTCTCTGCCTTCTCTGCACATCTTGTGTGATGTAACCACATCTGCTAAAGTCTCTCCACCCAAATCAAGCAAAAACTGCCAAAAATAGCTCATGGGATTGGAATGCATCTGAGTGGAGTCCCCTTTTAAAGAAAGAAACCACTGAACTGTGTCCCCCGCCCACTATGTTCTCAGAGGAGGCACATGCAGTACGTCCAGGGCTTGCAGCAGGTAAGGTAAAGCCAGAGTGGAGAAGTGAAAGCAGGGAAGAGAGGCCAGGTAGCGGGTGGAGTGGAAGGATTCAGTCCATCGAGTCTAGAGAGCTAGAGACCTGAACCTCCGATAGCAGCCCAGCAAACTGCTAAGTTTGTCTCTCTCTCACATGGGAGTGTAAAGAAAGCAATTAAGATCATTGTAGCATCGACTCCTATGAGAGCTTTTAGCAAATTGCTAGGCTGCACAGGGCGGACGCTCGGACTAACTGTAAGGACCTGCATCCCATTCAGAGCAAAGATGCTGGAGTTAGGCCTCAGGCTTTAACTCCAGGACTAATGCTATAGCTTTGGGAGGCCAAGTCTGGCTTAGAGCTCAATTTCAAAAGTCTTCTGCAGATTGTTGGAAAAAGGGTTGGCTGCTGCAGCTGGCGCCTTGTTTCCAGGCTGCTGAGAGGCTGGTTTTGACTCCAGTGCCGCCCACTTTGCCTCAAAGCGGTCGTCGTCTTGAGAATCGGCTTTACCATCGGCGCTGTTAGCTGGCTGCCCTCTGGCGGCCAGCTGCTACTGCTGCCACCGTTCCCACCGCTGCCCGTGGTCCCGTTCTGGAGGCCGATGTTGCGCTGCTGTGGGGCGGAGGCCATTGATGGCTGTTGATAATGGTGGAGTGGAGGAAAACGGAGGAGTGGAAAATCCTCCACTGTGCCCAACTGCACCAGATGTTCCTGGATAGGGATGGAGACCCGCCACTTTGGTCCTCCTCCGCCGAGCCCATAGCACCTGCTGCACCTGACGAGCCCGTGCAGTGCAGAAAACGTTGGCCACCATTTGCGATGGTGTGATGCCTACCACAGGCACACTGGCATTGGGATAGGTCATACTGCTCGCCAGACCTGGCATGTAGGTCTGCATGGGCATGAAAGCAGGTTGGACTGGCTGGCTGGGCGAACATCCCCACAGGGGCTGGAGTGCATCAAAGCCAAGGGGAAGGGCTGCATGGAGCTTGGAAGGGAGCCTGGGGGTCCGGGGAGGAGGGTGCAGCGCATGGCGGCCCCCTGACATGCTGGGACCCGACATAGTGGGATGGACATGGAAGGAAGAGACATCGGGGGACCTGACACTGGAGGGCCCGGTATTAGAGGGACAGATGATATCGACATGGGTGGGAGGGCATCGAGGCCTGACCTGGAAGAGCACAGAGGGCCCGAGATGAGAGGCTTGGACATGGTGCCAAGAGACATGGGACAGTAGACACTGGAGCAGCTGAAATGACTGCCTGAGTGGACATCTGATGGCTGGAAATGGAGGGAGGTCCAGGGATGGTGGGGATGGTGTGGACCTGGAGGAGGGGTCTGTTGGGTCTTTACAGCCTTGGAGACCTCCTCCAGCCACCTCTCAGCCTCAGAGGAGTGCGCCTGTGGCCGCTCTGCATCTGCATCTGCATCGCACGGAAACCGGAGGAGGAGAGTGGAGTGGAGGTTTCTGCTTGGACCCAGGAGGAGGTGGCTGGAAGGATAACGTACAAGCTTAGAAAGGTGCAGTAACTCCCCGACCACTGAGTTCAAAGTGTGTGCTGACAAACCATCAAAACTGCTATCGATCTAAATGTAGACTTTCTTACCCTGCAGCGGTGCAGGTGGTGGAGGCAGAACAGGGGGCACAGTGCAGGCTGGAGGCCACTGGCAGACATGGAGGGTTGGAGAAGAGCTCGTCTGACGGATTAGTGAAGGAGGTGTTGATCTGGCTACACAGGGCGTTGATACTACTGTCTCCCTCACATGGCAAATCCCATGTCCATCTCTGGTACTAGCAAGAAAGGGACACACAGAGGGGAGGCAGGGACAGAGAGGAAGGACAAAGAAAGAAAAGAAGAGGTGGAGGATGGAGCAGAGGGACAAAGAGGGAGAGGGAAAAAGGCAATATTTATTTAATTGTGCAACAGGACCCAGTTAGAATCAAAAGCATAGAAACTGGAGCAAATGAATACTTTGATTCTGGCCAGTAGTGACCTAAAAAGGGTGAAAACACAAGTTACTCAAAACAAACATAGCATTGTGCTACTTGCTGATAAATAAAAGATTTAAACCTAATCACACGGATCCAATTCTACGTACATTTCAGCCGTTTTTTCTGTCCTTCGATGTTTCTAGTGCCTGGGACATTTCAGATAAAGGTGAATTGACTTGGTTTTTTAAACCCAATTGTAAGTGATCTGACCAGCGAGGGATTAAATTACTGTCTGACTTTGGTTTGGACTGCAGCTTTAAACCTTTTGTTGCACTGACTGCAGATATAAATAGATATAATATCTAATTCTCTGTTCATTGTCCCCTGGGTCTGGCCTCTTCACAACCTCAGAGACAAAAAGATCTGTGTTTCTTCCTTACTTCTATTCCTCATCTCTCCTCTACCTCCCTGGTAGAGAAGCTGACTTCTTTCACACTTTGCAAAGTTTCAACACGCTCATGCATGCGTGGAAGAGTGGGAATAGAGTGAATACATGTTTTACCACAGATGGACCCATTGTGCGGGAAGCTCTACTGCTGTGCAATTCAAGCTCACTCTTCTAAAACATGTCGGCTATATCTCTCTCAAGTCTGTGCATTGTACGGCGACAGGCCTTGAATGATGCTGGAGGGTGCAGAGGGCGCTGGAGGCATGATGTTGGGAAATTTTGTGAGGCATTAACTCCTCTGTCGTCTATTTAATTCTTAAATAATTAACAAATGTACTTTATCCTGTTTTCATGCATATTATTAGTCCACGTGCTAAGTTTTGGCACGGGATGACCGAGGGCTGATCTAGAAGGAGAAGGAGTAGCAATGGTCAGTGCTGTTCATGACATGTGACGATGAAACTCGAACATCCTTTTGCTACAGACAACCCTAGGTCTCCCATTAAAGATTTCTCTGTCCGTGGTTCTGCCAAGATCGACCCTCTGATCCCTTCTCTGTTCCTGCTCTTTTATTGTCGCATAGAGGTTCAGAGGCATTCATGCGTGTCTGTGCTGTGTGTGTTTTCCTCGGTACAGTGGCAGGTTTAAGGGCTGGGAAAATACTTGCTGAAGGCTAACCAGGACAGCTGATTGACCGCACAGATCAATACACACATTGTTCAGAGAGTCACAAGGGAGCAGGAGGCAGAGGAATTGGCCGCCGCTACTTAGTGCGTTGCATCGGAGTGTGTGAAAAGAGAGAAGGAGGACTGTGTATATAGGATTCACAACTGGATATATACAGTAATCATCACTGGCGAAAGATGGAAATCAAAGGCGAGACTAGGGGTAATAAAGTGAGCGTGGCTGTTGGATGTTGTGGTTAGTATTCCAGTCATAGCAGGAGACTCCCTCTCATCTCTGCAAATGACTATAATCAGCGTCGCTACTGAGCTCTCTGATCCAGTGCACCACACCGACAGGGTGTGTCTATACGTGTGTGTTCTTCTATGTGTGTGTATACATCAACCTGTCAAGGCCAAGTCACTTAATATTAATTGTCCTTTAAAAAAAAGCAAAGAGCTCTCAGAGTTAGACAGGCAGCGGCCATCAGCGCTGCTGCTAATAGCAATAATAACAGCACTTCACTTCAACTGCTTTTTATCTTGCCAAGCAGCCAGTGGAAGGTAGGCATCACGATTAAACAGAAGATTTACACTTTGACTGCACGGAAATACGAAAATAAATCCACTGGAGATGTGCTGAAGGTTTATTAGGGTAACGTGATTAGTCAGACCTCTTCAGATAGAGGTCAGCGATGCCACACTGAAGCCAAATGGAAAATTAAACAATGTTCCGACAAACAACCATGACGCAAGTGGAATGAAGTCCACACGTATAGTTTCTGCTGTGTGTGTAGTCGCAGTAATGTTCCCTGAATCCCAATGAAGCATTCCTTTTAGCATCAGCAAAGGAGAGATCCATCTGATTTTTACTGCGAGTCATTTTGATTCTGTGTGTAAATTAAATACGGCTCAAAACAAGACCAGTATGAATTAATCAGTGTCGCCACGGCCTAATAGTAGCCTTTAGCATCTGCAAGTGAATATAATCAACCTCTGATAAAACTCAGGCTCCTATCTATTAATATAGCAGCTAGTAAATACAGTATTATTAAGGTTGTTTTTTTCAAATTTTGTATCAGATATCTGACAAAAGAGGTACTGAGGCTGTGTGGAGAACTTAATAGTGTCAGTCTGGTCTATGAAACCAGCATCTGCTGCTGAAAAATAATACTGAAGCTAAATGTGCTCTGCATCCCTCTCAGTGGCTGCATAAAAAATAATTGTGTGGACACATGTTTACAGTCTCCAATCGTCCAAAGCATTATTTATATTTTGCTTTGGACGCTCCCCTTAATGCAAGGTCAGGGCAGGTCAAGATAAACACACCACTGTTGAGTTAAATAATACAATTTGGTCTGGAGTGATGGAAGTGCAGAACGAATCTTTAATATGGTGTAACTTAATATGGCTGTGAAAATATCCTTTCCACACAGTCACGAAATTACACATCTAATGTGGAAGAGAAGTTACAACAAGCTAACACAACAATGCTGTCCCTGTTTACTTTTTTAAAACTAATGAAGACACATTTATTACTACGGTGACTGGAATGAATGTGAGTGAAACTGTTTGCTGGAGAAGAAGCTGAAGCCCTGGAGTTTTTGAGGCCTTCCCCAGACTTTCAAGGTTAGGAACCTTCTGGTGCTAATGAATGTGGGTCTCTGGGTTCAGAAGGTCAACAGGTGTCTTCACTTTGCCACCATTGTGAGCCTATCTTCAAAAGCATCTCAACTCACCAGGGTTCTTGTCCTGAAGTCGGTCTTGCGCTGCAGTGTGGATGGCAGGTCGTTGAGACGCAGTGACAGCTGCCTCTTGAAGGGAGAGTTCTTCTGGGCTGAGGGCCGGAAATCCCCCGAAATGAGCCTTGAACGAACCAGCTGCTCGATTGGCGCCGTGGCGACGAGGATGGCATGAGGCCCGCCTGGTTCTGGGCGATCCCATGGGGACGCCGCACCTTCGGGTGGGAGGGCGGTGCCAGGTGGAAGGGCTGGGATGCACCGAGGGCTGATCTGGAAGGAGAAGGAGTAGCAAGGTCATTGCTGTTCATAACATGTGATAATGAAACTAGCACATCCTTTTGCTACAGACACCCCTAGTGTCAGTCTTTATTCCATTACCTTTGTCATTTCCTGATTCCATCACCACTTGTCATCGATTAGTAACTATATGCAAACTGACCACTACTATTTCTGTATTTACACATGGTCCCCTCCCAACTGTCTGTCCAACTCTAGAAAAATGTTTGATTGTAAATGTTCTGGGTCGTCCTACCGTCACAGACTTGCACTCTTTGTTGGTCAGCCACCATTCACCACAATACCAATGAAACCCCCACTACAGGAAACTTCGCTTGAGGGTTTTGGGTAAAATTTTTTCAACATGTATAAATCCATCTTCATCTCCTTCTGAGATCTCCTCATATACAGTCTGTGCTCACGTACAACTCCAGAAACCTGCTTTCAGACGCTGTGCTGCTTTGAACTAGAAAATGTAGGCCGTCTTCTTTTTTCTTTAACTTTATCAAACAGCCGTAGCATCACGCAGCATTGTGTGATCTACAGTGGTATCATTGTGTCGAGCTCAGAATGAATTCAGCATCATCAGAATTGCTGTTACATTTTTATTTTCGCCAAATATTGTTTCCAAGGACAGTTTGTTTATCAGGTGTGCCAAATGGATTATCACTGAACCTTTTCAATTTTGCTGCTTAGATGCAATGATATTTGCAGTAGTGGCATAAACTGATCCAATCACTAAAAATAAGGACAGAAAATACTTCATGAAAACACTCATTATTATTATATAAGTTACTGTACAGTGTGGTCAATACTAAGATATTGTGTATATATGCAGGAGGGTCAGCACTATTGTTACAGTGCAATGTCTACAGTTTAGCTGCAACTATTTTCTACTGAAAAAAAATCATTAATATTTCTATCTGTGGTTGGATCTGTGAGCCCCGACCTCACTGGACATCAGCTCCCTCCCCTGCATATACTGAACTGAACATTCAATCAGCTTGATCTGCATGTGCTTGGCATTTAACATTTTTGGAGTCAAGTCTCATTTCCACCTTTATGAGCAATAATTAATCACCTTTCTTCTTCTCCTGCAGCTTGTCATCCCGCTCGCTGCTGCTGCCCTGCTGGCTGCAGGAAGAGTTGCCGCGGAAGGAGCCCTCACGCACGAATGAAGTGCGACTGGCGTCAAAGGAAGCCGTCACGCCGCACTCCTTCTCCCTGCGCTGCTTCCTCTCCAGACAGGCGGCAAAGGCACAGCCAACTGCATGGCTCAGTCTCTCCCCCTGCAGCAGGGAAAAAAAAAAAAAATTCAAAGCGCACACCTTCCCTTAACCTGGAGGATCATAATTTGTCACATATCGCTGTCATTTGTTCAGTGATTGTTTTCATGCCAACATTCAAATCACATTCATACATTTGTGTGAATACAGCTTAGTGGGCTCAGGGTGCAGCTATTAACCTCAATTAGTTCATGTTGTCAAACGTCAACGTGAGTTCATGCCTCTGGCTCTGAATGCAACTAATTCCAACCTAAGTTGCGCAATTAATCTGCCTTCTTTCTCACTAAATCCTCAGTACTCTGTCTGCCTGCTTCTCCTCTTCACAAAGACAGCCCTGACAGCTATAGGAGAATCGGTTCGGTTTAAGATGAGCAGATAGAAATATACACAGTGTGTAGTGGAAATGGAGACAGACAGAGATGGGCGCATACGTAACTCCACAGGCTTCTGTCTAATCCTCTCCCCTAATCCCACAGGTCTCTGCTGCCTTCTCTTCCCTCCACATTAATAATCCAACTCGGAGTCTAAGCTGATGAATCTACCGTTGGGCCGAAACCACAATGCACCATGACAGCACGGGTTCTTTCATATTCAACCCACTCATCCCAAGGTCAGTGAAATGGTAGCCTCGCACAGCTGGACCTACAGTACCCCCACAGTGAATCACATGGAAAACAGAAGTTTGAAATCAGCTATTCTAGCAACATTCAAGAAAAAATGTGGTGTATCGATTTGTTTGGCCACCCCAGCTGTACCTAAGACATTAGTGCTACCGAAAGGGTCGGTGTGAGCAAACAAATGGAATCATAAGAGACTGAAGTGTATGTTAGTGTCAGTTCAATATTTAAAATACAGCTGAAGATAAGTACCGTTTTCATCATTAGTTTTTCCATTTACTTCTATTAACTGATTAACTGTTTAATGTGAGAATGTTTTTTAAAACGCTAGAATGTTTCACCAGGAGTGCACAATGATGGCCGTAGTCTAAAAGCTAAAATGATGCAATTCAAACCAACAAAAGTGAGAAAAGTAAAAACCTGATCATCATTGAACTGGATATCAATCTGTGACACTGGCAAAAATATCATGGAGAGCTCAAGTGATACGATTACTTTGACGATTACAACCTGAATGAGAACCCCCAGTGACATTTTATAACAATGTAAATAAACTGAAATCTAGACTTGGAAAAACTAACTCAGAAATATGTTGTGTGTTTCAGCTTGACACGTCTGGAAAAGAACAGGAGTTTTTAAAAACATCTAATATGATTGTTTATTCAGTGTTTATTTCGCTCAGTCCCCTGACTATAGTGGTTAAAAACATCTGACTGCTGTAGGCGTTTCACAAAGCAGAGAAACAGTACATGTGCTACTGTGCTGGTACACTTAGAGAGTTGTAGTTTTTAATATGCTAATTAATTATTTGCAGCTTAATTTCACATTTATGAAGGTTTTTGCTTGTAAGTCAGTGCTTTGGATGCCAGTGTGTTTGAGAATATGTAAAGTCAACTCAAAGGAGCCAATTAACAGTAATCCCAACCCTCAAAACCTGTTTTAAAAGGCAGGATGACCTTTAAAATACACAAAACTACACCATTTATCAGGACCAGAAACTATAAAAGCAGAAAGAATTGTTAGAGTATAAGCTTTCTAACGGTCCTTGAACATATCCTGAGTGGCGTGTGGTTAAAGTTGAGTGTTTTTGTTTCCAAATTCAACTTTGGTTTGTTCTTTTTTTAATGACTTTGCCATTATAGCTGTGTCATACTGCACAGAAGACCTTTTTGGGTTGTCTGTACAGGAGCAGAAAACGTCCAGAAACTGCTTGGAGTTCAGAGGATTAAAGTTTTTTTTTTAGCAGGAATCTACAGAAGCTAGTAGAGCCATCCCAGACATCATGTCAGGATGTTGCTATATGGATACTGAAGGTGAACCGTCGTCTCACCGAGTCTTTCAGAGCCATGAAGCAGTGGCACATCCACCGTCTGGTAGTCCCATCTCTGCAGATGTAGGAGAAGGCCTTGTCATAGTTACGATCAGGAGCGCAGAATGAAACCTTCTCTATGGTCTGGTCCACGATGAGGTCCTGAGAGGGGCACACGGAGGAAACGAGACAGAGTAAGAGCAGGATCAGATCTGACAGCTCTCGCTGTAGAACGGAGCCAATCGAATTGTTCCAGCAGGTAGATTGCATCAAATCACATCTGACACGGTTTTGTCTCCCTAACTGCAGCCTAACAGATGACAAACAGGAAATATCACTTCAAACCTGGGCAGACTAGCTGACAGACTGGTCCAGTACTTGACACACAGCTTTCAATCTCACTTAACCCTACGATCCCCCCCACAGCCCACTCCAACCTGTTTACACATCCACTGATGACAGAAAAGAAAGTGACTACAGACTAATGACACGGAGCCTCTTCTAATCTCTGGGATGTTTCCACTACTTGCCCTTCCTTCTATAAAGGGGTTATTCAGCCGCCTCAGTGTCTATAGTCGCCATAGAAGAAACTAAGAGGGGCCCCTGTCTTTCTCTGTGTACATTAAGGGGCCCTCGGCTCACCTCTCTGACTCACCAAAACACAGAATGAGAAGGAAAACAAGAGAAGAAAGAGAGAGGGTTCACACACTCATCCACACATTTCCTTCCTGTCTTTCAGTGTCTCAGAAAAAAAAGAGAGGGGAGCATGAGGAGAGAGGAAGAAGGAGGACAAGGACGGGAAAGGAGAAGAAAGGAAGGAGGGATGTGAGGAGAAAGAGGTGGAAGAATAACAACCCATTCAGCAAGGGCCAATTAGGGAATGAAGGGGGATGCTGGTACCGAGGTGAAAGGAGACCAGCGTCTGTCTTCATCTCAGTTTTACTATAAACACACTATACTGTACGTATAGATGTGTCCCATAGAGATTTATTATTTTTATGCTCTTCTGAGGAGTTTTTCTGGTGACCTGTGTGGGGCTGAGGGTGGGGTGACTCAGATTGCATCCTTTCGTCACTGAAAGGAAGAATAAAGCTGAGCAGAATGTGACTCAGGCTGCGTCATCTATGCAGGCAAGTTTTACAAAAAACGGCTGAAAGGAATAAGACTTCACTGTTTCATTCTATTGATGGTGCATTCTGAAGGTCATGCAGATCTGTGCGTAACGTAAAACGCATAAACCCAAGTTTACAGGGCACTGGCAGACCGTTAGGAAGGGCCTGAATAATAGCTGTGTGGGTGTTACTAAGAGATGACTCATAGATTCATAGTTCAGAAGATAATGAAGAGGCAGAAAGAAAGATGGAACGAGGCAGTGGTAAGGATCACAACTGATGGGTGTGGAGCCACGTTTTAGGTTAAACCTACACCAATTTAGTTTTCAATGCGTAAATACAAAACCTATGTACATATGTGTACAGTATGTTATCACCAAATAAAGTTATTATAGATGATATTTTATCAGTGGCTCATTTATTGTACAAGCACATAAAAAAAATCTGCATTTATTCATTATTCATCACCTTTCTGACCATCTAATAAATGCTAGTTCTGTATTAATTCTCTTTTTGCTCTGTCTGGGTCTCCACCGCCTCCTGAGGGGAATATCTGGTTATTTAACTGCTTAATGTTTGAATATTAAAAGCCAGCTTGTGACTGATTTTGCCTGTAAGTTGTTTGGCGGACAGCGAATGACAGGTTTTCAGTAGTGCTTCTTTTTGCGGAGGATGAGAGCAGTAAAAGTGAATCAAAGTCGTCAGATTACAGACAAACATGCGCTCTGAAAAGCACATAATCCTGTGTGTAGAGGACTCGAAAAACACCACGCAAAAACATTTTCTACTACATTAAGTTTTTCATCTGAAACTTTAAAGTCATTTAAATGTTTCCATTTTTCACCACGAGTTGGACGCAATAGAGAAGAGGAATGTTTTTCAGACTTGATAGTAAAAGAAGATGAAAAAAGGCAGAAGATAAGTCAAAACAATGCAGACTGAATGCACCAAAACCTTTATATGCCTGTCTTTTGCTGACAATGATGTTTTTCAGTTTTCAGACTAAAGCTGAAAAACAAGATGTTACATATTGAATTACTTTCAACAAATCCTATAAAAAGACCAAATCCTTTGGCACTCATTTTGTAATAAACAGCTGGGCCTTCAGTTTTTAAATACAACTTTATTTAAACAGTGGCAAACAGTGCATTTGGACTATTTTCACCTGAGGAATTTATTAAAATTAAAGGAGTAAAAGTGATGTAGGACAGAAAAGAAAAGAGGAAAAAGGAGGTTTAAAGTGAAGGCAGAAAGGAGGAGTGGGACTGAGAGACTAGGAGAGGTGAGGTCATGTGTGTGGCCTCTGAACAAAAAAAGGGAAGCAAGAAAGAGGCCGTTCTATCGGCTTTGCTCTCTGCTCTATTCTGTGCTGCTCTTTATTCTGCTCTGCTTTCAATGGAGCCACAGCGAGCTGCTCTCACTGTAGGAGGCCTCCCTCTCCTCAAGTGCATGTGTGCGTCTGTGCTTAGCTGATCTTCCCTCCCCCACCAAGAACCTCTAGGAAACCACCGTCACATATGTCCACTATGACACCACACACACACACACACACACACACACACACACACACACACACACACACACACACACACACACACACACACACACACACACACACACACACACACACACACACACACACACACACACACACACACACACACACACACACACACACACACACACACACACGATAGCCAGAGAGCAGCACAATCCTGCTGTTGGCCTTAAGACGGCGTCATTAAACTGGACCGGGAGATTTTCTTAATGGTGTGAGGATCCAAATTGTGTGTTTTAACTGAATGGGAGAATATAAAATAAAAAGAATGGAGGTGAGAAGCCAAAAGCATCAGCGGGCTTGCAGTTTCTATCTTCTGTTGACCTGTCAGCTCTGCTATTTTGCTCTCTGGCTGTCATCTGACAACAGATAAAATACCTGTGTGCTGTGTAAAGTGTAACTACAAGAAACAAATGGCGCTGAGTGAGTGATAAGGCAGAGAAGACAGAGAGGAGGACAAAACAAGAAGATGCAGGCAACACATAGCAAAAAATGCGTTTTCTTACCTTAGTTTTGTCATCCACCACCCTGAGTCCATCTGCCGAAACCCACAGCACTGCTTTTACTGTCTTTTTCCCACTCTGGAAAGACAAAAACAGACAAGACTAAATAATTTAAAGAATTTTGAGCACGTGTTAAGTTGTACAGTACATGTACATGAACCATGTTACCATTGGAACAGACGTTTTCCAAACAAATAGTGTCATCAACAAACTTGTAAGAAAGCAAGTAAAGTCCCTTTTATTTCTATCTGTGGTAACGTAAATGATGATTACATCCTTAGCAGATGAGGTAGTGGAGGGTTAAGATTGGAGAGGCGGGCAGAGGTAAAATCTGTGCCAGCTGGCACTAAGAGGCATTTCTCCAGAGGAGGGCACCAGGCAGCGCTAATAACACACTCAGCATGGGCCACGCTAAAAATACACGGACAAAAAAGAAGAAAAAAAAAAATCAAGGACTCTATGTGAGAGTGGAAGCGTGCATGTGAGTGTGTGCATGAGTCTGCATGCAATTGTGTGTGAGTAAGGGAAACAGAAAGCCGGAGCTCTGCAGGAAATGGCTTTGAAACCCACAGCGAAGCAATAAGGAGCCCCAATTTTTGCATAATCCCATTGACAAGAAGAGAGAGGGAGCAAGAGGAGAAGTGAAGAATCTGAGATGGATAGAAGGGAAAAGAGAGGGGAAAGAGGGGAAGCTAAATAAAGAGGTGGAACAGGGAATCAAAAGAAAAACTCTGGAACAAAGTTTTCCATTTGAACAACTGCAGAGAAGGCTGATTAAGGAAGATGCTGATGTAGATGGAGGATGGAAAGAAGACGAGGTGATGCAGCACAAGAATTAATGCATTAAACAGTGCACCTGTGTGTGTTAAACTGGCTGTGATTCAGTTAGTTTTACCAGGATTTCTCTCAGAGAGGTGTGAGGAATTACAATCCTTCTTGGAATTAAGATTCAAACGGTGTGTTGAAAGCAGAAAATGCACCACTATAGTTTTCATTTAATACATAATAGTCCAGTTTTATTCCACTTATGTGAAGAAAAGCAAATGCAGAGCTACAGATTTGAAGATTGTGAACACACACTCCTGCTTTCTGCACTGCTGAGTGAGTCTGTGTCACTGTGTTCACACGCTCCCTGTCCGAGTCCAGCCTCCCAGGGGTCAAACTGAGTGAGTGTTGGTGTGTTTATTTGTGTGCGTTAGCCCAGATTTAAGACAGATAGAAAATCTGATGAGCAGACGGACAGATGTGGAATAAGACCCACCAGGGAGGCCGATTAAAGCGCTAAAGAAAAGAAAATAACAAGCAAGGAGAGGTGACTGCAGAGAATGAGTGCGTGTTCCTTTGGTCGATACCAGCGGTGCATAAGCTGTAGGAAACTGGGTCTGTAATGAGTTCCAGCGAAGTTTGTAGGTCCTTGGGGTGAGTGTTTGTAACTGCTTCTACACAACAACATCTACCTCCAGCACTGCAGCACAGTATGTGTGTGGGATACTTACAACTTTCAGCTTCTTCACTGCCTCCTCGCATACGTGCATCCCTCTCGACTCCTCCACCTCCACCAACCCCAGGTACTGCAGAGACAAGAAAGCGGAAGCATTGAGGGCCGAAACCAAACACCGTTTTCATTTCACCGTGTTTTCATGTTTTAACAATGCTCTTCATCTAACCTTCATCTAGCCAACGAGGCAGAATGAGCTGAACTATGTCAAAACAAAAGAACGGGGAAAAGTGACATAAAAGCGACCAAAGCCTCATTAGTCCGTATCATTTTTTCAATAAGTGCTCTGAAATTGACAGGCGCGTAGCTATTAGGCAGCCATACTGGATTTTACAGCCGTATGCTGGTGCTGATAATGAGGACAGGGGAGAGAGTGAGAGGAGGACTGGAGTCATTTATAGCCTCACATCCCCTTTTGTTGTCTCTCCAGTGCTCGGTTCTGTGGCGTACGGATAGCCCACGGGGACACAATTAAAGCTCCCACCGCTCTGCTGGAGTCAGACACCAAGTGACGAGGAGAGAAGACGACGACTTGTTGGAGTTTCAAGGAGAGCTCCGACTTTTTAGAAGACAGATCTATCAGCTAGAGCACCTGTTGGAGATAATATGCATCCAACTGTGGCAGTTTCTACGTGAAGTTTGTTTTTCTTGGGAAATGATAGCAAAATTGCCAATTGTAGAGAAATGTCATTATTATATCCACAGGAACGCAGAGGTAGAAAACAGACTGGAGTGAATGATAGGAAGGCAATCAGGTCAGCACGAGAAGCTGTTTTTTGAATCAGAAACTGCACCTATAACACAAGTGATGCCTTTAAAAGGTTCAATATCCAAAGAATCCCTATGATTAGCTATTATCATATAGTATCTGGTCAAAGCACCTCTTGCAGACCTGCTATACTTTCCACTCTCACCGGGTGCCCATGATGTAAATTCATCATGTCCCAAAGACTGCAAGAGTCCGTATGCAGCCCAGAATTGGTGTGTATACAGTGACTACCATCCTATGCATGCTCATATAGAATACATAGATGTCAATCTAGTGTTCAAGTATGGACCAGAGCCCCACCAATGTTTTCTAGTTAGTATACTAGAAAAAAACATATAACAGCAACAGCTATGTGTCCGTGGTGTTCAATGCTGTGAGGAGTATGATCAAGGTTTAAGCCTACAGTCAGTCATATTACAGTCTTTAATGTAACCTAAGATGTTTACTCCACACAGAAACATTTGCGTCCTGACCTTTAAGGCAGAGCTTTCTAAAAGCCGACTCATGCTTTCTGCATCTATGGCATAAAGTTCGCCATCAACATCAGTCTGGAAATCTGTGTGCAGTCTGGCAAGTGCACCAAAAGTAATGCCAGTGGTGCTTAAAGCAAACATTTGTTAATAATAGAGACTGTAGGAGGAGAGTCTCAATCATTCAACCTCTACGACTCATCATCAATGGAGTTGTATAGTCCCTGTAGTACATCAGCGGTGCTTTGGTTTGTACATGTTTTCCAGTGACTTAGCCCAAACACGGTAAATTGTCCAGAAGTCCTGTGCTGTGACCATCGACTGAGCTCAAAAATATCTCACTAATATTCACATATTCACAAGAACCCCAGTGCGTTTTTCTGTGTCCAATATGAGGGTGCAATAAGACCATCAGCATGTCAGGCCAAAGAAGTAAGAACAGAACCACATGTCTGCTGCCCGCTATCAAACTCAACCATGAATTAGCCCTGAGGGGCCCAAAAGAGTTTATCATATTTCATCAGTACATCAAATCTTAATCTAGAATGAAAACAGTAACTACAGCTGTCAAATAATGTAACAAGTGGAGTAAAAAGAAGAGATCAGTACATTTCTCTGAAGTGCTTTCACCCACTACTACAAAACTGGTAAAATCAGACACCCTCCTGTGAAGCCCAAGCTCCTTTCAATTACAGTACTTTGGAGTGCTTTGAAGTTTAAGTTACAGTCAACTCGACCTGTGTGCTTCTTTTAAAAAGGCATAAGTCAAATATTACATGTTCCTGACCGTTTCTTGAATGCTGCTAATTGTAAAGAGTGTTTTGGTGGAGTCATTAATATACTGCAATCAAAGAATGCGAGTTACTGTCAGAGTAACCAGCTGGATTTACGTACAAAGAAGCCAATGCTATGAAAATAAAACAACATCTAGAATTATAGGGCTTTCCCTCTTATATTGTGCAGCAGGCAGACATCAGGGATTTCATACAATCACTTCTAGTAGCTGCTGTTTCCTGTAGAGTCAGTGTTATCACAGCTAGTCAGCATGGCAGCTGGAGATGACTTGAAATATGATATGTGCGCAAAAAGTTTTGGAAAAGCAAACACACACATATCCATATCTAAAAATGATTTCAGTTGTTTCTAGACGGTTGCTCCACCAGTAGTAAAAACTACACCACAGTACTTCATATCTAGAGGGAGTGAAGGTGTTGGGAGAAGGTACCGAGATAAAAACACAAACAGACAACCTGGCAAACCTTACAACTGGCTATTTGACTCCAAAACTTTCTGTATTTCTAAAAGCCATTTCTTCTTTCAGTTGTGAGCTGAAGAAGCAAAGCTTTGGCTCCTCTCGTACAGTACAGCAGCTCCTGGAGAGGCATTAATAGTGCATGACTCATGAATACATTTACAAACTGAAACACAGGGAGAAGGCAGAGATGTGAAAAGAAAAGACGGCCAAGGGAACAGGGAGGAAAAAAACAACACATAGAGAGATGCTACCACCTCTTGCTGTAAAGCTCTGAGCTCCACTTCACTGCCCATCCCACTGCTACCTCTGTGGACCATCAGCACCATTTCCCATTAGCCTGCCTCAGCCGCTCATGCTGCCTTTTCCTTCACTCTCGTCCCGCTTTGTTCTCATTCTGCCTTGTGTTTTTCCTTTTTGTTCTGGTTCCACCATTCAGTCTGCCGCCTTTCTTTCCTGTCGCCTCTCTTATCGAGTCCTATATCTCTCCTCCTCTCTCATTTCATATCTCACAATGTCTCTCAGTCCCCTCTGTGTGCCCTCATCCTTCACTCTGTCATTTCCTGTGGTCTCAGTAATCTATAACCCCACCTCATTGTCACTCCTCCCTCTCTGGCCTCCGTCTCCTACTGTCTCTTCAACAAATCACTCCAGAGATGGGCACACAGCTCATACTGACTATCAGCAGATTGAGTCATTAATAATGCTCTTGTTTGCATTAATTGCACGGAACTCTTTTGGCTGCAGAGCTAAAATATGAGTCTGTCTTTTGCTCATACGTACTTTGATTATCTAATAGTGGTTCTAAACATCAAAGGTCAAAGCTTTAAAACTTCTTGTTTGGCTGTATTATGAGATGCAGTCCATCACACTCTGTTACAATTACAAGAATTCATGCTATGTTCACGGCAAGCTCATTTTTCTCTTCTACAACTCACTCAATTCCCCAAAATCACTCTTCCTGTGCTTTTGAAGAAATACTTATGCATCTGCTCACTGGCTTTCTTGCTGAGGCGTAGATGACAAATTGATACCACTCTTGTGTCTGTTCACTGAATATGAAGCTAGAACAGCCCATCATTAGCTTAGCTTAGCATAAAGACTGGAAGCAATGGGAATAAGATACCTCTGTCTAAAGGCTTGGTGATGTTGTTACTTTTAAGCCCACCTAGTCGTTTCCCCTACTTCCAGTTGGCCTGCTTGTACACCGATTAGCCACAACATTGAAAGCACCTTCCTAATATTGTGTAGAACCCTTAAGTGCCAACAAAACAGTCGTGAACATGGGTGTCCTGTTGTGTCTGGCGCTGGAACTTCAGCAGCAGATCTTGAGGTTGCAAGGTGGAGTCTCATTTATCAGGCATGTTGTGTAGTGCTTTGGTGGAGGCTTGATAAAATTGGGACCTGGGGGGCCACAAAGGTTGGGCCTTGTGGTCTTTGTCATGTTCCTCGAGCCCTTCCTAAGCAGTTTTTATGATGTGGCAGGTTGCACTGTCATCTAGATGAGGTACTATTGAATGTCGTTGCCATGTGTGGGTGTGTTCTTGGTCTGCAACAATGTTTAACATGCGATCTACATCTAGCTAAGAAATTAGATCAGCATATGTACACAAATATCAAACTATTCCTTTAGGAAGAGCAAAAAAAAAACACGATTAACATAAGGCATATGCAAAACATGACCTCAATAATTAAAACATGTTTTGAACGTTAAATCACATGTAAATTAAAACAGTGTTGTGCTACTATTTTGTTATGCAACAGACCTACATGTACAGTATAAATAGAGCAGCAGATAGCCTTGTCTAGAAGCAGATTCTGGACTTCCTCTTCTGTGATGTTCAGGGATAAAGTGCTGATAAATCTGGGACAGTTGCTATTGTTCAGAGTCTGTACACAGTGCTGACATGAGCTGTGATAAATACATCGTAGTCTTGGTATTCACTCTTGATTTACTCTTTGTGTGTGGCCTTGTGGTTTGTTTTTATGAATACACACAGAACATAGTTTATTTCAAATAGGAGAAAAGTTCCTCCTTGAAAATACAAACAGCAACATAAAGGATCTTTTCTAAATAAATATGAAATGAATCATGCTTAGATTACAGCAATGGCTACTGTAGATGCTCACCCGAACAGGAAAGTTGCATTTGCCCTTGCGTACAGCCTCCTCGTCTGCCTGCCACTGGTGCGGTCTGCTGGCCTCTGGCACATAGGTGGGCTTCTTCCTCCTCAGGCTCTGACGAAGCTTGTTCATCTCCGGGGTCACGTGCTCCCTGGTACTGTGGAAACACAAACAATGCTGGTTCATATGTGTAGTACAGCCTAGAGGGGCAAATATTATCTCTGCAATTTGATATTCAGCACTGAAAAAGTGACACAGTGTCATCACAGTCATCTGTCTCCTTTAAAGACACACATAAACAACAATGAAGCAATAAAAAATAGCATTGATGGAGCCTTAATTTAATAGAAAAGCTCATTACAAGCTATTTAAATGCAGCGGTGCCAAGCGATAATTTAAAGAAACACCACTTGAGAGCTTTGTAAAGGGATTATGAGTGAAGAGGGATGGATTTCATTGATGAGCTCAAGCTCATTATGCAGTAATCATCCCCAACAAGGCAGTCGCTACATTAGCGCCATAAACACTTTCGCCATGATGTTGCATTGATTCTCTATCCAGACACAGACTGAACAAATCATACAGGTAGAACATTAATGAGCACAAAGCATGGGGCGCGCTTTCATCCCTCCAAGAAACCTCCAGAGCGCTGAGTGCATGCTGATGAGCACAGACACGTGTGCGCACTTCAATCCTTCTCTGAACAATCCTCTCTAATTAGACCGTTCAGCCTGCTGGCTTGTTTAGCGATGCTAATTTCCCAGCATAATGAAACATGACGCCATCAAAACATGACCTGCTTAAAAATAATAATTACTGTTTTCATTCCTCCACACTCACATTCCTCCCTCAACAGAACACATTAAAAACATCTCCTCAACACTGAATTAACTGCATCACCAGCTGCTTTGTTATCAGAGATTAAAATCTGACTTTATTGCCCCTCTCTCCTGTTGTCTTATGTCCTCAATCTTTCCACTTGTCCTTTTTTCCTATATGAGACATAAGAGATGCAGCTTCAGCTCTGAAATCCACAGCATCAAAGCAGTAAAGACACCGAGCAAAGTCCCTGTGAATACAGCCAGATCACGAAAAAGTGTTAGGAAATAAAATAATAACTGTGGAGGATATAAGAAACATTTATCTCTGTCCCTCTCTGCATTTATTCCTCCATATCTCGTGGGTTAATCGGAATACACAGCAAGCTTTTATTATTTTCTTACCATCTGGTAGCTTCATAAACCGGCATTCTGGCTTTTACAGGGTGTGAAATCACACTAATGTTAAACTGAAAACATGTAATGTCCATGAGTAAAGCAGAGATCTGTATACCGAAGGATAGAAAACTTCTCTCTGCTCTGCCACACACAGGTCGGGGTTTACATGCACATTTATACACAAACAGACACATCACTTCTCATAATCACTGCTATGTTGCTGGTAACGGTGCCAAAGGCTGGTGTGCCGGAAGTGTGTGCAATTAGACGCTCACACACACACTCAGATGTGTGTGCAATGTGCAGTATTCAAAAGCAACGGCTCAAGTGGCTTTACTCATTCCTGGCATGTGAGGCATGCATCCTCTGCCAAGAGCAGACACACACACATATAAAAACACACCCACAAACCCCTCTGCAGCTCAGCGTGCACACATGTCGAGGCTTGTGCCAGTCATTTCCAGGCAGAGCGCCAAGTGACTGGCACCTGGCAGACACCAGCACTGCTGTGGCAGGTGTGAACGTGTGTGTGTGTGTGTGAGACGGGGTAAAAGCAAACCGGTGCATAATGCCTCACAAGGGAGGAAAAAGGGAGAGTTACAGGGGAAAGGAGGTGCTGTGTAGGGAATACAGGATGCCCTCTAACTGCCCTCATATGGTTTGGGGCAGCGGGGGAGGAGGGGGAGGAGGAGAGAACGAATGGGAATGGCGTCTGATGTCAGGCCACTGGAGTGACACAGAAATGAACTGAGGGTACTGGGACAGGTAAAAAAAAAAAAAAAACATCACCGGGAAAAGGAAGAAATGAAGGACTGAGGTGAGAAAATTAGCGCTGCAACACGCCAAATTATCCTGTTCATCATCCATCAGTCATCTGCTTCTAATAAAATGGAAATGAGTGGGAGGTGTGTGAGCGGTTTGACACAGTTTAACAGGGCAGCAGCCAGACAGAATAAAAACATCACTGTAGAGCCACCTAACTCAGACAAACCATTTGACATTGTTTTATTAGATACATCTAATTACCTCTGAGTAAATGAATCCAGAGCACAGACTTCTCTGTTTTAATTTACACATCTTTCTCTACTAAGGGTTGACACTTTGATTAAAATTAAATCCAATCAAACAACTTCTATTTTTAATTCAGCTATGTTAAATTTACAGAGAGTCTGACACACATGAGGGTGACAAGTGATTTGATGTAATGGTGCAGGCATTGTTTAGTCTGAGTGTAATCACTGTATATCTTTACTGACATGTTGGAACAAATGAAGACAAAAAGAAAACAAGTGGAAGAATTTAAAAAATGAGGTGAGAATATTATTTTGTAGCTGAGCCAATTATCCATTAGTTCTTCTACGGTGGAGATACAGGAGGTCAAGGGTTTGATATGATGAGGACAAACTAACAAGAATATCTTTTCAATTGGAAAAAAAATACAGCTCTTACAGATTAAGACTAATGCATTGATTATTAAACATCTGGAAGAATGTGAGCAGCATCAATATAAACTGCGTATTAAAGTCCAACATCTTAGGAAATCTGTTCTGTTGCAAATTGAGTTACATGAAATCTATTCAGTTATCATAGACTAGCACAAAGAGCATAAACAGGGGGGTAAAGCCAATCTGACTCTGCCCAAGGGTAATAAAATCTGCCTGCCAGCACCTCTACTCACTATACAGCACACTATGTCTTGTTTGCTAAATCATACAAGCGTAAAAATGATGATGATCCATATGGGGGATGACTTGCAGGTTGATTTCATGACCCTGAGCAGCTGTCAGACAAGAGGTGGAGAGTCCATGGAGACTTTGTGAAGGCAAGAAATATCCAGGGCATCAGGCCATTTAACTTTTTTTTGATTTAGATTTATTTTTTAATTACTTTGTGTACCAATTAAACAAATGAGATATAGTCTAACGTGGCAACTAATGGAGGTCCCAAAAGGTGGGTTTTGTTGAAGACCTCCTTTAGCCCTGTAAGACCCAAAATAATAATAACACAATAAAAATATGCATACCCTGTGAGAGTCAAAAACACAGACTTATGCTCCAGGGTTTCATACAGAGCACACATAAATGATCAGTTTGAACATGTGATGAACATACATGGCTGCATTACTTCAGTATCACAACTTGACATAGAGTGCTGCAGAGTACATGTTCAGTATCTGAGCCCTAAGAACTGTGTAACACTTTCTGCATTCGTGAATATACAAAGGTCCCTATAGGTCTATGTGTGACAGAGACTTCGCCATCTCTGTAAGTCAGCACGGGCCCTTCCACACACATCAGGGCAGCTGAAAATGTTAAGTAAATTCATGACTAAAAGTGCGCATGTGCGGCAGTAGTGTGCATGAGCAGAATACGTAAATACGACGTACTGCGTGTACGCAACATGCTGTCCATTTACATGTCCACACTGGAGTATAATTAAAGCTTAAGTTAGCTGTTGTGCTCGAGCTGCAGTCTGTGGGGAGAAGTGGGAAAAGAACGAGGGAGGAACTTAACTGATCCCTAAATATGAGAGGAAACAACAGTGTAGAGCTACATATAAACCATTGTAACCCAGAAAGGGATTATTTTCATCTGAGAAAAATGTTGTAAATATTCCATTTTCATCCACAGAGATGAGTTTTAGTCAATGACCTGAGAGTGACTTCAGCTTGGCTAGCTGCTTCCTTCTGCTTCCAGTCTCTATTCTTACTAACTTGCTGCTGGCTTTAACTTTATATCCAGATGTGGACATGGCATCAGTCCTCTCATCTGACTCAGCCATCAAAATGTCCTAATTTAACATCTTTAGAATTGAGGATTATGTTATAAAAAGTGGAAGACATTTACTTTAATTTATGGTTCTGAGTCACAGAGATCAAAACCATGCTTGTGCATACGCAGTCCAATAGAAAAAAAAGTTCATGTGTGGATGTGAAACGCCAGACTACACCGAAAATACAGGTGAAAACAAGACGACAGTTCTCCTCCAGCTGAGCACCACAGCGTGAAATGAGCAGAAATGTGGTAGTAAACACTCTCTGATGGAGAGACACATTAGGGTGGAGACATCACCAAGCATGCAACATGCATAACTGTGACCTCACCCTGCTCAACACAAACCATCTGCACGAGGACAAAAAGACGGCAGACAGAGGGGGTGGGCTGGGAGGCAGACGAGGACGCAGAACATCAAAATACTTCTATAAATCAGCGGGACAAATGAAGTCCCACTCTGGTCACAAACCCACACCAAACTCATAAGCACTTCAGTGGAGTCTACACAAACAAGACGCCTGGTGCCAAAAAACACATAGTTGTCCCCCATCCAGTGTTTGACTTAGCAGCCATCTGGAATGTATTGTTGCAAAGTCAATGGCAAGAGGGACGACTTGCGCTCATATGATGTTATGTCGCAGACATTCAAACTTGTTCACCCGAGCTGACCTCCCTTCATCGCCGCTTCCTTCCCCGCTCCTCCCTATTCTTCTTCTTCACTGGTGTTTACACTTCACATCTCCTCTTTGCTCTGTGCTCGTCCAAAGGATGCGACGACGGATGCAAAAAAAACGGGCCTGAAGCTAAACGTAGGCCAGCTCTGCTCATGTGAATGCGAGGAAATGGGTTTCACAGGGACGAATTCAGTGTGAAAAGTTCGCCTACGCGTTCAGACTAATAAAATGTGGGGGGAAAAAATTGTACATTCTGCTCCAGCTTGTTAAGTTGGTATGTTAACTGTCAAAAGATCGTTACTAACAATGTGGGTGTGTGACTTTAACATACAGTTTATTTGCCTGCATATAAATAACAGTTAGAACTCTTAAATGTCATGTGTTGGTCCGAGTGTGTGTCACCTTTGTATTCAAACCACATAATCTGAGTTAGGACTACATGCATGTCCAGCTGTGTTTTGTGCTCGCCAGATGTGAGCCTGATTGATATCTTTGGCTCCCCGCCTCTCTTTCACACACACCAGCCCCTCCCTGATCCAGATGTTCTGTGTTCAACAGCGGCTCAGAGAGTTTGGCGAAACGGGTCGTACTCCTCCCTCACACGTCTTCTATAGCAGATGCTCGTACGAGGAGGGAGGCAGAGGAGGAGAGGGAGAGCGTGGGTGAGAGAGGGGGATGTCGTCACACACACACACACACACACACACTGCAAACACACACACGGTGAGTCACTGCCACCTCGTATTACGGTAAAACATATGTCTGGGAAGCTCCGGAGAAACAGGGAGCTTACAGCCAGAGGTGGAGCGAGTGTGTAACAGTGTGTGTGTGTGTGGTAATGGGGGATTGTCTTGGCTTAGTCATCACTGATCTGACCACTTTATATGGACACAATGTACCTCTGTCCGTTTCTCCCTCTCTGTTCACTCGAATTCATGCTGTGTCGTTTTGCACAACTGAGAAGCTGATGTGTTTCTCCAAAGCTCTGAGTGTGACTCAGAGTAAATTTTAATTTCAGTGGAAGGAAAAGCTCTAAAGGTCAGAGTTATCAAAGCTACATACAGTACAGAACGTTTACAGTTGTGTGTCGGGATACAGAATATGTGAGATTGCTCATACAACAGTCTGACTAGTGTAATCAGCAGAACGTCCAAACAGCCCGTTCTCATTCCAAGGGAGTCAAATGTTCCTGTTTTGTTGAAGCTGCTGCTCTCAGAGATACATAAGGAGGTGTGCTTAGGAGTCAGTCCCAGCAGATACACGGCTAGGACTGTTTGTGCTTTAAAACTGACTCATTTGGTAGTTGTGGTTTGCGTTACATTGTGTCTAATATATTTTTTCACTTGGTTTTGATTCATCTTTCTGTGACTTAAGGTTTGTTTTCACTCACTGTCTGGTTAAGTTTAGGCACCAAAATTACTTGGTTACAATCTAGTCAGTTTAGGAAATGATTCAAGTTTGGATTAAAATACACCTTTAAGCCACATTAGCTGCTTTTGACAAGACATCTTCTAAAAGGAGTCAAAGTGACATTATCAGCAGAGAGCCTCTCGCTATGGCGTCTATTTCATACATTCAGAGGCGTTTGGGTGAAAATCTACAGCATATAACTTGAAAAATGGTGCTAAAGGGTATTTACTGGTATCCAAATGTAGCGCCAAGGCATCCTGACAAAGTGGTCAAATATGTCAAGCTGGTAAGCAACAAACAATTGAGAGGTTGTTTTTTTTTTTCCCCCAGAGAGAAGCTACAAAAATGGTAGCATTACTTTAAACTATTGGAGGCAGGATTATTTTCATTCTCCAGCTAATGACCACAGAATGAAGCTGATAACTACTTAGTCCCTGTCAGCTCCTGCAGCATTTTAGCATCTTTCAGCTCATTGTTTTGAATATTTTGCTTTGTTGACATTCATCAGCATCATTTTCAGTCATAAAAAAAAGACTCAGAAACATGTTGCTGACAATATTTAGCTGCAACACTCCAGATATTTACTTCTGAAATGACCAGATACAGAAAAATATTGGATTTCTGCTAACAAATTCGTCATCTTTATAAGATAAGTGCTGTGTGGGAGGCTTGCTTCTTCCGCAAGCCCCAATTAGACCTTCCATTTAGGGTTAGGTTACGGTTTTTGCTCCTAGCTCCACCTTACAGCGTTTTCATCACTACAGTCGCTCCCTCCAGCTCTGACATCTCTATCATTGCTGCTTGATGAAAAACTTTGGTGTGCCAGCGCTGGAATGTCGCCACAGAAACCAGATATAAAGCTCTGCCGTTCTGTTAGTACAGACAGATTTACCTGCCGCTGACAAGCTTAACCAGCGTTGTGTGAGCTCTCTGGCTTAAATGGAACAGACTTCATTTTTATGCAGACGTCACGTCAGCGTAAATAAAGAAAAAATACATATTCTGAAATAAATCCAACACACAGTGAGTTAAATGTCACTTCAGTGGTTAGTCATCGCTGGGCTGATGCGAAACAATACACAACATCAAGTTAATAGGATTAAATCAAAAACACATCAGACATTATGCTGACACACAAACACACAGTAAAAAGTGACCCAGTTTCTGGGCCCTGCAGACTTCAGCTGACACTCAGTGACCCACATAGGGACACTGACTCTTACTATCATCCAAAACTCTCTGCATCTCTTCCTCTCCCGCTCACACACACACAAAGCGACAGGTGGTCTGTGTGTGTGTGCATGTGTGTGATTAAAAATAAAGGAGTGTGACGTAGTGGAGATAAACCAGGGCACTTGTGTTTAGACTGAAGTCTGACCCAGGACAGGATGGCCTTATTCACTGCAGTGGTTTATAAGAGGATGTGTGGGAGTGTGAATGTGTACGAGACGGTCAGACACAGAGAGCATGCTCAGTGCTGCTGGAAGGCCACTGCTGCTGCCTGGAAATATGCATCTATAGGGTTTGTGTCAACCACAGCAAAATGGGCGATACAGCAAACACTGCTGCAGAGACCTAAACAGAATGCACAAAATATGTCGTCTGTTTGGAAGGCTGAAGGTTTCAGTGCTGTGGATTTATCAGTCAGAGCCACATCCACACATTTTTACTGTTAATGTTCAGAAGTAATCTCTGTGTACCACCGCACTTAAAAATGCATGTCACATGAGCATTTACACGCAGGTGCTGGTGTAAAGATGAAGGAGGGATCTATCCAGAAAACGCTCAAAAGGAAGAACAGAAATGAAAAAATGAAGAGCAGAGATTTCCTTAAATAAATAGGTGGGAAAGAATCGTCCTGTTTTAAGAACATGATGAATCAGGGAATGACATAGTGACAGTTAAAACCCAATTTATAAGTGAACAACGTTTTCAGGTTTCTCAGTTTCTGCACCGAGTTTCTAAACTGAAATGGAGTTTTCAAGTCTCCATTTTTTGGGTCTTTAAATCTGTGGAGTGTTGCACGTAAACCTAGCAGAAGTTATACATTTTAAAATGAAAAGATACTGTGACTGTAGCCTGATTTAAGTCAGAACATTTGCAAACAAAAGTCTAAAAACAAATGAATACATTGTGATCGTTGAGCCCCATGTTCAAAAAAAGGAGTCTGTAAACAACCAAGCTGCTTTCTTAGTTATAGTTTGGAGGGAACATCCTTTCTTCTGAATTATGTTACTTTGTGATGTATCACAAATGTGTTTCTTATCACTGTTTTTCTGCCATTTTTTTTTTTTTTGATTTGCGGTCACTCATTTTTAGCCAACTAAACACATATTAGACGACACAGGACTGGTTACCCTGGCAACTAAAGAAATGAAGAACTTTCAAGCATGTTGTGAAAGGGTTGTAATTTAATCCTAAGCATAGTTTTAGTGTCTAAACCCGACTGACCAGTGAGCCACCGACTTAATAGATCTGCACATTTAACGGTAGAGTTACATGCAAGTCACTTCAAGGCTGAAAGGGATTATATCTATGGAGAAACATTCTAAAAAAAAGTTTTTAGGGGTTACATCAACAACTGGAGAGGATACATTGAGTCTAAAAATAAGGGTCCTGTATGGGACATGACCCACAGTCTCCTGGGTGAACATCCGTTGTCAGATTAATGACACTCCAACTCTTTCATCCTGCTTACAAGGACTTTTTCAAAGTAGAAACTTTTTCAACTACATCATACTTTAAGGAAGAAAACCCTTTTCTGTCAGAACTTCACTGATAACAGATAAAAAGTTGCTGCTGGTCATCACTACTAAAGAGCCAGACAACAAGTCAGACTGGTTATAGAACAGACTGGTTGGTGAGCTGAGGTTTGTCAATATCACGACTGGAAAGCGACACAGTCCCGGGAATCATTCAGTCAATATTTCACTTGCTGCGTTTCCATATCACTGGCAAGAGAATTTGTAGCCAAAGTTTTTTTATATATCAGAATTCTTTTTAAAAGGTGTTTCCCATTCCATTAACTACATTAATTCTTTTTGAAAAGAACATCAAGTGAGCATAAAAGTTGTTTTTTTGCAAAATTAGGGAAAGTTTCTTTGAATTGTTTTGTTTTCATGAACTTTTTCCTAATGCAATACTCCAAAAGGGGCATAAGAATACATTATGAAAACAGGACTAATAAGCATATTGCCTGGATACATTGAACACATCGCAGCTGAAATAATGACAGAAATGTACATGCCGTACTCTATCTGCTGCCTCATATGTGCACATGTGAAACATAAACACCCCGAGGTGCAGCAGCTACCACGAGCAAACATAAAAAAGCAGCACGTACAGATGTAGAGTGCTGCCGTATGCGGTACACGGTGCAGGTGGCTCATGGGACATGCTTTCTGTAAGGGGGGATTCAGAGACGACCGTGCTGCTTCAGAAGACGAACCTTCTGTGGAGATTAGGACTGACTGATGCACGGAGGCAGCTGAAGCAGAGCCATGTGTTTAACCATCAGCCTGGCACCCACTGTGACTATTGTCTCTGTTACACACACACCAACGCACACACACCGACACACTCTCCTCTGCCTGCTCCATAAACCAGGTCCAGCCTATAAAAAGAGGCTAGGTGTTATATATCTCTCTCTGTCATTGAAATCCAGAACCAATCCACAATCCACAGTGGCTTTTATGCAATGCTCCTCACACTGTACTCCAGGTCAATACTGCTCGTAATATCACATAATACAGAGCACTAGTGCGCCCTTTAATGATTTTCTATACTGTAAAACGTGTTATTTATGAAGTGTCTTTCAATTACATTTCCATCTGTATTACCTGTACTGTGCAGGGTTAATCTGTTTTGCATCTAACAAGGAAAAAGCAGCAGAAGAATGAAAGACATAAAACCACTGACTTTATTGTCAGCAGATAATTTAATATCCAACTGCAAACCAGCACCGAGATTTAATTTATTTAGATTTTTATGGAGGCAATGACACTGCAAAGTCATTCCTCGGCACATTTGACTCAGCAGGAATTCGTCACAACTGAAGCAAGGGCACCAAGAAGTAGAGAAAAAAAATGTCATTTTCTTGCTATTTATTTGTTCATTAATTTCTATAACACACTGGTCGGAAACTAACGCTCAGAACTGATAGCATCTTTTATCGGCAGTTGCTCCGTCCCACCCACCACGTTGCTGATATTGATCTTGTGTTTGTCGCTGCAGTCTGTGATTTCTCATCAGTGTCGGAGAAGCTAGAGAGCAGAGTGCACGTGTCAGGGTGTTTGTGTGTGTCACAATGTCAAAATGCCTAACAGACGACAATCAGATTGAGTTCGACTGGTGGACACACAAGCACATCCTGCCCTTCCTCCGACCCTTTAATGCAACGTGATCTTTCAGGGGGTTTCTGGGCAGCGTGGACCGTTACAGAAAGCTGCCTTAATATAATTATAGTTGGAGTGTGTGTGTGTGTGTGTGTGTGTGTGTGTGTGTGTGTGTGTGTGTGTGTGTGTGTGTGTGTGTGTGTGTGTGTGTGTGTGTGTGTGTGTGTGTGTGTGTGTGTGTGTGTGTGAGAAAGAGAGAGTGAGCGTCTGAGTCAGTGGTCATCTTGCATAATGAGATTGAATGTCCAAGTGTGACTCAGGCCGCAAAGCAGACTGGGATTTTCGAAAACGACTGGAGCAAAGGGTGAATGGAGGATGACAAACAAGTGACGATGACCTCGTAGACGGACGAAGAGGTGACTCAGCCTTCTGATGTGTCACCGGCACTTTATGCATTTAGCAGAACTGGTCTACAAGTCACTCACGGTGACTCAACTAATGATTATTTTCATTGTCAAATAATCTGTTGATTAGCCTCTTGATTGTTTAATTACTTGTTTGGTCTATCAGATGCCAGAAAATGGTGAAAAATGTCACTCGGCGTTTCCTAAAGTTCAAGATGATGTCCTCAAATATCATATGTTGTCCATAATTCAAGTATTTTTGATTAACTGTCATACAGAAGTAAAAGTAAGCAAACAAAACATTTAACTTTAGGAGGCTATAATCAGGATTTTTGCGGGTTTTTTTTGTTTGTTTTGCTTTGTTTTCAAATTGCTCAAACTAAGTAATCAATAATTATCAAAATAGTTTAGATTAACTTCACAACTAATCAGTTTTTCAATTAACTGTTGCAGGTCTAGTTTGTAGCTAATAGAAACCAATAAACGGATCCACTTCACCATGAAAGGACAAAGTCACAGTTTTCATGGGGTAATAATATGAGATCTCTTCCTATTTTGCCCTAGTGTAAGTGAAAGGGCACCAAATGCATAAGCATAAAAGGGGCAAAAGCAACTTTATACGCAGATTATATGATGTTTCAACAGTCTGAGTGCAAATCTGCACAGTATGACTGTTCAGGGAAACACACAGAGTGAATATTGTACGACAAACACTGCAGCTTTGGAAGACTGACTGGATTCATTTCTCATATTGTCTTCATATAAACAGTATCTAAGAGTGAGTACACCTGAAAAATCAGCAATAATCTGTTGTCATGAACAGTAATAAATGCTGTATTAATGTTGATAATGTTATTATTACTGGTAGTAATAATGACAGGAGACATGTTGGCAACAGTGTGCTGCTTTTTGTCCTCACAAATAGCTAACCAGGATCCCTGAAACAAAAACTTCATTCTGACCAAACAGGAAACTCCAAAGATCACAAATGAAGCCAACGCCAAAGTGCTAAAAACTGCAGTTCCTTGAATGTCCACTTGAGGCTGACTCCAAAAGCAAATCAATCCCCATTAACAACATGTTTAAATGTCCAACGTTACAGCAGAAATAATTCATTAACACTGCACAGGGGGTGATTTTTTTTACAACGGTTCTGTTTAAATTGTATTAAGGCTAAATATCCTGCATGATTAAAGTTGTGGCTGTTTTGGGTGACAAGCAGGCCCAAAGACATTTCCATGTCCTGTTTTAGTTCCATTCACACCCTTTTTTGGTTTTTTTTGGATTAGTCTGGGGTTAGGAGGAGTTGGGCACTGCCAAGATGATGTTTCATTTTCAGACTGAGTTTCAAAACTGCTGTTCAGAACACATTCAGCGTGATGCCACTAAAGGTTTATCCTTCTT
This sequence comes from Acanthochromis polyacanthus, assembly GCF_021347895.1. NCBI lineage: Eukaryota > Metazoa > Chordata > Actinopteri > Pomacentridae > Acanthochromis > Acanthochromis polyacanthus. The sequence goes on along the minus strand of NC_067125.1, from coordinate 10,431,373 downwards.
TGTATACAGTTTGTAATTGCTGTGTCAAAGGCAACCGACTTTGTCTTTCTTACAATACAGTTTGTCCTAAAAGCTATGTCATTAAGTAAAGTAAAAGTAAAGCAAACACATCCAGTAAGGAGCATAAAAATTCTGTTCAAAATGACACTTTGCGGTCAAATATTCAAACTCAAGACAACATTCCGTCTAATTCTAAAAATGGTGCTTTGAATGAAGTTAACAGTCAGCACTGGAAGATTAATAGATCCAGGAAATGGCACAGGTTCCCACATTCAACTCTGTCTTGGCTGAGTAATATTTACTGGTATTCGCGTCTATCTCTTACTTTTAAATGCACAAAAGCACAACGTACACACACTTGTCACAGATATATATGCAACACCACATTTCCTCTCTTCCAATTTTACTTATCCAAGCCAAAAATGTAATAACCTTCGGATCAGTTAAATTCAGTACGGGAAAAGAAAAACTTAATCTCCTCTGAAACTAAAACTAAATGTAAGTCACAGCTATGATAAAGCACCAGCGGGACGGCAGTAAAAAATGTGTGGGAACAATCGATGCTGTGGGTCCAGCGGCTGGATGAGGAGGTCGCTCTGGCAAAGCTGGGAGTCTGAGAAAACATCCTGCAAATATGACCCTTAAAATTATCTGCTCCCGGTCTTTTCTGCAAATAGGATTCAAGTGGGAAACTTCAAATGACACTGTGCTAGCCTTGCAGAGAGACTGTGGAGCGTGTGTGTGTGTGTGTGTGTGTGTGTGTGTGTGTGTGTGTGCGCGCGCGCGCTCTCTCTCTCAGACGTGTACACGCATGCACCATCACCTCAACACCAGGAGACACACACACAGCTTCCACACCTATTATCCTCTTCCTCCAGGCTTATCACGATGCTGTGTCACTGCCCCTCCTGCCGCTGTTTCAATTCCCACCCACCCAAGACAAGCCTGCAGAAGATTGCCTGTGCTCGTTTGTGTGCTTGCGTCGCTTCCTCTCCCTTTATTTTTTTCTGAGAAAAAGATTTTTGTTCTGTCGTTGTACGTAAAAGTTTGTGCATGCCTGTTTGTACCTGTGCTTGTGTGCCTGTGTGAGTGTGTGTGTGTCTGAATGGGTTCCAAGACACTAAAGAGAGGCAGATTAACATAACAATATCCAAATCCCCCTCTGCCCTTGGAACAGCAGGCAAAGAGGGAGCAGCCCAGGCTAGCTTTGCGCGAGTTTGTTGCTGTGTCCATGCTTGTATGTACACTTGTATGAGTATACCGGCATGCATCTATGTCAAAGCATGTTCATGATTGCATGCCAGTTCTGTGTGTGTGTGTGCACATAGAAGCTAATCTGAACGCAGTGCAGACAGGCGTGAAGTGGAGCAGCCTAGTCGATATGCTCCTGTATCATATTGTCATGCTGTGTTCCCACTTTGTATTCCCTCCTATCAGTCCAGACCAGAGCAGCAGGTCAGCTTATCAACTGCACCACACTCCTGACATGACGGCAAAGTGCGCGGCACACTTTCATCTCGAGGGTCACAGATGAAAGTCACAAACCAAGGAAATTATAGCATAACTTGGCAGGCAGGAGTCGATTCACACCAGCGCTCCACACTCCATACACATGTGAATCCTGGCAACGTGACACTCAAGCCTCCAAAACTGGCAAGTTTACTTCAGTGAACTCAAAGACACGACCCTAAACTCTGTTAACTCAAATGTTTCCAATTGTTGCTGCTGAAATGTCTCGGTGTCTTGACGTCTCCACCCTTGAGCTTGAAGAAGAATGCCATATAACCCGGTGTGACTCTGCTGGCTGCACTCTTACAGTCAAACAAAGCAGAGTTCAACTTTGGTTCTAAGATGTTTTGTGTGTATTTTAACCTTCCTGTTGTCCTCACTCACAGGCACCAAAAAATATTGTTTCCTTGTCTGAAAAAAAAATCCAAAAATTCAGCAAAACAATTCCCCAAATTTCTGAAAATTTGCAAAACTTTCAGGAATTCCAGTAATTCCTTAAAAATTTCCCTTAAATTTTATTTTTTTAAAAATCCCCCAAATTTGGCAAGAAAATTCTTGTAAATATTTTCAAAAAATTAGTAAAAATCTCCAAAAAATCGTAAAAATATCTAAAGCGAGTAAAACTTCTAACATTTTCTTTAAGATCATTCACATAAAAATCAACCAAAATCCAGCAAAATTCGCTGGATTTTGGTTGATTTTTTATGCGAATGTTCTTAAAGAAACATTTTTAATATTTCTTTTTCCCGCCAGAAATGTTCAAAAATTTTCCAAAAATGTGGAAATTAGAAGTTTCACTGTTATTCCCCCCCCCCCCCCCCCACACACACACATTTTCAAACTTTAAAACGGGTCAATTTTGACCTGCAGGGCAACACAAGGGTTAACTGCATCACTCACAATGATTTATCTCATGTGTCTTACTTCTTCTTTCCAATCCCCTTATCCCCACTTTCTCCAAACTCAAGCAAGATTTCCAGTTTAATATCACCGTCTTCGGCTGAAAGGACATTTTCGTCACAATAAATCCACTTCACCTTGACTCTTTCCTTCCATACTCTCATCCCTCCTTCTTTCCCCCAAACACTTTAACTTCCCCTGACCTGACTTTCACTTTCATTCCCCTCCTCTCGTCTTCACCTCCTGTTGAGTCTCTGTCTTTCTGCTCTTCCCTTGTCCTCATTTCACTCATGGCACAGGTCTCCGTCGCCTGCAGCATTCTCACTCCTGTGCCTCGCTCTTTCTCACAGCACACATGACAGCTGGCCTCCTCAATTATCTAATCATGAGGGCAGGGAGTATGAAAAGGAGAGGACGCACTGAAACACACTCTGGAATAAAGAGTGTACGGCCGGCTTCCACACACACACACACACACACACACACACACGATTACATGAGGGACGAGCACACAAAACATGCAGGCATGAAAAAAGCGCTGGGTGTTTGTATCAATTTAGCAGGTTTAATCTCTTCCATATGGGCATGGGGGCTAATGCATCTGCTAAGGCTATTAGCCGCTATGAGCCCTGTGGATACAGACTAGACTAGACCTATGACCAGTTTGGCAGTGTCTGAAAATACCTCAGTGAGAACAACAGCAACAACAAACCACAGCGATCGCTTTTTGCAAAAAAAAAAACAACAACCAAAAAACCCCCACACAGATCTTGTGTTGACCTCTATAGCACCTGCAGAGTTCTCCCATGCTGAAACAGGGTCAACTTGATGGACAGAAAACAAGGTGAGGCTCAGAAAAACAGCCCAAAGTGCAGATTGCTACGGTAACAGTCGACCCAGTTAGAAGCAAAAGTACACCCAGGTGTACAATCACACACACACACACACACACACACACACATATATATATGTGAGCGAGAAAATATGGTGAATGTATGCACAGATCCCCTCAAAGTGAATGTTGGAAGTTCCTGTACAGACACACACTTCACACCTCTCCCCCCTACTCTGGATCTGACTCACCTGAGTTCGATGGCCTCCCCCATCTCGCCCCAAGAACTCATCTCACACAGGAACGAAAACAGATGAGAGAAAGATGCAGAGATGACAGGCTGAGAGAAAGGAGTCCCTCAGACTAGCGGCCACAGCAAATAACGACAGCACAAGGAAAAGATGAGAGGAGGGGAGGAACGAGAGAACAAGTGATGGTACAGCGCTCAGAGTGAGGGACGGAGAGGAGAGCGAGAGCCGAGAGAGAGAGAACCACACCTCTTCTTAAGGGATTAACTTGGAAAAAAAAAAAAGAAGAAGAGTCCTGGCACATTCTCAGATACAGGCGCAGTGATGCACCCAAACACAATCAAACTGCCCACGACCCAGCGTGGATGAGCGTCTGGTGTACAGACGCACACAAACAAATACAGCACGCAGACGCACGTACGCTTGCAGCTGCTCTAAAAATAAAGATAAATCGATGTTTGACGCTCCAGATCCTGGGAGTGAGGAAAGAAGGGAGAGGGAGGATAGAAAGAGAGTACGAGAATGAGGAAAGGGGAGGAGTGATTGAGCGAGCCATGGCGGGTGGTGACACAGTTTTCTTTTGCTCTCCATCTGCTGTGGGCGCACTGGTCAAGAGTGCATTAGGGGAGAGGGCGAGAACTGGGACTGGAGCCTTGGGACAGACGCTGGGGCTGGGGGAGTACTGGCCAGAGCTGGAGGATGGGTTGATAACGTGAGCGCTGGAAGTCAGCCTGGTTGTGTGTTTATAGGGAAACGGTATTGGACATGTGGGAGGGTACTGTTCTTCCAATGCTGGATGCTTACGGGAAGGTCACAGATACACAGCATGCAGGATTCCCCATGGATGATTAAGTAGTGCTTTACTGCAAAATGATAAAAGCTGCAAACCACACCCAAACAACATCTGGCCATAGGGATGCTTGTCATGTTTCGGGTATTGCAGTTTCTCTTCTAGATTGTCTGGCTGGGAAAACATTTGCAGGCAAAGCCAGAGAAACATATGGATTATGTAGTAATCTTAGAGCTATTGTTTCTGAACACTGAGACAAGGTGCTGAAGTGAGAACTGGTCTTCACTGTAATTCAGTGTGGAGTTACAGCCACAGCAAATTTGGTTCCAATTCTGTTTACAAGGGTTGGCAGTTGTTGGCCATGCTGCAAAGCCTCATTTTATATACTGTATAGCTCAACTTTAAATATAACTGTACTACGCTACTTTTAAAAGTTTGGGGTCACCCAGGCAATTTCATGTTTTCCGTGAAAACTCACACTTTTGTTCATCTGCTAACATAACTGCACAAAGGTTTTCTCATCATCAGTGAGCCTTTCAACACCATTAGCTAACACAATGTAGCATTAGAACACAGGAGTGATGGTTGCTGGAAATGTTCCTCTGTACCCCTATGGAGATATTCTATTTAAAAAAAAAATCAGCTGTTTCCAGCTAGAATAGTCATTTACCACATTAACAATGTCTAGACTGGATTTCAGATTAATTTAATATTATCTCCATTGAAAAAAATGCTATTCTTTCAAAATTAAGGACATTTCGAAGTGACCCCTGACTTTTGACCTTTATGTATCAGATTTGGAGCAATCAATGCAACACATCAGTCTATTGAAACATGCTGTGTCCATTACTGGACTGCATTGTATGATCACTTACATACAATGTGGGTAGTAAATGTGGAAGAAAATATACACATGTTCACAGCGTTGCATGAGGAATAAGGTAGCTAATACCTGGATAGGAGCTAGCTCAAAGCTGCAACAGGAAATAGGTGGTGCATCAATTTAGCACTGGCACTGCTTTACCGGTACTTTGTTTTCAGACTGAGGATGGATGGTTTAATACGGAATCAAAATCGATGCAGCAGGATCAAAACATAAAACCAAACAAATAGTGTTTTTGTTCCACATAGTTTTCTTCCTTGTGAAAACTGCTACCTGCATTACTTACAAGACAACTCCACTGCTGACAATTCAGCTGGAAACTCAGGTGCTGCTAGGCTCAATCACAGGTGGAGATCCATACATTCATTTCAACTCCAAACCACCAGATTTTTTTCCCATTTTCAAACTTGTAGTCTTCCGCATGAGCAATGCAAATTGAAGCGACATCAGTAGCGCTTGCCAGATCTCATGCATCTCCCTATATGGCTTTATACAACAGAGAGTTTTACTTAAATACCACAATTATATTGTTTGTGATATAACAGGTTCTGTGAAGGATGAGAACAGTTGAGGCTGTGATAACTTTCCAAAGCAATAAATCCACAATACTATACAACACCGTGCCGAGTTTTGGCAGCTGATAAGCCTTCAAACTCACACATCTGTGTCTCAAAGCAACTGCCTGGGATAGGATTATTTAATCACATCTGAGTGAAGCAACTCACCCCCACCAACAGAGTTCATTGGATTTTTGTAGCGCAGGGCCGTTTTCAATCTGAACGCTAGTTAAGACTGGATATAAAGAAGAGAGAGAGGCCTGGATGAGAGCTGGAAATGTAAGGCTGGAGGCCAAATACTGGAGGAAAGCAGGTATTAGGTCTTTGGGAAAGAGATGGGGAAATGGACAGACAGCACAGGAGCTGAGGCGAGTCAAGCAGGCAGAGCACCGGTAATTGAGCTTGAAGAGGAGAGCCAGAGAGCTGCTGTTGGAGGTGAAAAGTTTGGAGATTAAGAGCCAGCACAGATGTAGACATGAAGGAGAAACTGACCTTCAGATTGTAGGCTTTAAATGGAGCTTAAAGGGAAATTACATTCCTGGACTTACAGAGATGGTTGGAGAGTGAGGTTAAAGGCTGCTGGCTGTGGACGGTCTGCGGCGGTTGGAGGGATTAGAGGAAAATCAAGGAAGCTAAAACCACATTTTAAACTTTGATTTGAAATGCATCTTGGGTACACAATTCCAAATACACGTGAATGCTCATCAAACTCAGTGGAACCCAGTTATATGGGGGCATTTTGCTGACAATTTGCGTCTGCATGTCTTCTCAGATTAAACAGTCAATGCAGACAATGCAAAGTTGATGTGATGACCTTTAACAAATAAAGAAACAATTCTATCCTGATGGGAGAGATTTCTTCCAGGGTGATAGTGTTCCCATCCACTGGGCAATAGTGATCTCTGAATGGTTTTATGAGGTTAATAATGGAGTGAATCATATGCTGAGGTCTTCAGTCACCAGATCTCAACCAGTTAAACACCCATAAGCTGTGTTAATCAGTACTTTTTACCACCAACATTAACACACCAAATGAGGAAAGATCTTTTGGAAGAATGGTTCCACAACTTTTGTTTTCTTTTAATCTTTCACCAGGACATGTTAAACATTTACTTCAATTTATCACTCATCTTTAGGTCCACACACAGTGACTAACTGCACTAAGACTGTCCAGTTCTGGTTGATTAGCTTCCTCTAAGCTACTTGGATAAGGTCACGGAGGAAGAACAATACGATAAACACCAGCAGGAGTTTAGCACAGCTTCCACACTGATAAAATCAAATGTCTGTCAGGAAGCAGAGTCCGATCACAGGGACGTATTTGAGACACCTTGTGATGTAAGGCGAGGTATCACCTGACACTGGATCGAGATACTTTAGACTGTGTTTCAGGCTAAAAGAGGGTTTGGACAGAGTAGCTGGAGCTGAGGCTGGAGATACTGTAGCTCAGTGTAGTGTTATGTGTCAGTGCTATCTGTCTCTTCTCACACATTCCCAGGCATCATGATGCCAGTTCATCCTCTAATCTGTTTACCCTCAGACACCCAGAGCCACAGATCAACGACGGATGAGACCGAGAGGGATCAAAACGTCCTTGTTGTGCTCTGGTTTTTGTTCACGTGTTTGTTTCAGACACAGCTCTGTGTATTTGTGTCCAACTGGAAACAATCAGCACCATCTCTCTTTATGCTTATTGTCAGTTGTTCCCATTTCACAGTCTGTTGACAGATGGGGCATTAAATGCTGACAGGACTAACATCACAGTGGTTGTGATGTACTTAAACGCTCCCATGGGGAAGCTTGTCTTAGCGTTCACCGTGTTAGACTAGTCCACAAATGCATTTGTAAATAGCCAACACAGCTAATACAAAGATCTGTACACAACTGCTGCAGCTTTAACGACAACAATACCTTGTGGATTTGAGCAACATGCTATGCTGATAAACGACTTTTTCGATTAGGCTTGAGGAAAATGTTGGGGAAGAAAGAAAAAATGAACAACAAAGGCTGTAAGGAAACTCTAAATCTCCTCTTCTCCACACAAGACTATTGATATTCATGAATAAAAATAAACTGCATGTCTGAGGGGAAAGGTGCCTGAAAAATCTAAAAATTGCACATTCATCAAAATTGTGAAAATAGACAGGTTTCATTGGTCTTGCACACGGCAAAAACATTCATGCTCTCAAAATATCATACTTGGTCTCACCTATAACATCCCAAAATCTACATTAAAGTCTTTTAGAGTCATACTGGCACTGTTTTTCCAAGTACAGGTACTTTAATTTAACAAACTCCTCCTAGCTCATATGTGGTCACTCCAATCTAAAGACCTTAGTGATGGTAGACCGAGCTGCAGCGTGCTGAATGCTGATGTTTCACTGTGGAACAGTTGTCAATCTGCCATTAAATTTCTCATGCCAGCACAATCCCACCACAGCACAGCAGAGTCCAATCACTGTGGGGGTCAAGGGTCAAGCTTTTCCATTAATTTTTCACCTATTTATACATGCTCTCGCTCTCAGAACACCCTGACATTCATAACTGTGTGACGGTCCGATCATCATCGCTCCCAGCAGCTTTATAATCTGAATCTGTAACAGACTGGTGTTTGAGTGACGCATTTGTTCACATAATGACTGTCACACACTCTGCACATTATTTTTGGAGGGTTAAGTGCTTTCTATTGTTGAAAGGTGCACAGTAGCAGCAGCTGTGACATTCACAAAAACCCACCTCAAACATCTCCATGCTATAAATGTTACCTTTCTGCTACTTTATAAACCTGACGTCTAAACCCTATAATTTCAGGCAATCATTTTGTTTTTCTAAATGCCATATCAAACTCTGTTTTGAAAAATGATCAGATGGCAAAAACACACCGGAGGAAATGTGTGCTATGGTTTGAAACACTTTTAGATGTTTCAGGTTAGAGGTGATTCAAAGCTGGCTCGTTATCATTAGGAGTAAAGGGAAGATCTATTAATCTGCTTCGTCTTGAACTCACTCCCATTATTTGCTTTGTAATCTATGGACCATTTATCTTGATTGCCATTAACTTGTCCTCCTCTTCCCCTCTTTTCTTTTGCACCGATCCAGGACTGAGATGAACAGACAGAAAGAGGAGGAGGGTGAGATAGAAAAGGATCTAAAAATAAGCGGAGAGAGTGGAAGACAATGACACAGAGGAAGACAAAGGAGAGAGAATTTTAAACTGATCAGCGGAGGGTACAGTAGATATTATGAACAGGGATGAACTGTATGTGAGCAGGTCTGTGGCTGTGTGTGTGTGCAGCGTCTGCTTGTGCATATTCATCTGTCTGAGTGTGTGTGTAACGGTCTGCTGGGCCGACGCTACCATAAGCCTATTAAAACGGCTGTGTAGTTATGAAACATGATGATCTCACCGGCCAGGTGGCAACAGACACACCTCCTGCGCACAATAAGTAAGCCCTCTGGCACGTGTTTCAAGTGAGCTTTTCCACCACTTAGAGTAGAAACGGAGAAACTCAATCGCGCCGTCTGTGTGTGTGCAGCTGTGTAACATGTTTGTGTCTGCGATCACGTTAAATCTGACACTCTGTGGTTTTACAACCGTCATGCTTCAGTGACTCCACAGCAGCCTGTTGCTCTAACCAACGAGATCTGAGTGTAAATTAAGACCCTCCTAACACACACACACACTCAGAGAAAGACACACACAATCACAAATAATGATCCGTGGGGTTAGAAATACTCAATAATCTCACTCTGTGTGCCCATAAGCAGTCTTCCAACGTACAATACAATAGATGTCCATACGCTAACAAGCAAAACTGTATTCACTGGGATAATGACACCAAAATAAATGAAGTGCAAATGAAGTGAGCAGGTCATTCACACGTCTGTCGCAATTATGACATAATCACCAAGAATAATAGTTAGAACTGTTTCCATTCACTTTTATAGACAGATGTGTCATGATCCAGTAACTATTTCCAGGTCATTTTCCACCGCTTGTGCCCTTTTATTCTGCTGTGGTTCAATGGCACCAACTCTTTAACTTGAGGCGCTTCTAATATTCCACCGACTGCATGTTGATGAGCATCTGTTGACATTAACGAAGTGGATTTAGTTGCAAAGCCAAACACCGCTGCACCACTGTGGGCACATTTTGGTTTAAAGCCAAAGTAAAAAAAAGGAGAACACAGTAACTTGGAAGAAGCAGTTTGCGTGCTAATACAACTAATCTGCAGCTATTTAAGAAAAACAATACAATCACCAATTGCAATTATTTGCATGGCGCTAGTTAGCAAACAAATCAGCCCGATAGCTGATTATTATTTCAATTTACAAATCAAGGAATTTTAACATGAAATTACACCAATCTGAACTCATAACGACACAAACCCTCATAAAGTTCTCACCCAGTAAACTGAAGTATAAACAAGAATGATTTTTACAGCATTACTCAAGTATTCTACCATCACTAGCTGTTTTATTGCTTTTGAAGATGAAGCTAAAGTTTGGACTATAAGTACAACACTCTAAACTGAGGATAGAACTGGAACAGAATGAAGCCTTTTAACATTTCTGCAACTGAGTATTGACTTCTTAAAACAGGACTGTCTGTTTTTATAAGGCTCCATCTCACAGTCAGGCAACAGCTTTATCCACACACTTGTTCCTTAAAAATATTATGGCGATCATAAATGCGAATAGAGGAGAATATCATGTTGACAAGATCAATAAATACGGTTATATTTTCTTGAGGCTGAGCCAAGAAGAGGAAATTGAAATCCAGTTATTTCTATAACATAATTTCCACATGCTTTAGGCATGCAACATGAACCTCAACAAGTGTGTATGCATGGATGTGTGTGTAGGCGTGTGTCCACAGAACATGTAATAGCTGTAACTCGGCAAACTGAAAAGTTAAGAATGGATTGTATAAGAGTTTATTGTGATGCACAAACCACATTTCTACCAAAAGTCTATGATGCTGAACACCACATTACAGGAGTTTTTGGCCAATTTCATCAGTACATTAAGCTTTCAGTGCAGTGATATATATCATTATCACCTCATAGCAAGTTTGTTGGCAAACAGTTACCAAGAGTTATAAAAGAGCGTCAGCATCTATCCAGAGTCATGTTTTGGACCCATAATGAATGTAAATCTAATATTTGCTTCCATATTAGCTCTTTTTCTCTCTCCAGTAAGTTAAATATCTGTATATGGATATCAGCCACGGCAATAAAACCACTGACAGCTGATGTGTATTACATTGATTTTCTTGTTACAAAGCAATGTTCTGCTGGGGAACCGTGGGTGCTGGCATTTGTGTGGACTTTGACTTGTGCCACTCATCTACTCAGTGCCCGTGGCTTTGCCCAGCAGGACAGCAAACGTCCACCAAACTTCAAAAACTGCTCAGGATCACCAAAAAAGAGGCAATGATCCAGATTCCAAACCACACATATCTGTACAAGGCTGATACATTGAAATCCCAACAGACAATCCACACGACCTGAAGGATCCACTGCCAGGATCCATGTTGTCAGACACAAGACATCTCCAGAGGTTCCACATCCAGGGCACAATGGGTCAGAGCAGTTTTGATGACTAAAGGGGAACCGACACAATCTTAGGTAGTTGGTTTAAATGTTTAAGCAGATCGTATGTTCAATGACTTTCACTAACTTTAACAGTGTTGTTGGGTGCTGAAAAGACAGACTACAGTGCATTTACCAGAGCTGAAAACAGATGCCTTTTGAAGGACAACACAAAGTTCATGAGGTAATAAATCAAACATTAAAGCTGCAAGCCTGAAAACCAAAAACATTTAGCTGAAAGACACCAAAACAAAACCACAACGTGAAGGAGGGATCTATTTGTTTGTCTGCTAATGCAACTGCTCACATAACTGCTAGTCATTAAAATCCATGTTTATGTTAAACTATTTATCCTTTAATTCAGAATATGCTAATCATTTCTATTTCCTGAAATGGTGTCAGCTGCCAAACCTGGTCAACTGTATTCTGTGAAGGAACAGATGGGTAATCTTTAAGATGGTTTATTCTTCATGCTTCATTAGGAGATTGTAGCCACTCCAGCTCATCACTGCGTTATCTCACCACCTCTGTGACTCCTGCCTAACCAGACACAAGCTATCCAATCATCTGCTGATAGGGAAGCCTGATACATTTCGATTATCCAATCAGCTCTGTCAAAAAAATCCACCAAGGCCTCCTCTTTCATCCCCTTACAATCTGTAAAAGTGCACCCAGATGGACGGGCTGTCCAACAGTGAGGCGTGACAGCCAAATCCACTGCTTTAGTCTGACAGGCTGCTCAATAGATTTCTGCTGCTGGTCAATACCACTCTCTTTTTCTTCTTTCCTCCACCCTCCACTCATCCATCTCTTCTCTCCTCAATGACTCTCCATCATCATATGTCTCCATTATCCCCGACTTATCTTTCTCTACAGACCAACGCAAAGCCTGTAGTTACAGACAAAGCCTCATTGAACGGCAAAATGATGGAGGAGTGTGTGACTGTGGCTTCAAGTGGCTCTGGACAGAACACACACATATAGGCTGGTGGACGTCGGCTGAGTTTTACATTACATGATCAATAGCCTTCTGTACTCCAGGCTGTGTGATGGGTCGGGTTTTCGGGGGCGAACTACATGTCAGCACCTCTCTCTTCGTATTCCCAATCAACATGGCACCCAAACTCCGTCACGCTACGGTAGACACACATAACATGCAGAAGGACCACGTGAAAACCTTGCTGCTGCATGGCAACCGGATCCCATGGCAACCAATGGTATGGGTTTTTCTTTTTTTCTTTTTTTTGTGGGCTGAGAGAGTGAGGACTAGAGTGAGGGGGAAAGGAAGAAGAAGGGGGGGGTGACAGATATTCGGGAGGAAAAACTCTGGAAAGGAACAAAATAGAATGAAAGTGGAGAAGCAGCATGAATGCGCAAACACACACATTCACTGTGCTGGGATCAGATGAGGGTGAGGAGAGAGAGACAGACAGTGACAACATTGTGGGTGAAAGGGAGACCTCCCTCCTCGCCGATCACAACAAGGTCTTCCTAGTGAGGAGCAGAGATGGAGGGGAGGAGAGAAACGGGGAGACGCAAAGGCAGAAAAGTCGTTCTGTTAATCATCTTCTCTAATGCGTTCAATGACAAACCACGGCGTGGAGAAATAAAACACATATTTAACATTAAGTAGGGCCCTAGAACTTACTTTGTAATTACACTGAAAAAGAAGTAAAACAAAAAGAAGAGACAGCTTTGTTTAACAGTTATAATAAGAGAACTTTCACCCTCATGTTCCATTTCCTGCCCTGACATCGGTGTACTGTCACCAAAAAGTAACAACCTTTACCTCCTACCTGAGCCCACGCTCCTCGCAACTGGATTATAATTAAAAGTGTGAATAGGTGACTGCTTTATTTTACAGTCTCTTCCTCATATGCTGTGAGAAAAATATGTGCAGAAAATTCAAATAAAGTCGGAGTGATGTCGCTTTTATTCACTGCTTTATTGTTATTGATGCAAAGATATGACAGGACACAGCAGACGGGTCCAAAATCGATATTACTGCTCCCCCTGTGTTATATTATCATTTTAAAAGCAACACAAATAACCGCTTTTAACTTCTAATGGCTTATTTGCAACAACAATACTGTAGTTTGTACATCATCAATGAAAACTTCTCATTTAAAAATACTTTACTGGGTCATTTGTAAAAGTTATTTCTTGTAAAAGCATTTCAATGTGAAGTAATTAACATCATATAGTTGTTACCCTCCATTATCTGTATGCCTATGGTCCTCCTGCATTGTACCACTACTACACATTTGTCCCATACCGATGAAAACACATAAATTTTAAAAAATGTTCTCAACATTTTCACTGTGAAAACTTCTGTAATTATTCAAGACATCTCTCATTCAACAAACAAACCAATATTTTTCTGTTAATGGTCACCGATTGTTTCTAGTTTTACAGTTATATTCACAATATTAAACTGGAATTTCATCTTTATAAAAAATAAAATGAACAGTAAATTTGCAAATGGATTTTTTTTTAGCAGAGTTTCTATTTGTTTTAATAGTTATAATTGAAATTCTTGTAATTTTCTAGTTAAAATATTTAAAGGTATTTCAAGAAGAATGCAGGAAAAAATCTGTAAAATAAAAACAAACAAAAATAATCCTTAAATGAAAGATTTTTTTTCACAGCACAGTATTTTACTGATAACCCTCAACGCCGCTGTTCTTTGCGGCTGTAATCTGAAGCATCGCTGTATCTCCTGTCCAAAGCACACATGGATGAACCGTGCTGACAGTAAAATGTGTTTCTCTGTGTAATGCAGGGGAGGAAACACAAAGTGGAGCGGCCCACAGAGAACAGCTCTTCGTTTCCTGTGTAACGGCGCCCCTGCTGGATTGTACGAGCATCGCTGTCATGGTAACAGACCAGCTGCCTCTGCTCATGTTGGTGTGTGTGTAATTATCCAGGTCACTTTCTCCAACCTCTCACCTCCGACCTCCCGTCCACACAGGAAGAGGTTTTTCTGTTTCAATCCAGTTTGCTGACACTTCCTGCTGAATACAAACCATCTTAAAGTGAGCAGCATCACATCAAACCATGTGTCTTCGGATTTCATGTGTCAATACAGTGCATTCATGCATAATGCATGTTTATGCATGTAAAGCAACAGCATACACGGCCGGGATTCTAAAATCAATACTGCTTTTAAAGCTTTTAACATCTGCCTCGTCACTCTCTGATGCCTGTCTGCCAGCCTGCTGTCTGTTTTTGCCCCGTGAATTCCTGAGCAGGAAACATTTCGATGATAAATGCAGATATAATGGCCTGACTTGAAAATGCAGCTTTAAAGTTATCACTAAAAACAGCATAGTTTGCTCCTAAATGCATTCTTTTTAGCTTCAAATATTAATTCAAAGCGGTTGAAAGCTGTCTCATATGAGTTATATTTTTAAATGTTGCTTCTGTCTTGAACGACATGTCGCAGAAGGTCTGAGGCTTGCTCTGTAGATATGCATGCATCTATTATCTCTCTGTCTGTTTATCCATCTGCCTGTCAATCTCTCTATCTGCCTGTGTGACATCAACCATCTGTCTTCCTGCCCTCAAATCTGTCCTCGCAGAGTCCTGCAGCATTTTCTGGGCCACAAGGAAGCAGTCATGTCCTTTTGTATTCGCCTACATCACAACAATCCTCCTTAGAGCAACATCTGGTGACACAGAAGCTTACTACAACAAAGAAAAAAAATATCTCGGAGGGAGAATTGTTTTCATTTACAGTAAAGAACAGAGACACGAGAAGAAATTACAGTCAGTCTGTCTGATCGCTGCGGCTTCACAGTGGTTTGGGAGTTTTGGTTTCTATGGAGCGGTGAGACAGAATGACCTTCACAGGGTGGTCGTGTCTTATCGACCGGCACTAAAAGCCCAAGCTGGGCATGCAGGAACACTGGCAGAGGAAATGGGTTTGGAGAGTCAGGCAGACGTTCACTGTGGTGGCGCTGTAGCGTGCTGCTTCTACGGTCTTCTGAAGGGTCAATACACTGATTAACACCAGAAAATCTGGATTGACACATCAGATTTTGGGGTAAATATTCAATAGTCTTCCACGTGTGCATGTTCATGTCCCTTGGGTGCAATATATGAGGGTCCACTGTCTATTGATTCAGACTATATTTCTTAGTTGAAAGCTGTGGATCATTAGTAGGTGGAAATGTGAGCTCACCCTCTCTGCACCAAATAATAGTCAGTGATAAATGAGTTGTTTTTTTCATTCACAGATATTTTAAAAGAAAAATGTGACGTACATTCCAGGCTTTGCACTGGTGCTTTGATGCTCTTTTCTCCTGGAATAAAAATAACTACTTAGTCAAGCTAAAAACACAAAAGATGACTTTTGCTCTTTGAGAAGGCTGACTAAAATGTTGGTTGGCCAGTATTATTAGCCGATGTTGACTTGTCACAGATATGCTGCTACTAGCGTCTGCATTGTCCGATGTGTATCAAGAAGAAAACTTCTATTTTTGCACAGAGCACAGGCAGGTGGAGGTTATTTAGAAATGGAACATACTCTAATATAGTTCTAATTAATGAAGAATTTTGGCTGATATATTTATATTAAAATTCTTTTGCTCCCATAATAAGAATCATATTGGCCCCTACCTGTGGCCTTCCCCAAATATGTCTCTTTTACTAGTTTTATTAAAGCACGGTGACTTTGTCTGCCTGAATCAATTCAAAAACTTGTTAAAGGAAAATTTAAGTCATGTGTGCAACTGTTTTTCCTGATCAGTTTTTTCTTTTTCCATCTTTTGTTTTTTTAAAAAAAAATCTGTTTCAATGTTTCTTATTTATATATCTGAATTGTTTTAATTGTTTTATATACTATACATTTTACTTTCTCTGAAATGGTGTGCTGTCTTGGCTAGGTCTCCCTCGGAAAAGAGACTTTTAATCTTAAGGGACTTCCTGGTAAAATAAAGGTAAAATAAAATTAAAAAAAATAAAAACTGGAGGAGTAGAAAAGGTAGAGCAAAAACAGGGAGAAGTGAATGGAAAAATTAGTAAATTATGAATAAAAAAAGGAAAGAAGTTAATGCCAGAGAGACTGAAGGAGAGTCAAGGGCAAGGGGAAGAAACAATGGAAAAGTAAAGAAATGCAGAAATGAAAGAGAATGGGGAAAAAAAGGAGGGAAGGAAACACATGAACTGAGCAACAACGTGAGACAATTACCCTATGCAGTGACTTCCAAAAACTTGCCCATGTTTGAGCCTTCAGTTCAGAGAACATCAGTTAGCCTCCAGAAAAAGAGGAAGTCGAGGGAGGCTGTGAAGACGCAGAGTAAACACTGCCGAGGTGAGGACTCTCATGCAGAGAGAGAAACAGAGGAGAGAGACAAGCACACTGGTGTTTAGGCCTGTTGCTAGAAAACAGCCACTCAACAATAGTCACTTTGACACTCAGAGGAGAGAAGAGGAGAAGAGAGGAGCAAAAGGAAGGACTTGAACATTTTCAGAGTCACTTTCTCCTCAGGATAGCAGGCTGACTTCAACAGTAGCGGCCACTTTGACACACACACTTTCTTCCTCTTTCCAAAGCCCACTTCAGAGCAAAACAAAACCCCATCAAAAGCAAAGGGAAGCCACCTCAATGGGCATCATGCCCCTAGAAAAGTGTGGCGAGACAAAGGAGAGGAATTCTTTTAGAAACTGAGAAGTGTGTGTGTGTGTGCTGTCACCCCCCCCAGTCAATACAGATTACAGACACGCACCACAGATGGCCAGCGCGTCTCGTCTTTTCACCGCCACCACCGCCGAGAATAATGGCCAGCGGTGGGCCCTCCTCCTCTTCCTCCACTCCCTTTCTCTTTTGTCAGCACGTGTGTCCGTCAAATGGAAGCGTGTGTCTGGGACAATGGCAGCCAGACAAAGAGCCCGCCTACCCCCCACCAGGATGCTGAATAGGGGGGCACGTGGGCCTTGTCATCGAGGGAACAATAGCTCTGGGGGAGAGGGAGAGGGTGTGGCAGCCCTGCACCGAGGGTGAGGTGCAGCCTGGGTGGCCCCGAGTTCAGATTTGAACTTGAGGGATTTAGTTGCTTAAATGAAAAGCATATATCAAGGAGAAAAGACAGAAATCATTAAGCGGGGCGTATGATAAAGATTTTATGAACTACATTAGAGGTATGCATCTGAGCTTCATGCATTTATTGAAGCAAGTGATTTATTATTTATTCCCCAAATTGTCCCCTCACTTTGTCTCTGGTTTCAAAAGTATTACTGGAAGTTCCACATGTATCAAACCTTTAATTTCACATCAGTTACATGTTGCGTGAGTATCGCCTGTTCATCAAAACATGACGGATGTTTTCAGACTTCCTACCTTCCAGGAAGCCGCTGATTCTATTCATTTCAGAACAGCATGATAATCAAGTTATAGAGACATAAAATCTGTCTGAGATCAGTCATCCATCACAATTAAGCTCCTTGTAGTTTTTTTGTGGTTGTGTACAACCGCAGAAAAGACATCAGAGGTATCAGACTCAGAGTTGCACACTTGATCATTTTGGTTACTTTTTGGGTCCAGATTTCACCTTGTTTAGTCCTCTGGGTTATGATTATATTTGTGAAGAGCAACTGACATCTATATTATGACGGTATGATTCAGTATTATTATTGCAATGCACACATTCATAACAGTCACACTGCAATAAACTCAAATACATCATGCTACAACCCTCATGTTTCTCATTTTTTCTTAACTAATCTATAAGATAAGTCCGTCTAAAAAAAACAACATTTACTCTAAGAAGTTGTTGAATAGTTGAAGCTTTTTTTTTTTTTTTTTTTTTTTAATTGTTGTGGAACTGTTGATATCCAGGCTCAACATGTGCACAGCAAAATGAGCGAGGAACAGGAGAGCAACACAGAAGAGGAAGATGTGGTTGCAAAATTAAATGTAGTTGTATGGAAATGTATGGAAACGATGATGTCGACCATAACTTTGCAAAGCCTGATCTGAACGCCATTTAAAGCAAAACGCTATTTTAGATACCTTTACCAGAGTCACGTCATGTGAAAAAGGTTCCAAGCGGCTTTTTTTTTCCTGCATTATTTGAATTAGTTTTGATTTTCTTTGCACATGCATTCCCCTACAAAATCACCCTAATCATTACAGAATGAGTCATTCTTTCCAAAATGTTATTCAGCTCATGTGGTGAACGTTTGTACCATCAATGCATACGCTATCGTTCAAAAGTTTGGGGTCATCCAGAGAATTTCATGTTTTCCAAGAAAACTCACACTTTTATTCGCATGCTAACATAACTGCAAAAGGGTTTTCTAATCATCAATGAGCCTTTCAACATCATTAGCTAACACAATGTAGCATTAGAACACATGAGTGATGGTTGCTGGAAATGTTCCTCTGTACCTCTATGGAGATATTCTATTAAAAATCAGCTGTTTCCAGCTAGAACAGTCATTTACCACATTATGTCTAATGTCTAGACTGGATTTCTGATTCACTTAATGTTATCTTCATTGAAACAAACTACTTTTCTTTCAAAAATAAGGACATTTCTAAGTGATCCCTGACTTTTGAATGGTAGCATGTGTGTGTTGCAGAAAAAGAAAGCATCATAATGCCACATTTCTTCCAATATCATGCAGCACTAATCTATATTCTTAGCAGTTGTTAGCATGCAGACATGTTGAACTAAGATGCTGAACATGGTAAAGATCATAGCTGTTGAATATCAACATGTCAGTATGTTAGCAGACCGATATTAGCGTAGCTTAAAGCAGGAAGCCTTTGTCCATATTCACTGAATCTCTAGTAATTGCTCATGAAGATCTCCACAAGATCAAATACTGCTCAATTTGCTGGAAGACTTCAGTGTGTGGATCTTTTGTCTGAGATGTGGATATAGTCTAATGTGCTGGCCTGCTTTCGTTTAGTTCTCTCTTGCCTCTGCATGTACAGCTAGTGTTCTCTTTTGTAGTACTAGCCTACACTAGAATAAAAGCATGCATTAATTCACTGCTACTTTTCATCAGCCAACTTTCTAATATCAAATTTCAACACCAGTTTTCCACTTCCTGTTTGCAACACAATAATGATGAATCACGACCTGTGAACAATCGCCCAACTCAGGCATGCTTCAAGTCCTGGCAGGTTTGAAAGTAATACAGGATAAAATGAAAAGAATGGCTTCTGGGTAAATGGTAAGCAGTGACGTCAAGTGTTCGCAACTTTATGCTGACGGGTGCACAAGTTCCACAATATGGTCCCTAAGGCTGCTTCTGATGTAGGTGGGCAGACTTTGCCATAGGGGAAGAAATGATGTCATGACCGAATGTTAAGCACAAGCCAAGTCAGTCCTGGAGGGCACAGACCCAGCTGGTGGACTGACTCCAGCCCCAGGCTTTCATTCGGTCCAACAGAGGCCCTGCAGATACATGGACACTCCTGGGACACCTTTGATGCGACTTATTGGATTAAGGCCTGAACAGGGGGGAGTCTGTAGGTGCTCTCGTGTTTCAGAATATGGATGCTTGTTTGTAAGTGCAGCTTTTTGTTGGGGTCAGAGTGCATCGTGGCGGGGAAGGGGAGTGGAAGGCTTGGAACAGCTGGGCTGAGTCTGCAGGGGGAGAGACGGGGGGAGTGAGAGGACAGAAAGAAAAAGAGAAGGAGAGGGGCAGGCGCTCACATCCAGGCAGGCAGGCTGCTGACGGGCTCTTTTGAGGCAGCAGCTGGTTGGAGTGGGGGTCTCACCAGCTGTGCCTCCGCTGACCTCTTCCCACCTCCTCTTCCTCCCCCAAAACTCCGCTTCTCCTCCCCCACAAAACAGAACCCTCACCCAAATGTGTGCAGAGATACACACAGCACACACAACCATCTGTCAGTAGGAGGACAGTTGTCTCTCTGATTGCTCCATAACGGTGTTGAGATGGTCCTGGTGAAACGCAGCGCCACGCCCCGAACCAAAGCCCTGGAGATCCAGAACTATTCTTAACCAGGCGTCTTCCAACAAGCCTCCTATGACGTCTCAGATCCAGAGACGGGTCCCTGGATACGTCGCTACGACTCAAAGGCTGTGACTCATGTGAGGCAACGCTGTGAGAGGAGCAAAATTAGCAGCGCTGGGAAAGCATGACTTTTTTCATATCTTTCCTTATCTGGCAGAATCACATTTCAAGGGTTTTAACAGTTCATTAATAAACTTGATAGTCCTCTGGCAGTCGCTGACGAAAGCTCATGTTTCAGTTGCAGTCATGTTGAGTTTTACTGAAGTTTTCTTTTTATTACGCCTGCAAGCAAAACAATTTGCCAAATGTGACATGAATATGACAGCTTAGTGGAGGAATCAGTATTCATTACAGTGAACTTCTAATGCTGTTACACCAAAAGTGCTTCTCATATTTCCCTAATCAAGCTGCTTGGAAGAGAAAGGCTGACTCATGGATCTCACCACCTCCCTTGTTTGCCGCCTCCTTCATTATGATCTGCATCTATGCTGACAGCAGATCAGCTCTGATTTATCCAAAAAAGAAAAAGTTGCCTCGCCCGACGCAGGCAGCATCACTTTAGAAGTGCTTATTCAGAGCACCACTAAATCAAGTGCATCCACACAGTAATTGATTCAAGCTCTGTTCTTGTTTTTCACTCTGTCGTGTGGAGCTGGCGGGTTGAATCTGCTGTATCTGAGGAGAACAACGCGGAAAAAGAAAGAAAACAAAGAAGTAGGAGAGAGAGAGAGAGGAGAGCAGGGCCAAAACACTGATTGCTTTAGAGAGAACAGCTGAAAAAGGCAATGTTCGGCTCAGATTCAGGCAGTGGAGGAACTGTGCACAACACCGGCAGAATCAAGGAGTCACTATGAAGCAGCAGAGAATCTCTCCTGATTTCCTGTTTCATTGTTTTGCTGAGAGACAGCTCACAAACTGCTGGTGTTTTGTCTTACTTGCATTGCCCCTTAAAACACCAGCTGACTTCTGACTGTTTTGAGGAAAAGCTACATTCCCATGTTTACATCCTCAACAACACAAACAATATACCTCGGTACAAATAAAATATGATTCATCTATTCTTTAGCACACCGCAAGTCAGAAACACCCAGTGAAAAAGAGAAGGTGGAGATTATCTGTGTCAAGATAGCCAGTCTGTATAAACTTCCCCTGATATAAGCCAAGCAGGACGTGTTCTCTACTATGGTTATAACTAAAATGCAATATCAGGTCAAAAATTAGAAAGAAAATGTTGATTAGTCACAACTTATTACATCTTTAAGTCAATACTTATCTGTTCCAGAGAAGTGTGAGTGCTAGATGAGGAGTTTTAAACAGGCAGCATCAGTAAATAACCCCAAATCCGTCATCACATTTCTATTTTGAACGCTGCAAAACTGCAGCGGGTGCCAACATTTTTACGACTCCCCCTTCAAACCAATAGGAAGAGCAGGGAAGTCCCTGAAGTATCATAACCGAAGCTGCTCAAACTTGGCAGGAATGTGTGTTTATGTAGGACATTTTTGTTTGTAGTAAAAAGCTGATTTGGTAAATAGGTTTTCAGGGCTTATAAAGTTCGTTTAGTGAAGGTCGCTGTAGCTGCTGGACGTGTGTGTCTAGAACTGCAATCCATCTACTGCTCAAGACAAGTGCAGCACAGTGTAGAGATAGGGTGCTTTTAATTATGCTGAAATATTTCTGATTTTCTTACTTGCTTTTCCTCCTCACATATTGTTTCCTCCCAGCGAGGATGTGAGAGGTACAATATCTGTTTCTTCAATTTAAGCTCTTCTAGGAGACATGCCCTCTTCTGTCCTATTTTCATCAAGGTGCATTCAAGCAACTGGAAGAAGATGGCAGAGGAGAAACGACTTCTTAAGTATGTAAGAGAAAGTTAGGTAAATGAAAAGCACCCATACTGTGGTGGCTAATTGAGTACAATTGCATTTGCCAGTGTTTGTGTACGATGTTTCTAATGTTTGTATTAAATCTGTTTTGCTTCCATTGAAAGTCAGGAGACTTCCAAGAAGAGTTCTGTTCATTGGCAGGCAAAATCCTCTCCTCCTCTCCTCACCCTGAAGGGTTAGCAGTGTGAATATTAGATAGGGACAGATTGTATTAGATAGCACAGACCTACATAGAGTCATGCACAGACTCACACACACTGGGAGATTTATGACTCACTAACACACAGATGGTGAAGAAGAGTGCATTCTAAGAACACTTCATGACAGCTCAATGACATAAGAATTCTTCCTGTATAATAACAGGAATATATTTTGCAAAATAAATATAAAGTTTTTATTAATTTGGTGAATTTTTTCGACATTAATCCTCTGAATCCCAAAGCAGTTTCTGGTCATTTTTGCTCCTGTCATGATGTTACTTCCTGTGGGCTCATTATTCACTGTAACATAAAGTCCTGGAAACAGCACAACTATGCATGGCTTCAAACTGCCACCAAAATGGTCACATTTGCAACTTTTTTTGAGAGTGTACCAGTTAAAATTTCAAGAGGCCACATTGTGCCAGTGCATGATGATCATTATTTATTTATTTATTTAAAAAGGATCCCCATTAGCTGATGCCAATGGCACCAGGTAGTCTTCCTGGGGTCCTAAAAAACAACCTTACACGAAAAGATCAACTAGATCACATCTTACGAAATAAACATCTAATGTACATCATGTTTACAGTGACAAGTTGATGTTAGACCAGTCATTCAGACTACAGGAACAGACAGAACAAGAAACAACACAGAAATAGGACATTATACTTGTCAGACTGGATTACTGCTCGGCCGCCAAGTAGTGCATTCTAAGATGGTATTTGAATGAGGCCTTGCTGTTAGATTGTCGTATGTGGAGGAGGCAGCGATTCCAAAGTTTGATGGCACAATAAATAACTGCCTTTTTCAAAATCAGAATGCCCTAGTTGAACTCTTTTCAAGGTCACTTTTGGTCACACACCTGTTTGAGCATCGCTGCTACCAAGGAGCAGATATTGTGGGGCGTTCAGAGAACATTGGTAAATTGTATCAATAAGAAGATGTTCAGTGATGTGTTTTGCTTGTGACAAGGTGGAAGGTGCAACCAACTGACAAAGTTGGTCAAACTGGTGCTACCAGTGAAAAAGTTAGTCTGGAGCCCTATGGCTAAAAGTAGGGAGAACTCAAAGATCTATTTTGTCTTTCTATACGGCACAGTTACAATTCCATATATAATTTTAAAAAGAGAACACGAAAGTTGAATTCCTTTGATTTCACTAAAACTGATTTAACCCAGTCTTAAAGTGTACAACCTTTTCCAAGTGCCTACCGGCATTTCCAACAGTGGAAAAAGTAGTGACTCAACACGTCAAAGACAATTTACTATTAACATTTTTATTTAATTCCATACTTGTCATCTACCCGATTTGTGCTGAGAAGTCCCTGAAATCTTGTAACATGACTGTGGATCGCACCTTGAGTCAAATGTACAAGGAGCCCAGGACTAAAATAAGTGCATCTCTTAATACTGTCAGGTTGTAATGTGCTTTCCCTCATGACAACACCTCAGTATGTTTTTAAAAAGCAGAGCACACTCACAGGAAACTAGTGCAAAGTTCTGTAAAGGAGAAAGTAGGATAAAAAATCTTTTACATCTTGCAACATAACTCAAATTGAACACTGTGTTGTTTCTCGCCCTTATCTACAAAACAATGCATATTTCTGTTTCATATCTTGTAACAGCAGTAGCCCACTGATGCATATGGGAGGGAGGAGCCCACACAGCACACTGGGGGGCCCAAACAAATCTCTCCTTACTTTACTTTGTAAAACTGGGGCCTCAGGCGAACGCTTGGATGAGAAGATTTTTTTCGCATGTTAGGCAAGGTTTAAAATCTGATATGAGCTGGGGGATTAGTGGAGAAAATTAGAAGTGAAAGAAATGAGTGTTAAGCACTGCAGACTGCAGCATGGTGGGAATATGGAAGCGTATACATAATACATGTTTAGGACGCCTTCTGTATGCACCTCACCAGGCCGCTGAACGTCTTCATTCACGATACAGAAGCACACACATCACGAAAGACAAAATAGTGATGAAGTTAGGGTATGGCATGGATGTGGCATTGCACAACTACAAAGAGACAGACAGCATGCATAAACAGCCCTACACTTTACAGGCGGTTGGGATACATGCAACTGCTCTGTGGGCTAGAGATCTGTCCATCAAAACAAGTCTCCAGGGAACAGGACAGGCAAGGATAAGACACCAGCACGGTAAGTTGTTTTCCTCTCCAGTGCAAACAACCATCCAGTCTACGGAGTGTTTCAAAACACATCTGCAACAAAATGGGTGTGCACTTCATCTCACGCGAGTACAGCAACACCTCAGCAGGAGAACATATCTACAGTTTCCATACAGAACGTTTCTGAGCCATGAACTCCAAGAGTTGGCTGCCAGGATGTAAACAAAATCCATGTGAGGAGAGGAGCTGTGTGGAGTGTGTAAGGCTGGGTCTGTGTGAGTGAGAGAAGAGGGGAAAAAAAAAAAACTTCAAAGCTGGTCTACAGCTGAGAAGGGGGGGGGTTAAAAGGGGTTGAGATTTTCCTCTTGCTCTCAGGAATGCGGAGCAAGACCAATAACACATTCCCTATGTGGAACGCAGTAAGCATTGTAGGATGGATAGCAAGTAAACACACACAGGAGCAGAGAGTCTGGACTGTCTTGGTCTGTTCTTCTCTGCACATATCAAGCAGCCATCTGGTGAACTGGATGGTCCAGGATGAGACTGAGTCAGACTGTTGTCCAGCCCTGCAGCCATTTATTTCTATTCTCCTCACAGCCACTTATCCTCCTCCTCCTCTCCTCCTTGTAACCCATACTACTCCACTGTTATCCTCACACCATCCTTTGAAAACAGGGAGACAAGGGGTGACGTCTAGGGAGGGGAAGGAAGCTTAAAGAGAATAGTAAATGCATGCTCACCTCCCCTGACATATTGACTTCACAGAGAGTGAAGTGGTGGTACGGGGTGAGGGATGAAGGAAGAGAGTCTCAACTAATCACACCGTAGTGTTTCCATTACATCAAATCATTTCCACGCCGGCTGGGTGTCGCCCTGGCATCTCCACAATATTCCTCTGTGATCCGAGGCGAGAGCAGACACAGCCTGTGGGAGGACGGTCTATATACTTTCTATTGATCTCATTGTTCAGGCTTGTTGGGGCCCAAGGTGCCTGGAACCTCATCCATTAAAACATAACCAAAGAAAATGAGCGAGAGAAAGCGGCACGGCTTTATCCTAGATTTCATCATGCTTGTAGAGTGATTTCAGAGTGTAGTCAAAGCTGTGAAAATGATATCAGAAGGATCAGATCATGTGTAATGATGTAAAGTAGTTTCAGCTTTGAAATATAATAGAAAATCAATGTTACTGGATGTTTTTTGGTTTCCTATTCCAAAAGGGGCTTGAATGTGGTTGGGAGAGGAAGTTTTCGCAGACAGAAGAACCTTTTCTAAAACAAGAATCCAATCATATTAGTGTGTATACAGACAAATAACAAGGAAAACATGCAAACAATAAACTTGAATTATAGTTTTATTACCTCTGGGGGCCTCCTTTTTTTTTTTACAAAGCTTATTTATTTAGTAAATTTGGAACTCTTCTCATTACTTAAGCAGAGGCAAACTACTGAACATTAACCCCCCTCCTAGTGCTGAAAACCTTACTGTGCATTTTACTCAGTGTGATATTTTGGAAAATGCGCTGTATTCACTCTCTTCTTCACCAAGACTAAGATGAGAAAATCAATACCACTCTCATATCTCTCCATTAAATATGAAGCTTCAACCAGGAAACCATTAGCTTACTTTAATAAGCTTAGCTATCACTGCTTCCTGGACCGTGCTTCAGCCAAGAAAAGGCTCGCTACATAACACCTTATAAAACCACAATTTGGCAGCTTTTTACATCGGTCATTGTAAAGGTATAATGTGTTAATTATAGTGAGCTGTGGAGGTGCTGGTGTAATTATGAAGCTGCAGCCAGGAGGCAGTTAGCTTAGCTCAGCACACAGCAGGAGGAAACTACTAGCCTGCAAATGCACACAATGTGTTGGTTTTAAACACTTTGTCTTAAAAAAAATGACCTGTTACATATAGGAGAAAAAAATGGTTACGACATAAGATTTACAAGTACTAGGCAAAAAATGCTATCTTCGGACAGGGCAGGATAGCCGTTTCCCTCTTCCAGTCTTTGCACCAAGCTAAGCTAAGCTAGGCTAAGGCTGCTGGCTGGAGCTTCATATTGAACAAACAGTGCAAAGGCCTAAGTAAATTTCTGCTAATGCCTATTTTTCACTAAATCATTATGTCAAACAGGAAAAAGAAAAAGCACGTTTACTTTACACTGGTCTCTCCGAATAAGAATCAACAAGTCATTGTGTTGCAGTTCTGTGCAGTGATTTATATGTTTTTCTTTAAACTAAAAGTGTGCAGGAGTTAGCAGCGTTTAGGGGTAAAGACACATTTTGCAACCAACTGGATGCATTTGACTCCCTTTCAAACACTTTGGAGGAACTATGGGTGCGCACTACAAACCACTGACTGCATAAAAAGATAGACAAACCCTTTGTAACATTTTAAGGCTCAGTGTTGGCTGTCATCATTTTAGCAGTGCGGTACAAAATTGAGTAAAGAGGTGAAGTATGAGTAGAGCTGAGGAGGGCAATGGCCAGTCCTATAACAGCATCCTGTCATTCAAAGCAGCCCCACTCTTTATTATGCATCATTTTAAGTCCTAATATACTTTAAAGAGATGAGTAATATAAAAATCCATCCTGTTTTTGGTGGTCATGAAAACAGCTTTTGTACCAGACTATAGACATGTTTATTTATGGTGTAGTGTTGAACATTTTAAAATGGGGGTCAATGGGGACTGATTCACATTTGGAGCAAACCTTAAGTGGAGGAACTGCAATAGCTTACAGAGTTTGTTGCTTATTAAAAATGCAACAAAGAAAAAAATGCTGTGAACAGTCCTCTCTAGAGCTAGTGTTTGTTTTGTTTTCCATTCTGGGCTACTGTAGAATCATGACAGTCTCCATGGAGGAGGACCTGCTCCCTCTTTAGATGTAAACGACTTATTCTAAAGTTGGAAAAAAAAAAACATCAAAATTATTATTTCAGGCAGTTGTACATTAATGAGCGATTATAAAATCTACTTTTGTTGCTAATTTACACTCACAATGCGCAGCACGCAGTAAATAACTTTAAGTCGCTGCTAAATAAAGGACATGTTTCTCTCAACTAGTAAAATAATTTAATTAGCTTTCATTTAATCTGTAACAGTTACTTCGACTTAAAAACAAACACTCACAAAGCTCCTTGCTGATTATATCGGTGTCTGAAAGGTGTTAGAGTATCAAGTGTCAAAGCACGATTTTGTGGAAGAGCCTCCAAAGGAAACATGCAATACAATGCCATTACATTCATGTAAAGTAAAGGGAGAAACAGCTAGTACTTGGGTGCCATAATGTCATGTAGCGTAATGAATCATCTGACAGATCCCACCGGTTGTTCACGACATGAGGTAATAAATTGAGCTGCAATAATTTCAATTGTTGGAATTCTTCCAAGTAGGGAAAATGTAAATGGCAATGTTCAGAAGTCATTCTACATTTTGATTATGGCTGGAAAGCATTTAACTAAGGTCTGCAGTCTTTCTGTCTCCATCTATGCTCTGCTTTCCCATCCTTTATTCCTAATAGTCATGTCTGCCTAACATAATACCTGACTGACTGGTTGGCTGTGCAGACAGGGAAGGCCCTGGCTTGAGTGTCTGGCTGATTTACAGGCGTTCTGGGTGGCTGGCTCGCCACAGACAAACCCTGAATCCCTACTGGACTTGCTGGGCTTACTGGGTGGACCGGCTACTCATCTTCCTACAGTGCAGACAGACAAAGGCAGGTCTGTTCCTCTGGGAGCCAGCAGGCAGAGGCTGCCACTTCCCCTGACCAAAAGAGGCAGAGGGAGAGGGGGGAAGTGAGACAGATGAAGAAATGAGAGGAAAGGGAGAGGACTGAGAAAGATACAGAAAAAACAGTTGGCTTATTTTTAACAACTGAGGCCTGCAAGAAAATAGGAAAAAGACAAGGAAGATTATTAAAAATTAGGGGAGGAAAGGAGGCAGAGCACAGGCTATTAGTGGTATATCGTGCAATATGTTTCCTGTGTAATGACCTACAATCAATCAAAATGTTGCTTTCTATTGCCCTTTTCACCAAATGTTTGTCTCACAACCTTTAAGCAGTCAGGACAGGAACAATCCACTCTAAATGCTAACACTATCAACAATCTCCATCTCCCATGTGGCTGATTCTCTTTTTTTCTCTGTGGCATTTTACTGCAGCTCGCCTGCGAAACAAGACACCTTTCCCTCCTCCATCTTGCCCTCTTTTCATCTCTCCATCCATCTCACCAGCACCTCACCTCTTTCCTCTTGGCCTGCAGCCTCATCCATCTGCCCCTGCAAATAGCTGCTGTTCTGTGAAAAGCAGTTTGGAAGATTTGGATTCCCCAGGTCTCATTTTCCAGATTTCTCCCTTTTAATGTCTAACAGTTTTGTCTATTTCTCATCTGAAAGCAGCTTTTGCAGCAGACACAATACACAGAGGCTTATTACAGATAATTGCAAGCACATAAACACATAACTTTAGGACTAGATTTTGTGCTATAAACACACCCAATATCTCGACAAAGTATGATGAAATCACAGGCAAATTAGGGGAGCCTTGTGCCAGTTAGATGCTGCTTTCCAAAACAGAGATTATACTACAAAAAATACATGTTTTTATATTAAGATTTACGTGGCCCATAAAAATAATGCTACTGCATAATTTGAAAGTCTGTTTTGTTAAATAATTGTTAAATACTTTATGTAAACATTCCCTTTGAGCTGATAGATTGCTTAGCTTAGCAATTAGAACAAATACTGGGAATGGCTATGCTAGCTAGGCTAGTCAGTAGGCCCAGCCCATAACCTTGTGGTTTTACCAATAGGTACAGATTAAACAAACAAGATGTAACATGTTCATCAGTAAGTTTTAAGTGTGCTGGAAGGCATTTTGTTACCTGGTAGCCCAACTCTTGGTGCTGGTGGAGTTTTTAGGCATCTTTATGCTAACCGAAGCTAACCTGCTGCTGTAGATTCATGTTAGACATATTAGCATCACTGTTTTAATTTAACTGTCATGAAGCATATTTTCCAAAAAGTCTAACTCATTCTTTAAGCTTTGATAATACTGTAGACACAAGGCTTAATTGTTGTTGTTATTACTCTGTAAGCTATTAACCCTATACTGCACAGTCAATTTTCGCCTGAAATTTCTACTGAAGATGTATGGAAAGTAAATTGAATGCTGTTCTTGAACTGTTTGGAGTACAGGCATGGTTGGGGTCTCCTTTGAAAGCTGACAACCTGAATTTTCACCCAGTGCGGTCAGAATTACTGCAGGTGCTACTGGCACAGAGTATTTTATGTTGGAACACACTGAATTAGAATGAATTTTATTCTCGCCAAAATTTTTTCCCTAATAAAACACCTGAAAATAAGTGGCAGCACTGTGAAAGCTTGAAAACACAAAAAGGCAACAGCCTGGGGTCTTACATAGTTCAGGTCAAAATTTCAGAGCAATACTACAAGAAATGAGTGTTTCACACATGTATTTGTACTGCTATGGCCAGCTGCTGTCAATTTTGTTCACCCTCTGTACACCCTCTGCACACCCTGGGCAAAAATGGTATATGTTCGTTTTTCAGCCCGTTTTCATATTATTTTCATTCCAAAAACTTATAAAGAACTCAAAAAACGCACAGCTTTAAAAACTCTGTTACATGCATGTGCAGTCCGTCATATCTATGTATTCTGTGCATAAAAACTACAGCCGAGCATGGGCACTACTGTCCTTGTAGCAAAATCACCAAATGGACATACATGGATAATGCAGGACGGATCCACACAGAGTCTTGCATATTTGATAAGAAAATGAAATTTATGTCACACAGGCCCTCATGTAGTTACAGATGATGAAAGTGTAATCCTGGCCTTAGAGAGGAATACATACTGCAGGGTACAGTTTCTCTTCTCTTCTTCTACCTTTTTATGTCTTGTATCACTGCTTCCAAGCCACCTGATTTTGTTTCCTAGCTGCTATGTCTTCCTATACCTCAAACTCAACAAATCCCCCATACCAAACTGCTGATTTTACTGAAAACATTATCGTATTCTCCTGCTGTGTTGTCACATATTCCCGTGTATCTCTGCAGTGTGCTTCCTAATAAATGCAGGCCTCTGCTGTCATAATAGGTGCTTAATGTAAAGCCACTGTCTGGTACTCATCAGTGACCTTACTCAACTTAATGGCATTTTTAGCTTCGGTGGCATCACTATAATGTCCCAATAGAGATTTACAGCATGTCTGTGTTTATCTCATGTGGATCATCAATTATTTTCATCTCATCTCAATGGCAGTTTCTCCAACATTCCCGTACGAGGTGAAGGTTTATAGCTCTGGTTTTTAGCTATTCTTCTTTCCTTCGTCATGATAGTTTTGTATATTTATCCTTCTCATGTGAATTATGAGCATTACTATGTCTTGTACTTCATGAGGGATCACCTCTATTTCACTCCACTCTTCTTCAGGATCATAATGCCAACAGCTGGGAGACTGGGCCACATCTGGAATACAGCTGGCCACTATAGAGGGACTGAAAGAGGAATCTAAGATAGGGAGCTGTGAAGGGAGATGGTGTGATAAGAAAATCTATATAAGGTATTGATGAGTTCTGCAGAAATAGACACGGATGAAAGGAGAAATAAAAGAAAAAAAGACAAAAGAAAACAAAGGAGTGAAAAACGGTGAAATGAAATCTGATGACAAAAAATTTTGACAATTTTGACAAAAAAGTGGAGCAAACAGTGAAATGAAGGTGAGAAGAAGCAAGTGAAAAGATCATAGGAGATACGTATGGAAAGGAGCAAGAAATGAAAAGAGGCACAACGGAAGAGAGGCGGACTGATGCAGGCAGAAAGAGAGATGAAGGGAGAACAGTCATGTGAAGTCAGATGCTCCTAATCAGCTGCGCTGCTGTCAAAGCTCCTCGCCATAGCAACCATGAGTCATAGCACCGGTAAACACAGGGAATGTTTTATAAACCGAAAGCCTCGCCGGCACACTCGCAGATGCATCATTCTACCTTTTACAAGCGCACTATAGCAGGAGGTGAGCCACAAACTGGATGGCACAGAAAATAACAGATTACAGAAGGTATTCTCTCCCTGAGCCACTGAGTTTTACAGCTGGATTTGTTACCGACATCATAGTGAACTTTACAAGAGCAACCTGTAGGAGTCATCAGTGAGGAATTTTAGCAACAAATCTGAAACTAGTTAAAATTTCCTGGGACAAAGCAATGACTGAATTTGGACAGTATGTTCCCCTGATGTGACTTCTTTTTCAGAAACATCACACCCAAACACAGTTTCTAGATTTTGACTTAATCTTTGGTCTCCATTATAAAGACACAGTGACCAAATTAAAGCACAAAGAGAGCACAAAGAGAACACTACATGGTCTAAAGTCACCTCACACTCATTACTTTTACTCCTAGAATTATAGCCTCATTGTCTGTTGAGACATATAATATATGTACTGAAGACTGAAGGAATTTAGCAGGTGGATACCCAAGATTAGTGTCACCAAATAAGCATCCGACCAACTGTGAAATACGCTCACAATCTCCCCTTCTGTTCCTGAGCCTTCGGAGATCATTTTTGCAGAACATTGTGATGTCTCAGTGAAATTAACCCATGACCCATCAGATTTAAAATGTCATTATTTCAGCATTTTATCCTATTTTGTGTGAAATCTTGTCATAATTAGTGTGTGAATTCTTGAGTTGACCAAAAAGTGGCCTTTGATCACTAAAACCTAATCAGATCGTCCTTGAGTTCAAGTTCAGATTTATGCCAGATTTGAAGAAGGCGGCATCACATTCATGAAATGGGACAACCACAAAACCTAACGCCTCCGGTGAGGCTGTCACTGACACAGAGGCATAACAATGTGGGGAAACACTGTTGAAAATCTAATAAAACAAGTTCAACTATACTAGCCAAAAACACGTCACTGGGAGCTGCATTCTTTCTTTGAAGACGTAATTGTTGCATTCCTCAGCAACAGCCACCACTAGCTAACAACAATGGTGCTAAATTTAGCAGCTTTTTGGACATCCAGCAAAGACAATGAGAGCTGAAGCCTGACTGATACATACAGACATCGATACTTTTGATAAGGATCAATTGAATAAACATGAAAACTGCCTGAAAGTATTTCACTTTAATCACCCAGGCACACTAATCACGTATTCACAAGTGAAGCAATATTTCTCTGCTATTTGGAGCACAGAAATTTGGCAATTAAAGTGTAATAATCATTTTACACATCAAAGCAGGTCATGAAGAGTACAACTGCAAATATTAAACCTTATATGACTTAAAAGGAAGCTGCAAAGTTCTTTCAAGTGATTCTGCAACATCAGCAGTAGGATAATATCAGCTGATTTATTAGTCTGGGTGATTATTCAGTCTAGCTTTAACTCTCCTGTTGTCGTCATTTACGGGCACCAAAAATGTTGTTTCCTTGTCTGATAAAAATCCAGAAGTTCATCAAAAAAAAAATCCCCAAGTTTCTGTAATTTTGCAAAACCTTCAGGAAGAACATTCCAATAAATCCTTAAAAGTTTCCCTTGAAATTTTTATTTTAAAAAATCCCCCAAATTTGGCACGATAATTCTTGTAAATATTTTTCAAAAAATGAGTAAAAATCTCAAAAAAAAACCCTAAAAATATCTAAAGTGATTATATATATATATATATATATATATATATATATATATATATATATATATATATCTCAAACTTCTAATGTTTTCTTTAAGAAAATTCATAAAAAATCTACCAAAATCCAACGAATTTTGCTGGATTTTGGTAGATTTTGGGTGAATGTTCTAAGAAAGATTTTTAAGATTTCTTTTTTCACTAAAAATGTTGAAAAATTTCCCAAAAATGTTGAAAATGTGGATTTCAGAAGTGTCACTGTGAAAATATATGAAGAGTTTATTTGCAAAAACAGATAACTCCGTTTTAATACGTTTTCAGAAAACGTGTTCTTATTGTTTACTTGAGATAATATCAATCAAACTGAAGTTGAGTGAATTTGACTCAGTAGAAAAATACATGACAAAACAGAGAAAAAAATTAATTATTATTGTGATCTCAAGTAAACAATAAAAAAATGCGTTTTCTTAAAATTTATCAAAACGGAGTTATCTGTTTTTGCAAATGAACTCTTCAGATGTTTTTTTCCCCACATTTTCAAACCTTAAAACTGGTCAATTTGACCCACAGGATAACACGAGGGTTAATAAACACTGCTTGAGGAACATTTCAAGTATTTAGCTAAAATGTGAGGCGGAACAGTCAGCTCTCCAGTGTCATTTATTCAACCTGTGAAAAGTTTTGATTTGCAGATTTGCAGGATCATATAGTTTACATGTACACCAAAGAAGAATGGCTGACCCATTTTCTCCAGTGACTCATTCTATTTTCTTTATTTTTTAAAGCTGGAAGTAACTCGTGTCCACTTTCCCACATAAACTGAAAGCTTGTCCCCCCTCTCTCTCTCTCTCTCTCTCTTTCATCCACATCAACATTTACAGAGATACGGTTTGTTTCCTGTATGTGTCCTCCGTCAGTAGACGGCATGTATCAGCTGTCCTGCATCACTCAGTCTGTGGCTCTCTGGCTGCTTCACACAAGCCTGTGGAGCTTTACAACACACACCACACACCCCACTCCTCCTCACCCACTGCCACCTCCCTCCCTCCCTCCCTCTCCACTCTCTACAGTGAATAGGGCCCTCTGTGCTCTGGAAGATTTAACTTGGGTTCTCTCTGTCGCTAACAATCTCTCTCCCTTGGCGTCACTCTGAAATAGTGCAGCGGAGAAGCCGGCGTCATATATTAACTGTTTTTTTCTCTGTACGCTGTGAAACCAAAGCGCAACAGCTCACTACTGTACAGGCAGTGAGGAAGCATGTGGGCAGTAGGTTCTGTAAATAATACAGGATTAGAAGCAAGCAATGCCTGCGCTCCTCTGATGTGTGGCAGTCCAGTCAACCCATCTGGGTATATTTATCCTTTCTGTATACATCTGATGGAGAATCCTGATTATGCAATCACAATTTTTTTTAATCCTGGGAAGGTATATGGTTTTATAGCAATACCCTGCCATAGGTTTCCACAGTCAAGTGTTATCTAACTCGACTGAGAAGAGATGATCTTTTACCAGAAAGGCTGGCAGTTAAATCTCCAGTCCCTCCACGTGTCAAGAAAAGACACTAAACCTAGCATTAGCATGTAATTGTGTGTGTGTGTAATAATAGTTGAATGAGGAACACATTGTAAAGCTTGATGCAGATCATAGCTATGGTTAAAAGGCACCATGTAACTGTGGACCATTTACATCTCTGAAGGAACAATCTACAATTTGAAAGATGTGCTTCAACCTCACTATCATATCTTTGTGTCTAATACAGCATAAAGCTACCAGTAGCTGACTAGCTAGCTTAACTTAGCATTAGGACTGGAAATCTTCAAACAGGTAGCCTGGCTCTGTAAAAATAAAACCTGTCTGCAATCATCTCTGATCATCATCATCACTGGAAATCAAAGTATAAAAACAAAACGTTGTTAGTTTTTAAAGTGTTTTCCATCAAAAAATAGCATATATGCTGCATTTATTTTTATGATAAGCGAAGCTATTCAGTTGAATATAAACGTATTTAGCATTACTTTTATCTGTAGATAGCCCAACAATGGAAGAAAAAGGAAGGCTTCAGTGCCAGAAGCTTGAGTGTAGTTCCTCAAATGGCCACTAGAGACCAGCTTAAAAATTAGTTAATCCCCATAGACCTCCATGTTAAAATGTTCAGTTTTGCAGTTGAAATAAACATGTTTATGGCCCAGTAGAAAACACAGTTTTTGTCTCTAATTTACCTGTTCATCACAGCTGTGCAGGGGATGAATTTTTATATAACTCACTAAGATTGTATTGAAGCTTCAAGTTATACATAATTAAGGGCGTGGCTGCTTTGAGTGACAGGTGGGTGCCGTCACGGGGCAATGCATAGTCCAGAGATTATAGCATGGCTCACCTCAGCTCCACTCACACTCCATCTCTTTGCTCAATTTTTAATTAGTTGGGAGAGACGAGGAGTCAGTCACTGCGAAGATGATAATATAATGAAAAGATTATAATATGCCAGAGTTGTGTTTCTGCTTGCTTCTGCTCCAGTCCTAAGCAGTCAAATCTTGCCGCTTTAGTGTAATTTATAAAACAAATTCCGCAATCAGTGTATGGAAAATAAACCAGCAAACATTAGTACAGAAACTAAAGATTCATCATGTTGTCTGAAATAGCTCTTAGCTCAAGTTGTTCCAAAAAGACTTTGGGTATTTTTTGAAGAACTTTAGAGTTATTGTCTGTTTTAAAAACTGTTTACATACATGAAGGTGGTATTATTTTTTTTCCATAACTGTCTTCAAAACAGCAAATACCGTAAGCGGATTTCCAACAATGTCAAGCTATTTTTTTTACCCTGAATCTGCCATAGTCCTTTACTTCCTATTAGAGTCTACTAGTAGTGTAATGGAGGGGTGAAGATCATTAGTCTAATTAACTGGTAATTCTGCCAGTCTGCTGTGAATTTCACACTGAGGCTGTGTTAAGCCTCTTCTGTAGACAGTTGACACTTTTTGTAGAAACTGCAATTGCAGTAATTGTGTTCACACGGCAGAAGGAGGTACGGGGCTAAAAGCATTCTGTATTGGGCTTTCATTCGGTGGGTGCTAGGTGTAATTTGGGACAAACCACGTGAAAGCAATTGACAAGCAGCATGCAAAGCGGCTGCTAAAAGCTTGGAAAAAGATATAGATCAAATCAGTCCCTGAGGGACAGACGTGGGGTTTCAAAGGCTTGTTTTTCTCAGCATTAGAGTTTAGACACAACCCTTCCCGGGCCATTGCATCTGAGCTTCAACAGCTAAACGGGCTGAAATAGGTCATCAGAAAAAATAAATCAAAAGACCAATAAGATAAAGAAAAATGCAACTCTGGCAAGTGGGAGTGACAGTTATTAGTTGCGATGAGCGCTTCACTCAGAGTTGTGGCTGCAGAGAAAGACCCATTTCCACTTTTCTAGTTGTCTGCAGAGAAAAGCGGCACTGAAGCAAAGGCATCAACTGCTCATCGCCAAGGAAACAGTCATACACACACACACACACACATACATACATACACACACAAGCCAGACAGCATCCCTCCACACACACGCATGGTCAAACACACAGAGAAAGCACAAATTGCCGCCTTCACACATGAGTGTCCACTAGACAGGCATCCAAATCCATTGCTCCAATCACTTATCAATCCAGACTAATACAAGACGAACCAGTAGGAGCACAATCATATGTGTACAAACAGATACAAAGACAAAACAGCAGGCCTGTGTCTTTGCACTGTGAGCATGCCATTAGTGTGTGCAGTAATGGAAGTATATAAAGGAAAGGAGTGGTTGCATTTATAACTAGCCTGCAGAAATCAGATAACTCCACTCAGCACATACTGGAGGCACTTATGCATCAGAAGCAGAGTGTGTGGCAGTGTGTGTGTGTGTGTGTGTGAGATAAAGAGGCAGCGAGAGGGAGGATAACGTGGACGCAAATGTCAGAAGACATGTACATCTTCTGGGTCTGAGGTTCTGTGCAGACTGACGTGATCACATCCAATGAGAAGAGCCTCAAATTAAAGACAGCAACCAGGGAGCAGATGGCATCCAGTCTCCCTGTTGGCCCATTCCCACTTTTCTCTCTCCTTCTGTTTGGTCCGTCACTCCCTCTGTCTCCCTGTTCCTCCACAGACTCAATCTTTCTCCCTGCCTCTCCTTATTTCTGTTATCTCACGCTTTCCCCGTCCCTCTCTCTGCTTCAGCACTGCTCTCCTTTTTCCTCCCCTCATGTCTTTCCATCCTTCCTCTCCTCTGCATCTCCCTAAAATCTCATTATTTTATTCTATTTCTTTAATTAATCCCACTAGAAGAAATAGAATTCTGTAATCAATTTAAAGGTTTTAGTTGCAGGTTTTTGGTTTCATTCAAGAACACCCACACGTCCTCATACTACAAATGCAGCGTACGCAGGAGAATATTTCCGATGGCACACCGTAAATCCTTCAAACAAGGACCAGCCAGCGTGCAACACTCGGAAAATAGACCTCGGCAGTATTGGCACATACAGCGCCATCCATAATTATTGGCACCCCTGGTTAAGATGTGTCGAAAGCCTTAAAATAAATTCAATCTTTATTGCAGAAACATACTCTCACACTGAAAATAGTTGAAAAATGTGTTATAGTAGAAGATTAGGTGCTGTTTTGTTGGCAAAAGGGGGTTGTAGAAAGTTAACATCAGGGGTGCTCATAATTGTGGCACACATGATTTGATGTAAAAGAATTATTTCTTAATGTGAGATTTTTTCCCCACTGAATAAATGCACTTGAATTAACAGTTGGATTTTCCTCTTTTTTTTCCCATTGTGGTCCTATATTATGTTTAAAAAATGAATTTTTTTGAAGCTAAAGAACACATCTTAATCAGGGGTGGCAATAATTATGGAGGGCGCTGTATTTTATAGCTCTAGTCAAAACCTTTTCTGCTGGCAATCTGTCTCCATGAAGCTGAACACTTCAACTTTTGAAGAAGCAGCGGCTCTAAAAAAAAAAAAGAAAGAAAGAAAGAAAAAAAACCCATCCCCAACGAGTCATAAACCAATGACTTTCTGTAAAGTGGACAGGCCCCTGACCTGCCGTCTAGTGAAGCGTCCAGAGGCTGGAGAGTGTGGCCCTGAGGAAGCACAGGGCAGGCAGTAGCAGGGCTGGAAGTGGAGCTGCTTGTTTAGAAGACCCACCCTGACCAGCACAAAGGGGGCAACGCCTTCCTCCACCACCAGCCAACACACACTGCACCCTGATTGGCCAGCTGGATGACCTCTGATCCACGTTGTATTGTGGTCTCAGCTGGGCCGACCCTCCCCCTTTTGTGTGTGTGTGTGTGTGTGTGTGTGTGTGTGTGTGTGTGTGTGTGTGTGTGTGTGTGTGTGTGTGTGTGTGTGTGTGTGTGTGTGTGTGTGTCAAAAGACAGCCAAGTCCTAATGCAGCAATCAGAGCAGTGGAAGAGGGGAAATGGTCTGAGGGCAGATTGAGAGAGTGTGTGTTTCTGTGTGTAGATGGGGTTTGTGTTTGTTGTGTTTTTTGTAATTATGTTCTGCTTGTGATGACTGAGTTGCAGCAGTGATTAGCTACATCAGAGTTAATCTATGTCTGGCAGCCACTTGGTTTGGACTTCAACTTTTACCACCTTTATCTCTTCTACCTTCAGATCTGCAGCTTCAGGCCATATCCAGCCTTCTTCTAACCTCTGTCCTGGAGCAACAACATTCTTCTAGTCACGTACGCCGAGACCAAACCTCTTCTAGCTCCGCTTTAAGCCAAACACTGTCGTCTTTTAGTCATAGCTCCAGCTGCGGAATAAACATAACCTTCCTCTAGTATGAAACCCGGACCAGATCTAACATTTCTTTCGTCCATCCAGGTTGAAATTTGGACGAAAACTGTGTTCTTTCAGCCCCAATTCAACACCCCAGCTCCACAATAAACCTGGGATGTGTTCCAATATCTATACCAACATACTACATTGTATGCTAGAATAACATTTAGTACATCCCAAAACACATTATGCCAAACGCAGTATGTCAAAAATACCTGGATGTCCAACTACACCCAGTTGGATTTTGCAGTATGTAAGCCAGCATGCTTTTTTGGTCATTCTCACCCACAATCCTCTGTGCCGTACAGTCACATACATTGTGGTATCTTGCAAGCTTAAGCCGCCATGAGTTCACAGAAAGCTGACAGCTCATTTCACATTAGACTGCAGTGGTCAAAGTTTAAGACACAGTGTTATGACAAAGCAACATTTCCTAATTGTACACAAACTGCATGAAATAGTGCATACTTTGTAAGGGCAGCTGTAATGTAAAGTCAAAAGAAAAAAGATGTGATTTGTACTGTGGCCCTATTCTGACTCGCCAGCTGTAGACTTCAGGTACAGGTCTGACATTTCTCCTCTCCTTCCATTATCTATACTGTTTTCAAAATCCACTTCACTACAGGAAACAACAAGAAAAGCACTCAGAGAACGCAGTACTCCACCAAGGCTGTTCATTCCCCCATATGGCATTGTCTGAAATGCAGCATTTTTTTTGTAGAAATGCAGCATTTTTTTATTAGTTATTGATGATCAGAAATCCCGGCAACATAGAAGGTGGCCATTTAATATAGATGTACCCACAAACAAAATGACCTTACGTTGAGCAGTCATGTGTTATGCTTGTGTACGTTATGTACGGATATCGACTCACGTGACCTAATTATGTAGTGCAGAGGGAATCGATGGGACTCAGAAACACCCCCAAAATTTAATCAGTTGTTTCTTGCATCATATCCAATGGATATAAGGAATGCAACGGTGGATTTGTAGTAGGATCACAATCATGTGATCATCAGCAGGGAGCTGATGTAGTGTTCACTTGTTGCCATAGTTACAATGAGTCCATGCCGCTATCTCGCAATGATACAGAAATCTTTAACAAATCCAGACTATAACCTGCATCACTGCCAAAATCTAATGAAGTGGTCCTTGTGTCATTTCTGACCTTCCCTGAAAATTTTATCCAAATCCATTGGCCCATTTTTGAGTAAGAGACGGACTAATGCGCGCCAGTTGTCACATAACTCCACCGCGTGCTTTGGCGGAGTAACAACAACCTTTGCGCAGCGACCTACATGCTGATGATCGTAAGTTTTGAATTGTGTGACAAAGCAAGCCTGTTTAGTGCTTCTGATGAATTAGTCACATTATTCACAAAATATTCCCCATGCCAATATTTCACAGATGTACTGTTGCTGCATCCTGGGCTTTGCACCGCCCAAAACTATTGATCTAAAGACATACAAACAACCTTTCCTAATGAGTGCAGCCCGACCATTCCACAGCGATATATTTTATTACAGAAATAAGTCTTACTTTTCTTTAAGTGTGAAACAGAAATTGGGGAAACAACCTTTTTGCCTGTTATTTACTATGGAGATGTGTTTTGTATGAAGGCTTCTGCTAATTACGCTAGCATGTTGGATAGTTTGTACCATGGGGAGCTGAGATTCATTATACTCTATACTAAAGTTAAGTGGACATCTTTAAGTGCGCTTTGTCTCAGTCTTTGGTATGCGTTTATGTACAGAACCATTCTGGGTATTGTTCCTTCCCATTTGTCTCGTCTTTTCACAAGGAAACACTGAAGTCAATGACAATCTCCAATCTATGGATACTGTTTCTCGTCCTTAAAGGTCAATCTGAACTGGGCAAGAAAGCACTGAGGTTTTTTGTACCTAATGCATGGAATAAATTACAATCTCAACTTCATCTTGTTACACTGAATGATTTAAAGTTCTGGTGAAATCATAACAGTCTACCTGGTCTGTCTTCTAGTGTTATATGTGAGCAAATTTTAATGTTGTTAATTTTATCTGTTTACTGTTTTTTTTTTAATGTGACTATGCTGCTGCCCTCTTGGCCAGGCCTCTAATCTTAATAAGACAAACCTGGTTAAATAAATGCTAAATAAAAAAATGCAGAGACCGTCTTTACACCACATTCTGCCTCTAATTAGTTTCAGGGGTAAACTGAGCCTTTAGTCCCAGCTCTAGAACAATCCCAGTCTTAATGTCCGCTATGCTCCTAACCAGACTTCCCTTCCTCCAGCCTAATCTCAG
Organism: Acanthochromis polyacanthus; assembly: GCF_021347895.1. NCBI lineage: Eukaryota > Metazoa > Chordata > Actinopteri > Pomacentridae > Acanthochromis > Acanthochromis polyacanthus. The sequence continues at coordinate 10,390,100 of NC_067125.1, read as the reverse complement.
GACACCTTTAGAGATCCACTTCTCCTGAACTGAAGCCCCGTCACCCTGCTGTCCATACAGGTGGTCACCCTGAGCCCCGTACCTTCTCTCTTAACACCGTCCATATGACCACCCCCCTAACAGCATGACTGGCTGTCTGAGGAATGCCATGTCATGGAACAGATGGAGCTCCACAGACAATAGAGCCGCATGCATTTAGCAGGCCCTACATATGGAGGCATGTGTGCATGTGTACGTGCACACGGACGAATCACGACTCCGTCCCCCCATGCCAGCACTTTGGCACGTTCCCTCTCATGGTTCATGAATTCACGTCAGGGCACGGGGGGAGATCACACTAGAGTTGCAGCACTTCTTCTTCTTTTTTTATCTCAACAAACCCTGAAGAACTTTGAAAATGATGCAATGATACCCAAAAGACACAATTCAGCACACAGCATGATGCAATAGGGAGAGATGGAGAAAAATCATGGAGACAGGTGAGAATCATCATCCAACAGATTCAAACTGCAGCAGAAACCTATGAACCCATAATTTCCCAATAATCTGTGGGAGTCTTTAACAGCTCAGTCCATAGGTGATCACATTATCTCATCCCCACGCCAATAATGACGCAATAAAGCACATTTCCCGGCCGTAGTGGGTGTAATGGGCTCATAATAGGAGCTACATGTCAATAGCAGGGCTTTAAAGTTGGAGCTTTTCATTCCTCCTATGTAAGATAATACACACTGAGAGCCGTAGTAGTGTGTCAGAGCCGATCAGGGTCCTGGCTGGGTGTAATTGGTCTTTGGTTGTGGATAACAGCTGTAAAGCGCTGTGATAAAGGCTGGAGCTGCCACATTTCATTCATTTCACACATATGGGCCCGCCGGCGAGCTCCGTGTCCAAAAGCGCCGCAGTTACATCCAAACAATACAATTACCCCACGAAAAACTCACCAATCAACAAACCGGCAGCCCTCCGATCACTTCCACGCCACAGATCGGTCATTATGGAGACATTAACGCGCTGCTAAATGAGCCCCAAGTGTCGGTAAAACGGAGGGGGATGCCAGATTGGACGAGAATCCGGTGAAACTCACCCAAGAGAACGACGGATGATCGGCTCCCCGCTCCTCCTCCTCTGTGGAAATCCAGGACCCCGCACACGGATGGATGGGAATCACAGGAGTGAGCTGGTAAATTGGTAATTTCACCAGGTCTGCTTCATCCGCACCAAGAGCAGCGACGTGTGGAGGCGACGTGGAGCCGCGGATCAGCCTCACAGGAGAGGGTTTACAGCAGCAGATCTGTCCTACTCATGCAATCAAAGCCAAATTTAAAAAAAAAAAAGAAAAGAAAAGAAAAAGAATAAGAAGAGCCGACTCTTGGTTTCAGAGGAGGAAATTGTGTGTAGTACTCTCGGATGCTTTGGTTGTTGACTGTGCACTTACTGGGCTGCTTCCCCCGGCTCCACCCGCTAACCCAGCCTTCCCAGTGCGCCCATTGGCACAGACGGCCGGACATGCAAATCCACTCTTCCCATTGATGTTTTCCAGAAAAGAAAAAAGAAAAAGAAAAAAAGCACAGGGCTCCGGTTCAGCTGCTCTACTGCGCCACCGTGCGGCTTCTCACCTGCTGTGAGGATGTGTTACTACAATCAACCCACATCCAGGCTCTGGAGGCAGGTTGTTAACCCTAATTTGACCCGTTTTAAAGTTTGAAAATGTGGAGAAAAAAAAACATATCTGTCCACAGTGAAACTTTAAAAATCCACATTTCAACATTTTTGGGAAATTTTTCAAAATTCTTTGGTGGAAAAAAGGAAATGTTAAAAATGTTTCTTTAGAACATTCACAAAAAAATCAACCAAAATCCAGCGAAATTCGCTTCCCAAAAAATCCTAAAAATATCTGATGTGATTACATATATATATCAATAAAACTTCTAATATTTTAAAGAAAATATTAGAAGTCTTACTGGGAGATTTCAGAATTTTTTTTGGTGGAAAAAAAGAAATGTTAAAAATGTTTCTTTAGAACATTCACCAAAAAATCTGAATATGTAAAATGTAAATATGTTTAAAAAATTAATAAAAATCTTCCAAAAAAGTGATCACATATATATCAGTAAAACTTTTACCGTTTTCTTTAAGAACATTCACAAAAAAAAATCAACCAAAATGCTGGATTTTTTGTGGATGTTCTTAAAGAAAATATAAGAAGTTTTACTGATATATATGTAATCACTTTAGATATGTTTAGGATTTTTTGGAAGATTTTTACTCATTTTTTGAATTTTCTTGACACATTTGGTGGATTTTTTTTAAAAATAACATTTTCAAGAGAAACGTTTAAGGAATTATTGGAATTTTCTTCCTGAAGGTTTTGCAAGTTTTCTGAAATTTTTGATTTTTTTTTTTTTGCTGAATTTTTGGATTTTTTTCAGACAAGGAAACAATATTTACGCATTGCCCATAAATGAGGACAACAGGAAGGTTAAAAAGACTTGATGTCAGCTCCAGCAGACAAACCTTCACAGGATAAATCTAATATATCTTTACATCAGGTGAATAAACAGGGCCAAGATTTTAGAAACACTGAGGTCCACAGCTAAAGTCACCTTCCTCCCCCTCACCCAGGAGGACTTTAATCATTCATTTTGACACAAAAAGAAGAGATTTAATGTTATAAATGTCCCCATTTAACTTTTCAGTTATATCCACTGTAAATGTAATTCTCTCCATGAACTTCACAAGTGTTTTCTAAATTTATTTTCAAAGCTCTCGACACACAGAGGCTCTTTCACAGCATGTTGCAACACAGATTCTACACTCAGCTGGTTCTCCTTCAGATCAGTCTGTTGTGGAGAATCGTGGTCGGATGGGAACTGGGTAAGTTTTGAGCACTACAAAGCTCGAGCAATCATGTTTTAATCAGCTTAAAAATACTTCAAACAAGACAGTCGTTCCTGAAGTTTAGACATATTTGCATGCTTTTATTTCACTGTGCCTGGAGAACTACAGCAGCCTTTGTATCCGTCTGAACCAAAAAGCTGTTCATCGACTCCAGACTGGACAGAACTCTGTTTCCAGGCTTTTAACCAGAACCAATAGACACAATAAAAGCACTTCTGTTTCAGCCTCGTTACGGCTCTTTCGGATCTTACCGATTGCTTTTAAGGTCCATCATGGCATCTCTTCTAGTTATATTTCCGACCTTTTTAAGTACCAGCACACACTTTGAGATCCTCAGATTGAAGTGTTCTGTCTGTTCCAGGGGCTCAGCTGAAAACTAAAGGGGAAGAAGCATTTGCAGTCGTGGCTTCAAGGCTCTGGAACAATCTGACCAGAGAAATGAGGTCAGCTGATCACTTTTTTAAGTCTCATAAAACATATTTGTATTGGAGAGACTTTCCTGATTTTATTTGAGTTTTACTTTCCAGTGAAGTGTCTTATTTCTTATGTTTTCACCATTTCTAACACTGTGTTGGCTTTTATAAGCTATGCTGCTTCTTATTTGCCTTTAAGTAGCGATGATTTTATAATCTGTGTTTTATTTTACGGCATTTGAAGCACTTTGTAACATGGGTTTTGAAATGCGCTCCATAAATAAAGAAATATCATGATTATATTATCCGGCAGGGACACAGAAAGTATTCAGATTCTAACAGAAGCCCTCTAGGGAAAGCCATGTTTTTGATTTGTTAACATATTCGTCTGGTGTTTTGTTTGTCTCTTTTTTAAAAAAAATCTGCTATAAGACACATCCTGAACAAAAAAGGCTGAGCATTTCCACCTTTGAAATTCAGTGTACTGATGACAGTCAACCGTGATGAAAATATGGATTCAGACTTCCAGGGTTTCATACATAACAAACCTAAAGAGCCAATCATAGCAGTTTGCAGGGTGGGACTTTGTGTGTCATTATTCTTCTACAGAATCAGTATTTGATTCAAACACGAACGGCTGAAATAGTCCAATATTACAACTTACTATGTACAGTGTAGTTTTACAGCAGATTTATTGATGAGCTGGTGAGCGTGAGCTGCAGTGAGGAGCTGGGGTGGGTGGAGAGAGAAGCAGGGGCTTCTTAGACTTCATAGAGGGCACATTTTAGAGGCAGCAACAGTTCAGAGTTTAAAGATAATTTTCATTAAAAACACAGACAAGTTTTTAGGAGTTAAAAGTGGCATTAGGAAAAATTAGCGACACTGAAAGTATAACTCTGGGAAAAGTAATTAAAAGGAAGAATTAGCACCAAAATGTACTTAAAATATCAAAAATAAAAGCACCTGTGTGACCACTGTAAGTAATTATGAGTTATATGTTTGCTATTTACTGATCATTTTACTGAAGGAGCTAATCAAAGTGGGAGTATAATGTTTGCTCTTTGGTATTTTTATGGATTCATCATGCAGTATATAGTGAAGCAGCAGTCAGATATACACCAGCGTTCAAATGTTTGGGGTCAGCCAGGCAATTTCATGTTTTCCATGAAAACTCACGCTTTTATCCATGTGCTAACATAACTGCACAAGGGTTTTCTAATCATCAGTTAGCATTTCAACACCATTAGCTAACACAACGTAGCATTAGAACACAGGAGTGATGGTTGCTGCAAATGTTCCTCTGTACCCCTATGGAGATGTTCTATATTCCTTATCTTCATTGAAAAAAAATAAGGACATTTCAAAGTGACCCCAACCTTTTGAACAGTAGTGCAAGTTTAGATTTCAGGGGCAACACATATGTGCCCCTTAGACTCACATAGCCAGACCCACCACTACAGCACCACAGAAAGGAGTCAATATTTAGAACATGTGCATTTGTCCAGCGGCAGGGTTTTTGGTTCAGAATATGAAACACACATGTGGGGTCTGTCCTGCATGTGCGGAACGTTTTGAACTGGAGCAGAAACACATATGAGCCCCTCAAGTTCAGGGGCTTGTAGGTTGATTAAAATGAAGTGGATGCCACATGGGTTAGACACACAAAAAACATAGCAGGACAGAAGAGTAAATAAAGCCTCTATATGTGTGTTGAATCAAATATTAAATGATCTACAGGAGAATAAACATCTGATACAGGAACAGAGTACCTGAGAGCCTCACTGCATTATTTCCATTATGTTTGGAACTTTCACCTGGTGCCTGAAATTGGGTTTTCGTTATATAAATGAAGATTTTCCACAATAAATTGATGGAAATTGGTGCATTAAAATTTAACTAGTATGCAGGAGTTTTTTGTGCTCCCCCTTAAATGACATTGGTGCCCACGCTGTCAGGTAAATAGAGGGGAGCAAAAAGTGACCCCAAGTTCCCTTCTTGTTCACATGTTTTTCTGTAACATCACATTATTTTTCATTCAACAACACCCCATTCTGGGAAATGTCTTTGTACAAACAAAATGTAAACGCTGAAATTTTCAATAAAAATGTGTCTCCATATATATATGCCATGCTTTTAACCTCATAAATGAACTAAACTCTGGTAGAAATCAACCCACAGCGGTGCAGTTTGAGAGTCTTAGAGTGGAACCAAAAAGAGTCCGTTCTTCTCCAACAAACCAAAGCCAGCTGCTTCTTACACGCAGAGGGGGAGAGAAACGCTCCAACTTTCCGTTGCGTAAAACTACAGGAGAAGAATGTGCTTTTTCTTCTCTCAACATGTGCTGCAGTCATTAACTGTGGCCGATTCCCAAAACTCAGAAAAAGAAACTGTGATTTTGATGTAGTGCATTGAGAGTCAACCTCGCTGTAGGAACAGCTGAGCAGCTGGACTGTACAGGATGTAACCGAGCTCAATGGAGGGATACGCTAACGGCAAGCGGGCTGCTAATGGAGAGACAGTAAAAAGGGCGTATCCTTCACCATCAGGTTTTTATAGCAGCAGTGAAAGCCTCACACCTCGGCTCCCATCATCTTGTGAGACGCTTGCAGACAGGTCTGAAGTGGCCTAATGGCTTGATTGGAGACAAAATAGACCTCACTGCCTTGAAACAAAAATAGTCCCTGAAAACACAGACCCATCAATGCCACCATTAGCTCCAGTATTGCATTATTTCAGCCCATCTGCTATCATTAAACTCGACTGTCAATACAAGAACATTGTAGGAAAACAGTGAGGTCAAACATGGCCTCCAGTCAGTGACATTTCCTGAACAGGTCTAAAACTGAAATGGAAAGATCAATACAGAGTGGAAGAAATCCTTGGCCTGTAGCCTCCCGGTACCTGCCAGAGAAACTCAATTTGTGATTCACACAGACGCATAAATCTCTCTCACATTTTATTTCATGAAAAAGAACATGCATAGCACTCTGTCATTAGGATACAGCACACGTCCTTGCGATGAAGAAGTGTTAAAAATGACTGACGCTTTTCATATCGTGGAGTTTTATGTCAAGTACACTTTACAATGCAGGCCATTACTCAGCAGGGCTCCATTAGACTGTCTTCTCTAATTCCTCTGATAATCTGCTCGTCTAGTCAGGCAGCCATCACATTTAGGTGAAAGCTTTATTCACCAACTCATCAGGCGCCACACAAAGTCCTTGTAACAAAGGAGAGCGATTGGCAGCATCAGCTATTCAACGCAGGGCCTCAAGTCACAGGATACTCATTCTTTTAGAAATATGGTGGACTTTAATTTTTCTAGAAGAAGGGATGAAATAATTTTAGCCATGGCAGCATGCTTAAATACATCTTGCCTTCTCTGAAAAACTGTAGCCTTTCATTGTGTGTTTGCTGTGACAGCAGGAATCAAATGTTAATATTTAATCAGTAATGAGCCTACTGAGCTTCACCATATATATTTATGACATCGTTTTCACACAAATTCAGTTTAACATCGTTATAATTCATGACTTTTGTCTGTACATGACCTCAGTCACACCTCAGCAAGACTCTGAGAAACACCCCAAAACCAATCCCCCACACAGACGTCAAGCTGAAAAAGTCACAAACCGTCCTGGTCCTCATTAGAGCACCTTGGCAGCAGTCAGTTACCTACAGACGGAGTGTAGTGCCTTAAGCAAGTCCAATGCAGCGTCTCCACCTCTGGATTCAGGAATAAATGTATCTGTCCTTGTACTCAGGAGCCAGCTCTGGAAATGTTCTTGGCAAATTTAGTCCTTGAGTGTCTAAGCACTCACCTGCGCCACCTGCTGGGCCTGCCTCCTCTGGTTGTAGGCGTTGTACACATCCAGGAACATGTCCCTGCAGGGTATACGGGCCTTCAGCTTGGAGCAGATGAGGAAGGAGCCGGCCATCTTGCGGTGGAGGGAGTACGACTCCTCGGGTGGAGGGGTGAGGCGGTGGTGCAGCATGATGGGGATGAGGCTGTGGATGCGCTGGGTGGTGCTCTGGGTGCCGAAGTCGAAGGGCTCGGCGGACGCAAAGGCTTCACCGAGGATCATCACCGCCTCCACGTGGGCGTCCTGGAAGGCCTGGTGGAGAGCAGGGAGAGACGGTACAGTGAGTGTCTGAGTGAAACACTTTCATTGCAAATCAACAACTGAGCGAATATTTCAACATCAAGGCAACTAGCTGGAAAGTACAAAAATGTATTGTGGGCCTAAACGATACAAAAGGACTTCAAGTTGCATTTCTGAGTGTGTACACTTTGAGGCAGCCTGAGGAAATGTGCACACTGAGATCATCAGAACATGAACATCTCAGAGCACGTCAAATGGGGAGGTCAGCCACACCTCCCTCCTCCATTCGCTTTCATTTACAACCAGAAATGTTGAGTATATGACAGCCAATAACAAAATAACAAGTAGTTGTCAACTTGAGCCATGTCACCTTCACTTGACCTGCCTGTCCTTGTGTCTGTTAGATTCTGTGTGTCTGTTTCTATATTCTGTCTGATCAGAGCAGCTTGTGGACACCGACACACAAAGAAACAGCAGCGGAAGAGCCGTAGAATAAGTAGCAGAGACTCTATGCACATTGAATTTGTAATAAATTGTGTTTGTTTCCCAGGAATAGATGGGATTCCAGCTCCAATATCTGTGTATTTTCCTTGAGTCTAAGTCACACCTCCTTTAATAATGATTAAAGGATGTCGTATGCAGAAAACACAGACGTTTGGAAAGTGCATTTTGCCTTGTTTGGTCAAAATTGAACCACCCACAACAGCACTCATATAAAAGTATAACTCTTTTCCATTTGAAACAAAACCAAATTTATTTGAAATTATAATCATCAAAGCTCCTTCACATGAATTCTGTTGCCCACCCGATTTTAGAGAGATCCATTTATGAAAATAAACAGGACTGAAGTGTTGAAGTACCTGAACGAATGTGTGTTCTTTCGCAAACACACACACACACGTATACATATACATATACACACTACCGTACAAAAGTTTAGGGTCACCCAGACATTTCCATGTTTTCCATGAAAACTCACACTTTTATTCATGTGCTAGCATAACAGCACAAGGGTTTTCTAGTCATCAATGAGCCTTTCAGCACCATTAGCTAACACAATGTAGCATTAGAACACAGGAGTGATGGTTTCTGGAGATGTTCCTCTGTACCCCTGTGGAGATATTTCATTAAAAAAATCACCTGTTTCCAGCTAAAATATCAATTTACCACATTAACCATGCCTATACTGGATATATCATCCATTTAATGTTATCTTCATTGAAAGAAAACTGCTCTTATTTCAAAAATAAGGACATTTCTAAGTGACCCCAAACATTTGAACAGCAATATATATACGTGTGTGTATATATATATATATATATATATATATATATATAGATATAGATATAGATATAGTTGTAATAGAAGAAGAATGGGGTCATAACATGGAGAGAAACAGCATCAAGCACAAGCAACACAAAATGAATGCCGAAGACAGAAAGGACAAGGGAGGATAAACCACATCAAAAATACATGAGTACAGCAGCAGTGACTAAAATACCTTACCTTGGTCTCAAAGCCTGTGAGGAATTTCAAGTCCTTTGATTTGGAAAGAACGGTGGCTCGATCTCCCACAGAAGCTGCATGAACCACCTGAACACACACACAGACGTACATGTAGGTGATGGTGTGAGAATTTTTCCTCTACGGTTGCAGAATTTAGCATAAGACTCTGATGTTTAATTATTGACATGACCCTTGTTGCATAAATCATGTTGTGAGGTTGACTGGTGGACGTTTTATAATTTTAGACTCGTCATACCTGTATATAGTCGTCTGTGAATGACTCTGGGTAGCCTCGGCACGCTCCGAAGTCCAACAAAATAACCTGAGAGACACGATCAGAGTGTTATGAATCTGCTGCATGTGATGAACATCTTTCGGTGTTAAGACAGTTCCTTTACAACTTCAACATCTGATTCCCCCCACCTTGTTGGTGTCTGAGTTGTAAAAGAAGTTGGCCCAGTTTGGATCTGTCTGCATGAACCTGAACTCAAAGAGCTCCCTGAGACACAGCTGGAGGATGTTGAAACAGATCTAGAGTGGAGAGAGGAGACTTGTGTTTACCACAGTGTTGTTATTTATCCATGTTACATCTCCATGCTATTTACCTTTGGAACTACGCCTCAGCATATATCCTATTTCACACCTTCTTCTATTCAGTGTGACTGTCTCATGGTAATATGTCCCACTACGCTGCCACACTCACACCGTGTCTAAAGATGCTGCATTGCTGTACGTCAGATGGGAAAATCTCTACGCATATTTCCACGGTGCCACAGCATCAATTTCACACTGTATTTAGTGCCTGCTGAATAATTTACAGGCAAATAAACTTGTTTTTCTGAATGTTATATGCATCAGTCACGCACTTATCATATTATGGCATATAGAGTGTGACAAGGTACAAGTACAGTTTATTCAGCTGAGCTTCTGATTACCAAGAGGTGGTGAATACAACCCCAAACCCATATATTCATTTTAAGAAATAGTGAAGGAGAGATGAAACAAAGAAAAAACACATCCCCTTACATAAACCCAGTATGGGAGCAGAGCTGTCTGATCTGCCCCTTATACTTGTCAGAGGGTTTCATCTATAATTGGTTCACACAATTACACTTCCATGCCGTCATGGACCTCTAATTGGAAATCTTTCTGCCAGATATTGTCCTGTGTATAATTTCCACCATAACCATTCTGTAAAAGTTGCTGACCTTTACTTCACTTTGCACATGAACAGTTATTTCTCCATTGTTTCCTGATGTGCTGTAGCTTTAGTGAAGGGAAAACCCAGCTGAGCATCCCCACTACAACAAGACGACATGGTCATCAGTATCCCCCGCCACATGTGATGTCTATGAGTCTATATCCAAAATAGTGATAAAGGGCCATAACTCTGTTAAATATTATTGCACAGGTCTCATTTTCGAACTTGATCAAGGTGTCCATGGTGTGAAGCTACACACTAAATTTCGTAATCCTAGCTGTAATAGTTTCCGAGAAAAGCTGTCCCCTTTATCTCGGACGGACGGAGGCCAAACCTATATCCCCCTTTTCCACTTCGTGGAGGCGGGGGATAATAATAACATCCCCTCTTCAAGAACGTTCTGATATATTCCTGCAGAGTTCAAACACAAGTGGCTAGAGGGTTCACCGATTCCTCTTGTTCCGTCTCCACTCACAGGTCGATAAATAAAAATCCATGACAGATGGGATCCGTGTGCCTGTTGAATCGAACCATACCTGGTTCCTCGTCTCCTGGTCCAGGTCTACACAGCGGTCCAAAGGGACTCCCTGCACCAGCTCCATGGCCAGCACTCTGCGTGCCGACAGCTCATCGATCACCTCAGGGACTTGGAAATACTCATCTTCCTCCAGCAGTGACCTGGAGGCCAAACACATATGGAAGAAGAAAAACAACGTCTTTACTACATGTAGATCTGCACAATTCAGCAACAAACACGCACAACAAAAAGGCAGTTAAAATCATCTAGACACTATGACTGGTCATTTACGTGAGAACAAACTACATATAACACCTAGTAATACTAAGCTGCATCTGCTGAATGCATATTCTGTGCAGAATAATCTCACTGTGACACATAAGCTCCTGCAGTGGTATACTGTACATTTCCAAAATATTCTGATCAATAAAAATGAATTAGAAAAACTGAAAACAGTTCAAAAGTTCTACTCAGACAGAGAAGAAGTTATTTCTTTTTTTTAAATTTATGATTTTTATTAGAAGGGTTTACAACATTACAAATGATTTTTAGTCATCTTTATCATTGCCCTCTCTTTTTTTCCCATAACAAAAACTAAAACAAACAAATCAATAAAGTTGAAGTGGGATCTTATGGCCATCTCTTTTTCTCACAAGAAATACATACATGAGTAGGAAATACAGTGTTACTGCTATGCAAGAAAGGTGACAGTTTCAGTCATATAAAGTCATACAGAGAAGAAGTTAAAACATACATTAACATATCAAAGTAGTAGATAAGAATTTTAATGTAAAGGAAATATAGAATGAAAATATATATATTTATAGAATTTTAAAACATCAGGGGTCAGATGAGGCCGATGCTGTAGTAAGTGTGTAATATATGACGCATGTAGCAGCAGCTGTTCACTGAAACCACTACCCAATTACAGACTAACCCTACTGTAACTTAAAAGGTGACTTGACGTGGTTTGCATTTTATGCAGTTAAACGGTGTAGTGGCAAACCACTGAACCTCAGTGGAGGAAGTGTTTCGGCTCAGAAACAGTCACAGAAACCTACCTGAACTTCTTGGCACACTCTGCCTCCCTCTTATAGTCACACTCCCATTCCAGCTCCCTTTGAAGGACCTCTAAGCTGTTGTCTGCAAAAAGACCTGTAGAAAAACATACAGTGCAAAACTCAGCAGGGAAAAGCAAAGAAAACACACGGACCATGTCATCTTCAAACACAGCAGCGCTAATTTACAGCATTCATGTTGGTCTGTAATGAGCATGAAAGGAAGAAAATCAGGTCATGCACTGAAGGTAATTGGGTACGCTGGTGGTCAGGAGGTTTAGGAGGCAAACATCACCACAGCTTCCCCGCCAGGTCTTTTCCTGTCTCAGCTGTCAGCTATCAAAATAAAGGCTTGAAATACACGAAGTCCAGGTGCTCACCCAAACAAGAGGAATATTTAGATGACCTGTTTTTCCCCCCCACTTAATTTAGACTAAGACATTATTAATCTCTGGAGGGAAATTCTGCAAAAATTATGGAAGTAGTTCCTGAAAATATTCTCTGCATCTAAAAGTTACTCTGATGACTACATCCACTGTTTGTCAGTAGTTTTAAATACAGCGTGCCGTATCTTTGAGAGAGAGAGAGGTCATCTGTGCTTCAGATTTTACTTCACTTTCAGCATGTTTCTGCATTCTGTGTGGGAAACTCTCAAATGAGCACTTGACTGACAACCAAATACCAGTGTATGAGCATAAAGTACAGCACATAATTGGATATTTTTGGCTTGAATCCTGCCACTCAGCAGAAAGCATCAGTGAGACAGATCTGACTTGCACCTATAGCACCACCCCATGGTGTAAAGAGGATAGTGGTTAAAATACGGAATGGAACACACAACGGGGGCAGTCACAGTAAAGTACAATCATTTAGACACAAACTCCAACATAACACTTTGAAGCCGTTACCTTCAGGCAGGGCCACGCTCATTTTCAGGACTGACATTAGGTTGTTTATGTCGCTGTGAATGCTCTCTGCCACACCGGGGTACTGGAACAAAAATGGAAATTACAGACAGGCAAATCAATGCAGACAGTGAGACAGAGGTTGTGAGGGAGACCGACCTAAATGTGTGAGAATAACATCCTACCTGGATCTTCATGGCAATTTCTCTACCATCTTTTAACATCCCATAATGCACTTGGCCGATGGAAGCAGCAGCAAACGGTTTGTCCTCAAAGGCCGACAGCTTCTCTCGCCAGCCTGGCCCCAACTCCTCCTCCAGAACTTTCTACAACATCAGAAACAGACATTAAAAAAAAACTAACACTATATTGTACAAAATGACAAAATGTCAGGAACAGTTTATGCTTACATCCATCTGCCATGAGGGCATGAAGTCTGCGCTCTGCCGGACCCTTTCAAAGATCTTCTGCAGCTGTGGGTTGATGAAGGAGTTGTCTGAAAAGAAAAAAAATGGAGTATTCAGAAAAGCATTTTCCACCGCCTTGAAATCATCTGACTGCGAGGACATCTGAATAACAGCGGTGGAAGCATTGATACAGGGTGTACCTTGTATGCTGATGGCTTGGCCTATCTTCAGTGCAGCTCCACGAACCTTACACAGTGTGTTGACTATTCTCTCAGCATTAGCCTCTGACAAGAAAGCAGAGTCTAGCAGGGTGCCCATGTCTATAAAACACACCACACACGCACACATAGCGGCATCAGCAGAGATACTAGGAGCAACATATTAGAAGCACAAAACCATAAGATAAGTAATTTATCTTAGCAATTACTTTTCTAAGTGCTGCATGTAAATAACTGAGCCCTAAACTGGGCCAATTGTAGGTAGCAGAGCATAAAAACTGGGGCAGTGGTACATCATTAAACACTGTTCATTTAACACACATTAAAGCCTGTTTAAATTCTTGTTAGCAAGTTGGATTTAAAGTCCATCCGGTGCCTTGCAGGTGCTGACACATTAGAAACTTGTCAGGGCTGACAAGTTGTCCATCTGTCTGCTGGATCTGTCAAGTGTGCTGGACCAAAGGCTGCTTCACAGGATGCAAAGGCAGAACCAGAGAGGACAAGTGAGAAGAGAATATCTTTACCTCCTTTCTGTTTGCCTCCCAGTGACTGTTTTGCAACTTCTGCAATGGCTCCGATTCCCAGTCCTACTGCCAGTCCTGCACGAAGGAGACAAAAGGCACAAGCAGTTTTAAATTTAGTGCCACTTAACAGACGCTTGAGGAAACCAGTGATTTGACACAGATGCTGTTGCTATTTGAAGGCTGATATCACACATTTAAGTGTGGTATCTTGTATGAAATGTTTAAGTGTTTTCACCCTCTGGCACTTGAAAGCAGGTTCAAAAAGCTCCTCAGAGATGTCAGGAAAGTGCAAAAGCATTTCCTTTTCATTGCCACCATGTTCAGCTTTTTGTCAACAGTTGGCAATGACAATATACAATACATTTACATTTTAAACACACTGCAAGGATATTTAGAGTACAGTGAATAGAAAAGGACCCATTAGAGATGTGCTTTAACATACTTTCTGATAAGTGTACATTACCTGCTTTGTAAGGGTAGATCTTAAGACTTATGGTTAGCTATGAGGTGCTAATTATCCGGAAACATTTTGAATGTATAATTATTTGCAAAATCCAGCATAAAGGCTACAACTAAAGGTGTTCATCCATTTGTTGCATCGGGTTCTGATTTATCTTCTGATATTCTAAGGCACAGCAATGTTGGAATACAGATCAAACACTGTATTTAAAATGCTTTGATAAAGGGATATTATTTCTATGATATGTATATATATATGCTGCTAACCTGAGCAGGTATTAACTTCTGGTGAGAACAGGAGTGGAGATTTTGTATGCTCTGGGAGAATCTAGAGTGTTTGACAAACATCTCCAAAACAACTGTGGTCTGTTCTAACAATAATCAGCAGTATTATGGGCTGTATTTGAGCACCATGTCCTTTTATGATTGACAGGTCTTAAGAGAGGTTCCTTGTGACCGAAGCTTCAACTTGACTTGTTAATAAATAACTGCAGTATTTCTGTAAGTTGGATGTCTGGGGGATTTGATTCCCTGCAGCACAAAGGAGACCAAACAAATGGTATGGGTGCTGCCTTCTTCTGATCTACCACCGTGGTCAGATGTATCTCAGGGGGAAATGAGTCAGTCCACAAGGATGAAGCCCAGAAATTCACGGTGTAGTGTTCAGTTAACAACCTGATGCTGAACACGGGATAAGCAGCCACACAAAATCCTAAGCCAATACAACCAGTTCTGCTGCTGCCGCTATAACCACAAAGAAAACAAGGTATCGACTGTATGAAGATACAGGTTTCCTTTTCAACATCAAGTTACATTATCATTCTCCAACTCAAGACGGTGCAACAAAATTACCTATGCAATACTGTTAATCCCAAAAGACAAATTATTTAAAGGATAAATAACCACCACTGTTGGCCTGAAATCACGAGTTAAACCTGAAGCTACCTCACTAACCTGAAATCCTGCTTTGTAGCAGAGGCTTCCCAATGCCACTGCAGTTGTTAAAAAGGTGCAACTACATTTCCCTGAGATTGCTCAGGAAAAACAGTGTTGAAGAAACACTGCTGGTGGCTTACTGGAGCTACTCAGCTGAGATCATAACAGTATGTCAGTGTGGTATGCTGATTGTCCAGCAGCAGACAGAAGAGCTCTTCAGAGGATTATCCACACCACACAGAGGAACATCGACTGCCCTCTGTCCTCTACATGTCCAGCTCCCGGTACCTCAGCAGAGACACAATTCTTCTAAAGGACTCTGCACATCCTGGTCACCACCTGTTTCAACTGTCGTCCTCTGGCTGACACTAAGGGGCTGTTACACTCAGGCCACCATCAGACAGTTTCTTTCCCGAGGCCATTCATACGCTGGATCCTGACAAGCAGTGGATGACGCCTGGTACACAATCTTTTGACCTTGTGCAACAGTTGTATTTATTCATAATGTAACAATTACAATGCAGAAACCAACATTTCTGTATGCTGGTGCAAAATTACACTAATTCTAGTTTTAAATTTGACCACAGATTATTTACTCTGTCTATTTGAGGTTGCTTTTGATGTGCGTCTCTAAATGCATAAATCAGGAGTGGCACTCATTATTCGTGTGAAATTCTGAACAGTAAGATGACAGTAAAGGCTGTCTATTCTAATTAGTCCTATCTGTGCTTCTACTTCTGTGTTTCATAAGTTTGTTGTACAATGTCATACTTTTCCTACTGTGCCTGAAGCCATGTGGCAACCAAAAGAGAACTGAAAAGGCTTTCATCTTTGATTCTGGCATATGAACAATGTGGAATGGGAAAAACAGAAAACAAAGAAAAAAAACACACAAACAAAAAAACATTACTCTTACCCCCGAAATTAGCCAGCCGGCTGATTCTTGTGGCAGGCACTATCCTTTCTTTGGCACGCTCACTCAGCTGAAGGAAGTCAGCAAATGAAGAAAAATAATTATTACATGTAATTAATATGTTTTGCAATTCTTTTATTTTTTTTTAAATTCTCTCCTAGCGGCTCAGACCACTTACCTCAGGTGAGTACCACAATGACTGAATTGTTCTGTTTAGAATTGTCTACATTTCTGTATAAATACGATGTAAAACATGCTCAAACTGTCCAACTGTTCTTAGGAGTAGATATGGAGACCCCCATTAAACACACTGACAAAATGATCCAATGATACATATCTGTTAGTGACACAGGTTTATGAACTTTAAGGACAAGCAGTTAATTTGAGGATGAAATTAGCGATGGGTGTTTTCAGTCAGTCAACTTTGAGTTTGTGTTCTGTTTTATTTAGAACAGTAAAAGAACAGCATCAAAGTCTGATCTTCACAACACACATTTGCAGACGTTCAACAAGACACAAAAAATGGAGTTCTGAGGACCTCAGAAAAGATTGAGCTGGACAAACGTTACAAAACCAGCTCCACAGAGATTAGATTCCACCAAACCAGTTTACAAATTCAGGAAACTAAAGAGCACTGTTACTGTCCATGGAGCAGTCAACCAACAAAAAGCTCTCAAAGAGCGAGGTGTGTAATAGTCTGTAAGGAACTTCTGAGCACCTAACAGTTTCTCTCAGACTAGTTAATATTAATGTTGATGAGTCCACCATCAGTAAAACACTGGAACACATGGTGTGCAAGGCAGGGCTACAAAGTGAGAAAGCCACTGCTGTACAAAGACACTGCTGCCTGTCAGCCGTTTGCTACAGATTAAGGGGCCAGAAAACCTTTTGGAAATGTTTATGGATGGATAAGCTATTAATTTAGATGAGAAAAGTTTTGTTAAGAGAAAGGAAAACACTGCTTTCAAGCATAAGAACTTTATCCCTTCTGAGAAACATGGAGGTTGTATTGTCATGGTTTGGACCTGTTTTAATTCATCTGGGCCAGGACAGCTTGGGACAAAGATATTTTGAGCCATTCCAGTGAACTCAAAAGGCAAATGTCAGGACACCTGTTTGTGAACTGAATCTGAAGAGGCAGTGGGCCATGTGGAAAGACAATAACCCTAAGCACACACAGGTCGTTTTACCATAGCAGCGTTAAAGAAGCATAAAGTAAGTGTTTTGAAATGACCAATCCACAGTCCTGACTGTAATCCAACAGAAATGCTGAGGAAGAGCCTGATGTTAGCCGTTTATGTGAGAAAACTGACCAGCATCCTGGAACTGAAGATGTTATGTACAGAGGAATGGAGTAAAAATCCTACAAGTTGACGTGCAGAACCCATAAACGGTCACACACTGCTGCAACAGGGGACCACAAAAGATACTGAAAGCAGAGGTGTACATACTTTACCACGCACATACATGCAACACTGGATTATTTTCCTTAATAATTAATTTATCACGTATAACGTTGTTTCATTTGTCTGATGGGGTTCTCTATCTACTTTTAGGACTCATATTTATGCATAAATACAGAATATTCAAAATGATTCACAAACGTACGTAATACTGTCAGCAAAAGAGACAAAAATGAAACTCTAAAACAAAGACACCATTACCTTACTGACATAATTTACACCATTTCAAATTAAGTCTATGGGTCAATAGGAGTCTGTGACAATTATGTATTTCTGGATATGTAAAATTACTACTATAGAAAAGCTTGCTGAACCAATTACTATACATACTGCTTTCACCCAAAACGTGCAACACGCTGTATACAGAATTAATCTTTCCTGAAACTAGCTTTGCGGATTGAATCCTTCAACCGACCTTCTGTTTAGTAGGTTTAGTCAGGGCCTGCTTTGCCTCTCTGGCCTTCTTGATGTCCTCTGGCGTGAGTCTGGCCACCACTGAGTTGTGGGCAGATCTGGTCTGATAGTAGAACCAGTGGAGGCCGTGGGCGGTGTGGAGGAAACGAGTGCTCTGTCCCGGCCAGCCTGCCCCTCCTGGTGCTGTCCCTGGACTAGGATGTGCTCCTAACACAGAGAGAGGTAATGATTCATTGAGTCTAAATGGTAAAAACTCTGAAGCTATGATTCTTTTTAAAAGTTTCCATATTGTGCCAGTTTGCAGCCAATTAATCAGAAAGAACCATGTTAGACAATGTACAGCTGTCAATCACAGTTTGAGCTGGATGACTATTGGCTATTTAGGTGTTACACAGCAGTGAGGTCAAATTCTTACTGGCTTGTAAAGCTGGAAGACTAACTAGTTGTAGGAAGGCAGCAGTACATATTTCATATCTCAATGGTTTGTATTTCACACCTCAAAGTTTCTAATAAACACAAAACACAAAGAAGAGGGAGTTTCACCACATGGGACTTAAACATCTAATCACACTGTGTGTAACCATGACAATGACAGAAAAATCTACTGTACCATTTAAATACAATGGAAGACATGTGCTTTACTCTTACTCACTCTGGTTACAACAGAAAAGTGTCCATGCACTTAAATAAATGTTATATTCAAAGAACTTCCAAGTAAAAATTAGATAAATCCTCTTTTACCATGTTCACACATTATGCTCTCTTGCGAAACTTAAAGACCTTCTAAAGGGTTCTTTGAAAATGTACAGCCTTTTTGAATTGTAGATTTTAAACTTAAAGCTGAGATAGGAAGCTTTTTTTTTTCAAAAAAATCATAATAATCTTTCAGCATAATATAATTCAGGTGATCTGAGGGGGAAATAGATTTTTGTACCTCCTCTTGACTTATCTTTCAGACTTTACAAAATGTATCCTGAGACAGAAGTTATCAGCTAGTCAAGGCTTTCACCCAGATCAGAGGAGAGCGTATAAAAAGCAACAAAGTGTGATGAGAGTAGGACATGATGCCCCAATGTGTAAATGACTTCCACTCAGGATTGTGGGGTGTGAAACCTGTGTAATGAGGTTTTTTTTTTTTTTGCATGTTGGAAGTGTATGCATATGGCTATTCTAATCTGGTGGGCAGGGGGAGAGAGGGGAGAGGGAGGAGCTGCTATTTCACATACTGGTGTCATTTTTTTTTTTTTTTGCCTTTACCCAGTGCCTTTTTCCCAATACATCTGTAATAGAATAGCCTTCATTGTCACTGTACACAAATGACCTCTTCATCTAATAACTGTTTGTTTTGGATTCAATTATTGAGGTAAATTTTCATGACATCCTTGAAAATGTGAACACCACCAAAAATTCACAACAGCATTAAACTTTTAGATAAAAACTGTCTATAAAGCAAGATTTAAATAGGGTGTCATGTTCAAGTTTGCCTGGACAATGCCTGTGTGCATCTCTGCTGAAGGCCCAGCTTCTCCCTGTCTTTGCTCCACACCTTCAGAGGGAAACTCTGACCCCACACTCCATTTGGCTACTTCATCGGGGTCCATATTCTCCCAGCCCTCCGCGTCCGGAAACACATCTTCCTTTATTGACTGTTGGTACAGAAACACACACAGCAGAGTTGGATGGGTCAATTTGTCAGGCGATAATTCTTTGTGTGTACAACTTGGTATGTGTTATGTTTACCGTCAGCTCATTTCAGCTCACCTGACTGCTGCCGCCCATAAGCGTGCCGATCAGTCCTTCCACCACATCTTGAGCAGCTTTGACTCCAGCTCCCAGGGTGGAGTTGCAGGCCATTAATCGGAGCTGTTCTCCCTGCGTGGCGACCAGAGCAGAACCCACTTTACCAGCCCCTCGCATCACCTGCAGGACTTCTGACAGCATCACTACACACAGGGGAGGAAAGGAGTCAATTGTCAGGCGTAAGAAGAAGGTGTTAGGTCTGCACCATATATTGTTTCAGCGTCAACCCTGCAATGTAACGAGAGCAAATGAACTCAGCCACATCATGCTATGGCTTTCTTTCCTGTTTAAGACAAAAAGAAAACTCACGCAGCTCTCATTTTCCATGAATAATCTACAGAAGAAGTTTAACATATCCTACTCTGATTTAATGGTTCTGGGATGCACTGTTGTTTAAAAGTTTGTTTACAAGATGTGACGTTTGCAAACCACAACAAAAGGAGCGATGAACAGGAGTGAAATGCTAAAAGGGAGATTTGCTTTCAAAAAGAAACACAATCTCTGTGTCAACTCTGCCAACAGTGTCTTGTAATTGTTTCACTCCACAAAGAAACACGACTTGTTTGACAACTTAATGCAGTACCTGTAGCTCTGTATGACAAGCGCAAAGCTAGATGTGAATGTCATCCAGAGCAAAAAACATTTCTGACGACAGCATTACGCCATATGAGAACAGTCCTCAACAGCTTGTAAAAAATATGTTTTAAGAGGTATGTATTATTTTGTATGCAGACTTAATCACTCTAATATGATAATACTTTTAAAATAGAGTTATAAAAGCCATCTTGAGAAAATTCCTGTATTTTTTCCATCTTGCAAGATAAAGTCACAAGAAAACAAACGTGGCTGTGACAGTTTTTCACAATATCGTGCAGCCCCAGAAGGTATGAGTGACAAGAAATGAAAATGTCAGTGGCAAACACGCCCACCAAACTCCCTGACCAAAATGACCAATGTGTGCTATTCAATATATCAATTACGTTTTTAGCATAGTCACAGATTCATGAAAAGTCCCTTGGGATAAAAATCTATGGTGGTCTTCACCCTGTTACATAGTTAACCTTGAATGTATGTAGCTTCTCGTGTTTCAGGACATGTGCCATTGACACGTGTAGCCCTGTAACAATGAGCTAAAGCCCCTAGCAATAATAATGTACAAGGAATAAACAGAGTTAAAGACAACAGTTACATGTCTCAGGTGTTTCAACAAGCTAATTAGTTAGCTCCGTGTTGTGTAATTTAACGACAGTGGCTGCCGTAAGATGCTTCAAATTACAAGCTACCTACGTTCATATACTTAAACACACGGTTCAGAGTTCTACACAAAACACGCCTGACTGATGGAAACACTCTGCCGTTAACAAATGAATTAACTCACTTTTGCTAAAGCTTCGTTATCCTGAGTTTTCTCGATGACTCTCCTCCTCTTCCAATACTGTCCAGCTGTACGGTGTCTTTTGCAACACCCGGAAGCTTAAACTTGACTGACAGGAGCAAGAACCAATCACAATGATAAGTAGGTAGAGCCCAAATGTCAGAGGAGGAGGGGTCTGTTCCTTTGACCAATGGCTGTACAGAACACCAGATGACGGACGGCTAAAGCAGGTCAAGCTGTCCAATCATAGTCATCATAAGGCGGAGCTAAGATGACAGCATCCAGTGGATTTTAAAGGGGTGTCATCGTTGTGAACGATGCCTCCAAGCACGTGTAGTAAGGTACCGTTACCAAACTAGAGATGGGAGGTACTGAATAGGTTTGTTTATTATTTTCAATGTCACAACTCATCTTCAATTCAGTGGTTTTGTTCTACATGTTTGATTAAAAAAGTTTTATATGTGTCTGTCTGATCATTACCTGCCATTGTTATCATATCAGTAGAAATGTATGTATGACAGAGTGAAAGAAATGTATAGAAAAGTGTATGAGTATGTATTTTAACAATGTACGAGCTGTAATGAATGATGGTGCCCTGAGCAACTGAAGCTGCCCTGAAAACTCATTTTGTCAAGGTGACATTGAGAGTTCCTTAGGGTCAAAGCTATGTCAGACTACAGGCTTGCCACCCCACACAGTTAATAGTGAAGCCCAGCTCTGTGCATGTATACACAGAATAAGGATTCTCGCAGAACCACGCACAACAATTTCTGTTCAGTCTTTGTTTCCATTTAGATTAGATATATTTTAACAGCACAATGACCCATCATTCAACCACAAAAAACCAAGCGACCAGACAATGTTTATACTGATTTTGTAGCAACTGAGAATTTCATATTATTGTCAGTGAAAAATGTGTAGAAAGCATACAAAGGTATCTTCTAAAATCTAAAAACAGAATCTGTACATATTCTTTTTTTTTAGCTAAAGCCTATGTACTGACTCTTAAACACATCAGGGATGAAGCCTACTTAGAAATAAGTGTTACAAACTGCTAAACAATGCAAGATAAGGACACTTTTGACTTAAGAGTCACATGTACTTATCTAATCTAACTGAATTATCTTATGGGCTTTATTAACAATTAAAGAGTCATAGCTTAAGCAAAGGTTTGAGGACTTAATCAATTGAGGACTACATAAAAACATATTTGGTATATGAGTTAAAATGATCGGAGGAAAAAGACTATTTGGCTTACAGGGATTTATAAATAAAATGACCTTTAAGTGAGTAATGGCCTTGGCCTGGACACCCCTATAAATTTGTTTGTCTGCTCCACTGGACCTACTGTGCATTAGCTAAAGCTGGAGGAGTGAGTTTTGATGCTTTTTATAAGGTAATGCTAAATGCTTAAGTAGAAATCAGAGGAACTTTTTTGTTTCTTGAAGATATTTCACCTTAAGGCCCCCTCAGGTATTAAATGAGTAGTGGGTCTTTACTCACCCAGAACTCACAGAATCATTTATGACTCAAGACGCACATAAATCAAGGTGTGGATGGCGGTGAAACTGCCTGGGGAGGGATGTCAGGACTGGATTGTTTGTGGCTGACAGGTGGTCACCTCCCCTGTTCAGATCAGGTAATTCCAGTCAGTCCATTAATCCTTTTTCAAACCATCTTTCTTCTCTGTCCAGGATGTGAACACTGCTGTTCTCATAGGACCAAGAGTGGGCCTTAAATAAATACCTGGAACTCCCCACGAGCTAGCTAGAACTGAGGAAGCCTCTTGTATGGGAAGAAAAGGTCTTCAAGAACCAAAACGAGAAGCGCAGTTGTCTTCTACTGAAGGATTTAATGTGATAAACATACCCTGAATGAATCACAATCTGCACAGATATTTTATATAAATCTGATTTGTCTCATAATATATTGTCATAATATTGTCTCATAATATACTTAGTTGATTGCTAAAGTTTAATTACAAATAGTTAAATGTTTGCCTATGGTCTGAGTGTGAATTGTTAGACAGTGGAAATAACTTGCTAAAAAGAGCAATGACTGCAGCAAAGACTGATCCCTGAGTAATTAACTGCCATTATTTCCAAGCTGTGAGATTCACTAACCAGAACTTACATAATGAATTGGCAAAACTGAGCTATTGTTAAACAAAACCCAATCCTTGTACAGTAATGTAACAAAGCTGTTGTTGGTAATAGACTGTGAATAATGAATGATTATTTCTGGTTACATTCCAGTATATCTTCCATTATATTGTAGGAATAGTTGCTAAATTTGAGACCACATTTAGTCATTTTAAAAATATTACTATAGATTCACAATATTATTTAACAGGAAAGAGATAATATTGAATTATTGGCCCATCCATAATGGTACATCTTAAAGAAAAATAGCATGAGTATTAAAAACAGAACAGATTTTTTTCAGCTATGTATTTATCCTTTGCCCATTATGATCATAGCCAATACAAATGAAAATTACTTACAAATACACTTGTCTTTCCCCCTCAACAGACAACACACAAACTACCACCAGTTCCACACCCAGAATCTTAAATCTCGTCACATCAAGTCAACAGGTGAACTCCCTCTTCAGTCACTCCTGTTACTGCAGGAGATAAAATCCCTCAACAGGTTGTCAACTAACCCAACAAGTATTTAAAACAAGGCAATATATAACTACTAATAAAAGTAAACAGCAACCAGCATGTTCCCTTCCTGCTGCTGCCACTTCTGCTGGGCTTTCGACCGAAAGGATCATCCTCAAATGAGTTGTCAAACAGCCACAATGTTGTGACTCACCTGGATGATACTCTGAGCTGTCTCATCTTGATTGGCTAAAATTGTGCAAGTGAATAGAAGTACTTAAGATGACTTGAAAAATCCTGTTTGAAAGACAGATTGACACATGCACCCACAGTGCAGCTGCATCTGGCCCTCTGCTGGACTGACATGGTGCTGCTCAGAGCTTCAGCTTTTCTCCATTCTGTTTGAAATGCAAACCTGCAAAACATACTGACCACTTAGTGCTCATACTGTATTCCTCCACCCCATCCGAAGACTCAATTTAATGTGTCGGAAGAAGGATGCAGTGTAAAGATATGCGTGAATAACAGCTGAGGTTTGAAGATTCCTGTGTGTTTAATTTACTCAAAAGCACCAGTTTTTTGGAAGATAAAATGAAACTTTAATGATCCCTGTTGGCAAACTGGGTCAGTGCAGCACGAAAGGGTGTCACGTGAAAACTGAATGTAAAAGCAGAGCAAACTTGGTACAGCATTGTGAATTTCAACAGCTGAGCAGAATTAGGGATATTACAATGTGTCATAGGATTTAACAGAAGATAAAACAAAGAAAAAGATGAAAATATGACACAATTTTTCATATTATGTGTCCAAAAATAAGGAAGGTGTTGATGAAAATAGTTAAATCACAAATACACAAAAGCTTTTTAACAGTAGAATTAATGACAGAACTATATTCACAAGTGTATTTATAAAATGGACAGTAGTTTATGAATTACACAGAGAATAGTCATATATAGTGAGTAAAATAAAACTAAAAAAGACATTTACAAGCAAAGTTTCCTCACAGAGAATCTGTGGATTTGTTGAGTTTCATGGATATTTTTGGAAGGTTGTAGCTTTAGTTCTAAATTAGTGAGGGTAATCTCCATAACTAATTACACTGCAGGGTCTTGGCCTTAATATTTATATTAGGTTAATCTCCATAACTAATAATACTGTAAGGTCTTAGTTTTGAAATTGATCTTAATTAGATTAATCTCCATAACGAAGAACAATGTAGGGTCTTTGGCTTAATATGTATTTCGGTCAGGTAAAAGTTTATTTGACGAATTATTTTGTGCTGTTTCAATTCCTTGTATTCCAAATAAAGGTAAATTTGCTTTAGAAATAACAATGTCGAGTTTTAACATCAATATTTAACCCTCCTATTGTCTTCATTTATGGGCACCAAAAAATATTGTTTTCTTGTCTGAAAATAAATCCAAAAATTCAGCAAAAAAATCCCCAAATTTCAGAAAATGTGCAAAACCTTCAGGAAGAAAATTCCAATAATTCCTTAAAAGTTTCCCTTAAAAGTTTTATTTAAAGAAAAATTAAATAAAACTTTCATTTAAAGAAAATCTCCCAAATTTGGCAAGAAAATTCTTGTACATATATATATATATATATATATATATATATATATATATATATATATATATATATATATATATATATATATATATATATATATAAATAGTAAAAATCTTCTCAAAAAATCCTAACAAATATCTAAATATCTAAAGTTTTCTTTAAGAACATTCACAATTTTTTTGTTTATGTTCTTAAGAAACATTTTTAGCATTTCTTTTTTCACCAAAAAATGTTCAAAATTTTCAAAAAAATGTTACAAATGTTGACATCAGAAATTTCACTCTGAAATGTTTTTGTTTTGTTTTTTTTTGCACATTTTCAAACTTTAAAACTGGTCAATTGGACCCGCAGGACAACACGAGGGTTAAACTTTAAGGAGTTTAGTTTTCTACTGGAAAGCTCTCTGATGCAGCTTAAATGTGCAATATAAATGTGAGGGACGTGACTTGACAAACTCGCGTGCTGAGGTGCGACCATGGGTGCGACAGAGCGCTGGGTCTCCTCACCTGTCTGTGACACAGTGACCTCTGGCTGCTGTCCTACACTCGGTCCGGAGCAGCCGCTGTGGGGAGCAGCAGGGGGAGGGAGCTGTGCAGACGCCATATATGGGCACACCACCGACTCTGCTCTGCTATTGGCTGCGGGCCTTATGCAGCTGCTTGTCAACAAGATGGCCTTCCTCCTCCTGCCGTTCTGACACTGATTATTTTGGTATCCCCGAGAACATACCGTAAAAGCCCGTGTCACTTCCAAATAGATAGTGGGAGAGCGACTGCTGATAGTCCTAACAAGGCGCACAGTCAGCCCGGCTGTGTTCAGAGAAGTGACAGCCGTACAAGCTTCGACAGCAGCCGCCACTAAGACAAGGTTGATAATAGAAAGTAGCTGTTGGCTAATGTCGACGTGAGCTAGCTTAGCTACGTGGACACGGATAGTTAACTCGTGTCACCTGCATTTCACCAGACAGACTGGTTGGTTTACAGCGAAATACAGCGAGGAAACTCTTGTCATCGAAAGTCAAGAAGGTTGTCTGCGGAGATTCACACCGTTAAGGTACGTGGGCAAGTTATTATTTAAGGTTGAGGTATTTTTTTTTATCTTAGCTTGCTAGCAGGCGCTGTGATGTTATTATGCAGGTAAGTTGTGCTATCCAGTTAGCAAGCTTGTTAGCTGATGACGGATCTGTTTACTCTGCGTAACTACTCATCAATAAACCAGATCAAGTGTTAAAGTTTCTACAAGCATACTTGGTTTGGACTACTTGATGTTTAATATTAATTGATTATAAACACACTACTTGTCCAACAAGGCGCTGGACATTTTACGTTACTACGATGCTACGTGAGCTAACTGTTTGCTAGTTGGGTAACTAGCTAGTGGCTGGTCAAAGACGTTTTAATGTGATAGTGGCATTAAAAATATGGCAGCTGGGTTTTTTGCTGTTATTTATTACGATTTTGTTACGTCCCACTTGTTGGTTGTCACTTGGGAGGTTGGCTTTTTTCAGCGAGTTTTGCAGGTTATAAGGTTATCTTGAACACAACCATGAAAAGTAATGGTTAAGTGACCTCTAGGCCTTTGTTTTCAACCAAGACATTTAAATCACAGTTAAAACTAGACATTGAAAGACTGGTATGGTATTATGGGGCTTTTGTATTGCATATGAAAATAATCAAACTCAAATGGTGTTTAGTACAACTCAGGTGTTGTGAGGACATACAGACAAATAATTCCTCTCATATGATCAAGCCTTCAGTAAAACAGTTTTTCTGACAGTGGCAGAAATAAAATTGCACGTCATCATTGCTATAAAAATATTAGGTTTTATCGGGTTTCTGGTGCCCACTTACATGGAGTGCTGTTTGAAGTGATATTGTTGACAGTGCATGATTTGGCCTCCTTTCAGATGTTCAATAGGATAATGCAGTGTGTTGACACAGTGGCCTTTGTGACTGTAGTATCAAAGCTTTCATCAGAGTCTAAGTTGTGATGATGTTACAGCACAAACATCCAGACGCTCACATGCGCACAAACACGGAGCAAGCCCTGCAGGCCAGTCAGCCTCTCTTCCCAGGTGTCCTGATAGAAAGGCCGCGCTCATGTAATGTTCCTGGGCAGACTGCTGGAGTAATGCACTCAGCTCCATTGTTCTGTTGACAGTTTGTAGCAAAGCTGGCCTGCTGGCTCCATGTCTGTTGCATTGTCTTGACAGGCGCTCATGCAGAGAGCGAGATTGAGCTAAGACTTTTTGGCATGCTTCAGTACTGTCATTCGTCAGCTTTTGGCCGTCTGGCTGAGCTGCTGTGAAAAAGGCTGCAAGAGAGCTGGAGGATTGTATGAAGGGGGCGAGTTAGAGATGCACTGTTCAGTGTTTATCAGGTTTACTTTTTCTTTTGCAAGTGTTGCCTCAGCCATATAAGCTGATAGTCCTAAAAGAAAACAGCACAGATTTTAAGACACAATCTTTGAAATTGGTGCACCATTTCCTAAACCAACTTGTTAAACCTTAAATTAGCCTTTAATGGGGATTCAGCACACACTGTTCTTAACTGCTTGTACCTACCATAGTGAAACTATTACGCTGGTGAGAGTGCATGCCAAACTACTCTTGATTTGTGTAGGGAAATTATCCTGTCTGCCAGAAATTCCATTTTAAAGTAATGACACAAACCTGCCAATCTCTCACTATGCAAACAGCAGGATAGTAATTAGTGAACCTGCCACAGCCTTGTTAATATTTCTGTATATGTGTTGTTTGCAGCTGTGGTGTGAGTATTGTGTGGATTATCACATTGTGACTGCAGCAGTAATCCACAGGCATTTGACTCTGACAGGACAGTGAGTAAGCCATTTGTGTCTTTTGTCGTGTTTCGCAATAGTACAATTTAAAAAACGTAACCAGAACCTGCCAGACACAGAAGAAGTGATGTACTGTATTGTTGACATACTGTACATACACATAGATTAAATAGCTGAATTGTTGTGCTGTTATCTTCTTTGATTTTATACAGACTAATCAGTAGTGTCTAATGTCATACTGATTAACATGTCTCACCTGTGGCCAGCTGCATAGTTTTCTGTGTGGAGATTAAGTGTTAATTAATATATACAGAAATAAATCATTCTCTTTTGATAACTTGGGTACCTAATGATGCAGTCTAGGGCGCTGCAGTGTTGCTGTGGTGTCACTGGCTGCCACTGCGCTTGGGACAGGATTTGAAGGATTAGGTTGTTGCAGAAAGCTTAAAACCAAACCCAAGCCTTTATTTGCAAGGACTGTTTCAAATGATGAGGAAAAATGTAAATATACCTCTGTACCAACTTAAAGTGACTGGTGGGAGTGATGCGGCGTGAGAGATGACTGTCCAAGTGTGTCTGGATGTGAGATACTGGGGAGAGCAGAGTCTGTCAGAAAGACGTCTTTCACAAGCGTCTGAATTTCTTAGATTCTGCTCAGTGTATTTTGGTTTTAGTTTCTGTATCGACTTGAACTCAAGAGAAGAACAGTTACAGCAGCTGTCAGCTGGTGGCATTGTTTGTAATGGTTTGTAGTTTGTTTTGAAAAGCAGTGTGCCATCAGAAGAATGAGTCCATAAATTTCTGAACAAACAAACAACCCTCAACAAAGTTAATTGGCATCTAAGGCCACATTCCCCCTACCTTTTCACAATCAAAAACTGGGCTTTTGGAAGACAAACAAACCAAAGCTCTTCCCAAAATGGGGATAGGTCCCTGCTCAGATAAGCTTGCGTGCTGTGTAGCAGTGATTTTGAGAAGCCCCTGTTGCCACTGTAATTCTGTGATCGCTCATTTTGAAGGGCAGCTGATGGCACAATAAAAGTGTCATTGATTTTTATATACGTTTATGTTGTTAGACGACATCTCCAGATTGAAGCGGTGAATTGATCTCGACAATCTCTGCAAGGCAGCCCAGAAATAGCCGTTTGCTTTGGTTTTTTTTAGTGGCATCTGTATACTGTTGTACACTTATTCAGTCATTTTACAACAGAGACAGCAAGCTATGTAATATCAGTGGAACTGTCTGTTCAAGTTTAATAAAATGCTAAATACTGTAAGTCAGTATGGAGATCAGTAAGTGACAGAATGGAATTTTTAACCTGCTGAAACCAACAGGAGCAACCTGGCTCGGAGTGTCCCACTGACTCCTTGCCAGCTTTTGGCTGCACTGCACAATTTTGATGCAAGCCAATGCCAACACACAAAAGAGGAGGAGGAAGAAGCCTTTTTTTTTCTAGTTTCAATATAGATGGAGGAAAATCCAAAGAACGGTATTACGAGCTGGTTATTTTTACATACAGACAGGTTTTTCAGAATAATCTGCACCGGTGTGGATAGGGTATGTCTTTCTTGCACTGTTCTAAATTCATACAAAGGTAAGAATTAATAATTCTGGTGTGCAGTTTAATGTGGTTGATTATGTATGTGTGTGACTTCATGCCAGAGTGCTGCAGTCTGCAGGCGGTCTCTCCTCTGGCTGCTCTTATAATATTATCCAATCTGGTATGAGGGATGGATTGCATGATGCAGTGACAAGGAGGTGGAGAATAAAAGTGGTGAAAAAGAGAGCGAGTGAGTCATAAGGGGTCACAGAGAGAAAGGCCAGTAAAAAGGGTTCACAGGCTTTTTTTTCTCACAACAGTATAATCTGCCTGTTCTTAGCTGAGTTGTTGCTGTGTGATTATAGAGGAAGCATTTGAATTGGTTCACCACACTGTGTGGGCGGTGTTTGCTTTTTGCACCTCTTTCAGCCATTCCATTAGTCCAAATGTACAAAGCACCACCCATTCAGCGTGTTAGACCGAGAAGTACGACAAATGACCCGATTTAAAGCGTGTGGATTGAAGGAGTCCGGTGCTTTAAATGGAAAGCAGGCGACTCTGCAAGCAAAACGGAGAGACTGGTCTTAAACAGATTTATCAATCATTTGCTAAATAAGATCTTTGACCAGATATGTTATGCAACAAGGCTGTTTGAAGAGCTCTAAATTTGTCATGTGAATCACTGTGGGATTTTCAAGCGCTGCATTTCTAGCTTGTATTGTCCACTAAAACACAGCCTGTGTGAACTTACGTTGGCATTATTCCATAGCAAGCTGGATAACAGTCCTTTTATGGTTACCAATTTTCTTTGTGCTGACTTGTTTTGACACCTGGGAATGTGTGTAGCAGTAGCATTGCTGTTGAACTTAGTTTTATTTTAGCCTGTTTTACTGTAGGCTGTGCTACTGAGTCTCTGCCGTGAAACAATCAATCCACAGAAGAATTGTGAATCACAACAGAATGAAAAATGACTAAACTGAACTCTAAGAGCACAGAGCAGCACCTGGATAGTGGCTCCATGAACTCCAGCACAAACTAACCAGACTTGGTGACCAACACACGCTGCAGTTCAACTCTACAAGTTAATAGCAAATGCATGACGCTGCTGTTTGTGAGTCTCACTTTATCTGACTGTATATCTGGACCTAGAAGTTAACCAACATCTAATAAAATGGTTCAGAGAGCACACCCTTTTCACATGATCAAGACTATGCGCTTGTCAACATGGGTTGATGCTTACATGAACAAAATATACCAAATTGCATCATGCCAATAAACATAGTTTATATCAGACTACTTAAAGGCTGCAGTGTCCTGTCAGTTCTTGTGTATTCATGTATGTGGCTATGTTATGTATTAGAGCTAAGCGACATACTGGACTTTGCAAAAGTTCTGTTACACTCGGTTTCATGATCTTTAGAGACGTTTACATGTCGGAGTGAAAAATTCCATTGAATAAACTGAAAGTTCTACCTTACAGGCAGGCGTCCTTAATACAAATTTTTTTCTCCGGTGAAGTTGTATCAAGATGGAAGTCAAAAGAGTTGAGATATCTGCTCTCCTTTGTGCTGAACATCAGCCGGATGACCGTCCACAGAGTTGCGGAGAGGCTAAAGAATGGTGAAGATCTTTCAGGTCTTCACCATTCTTGAAAGATCACTGAAAGATCTTCACCATTCTTGAGCCTCTCCGTGACTCTGTGGACGGTCATCCGGCTGATGTTCAGCTGCTTGGCTCTGTCAGACTTGTTGTGGCCAGCATGAAGGAGAGCAGATATCTCAACTCTATTGACTTCCATCTTGATACAACTTCACCGGAGAAAAAAATTGTATTAAGGACACCTGCCTATAAGGTAGAACTTTCAGTTTATTTAATGGAATTTTTCACTCCGACATGTAAACGTCTCTAAAGATCATGAAACCGTGTAACAGAACTTTTGCAAAGCCCGGTATGTGAAAAATGTTTCACTTCAGTCTACCAGTAGTTATTAATCACTTTGAATGACATAGTTTTAATAATGAATTATAAAGAAAAAGGTTTTGTTTTCACCATCTTACGTAGTATGAGACCACTTTACCGAGGCACACAGGTAATTTTTTTTAAATGTTACAAATAAAAAAAGACATATATTCACACACAAATAAAAACAGCTGAGGATAAAGGGAGAATCTCACCTTGACGCACAAAATAGAAAGCAAGTAACATCAGCTTTGACGTAAACTGACCAAACATCAAGTGCTCTGTTTACCCAGAAGTGCACAGAAAAGGACTAAGATGATGTTGCTGCATAGCTCTGAGGTGAAGTTTTTTGAAAGGCTGTCTAGGACCAGATATGACTGGATGGTTTACCCCCACCAGCCTTAATGTTTACCCCATCAGTCTGTCAGCCCTTGGAGCAAACTGGTGGATGTGTCGCTGAGAAGACGTGGTGGGGTTCATGGTGTTGTTGATGAAGCTGGTATTTAATTGGTCCGTGATAGATTTTTCGAGGCTTTTGTGAAACTGTAATAGTGATGTGGTCTTAAACTGTTGCACCTTAGGTGGTAAATTTGTGCTGTTGAGCCATAAATTGATATGAATCAGAAAAGCCCTGTGTACTTTAATCTCATAAAGCAGATTAAATAGATGACATATTAAGGACAACCTGAAAATGAGCAGCTCAGGACTGAAAAATGAGGTGTAACTGTGGGTTCAAGCTGTTCTCAGATGCAGAGGAGACTTTCAGATCAGCCGTGAGCCAAGCATTTTGCTCGATTGCTACTTGTTCCTCTTCATAAGCGTGCCGGCACGTTTCTGGCAGTCACTCCAGCTGGCAGAGCTGCAGAAGCAAAGCATGCTGGGTGATTGTAAAGGCTTTCCCCCCTTTAGCCAGTAGCATAGGCTCTTTGGCAGGGAGAAAGGGGTGAGGACAGCAACAGCAGTTTCACTACTACCCCACCCCCTCACGCCGTTTGCTAAAAATAGGTCCAGCATATGCCTGCTTGCTCCTCCCTGTGTTGCCTCCTATTAAGCAAGTCCTCTTTGAAGCACTGAGATGCAGAGAGGAGCAGAGGGAGAGAGAGAGGAGAGTCCATTTGGTGCTTTTGTGTTCCATCTTTCATCCCTTTCATCTGCAGGCCGCAGATCCCAAACCTGAAATGGAATCCCTTTAATTTGATTCAGAGGCTCCAAAGCGGGGCAGATGATCTTGGTACACAGCAGAAAATGTAATCGAGTGTGCTAATTGAGTTTGGCCAAAGTAGGAGGCAGGCCACTTGTGATTAGTTTCTGTAGTAGTATGATGATAGGTCTGTTCTCTCCAGTCTGCTGGCTGGGCTGCTGGTGTAGAAAGCGAACAGCCCGTCTGAATACCTCGAGGCCACCATTCAATACAGCCCCAATTGGTAATTGATTATCTGAATTGATCCTGGCACTTGCAAACATTCCTGCTCTAGAGATATGATCTCCGTTTTCATTTATTAAACTGTCATGTCACACTGTTGTTTCTCTTTTCTCTCATTCCCTCCTCCCTGCCTGCTCTCCACCCTTTCTTCTCATCTCTTTTCTGCTGATACAGGTTGAATGCCCAGAGTTCTCTGTGAGCTCGGTGATCGTGCCCGTCGAGTCGGCACTGGGACAAGGAGCCGACGATGAGAGCTCTCGGTGTTTGCTGGCCAGTATAGATGCCGATATGCCACGGTGGTCCGCCTCCTGATGGACCGAGACACCTTCTCCCACATCCGGCTGTGGTGCCCACGCCCCTTCGGCACCTACTCCCAGAACAAAGCTAGGAGCCCAGGCTCGGGGGGCAGCGGTGGAGGTGGAGGTGGAGGCGGTGGCGGCGGGGCAGGGTCCCCCTCCCTCTGCAAGGCCGAGCCGTCTCCAGGTGCCAGGAGGACGGCGGATGGAAGCGAAGATGTAGGGATGATAGTGGGGGTGCAGGAAGAGAATGGAGAAGAGGAGGATGTGGGCTCAGAGAACACTCCACCTGAACCTGAGCTGGACTCCAGTTCTCTCACACAGAGCCAAGCCCCTCAACCCCCTTCAGCCCCTGCCCCTCCTTCACCACCCTCCTCCGGGTCCCAGATGGAAGATGGCCGTGTGCTGTTAGACACCTGGTATGTTATTAAGCCAGGAAACACTAAGGAGAAGATTGCCTTCTTTGTTGCTCACCAGTTCAGTGGAGCAGGCCAGCCCAGACCCAGCGCCATGAAGGTAAAGAGCTGAAACTAAAAGGGCAGCAGTGATTTAAAAAAATGTTTTTAGGGATTTTAGTTGGATTTAGCCATTTCTGAAAATTAAAAATGTTTTCTTCTCTGCAGGTTAAAGGTAACTGGGCAACTGACTGTAGTAAAGCCAAAAGACGGAGACGATGCTCATCCTACGACCCTCCAGCTCGCTCCCAAGCCTCAGAGTCACCCCTCAGCCATGACTCCTCCATTGCACCTCCGAGTCCTGATGAGCCACAGCTTGGAGGGGTGAATGAAACAGACCTGCTTTCTGTGGCAGAGATGGTTGCCTTGGTGGAGCAGAGGACCGCCATGGCCCTTCAGGGGATTGTGGCTGTTCATGGGAGCCAGCACCACCACCAGTCCACCACCACCACCACTACCACCACTCACAGTCAGGGCCTTACCCCCCACCAGCACACCCTACTCCGGGGCACAGTGTCAGACCCCTCTCCTATGGTGTTTGTGTCAGACAGTTCAAATGGTCAGCCCTCCAAAGAGGCCGAGGAATCGTCGTCTCCCATCCAGACAGACCAGGAGCTGGAGGAGCAGCAGGAGTCATGCAGGGTAGCCCAGGCCATCGCACACTTTGAGTCCCAGAACCTGGAGAATCAGCTCCATCTGGGCACTGGTTCTGGAGTAGACTGTTCTAATCGAGACAGAGAAAGGGAGTGTAGGAGAGGAGGCGAGTCTGGCACTGTAACACCCCCTCCACCCCCCAGTCACAGTCACGGTGAGGTTCGGATAGCTTTCCGAGTGTCAAATCTGGATCCGCGGTCTCAGCTGGAGCCAGCCGGCAGGTCCCGCTGTATGTTTATGAGCTGTGGTGGTGGAAGCAACCAGGCAGCGGCCAGGGCCAAAGAGAAAATCACCTGTGACCTCTACCAGCTCGTCAGTCCTTCTTCAAGAGACCCTAGTAGTCTGCTGCTTGCTGCCACAACTGCAGCCCCCAAAACAGATGGAGACCTTCATCACCCAGACAGGCCGGCCTGTGGCAGCCCAGACCCAACCCAGGAGCTCTCCGCTGGGGAGAAGAAAGCTGTGGGTGTGGGAAGGGAGAGAGTGACTGGTTTCCATGTGGAGGTGGTGGTGACGGGTGCTGTGGACCAATGTGTGTTTTATGGCAAGGACAGTACAGAGAATGTGCAGGAGGAGACGGTGTGTTTTGCTATGCCTAGTGGGGGAGGGGGTGGTGGAGGTGTAGGAAGCTCCACTGACCCTTCATCAGATGATCCCCCTCCTGGACAACTCTTCTTCCTTCAGCCCCCTCGGGGCCCAGAGGAGGATGTTAAAGGAACGAGCACTGGCAGTGGGTCAGGAATGTGCTCTTTGGACTGTGCCAACAACAACAGTCCTGGGTCAGGGGTGGCAGTGGGCTCA
The DNA here is from genome assembly GCF_021347895.1 of Acanthochromis polyacanthus. Classification (NCBI taxonomy): domain Eukaryota; kingdom Metazoa; phylum Chordata; class Actinopteri; family Pomacentridae; genus Acanthochromis; species Acanthochromis polyacanthus. The sequence continues at coordinate 10,354,885 of NC_067125.1, read as the reverse complement.
GGGGAGCGGGTAACACGACCAGACTCTCCGAGTGTTGGTGAAGACTGTTCAGACCCTTCACTGTGTCGCCTCTACCGCCACGTGTCCCATGACTTCCTGGAGATCCGCTTTCAGATTCAGCGACTCCTCGAACCACGTCAGTACATGCTACTGCTCCCCGACCACATCATGGTCAACATCTTCAGCTACCTGCCAACACGCTCCCTGGCAGCTCTTAAGTGCACCTGCCACTACTTCAAGGTGTTGATCGAGACATACGGGGTGCGGGCAGTGGATTCACGCTGGAATCAAGACCCTCTGTACAGGGATGACCCCTGCAAGCAGTGTAAGCGACAGTATGAGCGCGGGGACGTTTCTTTGTGCCGTTGGCACCCCAAACCTTACCACCATGACCTGCCTTATGGACGTTCCTACTGGATGTGCTGCCGGCGTACAGACAAAGACACGCCAGGATGCCGTGTTGGGCTCCATGATAACAACTGGGTCCAGCAGCCTGCTGATGGCTCTCAACCCATCCGCACAAAGAGGGAGGACAGGAGGGAGGAGGCCAGGTAGAGAGGCAAGAGCACACCTCACAGACCAACTCTCATCTCATTGTGTGTACCTCCTTCTTTCTCCCTCTCATCTTTGATCAGAGGACAAACAGGAACAGACAGTAGTACGCGGAGGAATCAGCACTCCAGGACTGTTTTGTTTTTTATTTGCTCCAACACTCCTGTCTCATATTTGCCCTCAGTGGAGGGAGGTTGAGAGGTAAAGAAGGAAGAGAGGTGTGTCACTCTCCTTGCCTTTTTTTTTCCAAGCCCTCGAGAATCCCTATCTCCCCCGCTGTGCTCCAGAGTGGCTACTTTTAAAAGTTTGCATACCAGGGTTGGGGTCCCCTCCTGCTGCTGTCAGTCAGCTCTTTTTCTGCCTCTTAATCATTTGGGTTTCTGTCTAACTCTGCACATCGTTGTTAGGTAATTCATGTGAAAACTTTGCTGTGTATTTTATTGAGATTAGCATTCATAAAGTGACGCATAGAAATGTAATGCCCTAGAGCCTGCTTACTATTCCCAATACTTGTTCTATGTTCTGTGTCGTATCACAAACTTCCATGTTAGCTGTACAATGGTGCTTCAAGGAATGAGCTGTACTGAGTCCAACAAATGTAAAACTTTTCAGTGGTGGAATGTTCAGCGTTGCTATAGAAATGTGATTGTATTAAGCAAACTTGATTTTCCGTTGTACAAGATTGCCATTTGTACCTGTCCTGCACCATGACTTTCTATTTTTCTGAATGTGCTGTAATGTTGTACTATGTTGATCAGTCCCCTGATAATGCTGCTGAAATCATTGCCTGTGTCACTGATGTTAATTCTGAAATAGCCATACCCTTGGTTAATGACAGGCAAGTCTCTGCATACTGAATCTCACTGAGACCTGTTAAGACATGAGACCCTTGTCATTGTTTCAGAGTGGACCCTAACCTTGCTGACCAGCCATAAAGAGGAGCCACTGGTTTACAGAGAATGATGGGAGAAGGACTTGATTAAGATCAGGGGGATTGAATGGGATTTAAAAGAGAAACTTGATGTCACTTTGGAAAGGCCTGATGTCACTTTGTATGGTTTGATTGACTTGCTTGTTTGCCATTTTGTTTTGTTTTTTTTGTTTGGCTGTTTTATTGGGGTGTGTGTCAGAGAGTGTTTGCTGTTTTTGCTTTTATTCTTGAGGACTATGTTCTCCTTGTATCAGTCTGTCAACCTACTCGACCTGCAAAGATGTATTTTTAAAGAGTCCATCTTTGTTTCAGCCCCTAGCTCTCTTCCTTTCCTCCACCCCTCCGTCCTCCGGTTCGGCAGAGGGCATCGTTTGCCAAAGCCGTCATTCATGCTTCGAAGCGGGTGAAACCAACTACCACAGAAACTCTCTACACCAGCTTCCAGCCTTAAAAGCCCCTACCTCTTACCCACCCTGCAGGAGACTGAGGCGTCAGATACCTCACAGATGACCAAGAGTATTGGGAGTTGCACAGGACCCTGTAAGCGGCTAGATTTCACATGCTTGACAGACTCCATCCAGCTCTACTGGATCCACCCAAAACTCTTATTGTGGGAGTGTAAGATGAACAGTGCCTGGTGACGGCTCTGACTCTTCATTCTTGGAAGAAGAAGAAATAAATCCTCTTTCTCCCTCTCCTCCCCCTCTCCCTTGCTTTTACACTCCCAGACCCCCGCGAGCTGAGAGACTGGACATTGAAGAACTGATGTGATGAATGATGCTGAAACTCTGCATGGAGATGGGAAGATGGTTGGGTAGTCTTGGGAGACCTCTGTAGGTTCCAGATGTGTAAAATGCTAATGGTAAATATCTGCTTAAATAAAAACAAGTGATGATTAAAACTGGAAATCTGAATCCCTACGTGGCTCGTGTGGTGTGTGATCAGTCCAAACATGACCTGCAACTAATGCTGACTGTGAAGTTCCAGTTGTGTGTAAATAAATGCTTAACCCTCATGTTGTCCTGCAAGTGAAAACTGACCCGTTGTAAAGTTTGGAAATGTGGAGGAAAAAATATTTTTACAGTGAAACTTCTGATGTCCACATTTTCGGGACGTCTTTGAGCATTTTTTTGATGGAAAAAAATATTTCTTGCGAACAATCACAAAAAAATCCACCAAAAACCAGCAAATTTTGCTGGTTTTTGGTGGATTTTTTTAAAAAAAACAAAAGCTCTTAAAGAAAATATAAGTTTCACTGATATGTAATCACTTTAGATATTTTTAGGATTTTTGGGGGAAGATTTTTACTAATCTTTTGAAACTATTTACAAGAATTCTTACCAAATTTGGAGTATTTTTTTAAAATTAAACTTTCAAGGAAAACTTTTAAGCAATTATTGGAATTTTCTTCCTGAAGGTTTTGCAAATTTTCAGAAATTTGGGGAATTTTTTTGCTCAATTTTTGGATTTTTTTTTCTGACAAGGAAACTATTTTTTGGCACCCGTAAATGAGGACAACAGCAGAGTTAAATGACTGAATGGTTTGGGACAGAAAAGCAATGAACACTCTTTACTATCATACAAATTACAATTATATCAATCTGTAGTGATCTTAAACCTCAATAAATACCTGAACCTGTAATCTTAAACGCTGCACTGCCTCAGGAACAGTAGAACAGGTGTTAAAATGTGTCTGATACTCTGCTGTGTAGTTCTTCCAGCGATCAACTGAGTAGTCTAAAGTGACTCCACTCAACTTTTCATTGATTTCTCATGAGCAAAACTTTTTGAAGGAAGTCACAAAAAGCTTTGAAAACAAATTTCAGGGCTACTTAAAGTTTCATTGAGTTAACATTCAGAACGCACAGAAGAACTTTGTCTTCTCACACCTTTTAAGATGGACTTGATTGAATCAACATGTAACCATATACAATAATGGCATTTTAAACGGATAAAATTTTTATTAGTCTCTGGTTCACACGCTCTCTCTAAGACTAGATCTTGTACTAAAGGAGAATAACCTCCTGTGAGACTGTTGGCAGTATATTTAAATGACTGACTGCCAACTGTGAGCTGTGGAGAGGTCTGTCATTATTAGTGCAGTGATGAATCGTTGCCAACAGATGGCAACACTTGTATTTAGCCTGATAGAGGATGAGACACTACAGGCAAAAAACATGACTGAGTTGGGTCCATTTTGACCACTATTGTTGATTTTCGGAAAAGAAAAACATCTAATAGTTGCCTACCATTTGAATTCTCTCTTTGTATTTGAATTGGTTACTAGATTTCCCCCCACTTTATGCTTCTTCCTACTTTTCCTGTTGTATTTCCATATTCATCAGTGTCCCATCTGCAGTGTGTCTCTTTTTTTTAAACTATAAAATTGTTGAACATGTGACACAAAAAATATTTTTATTCATGTAAGAAATCAAATTTGAAAGTTTCACAGCAATATCTATTAGACAAGTTTTTTTTAAAAAAAAAGTATTGCTTTTAAATAAGAATGTTAATTTTAGACAATATTGAATATCTTGTCACTGTTATTTTTTTCAGAAACTCAAAGCCAGAAACCTCCACTTCAAAGTGCTTAATTCATCAAATGTTCCAGTTTTATTCTTGTCTGTATTCTGAAGGTTTGTACAGAGGAGTTTGTTTATATATTAGTCATAGCTGGATTTATAGAACGTTGTATTTTTTTTTATTTTTTTTTAAATGGAAACAATGAACTTTTCTTCTGACAGCATTTTCTGATTCATGGGGTGATAAAAAGACATCCAAACTCTCCCCAGTAGAAACCTTTATTCTAACAAACTGAAATGAGAATTTTGAAGCTGGCTTTGTCCAGATTGCTGTTGGATGCAAATTAGTGAATATTTTGAGAGATAATACTTGATTTGCATAATCACGCAGAAAATTTAATAGAACTTTGATACCAGGGACATTTGTTTACATTTTTTTTGTCCAATTCACTTGTCATGTCTCGTTTTAAGTGATTTTATTACATCAAGATGCCACTTTTAATTCCACCTTGAGTTAGGAAGAACTAGAGGACTCCATCAAGCATAGTATCCCCACATAAAAACTGCTACAGCCATCATGACGATGGCGTTAGAATCCACAGCGTACTGCCACACGGGGTCCTCACTGATGTCAGGCATCTGCTCCGGTGCCTCAGGAGCTTCTGGCTCATGGACCTCAGACTTGTTGTCCTGACCACAGAAACGACCAATCAGGCGACAGATGCCGGACTTTTCTTCCTGGTCAGCCACTGTGAAGGAGGAAGAGTTAGTCCTCAGTGTAAGGGTTTGTTCTGTTGGTCTTTGTAGCTGTCATCTCCTTTCCTGTTTACCTGCATCACTGCTGTGATTCTCCCTCAGCCTCTCGTCAGCCTCTCTCCTGGCTCTCCTCCCTGGTTCCTCCTGCTCCCAGTCCAGATCTTTCCTCTCTTCTTTGGAGTGACGAAGGCTGAACACCAGGCGATGGAGCTGAAAGGCAAACAGAGTAATTAGTTTCTTAATTCGCTGAAAGGGACTCTATTTGTCTTTCTTGTACTAAGCTGCAGAATAATAACAATAATAATAATTACCACCTGAGGTCCAGTGATCTCATAAAAATCTCTGTCCCCAAGGTTTGCACTATCTTTGGAATTCCCTCCAAAAATTTCTCAAACTGTCATCTCTTCCATCACTTTCCATGTTTAAGCAGAAGCTGCAGCAGACCCTAGCTGACTGCTGCACATGCAGACTGTTTTCACTGAATTTCTAGCATTAATTTAAGCTGTTTTTAATCTCTGTCTAAACACTTGTGCGTCCTTTTTTGTAAATATATATATACCGGGCTTTGCAAAAGTTCTGTTACACTCGGTTTCATGATCTTTAGAGACGTTTACATGTCGGAGTGAAAAATTCCATTAAATAAACTGAAAGTTCTACCTTATAGGCAGGTGTCCTTAATTCAAATTTTTTTCTCCGGTGCAGTTGTATCAAGATGGAAGTCAAAAGAGTTGAGATATCTGCTCTCCTTTGTGCTGAACATCAGCCGGATGTCCGTCCACAGAGTCGTGGAGAGGCTAAAGAATGGTGAAGATCTTTCAGGTCTTCACCATTCTTGAAAGATCCCTGAAAGATCTTCACCATTCTTGAGCCTCTCTGTGACTCTGTGGACGGTCATCCGGCTGATGTTCAGCTGCTTGGCTCTGTCAGACTTGTTGTGGCCAGCATGAAGGAGAGCAGATATCTCAACTCTTTTGACTTCCATCTTGATACAACTTCACCGGAGAAAAAATTGAATTAAGGACACCTGCCTATAAGGTAGAACTTTCAGTTTATTTAATGGAATTTTTCACTCCGACATGTAAACATCTCTAAAGATCATGAAACCGTGTAACAGAACTTTTGCAAAGCCCGGTACATATATATATATATATATATATATATATATATATATATTGTTTATTTGTTATCCTTCTTCCTGCTGAGGCCACTTGCCAGGTCATCACTGTAAATGAGAAATTGTTCTCAACTGATCTTACCTGGTAAAATAACGAATAATAATAAATTAATATATATATACGTATATATCTCACTTACATGTTGATCGTGTATGGGCTCGGTGCAGTAGCTGACCAGCAGCACCAGCAGCGATGTACAGAAGAAGAGTATGATGGCAAAGTGAAGGTAATGGATCCCACACACCAGGAAAGGGCAGTAGGAGGGGAAAACACAGCTGCCGGTACCGAACCAAAACTCAGGCAACATCCGACACAGACCCATCACCAGACCACCTATCAGGCCCCAGAACGCTCCCTGGAAGTGAGAGTCCAGTATTACACATCTGGTGTTTCATCAGCGTGGTTTTATATTACGATATCCGTGCAGACAGAGGCTATCTCACCATTTCATTGACCCTCTTCACAAACACAGCCAGGAGGAAGACGGAGGCGATAGGGGGAGCCAGATAGCTGGAGATGGACTGGATGTAATCAAACAGCTGACCGCTCTGGGCTGCCTGGACTACTGGGATCCAGCAGATACTGACGGCTACGATACACAGAACCCAGACTCTAAAGAGGGCAGGAAAAAGAATTAGAATGGTTTTATTGTCATCATACATGGCATGATGAGAATATAAACAGCTTCTGCTGGACGGTGCACAACAACAAACAATTAGAAATAAAACATAAACATTAAATAATAAAATCAAATGTACATATATAACCAAACAATATTAAAAATGACAACATCTGTAAAAGAGGCCAGATCTATAAAATATGGAAGGGAAATGAAATGAAATAAGAACCAGTAGAATAGGATAAATATGTCAGGATATGTTAAGAAGAACCTACTTATCAATTCAAAATATCACGCATTCCTATAGAAGAATGCTTAGTTTAATGCCATGCCTTAAAATGAGAAGCAACACCACTGCCTCCTCTAGAATATGCAGATCTATGAAGCATCTGTTTCTATCTCCACCCATCATCTCTGCACACCAACTCACCTAAAACTCTGCTCAGACATGGTGAAACTACTCGGTGGTACATAATGCCAAGTTGTAATATTGAAGCAATTCTGTGTTAAATGTTCAAACCATGAAAGAATTCTAAAGTATGATAATAATGCTGCATTAAGCCTCGCCCTGCAACCACATGGGATTGGTTCCTTAGGTTTGTGACATGTGAAACTCCAAAAGTCAGAATCGGTGTTTTTGAAACCACCATCGATACACCGTAGTTTGAAGGTGGAAATACTCAGTCATGGTGCGACTGCTTGTTCCAGCTTATGAAAGACACCACTTTGACACGTCAACAAGGTAAAACTCTTGATTTTCACTGGAGAGGGTACATTTTAAGGGCACATTATTGCCATATTTACCCTGAAAGGACACATTAGTAGCAGTGTAAATTGTGTACATGGAGAAACACCACTTCAAGAGGAAGAGTCACAAGAACAGGCTACATACAGGTTTGCTTCTGCTCATGTATATAAAGACAATAGTGTAATTTTTTTAAAAACAGATTTTAAAAATGAATGCTCAGAAGTTTGAGATTACATTTGTTGTCTATAATGTTGCCTGTTTACCTGCCTACAATGATGAGCTCGCGTTCTGTGGCCTGTGGTCTGATGCGAGTCCAGATGTCCATGGTGAACAGAGTGCTGCTGCTGTTAAAGATGGAGGCCAGAGAGGACATGAGAGCAGCTAGCATCACAGCTAACATCAGACCTCGCAAGCCTGCACAGAGAGACGGAGGAACGGGGAAAGGTAGGAGGACATGTGTAAGGTGCAACTTCTCTTTCCTCTTTATTTTTTCAGTGTAGCCAAATGTGTCCGTACCATTGGGCATGATTGACACCACCAGTTTAGGATAAGCGATGTTGGAGCAGCCCACCTCCGTCCCACACACCCTCTTACAGTCCTCAGGGACCACACAGCCAACCTCATCTACAGGAGGATGGAAACACACACAGACAAACTTCTGATGCATAGCTACAGCAATTCGTGCTTTCAAATAAGACTTCTGCTTTCCTGGCCTCCTCCTCTAATCTGCGATGAAAAACAACAAGCATTCAGCTTTAATCCGTTCACCCTAATGTCTCTCACTTACAAAACAGACACTGATTAAGAGATTTGCAGAACAAAATCATAATCTTGGGCTTTATACGTGACGGAGTTTCGTCTAGAAACAACCAAGCAGTCTCAGCAGAATGCATCTGCACAGATTTGTATGATTCTCTCAGATGTTTCTCCTGTTTTTTCAGCCTTGTTTCACAATGGGGTTTGATAATATGTAAGGGACAGACCTGGGTAGAGCACTCTGCTGATCATGCCAGGGAACACCATGAGGAACATCGGTAGCAGTTTGAGGTAGCCACACATGATGCAGCCGGCCTTCACATGGGTGAGGCTACGAGCTGCAAGACACCGCTGGACGATCACCTGTAGAAACACATGGATGGACTTAGAGAATAAAAGAGCTGAAGCTTGTAGGAAGTCCGGCTTCAGTTCCTCAATGACCACCTGAAGGTTGCAGCAGCTACTGACTGAGGAGCAGCGGATTTGATAATTATGTGTCTTTTGGCTGGAGCCCTTTAGTTCTTAAGCCTTCTTCTTCCTCCTTACAGAAAGGGAAAGCTGCACCAGGTTATCAGGTTCACTTCTTCAGCTGGATTTAAGAGGATTAATGTAAAGGAAATGGCAATTATGTGACCTGCAGTAGCTCCAGTAAGTGAGCGATAGATACTGTCTGATAAAGGCAGAGCACCTTAACTACGTAAACAGAGAAGCCGAGACAAAAGACATGAAGTATAAAGTGTCTTAGCCAAACTGGGAAACTAATATTTACATTGTACAGCCTTATTTTTATGTTGACTGGGTGGAAGCTGTCTGACAGTCATTTTGAATGAGAGAGGTTTCCTCATGTTCTGTCAACAACCCTAAATACTGCTCTTCCTTAAGTGATGTTCAAGTCAGAAATAGATCCCGAATAAGCTTTTAACGATCTACTATCTCAAGTATCTACTTGTGTTTATGTGTACTTGTACGTTAAATATGTTGGTAAAATAAAACAGTTAGCACATTAGTGTCAACATTAACTATAGCTGGTTTTTTTTTATGTTGGTATATTTTGTTCATTAGATCTTTTATAATGTACTAATTTTACTATGTTAGGATGCAATGTTAAAGTCAATCACATTTGAGTCCTAACTCCATTTTGACTAAATATGTTGTTGCGTTTGACTTTCCGACTAAAAGCTAAATGTTTCACAGGTTGTCCAGTGTTGGCCGCTTGTGGAAAACTATCCTCAACATTTTGACAAAAACTTGCTACGACTGGAAATCATGTTCACTAGTGGTTTAAAACACAGTTTGTCAGTCGTGCTTAAATTCGAGTAACTTTTTGTGAACAAGTTTGTCATTGGAGGTAAACAGTTTATGTTTTCTGGTAGTACAGGATTCTAGCAGGCAGCTGTAGTTAACCTTTGCTAATGCTGCCACAAATTTGAAGCACAGTCATATTTTCATGTGCAAATTAACTCTGTGGTAAACCTGCCTCCTACAGTCCAAAGAAATGCATGCTAGTTCAAATAGTGATTTTGAATTTGCTCTGTGTAAAGCTGTGAAAGTGACCATGAATGGTTGTTGCTCACCGTTAGCTGTGTGCATAGCTAATTGGACTGGACTGTTTACCAAACGCTGCCATAAAGTTATCCACAAGTCCAAGCTGGCCACAGACTTAACCCTCCTGTTGTCTTCATTTACGGGCACCAAAAAATGTTGTTTCCTTGTCTGAAAAAAAAAAAATCCACAAATTTCTGAAAAATTGGAAAACCTTCAGGAAGAAAACTCCAATAATTCCTTAAAAGTTTCTCTTAAAACTTCTATTTTTTTAAAAAAAAAAATCCACCAAATTCGACAAAAAAAATTCTTGTAAATATTGTCAAAAAATGAGTAAAAAATGTTCCAAAAAAAAATCCTAAAAATATCTAAAGTTATTACATATACATCAGTAAAATTTCTAATATTTTCTTTAGAGACATGCTCTTAAGAAACATTTTTAACATTTCTTTTTTCTACCAAAAAATGTTCAAAAATTTCCCAAAAATGTTGAAAATGTGGACATTAAAAGTTTCACTGTGAAAATATATATATTTTTTCCACATTTTCAAACTTTAAAGGACAACACGAGGGTTAACCTGTATGGTCTTAGCACAAATCTATAGCTGCATTTCAAAAGGTTACCTGCCAGAAACCTACAGTTTTTGTAAATGAGTGCAGTTAAAGTTGGCTGATCTGTGTAAACCTCCAGCACTGAAACCATTCTAGTAGTAACCCACGGCTTTCAGCGACAGAGCCAGACTGAGTAGGATGTTCACCTGGTCCGTACACCAGTACCAGCCTCCCACTATAGCGATCCCAAACATCACCCCAGGCCAGGGCAGGTCCCCTGTGGCCGGGTCCCTCAGCAGATTGAAGGCGTCCTGTCTGGGATTGTAGCATTGGGAGGAGATGTTGTAGCGCTGGGGGTCTAGGGAGGTGACATTACGTGGCACAGCAGAGCTATATTTAGCTACCAGAGCACCGTAGCCTCCTACTTCTGCAAAGGCTGGAGGTGAGGAGGAGACAGACAGAGATTCTTATCATTTAAAGGCAGACAAAACACAAACAGCACAGATTTGCTGCTCGACCTCAGGAGTATCTAGAGTAAATTAACACCGGTACTTCCTGAGTGTAAAGCAGGACTCTTTTGTGGACAGATAAATGTTTTTTTATTTGCACTGTATCCATCTTAACAGACCGGAGCTCTCTTGTTGTCTCATATCATCCTAACTGAAGAGATGAGTCAGCTGCTGAGTCAGCACTCACTGTTCAATGCATCGCCAGTTCACAAAGCAGGAGGTTCAGAAGGCTGCTTTCTCTCCCATTTTTATCTGCTCTGCTTCCTTCTTGGACTGGATTGCACTCTGATATACTGTATATTGACCTTTGTATAGAAAAATCAATAAGGTTGTTGGGGGTGTTTGCTGTTGGCAGTAGGTGCTGACTTTTGCACCTCTGCAGTGTCAGCGTACTATTCCACAGATAGTGGTACCACCTCAGCTGACCAAACCTAAGTGGTACTAAAATGTACATTGGGTTAATGTAAGTACATTAAGATGTGATAGCCTTTCCACACTGGCAGCTAAATCACTTATTTATGAAACGGTCACATTCACCATAACTGCTGTAATGCAATCCATTTAACCCTCTGAGGCCCACAGCTGCAAATTTACAACATTTTTTTAAGGCTGTCTAGCTGTACCTATTTCTGACTCAGTGTCGAAAAATACTACATATCCCAGCATCCCACACTCTGAACTGCAAATTTGCAACATCTTTGGCAGGAAAATATTAATACTGTAAGACATACCCCAGATAGCAAACTATGGGTGAATCAATGTTGAATCTATGTTGAGACCTAACGTCGAAATTATACAGAAAGCGCAAGGTTGATAAAATGTTGAGTCAACGTTTGCTTACATAGATTACATGTTTGCAAACATAGATTCAACATTAATTAAACATTGACCTGTCAAACATTTTAATTAAACCAAAATACAATGTAGATTCAATGGTATCTTTTAAACACAAACTTCAATGTTGACAAAATGTTGTTGAATCAACGCTGATCCAACCATCAATCTTCAACCGTAACCAAAATTCAACCTTCTTAACCCTAATTCAACATTGATTTAACATCTTTTGCTTTCTGGGTAAAGTGGGATTTATGGTTGAAAAGCAAACGTTGACTCAACATTTTATCAACCTTGCGCTTTCTGTATAATTTCTACGTTAGGTCTCAACATAGATTCAACATTGATTCACCCATAGTTTGCTATCTGGGACAACATTCCAAACAACATGTCTTCCACTGACCCCCAGCTCTTTCTTTTGGAACAATTTCAATCAGTAGAATGGGAGGCAGAGCCTTCAGTTATCAGCTCCTCTCCTGTGGAACCTGCTCCCAGTTTGGGTTTGAGAGGTGAACACCCTCCCTATTTTTAACACCAGGCTTAAAACCTTTTTTTTTTTTGACAATTCTTATAGTGAGGACTGACTGGGTGACCCTAAGGGGGTCAGCTGGAGTCTTCATTTGCACAACTGACTTCCCTTTTCAACGTCCCTTAGTTCTGCCCCATCCCTCTCCACCCCTCTACCTCTTCTGTACCTCTCAACCCACCAGCCAGCAGCAGATGGGTCCCCCCACATAAAGAGCCGGGTTTGACTCAAGGTTTCTTTCCTGTTAAAAGGATGTTTTTCTTGCCACTGTCACCTTAGAGCTGCTCTGGGGTTCAGGCATATGGATTCTGAAAAGCGTCTTGAGATCATTTGACTGTAACTGGTGCTATATAAATAAAATTGAATTGGAAAAAAAATTATTAATTTTCCGCTTTCACCGGTCTCGCTTGTGTGTGTTCTCAGTGCTGATGGTGGAATGGCCACGAGCCACCAGCAAGATACGTAAAAATAATTAAACATTACACCCAAATGAATGAATCTTTTCATGGTTTTTGATGATTGTGTATTCGCCTTCACTTGTTTTTTCCTACAGAAAGAGTAATTGGTGGGTAGGTGTAAGTTTGTTTTCAGGTCCTTTGAAGAAGCTGCTGAAATGTCTAGTTATGCAAATTGTCTTTTACAGTTCTAATTAAGGTTTATTAAGCTTGATTGGTTAAGACCAGTTAACTAATGTACTATCCTTTCCTTTTCTAGGATTAACTTTGAATGAACATGGATGGCTGCCTTATTTTTACATGATACTGGTACATTAAAGAAATGACTCCTACCTGTATTTTAGGTGTTCGTGCCATTATAACCCTGTACCGTTCTCAGAAAATTACCTTTGAATTTGGAATAAGTCTGTTACACTTGGGTTACATTTTGAACTTTTCATCACCATTTTGGCTGTTCTGACACCATTTAAAAAGGTATTTTTTATGTTTAACCGGAAATTACAGTCTGCTGTATCACACTGATCAAATATCACAAGATATAGTTCTTCTTTGGTTTTTAACTTCAATAGAATTTAACTTTGAATCTGTTTGTCAAATTTTCACTGTTGTATTGTCCCGTCCTGCTTACAGAAAATCTTGTTACCATAGCAACAGAATCTTTCTCAGTCTCAAGTTTTTTATAGTATTGCTCTGTGCTGTAAAGTTATTATACAGATGATGACGTGTAGCATGTGGCGTTTTGTATTTTTTCGTAATGAGGAAAACTCCCATCAAATTCCGTCCTGCTGTGTTGACAGGACTTTTTTGCATGAAGATGGAGGCCATTCTGACAAACATGCATCATCCACTTCACATCTGCCTCAGTGAACAACAAAACATCAGTGGACGGCTCCTATCCCTGCGCTGCAGGACTGAAAGATTTAGGAAATCCTTCTTGCCATCAGCAGTCAGGCTATTCAATTCAAAATTAAAGAGATAAGAACCCTGACAACTGAATTTCCCTTCTATTCTATTCTATGCGTTTCATTGTGGGTCATGTCCATTAAACGAGTGGTAACACATATTAAGCTGTCAGTCTGCAATGGCTGTCATATCAAAATGCAAACCGATACCTCAAATTTTTGGTCCTGGCCAATGGACTATACCGTTCACCTTTGCAGTGATATTAATGTTTACAGGCCCTGTTTCCTGTTGTGAAGCTGCTCAGTGAGACACAGCTATAAGCCTGAAAGGATTGAAGTCAAAAGCACAAACTGTGTGTTGTGCGAAACATAACTGGAGTTAAATGCAGCTCTTTAAAGTTTGTACTCACAGAAACCGGTGAGGACAAAGGCGCCGGCGATAATGACAAAGGTCTGAACAGTATCAGTGTACATCAGAGCAGCCAGGCCACCTGGAAACACACACATGTTCAAATACACAACATCAAACCAGGCCTTGAGAATGGTTTAATTTTAATTTTTTTTTTAATTGCCAGAAGTCCAGATATCCGGAGAGCCATAAAATCACTTAAATGTCACTTTAGTAAGTCACAGCAGATGCTCAGTCACCCAAGCTATGAGACTCCCAAGTGCTTCAGGAGAAAATAATAGACTTCTTTTCAGTTCTTGAAGATGTTTCACCTCTCATCAAAGAGGCTTCCTCAGTTCTAATAAACTGCTGGGGAGTTCCAAGTGTTTATTCTCACCCCAGATCACATAGTTCATGTACACAACCCCACTTCTCAGCTACTTATAACACAGTCCTGAGATGCCTCCCCAGGTAGTTTCACAGCTATTCACACCTTCAGTACTGTCTTGGGCCAATTACAGGCCATGAGCGTTGTGATTTGGAAGTGAGAAGAAATACCTGAGACTCAGCACCACCTGTTTAAACTCTTGGATGACAGGTGGAACATCTTAACAAAGCAAGACAAAAAATCCAGTTTAAATCTACTCAAACTCTTCTTCCTTCTACTTTTCCCCAAATATTTTTCTTTAGACCTTCTTTGTAGTTTTCCAGCCTAGACTCACTGCATACATACACAAAAACACACATTTGCAAACACACCTGTAACAGTGTACAAGGCTGTTATTAACAGGAGCGCGATGACGGCCACGTAGATGTTCCACCCTAACGCCTGCTGGATAAACACGGCTCCTGAAAACATGTCCACCTGGAGAGAAACGGAGAAGTAATGAAGACACAAATACCAAAGATATGGACAGATTTTCTGACCATGTGCGCACTGACAGGATGACTTACTGAGATCTTGGTGAAAATGTACAGAAACAGAGAGATAACAGACAGGTAGAGGCTGATTCTGCTCCCTCCAAACCTCTTCTTCAGGTACTGCGGCATCGTGATCACCTAACACAACACATCGTCTCATTAGTGACAGATACGCTTTTTGAATCTTACAGTAGACTGAAAGGATCATGCAGGCTGAACGTCTTACCCCCGCTGTGAGGTAGACGGGTACAAACAGCCAGCCCAGCAGCAGCACGATGAACAGAGCCTGACATTACACCAGCGATACACAATAATATGTTATGACAAATTCAGACATCTTCTAGTCAATTAAAGACCACGCAGCTTTGGATTCCAGTCATACTGTATGCATCAATAAAGTGCTGATTGTATTGTATATAAAACTCTGGTGCAGAGATGTGATAAAACGGCGTGACTTACATTCCACTCAAACCCTCCTACAGCGATGCCACTGGCTGCCCCAGTACCCGCCAAACCCACAAAGTGACCACTGCCGATGTTGCTGGCAAACAGAGACGCACCGACCTGCAAAAAGAGCACAGGAATGCAGTGAACAAACATCAAATCCTTCTACAGGGGTGCAGTGACAACGAACCAACCAACCAACAGAAATACACAAAAGAGAGAAGTCAGCAAAATATACTGATCCAACAAAATTCCATATGAACTGTAAAATTGAAGCATACAGTGCACGGCTACTTTTTCTGGAATCGACCACCAGATTTAGCGGCGCAGTAGAACCTGAAAAGAAGCAAATGATTTTTGAATAAAGTCTTAATTTTACATCCTTCCTTCCATCACAAGAAACAAGAAATGTCAGAGAGTGCAGTATTTCCGCCAAGGCTGTTCATTCCAAGCATTTATTTTAAAAAGGCAGATTTGTTTATTAGTTATTGACGATCAGAAATCACGACAACATAGAATGTGGTCATGTAATATAGATGTACCCACAAACAAAATAATCTTGCGCTGAGCACAGGTGTGTGTTATGCACGTGTACGTTATGTACGGATATCGAATTGCGTGATCTAAGTATGTAGTGGGCAGCAAGAATTGATGGGACTCAGAAACACCCCCACAATTTAATCAATTGTTCCTTGCATCATTTCTGAGTTACGATAAGTCCACAGTGGTGGATTTGTAGTAGGATCACAATCATGTGATCTTTAGCAGGCAGCTGACATAACATTCACTTGTCATAGCTACAGTGATGTCGTGCCACAATCTCACAATGATACAGAACAAATCCATGGATCCAGACTAGAAGCTGCATCACTGCAGAAATATAATCACTTGGTCCTTTTGTCATTTCTGACCTTCCCTGAAAATTCTATCCAAATCCGTTGGTCCATTATTGTGTAATGTTGCTAACAGACAAAGAGACAGACAAATATAAGCCAACCATCACATAACTCCACCACATTCCTTGGCAGAGTAATAAACATTAACCCTTTAGCTCTAGACAATTTTTAGAAGTTTCCACCTAAAAACCATCCCAAAATGTGTTCTGTAACAGCTGCAGCATTGCAAGCATGAAATAAACAACCCTGAGTACTGTAGATTAAAAACGTTTTGGAGAATTTTGAAATAGAAAAAAAAAATCTCTTTGTCCCCATCACCAGGCTAGAGTGAGACGTGAAACTTGTGATGCGAAAATGGAATTTTTTCCGCCCAATTAAAACTATAAATGAGAAAGTAAATGCGTGCAATAATAATTTAACCTCTACATTTAAACCTGCTCAAAAATTTTAAGCTCATTTCTCTACTGAAAAGCACTTTAGGTCAATATCTGCTGTTTTAAAGGTGCCATATAAATACTGGTGATTTCAGTAAAATTTGAACTTGTTCTAAATTTCAAATTTCAGCTCCTCCAAATCTGATGCCACAGACGTGAAACAATGAATGTTACATCCATTTTAGTCACAGTGATATGATGCAGTGTCTTTAGTGAATCTGTCACTCTCCTTGAAAACCTTCAAAAGCTGCTGAGGGTTTGGTTTTTTAAACAGATGGTTCTGGTGCAGAGACCTCCAGGCTGGATGGGGTGAAAGGGTCAATGGCCAGGTGCTGATCTGAACACTAAAACAGATTTACTTTCAGTAATAATGCCTGCTGTTCATGCTGCCTATTAAAAGTGCACTGTGTAAGATTTAGTGACATCTAGTGATGAAGTTGCAGATTGAAGGCAGCTCCTTCACTCACACCTTTGTGTGTGTTGAACCTACAGCACCCATATTTCAACATAAACACACAGAAGCTCCTTTCTACAGCCAGTGCCGGTTTGTTTTTAGTTCTGGGATAATGTTAAAGAATGATTGTGTAACAAAGCAGGCTCCACAAAAGAGGACCTACTATTAGATATAAAGGATTAATCAAACACAACATTTCACTGTAGCAAAACATACACAGGCGAAAGACGCATTATAAATACACATGTTAAACTTCTGCTGATGGATCCCCTCAAGTCCTACTCACTGCTCAACATCCCGTCCAAACATTGTCTTACTTTAACTGATGGGAAATAAAGTCACTTCATTCTACAGCAGGGGTGTCAAACATGTGGTCCGCAGGCCCGCCAGAGGGTCCAATCCGGCGCGTGGGACAATTTCCAGACCCTGACAAGTTCTTTTGATTATAAAGTTAAAAAAAAAAACTATATTGCTCATTGTTCTTTTGTCATTTTATGCCTTGTATTTGTAATAGTTTGTTGTGCTTTTGTTTTCTAATCTGATTTTGTGTCACGTTTTTAATCATTTTGTGTTTGCCTTTATTCGTTTTTGTCTATTTTTTGTTGTTTTGTGTCTTTTTTGTCTCGCTTGTGTTGTTTGCCCATTTTTTGTCGCTTTGTGTCTCGTTTTTGTAATATTTTGTCTTGCTTTTGTCTTCTTTTGTTTGATTTTTGTCGTTTTGATTATAAAGTAAAATGCTATATTCACTTTTAGATACTTGTGACTAAATGTTTGGTTTTGTAGAAACACTGTGATCTGTAAGTTGTAATGTGTAAATGATAAATGGAGGCATTATGTTTTTGAAATTGCACTTATTTCTCTTAAGAAATTTCAAGTTGTGTATGATGTTTTGTAAAAAGAGCTCCTTAAATGTGAACATTTTCAGAATGTACCTTTTAGCATTAAAACAAAGGAAAAAATTGGAGCTGTCGTTACACCCCTGTTCTAGAGTTTAACAAATTAAAGCACATATCGTTTAAAGTTACAGACTCTTTGTGTATCCATGGACAATGACTGACAACGATGACAATGATTCCTTACTGAGCTGCAGTGCAGGTTTTTTGGATTTGGATGACTGAAGCTTCCACTGTGTTTCAAGTAAGAGAGCCCATATTATGCACACTGACAGTTTTAATTTTATACTTTGGATATGTTTAAATGCTTTAATGTTCAAAAAAACATCATTTTTTTCATACTGTACTTTGCTGCAGCACCTCTTTCCCACTGTGACTGAAAGGCTCTGGTTTAGCTCCTGTCTCTGTAAGACCCCCCTCCTAATAATGACAATCTGCTCTGATTGGTCAGCTGGCCCGAATAAAGCCAAGTAATGTTGGTTAAAACTATAACCCCAGATCTATAGGTGTAGCTAAAGAGACATAGCCCCAGCAGAAATGTGATAAAGTGAAGAGATAATAGCAAACTGCTAGCTAGCTGTTAACTCTTAGTTTGAGGACATGCTAAACTAACGGCTCAGCAGGTGTTATGCAAATGCATTCTGAGGTGATGTAAATAAATGATGGAGGAAAAGTCTGGACTTCAAACAGGGGTTTCAGGCAGGTAGGAGCAGTGTTGTCTGTGGGAGGGAATAACTCTGGTGTGAACTTGACCTTTGTCAGTTTGCAGACATTTAACATGCTCAAAAAGCTAAAACAGACTAAATGGAATGGGAAAACAACAAAAGAAAGGCATAATATCAGCTCTTTAGATTGGATTCATGTCTGAAATGCACAGAGGAAACTTTCATTTGAATGCCTGAAAATTGTTTTAACACAGTGTTTTGCTAAGGTTTACTCAAATTGGTGTTTTAGTTTGTTAAAGCATGACATACTACAGTTGAGCCCTGTGATGGACAGTCAGCTGGGAAAGGCTCCAGCCCTCTGCAGGTTAAAGAATGTATCGCTAATCAGTGGACCGATGTTACAGTTGAAAGTGAACTTGTCAGCTCCACCTCTAGAGGACAATGTATGTAAGCATGTGGCAACACAGTTTCTAAATTACCTCCAGCATACAATACACTACCGGTCAAAAGCTTGGACACACCTTCTCGTTGAAGGGTTTTTATTTTATTATTTTCTACATTGCATATTCATACTGAAGAATTCAAAACCATAATAGAATATATGTGGAATTATGCTGTAAACAAAAAAGTGTTGATCTTCAGTATTAATCTACAATGTAGAAAATAATACAAATAAATAGAAAGCATTGAATGAGAAGATGTGTCCAAACCTTTGACTGGTAGTGTACACTGGGCATTTCTGTAGCTTCTTGTCATTCTCAGCCAACAAATTAACTCATGCTAACAGCTAGTATCAGACTAAGCTGCATTTTTATTGATGTAGTTCTACTGTGAACTCACTGGCCACCAGGTCATGGTGCGTCCTGCCAGGAAATATCCTCCAACTGTCCCACGATTGGTCCGAAACATGGACTGGAACACAGACACAGAGACTCTCAAATACAATATGGCATTTTTCTGCTTAAATGTGATAGTGGTATATCAGTCCTGATAATTATAGACTCTCTCAGGTGCACTCACCCAAATGCCAACACTAATAACCACGAAGAAGTATCCGATAATGATGACGATGTCTGCTGGGTTGTTGATGGTCACCTTGTCTGATGAGAGACTCTCCATTGCTCCCCTTGACCTGAATACACTTAGTTTGACCTGAAGCTTGATTTAATGAGCTGCATATACAAGGAAACCAAGGTTCACTTCGCCTGCAGCATTTATTCTATAAAGCTTGCTATTTGCAAGTTTGCCAATTGATGTGAGCAAAAGAGCACCGCTGGGCAGCAGAGGTGAGGTGGTCGGTACAAGTGAGAACTTTGTCCTGCTGTGACAATGAGCAGAATCAGCAGTTTATTAGAGTAATTATTAACACCAAACCACGAAAAACAACCTACTAGTCACACAGTTCAAGTGGATTTTCAACATTTACATGCAGGAATGCTGACTTTTATGGCCAAATAATTACTCTCTATGGTCTCAAAGTAGCACATGTTACTAGCAAACCGTGTTTTTTGGACTGAATGTTTCACTGAATAATCATTTAATTTTTTTTTAAAAACTCTATTTTTAAGGTTGTTGTTCAATCTAATCATTGATAAGTCAGGGTTAAAAGTTCTTGCTGTATGAAAAGAAAAGTCACAATCAAAAACGTGTAAGCAAATAGTCCTTTAATCATTTCATAGCACTGCTTTCATCCATTTGCCTTTCAGTTCACAAAAGTCATTAGGTTGTACAAATGAGGGCAGCTTCACTTCTCTGAATGGTCGCACAGCAAGAAGGTGTGGATGTGCGCAAAGAGCAGATTTACGCCTCGGCATAGAAAACATGCATGCGTACACAATCACACACTGTTCACATGTCATACAAGCTGTAAGCACACCGAAGAAAAGGAAAGCAGTCCATCTGACATTTCTGGGTGAAAATTCAGAGCATGTTGTGGAACTAAAACAGACAGTGTGGTGTTAGGTTTTCCTGGAAATACAAACTGAAGCTCACAACAATAAAAAAAACAAACAAAAAAAACTCTCTACTGTGAGTTTGACCACCTAGTGCTGAATTAGAGAACCTTACTTAAGAGTTTTTGCTACTTGTTCTATTCTTTTTTTTTGGTCTGCCACATACTTGGCTTACGTACGATACGGGGTCGACTTCACAAAGACAGACTTTTCCTTAGCTTGGCTCAGATCTAATTTACAGTCTGATTTTAGTGAAACATTTGCTCATTAGAAAGCCACGGCGGCCACAAGTCAGCACTTCAAGTCTCACACAGAACTCAAATGGCGCTTTTCCACTAGCACTTGGCTTGATTTGGCTTAGGTCGTTTTCCATTACAACTGAGTACCACCTCATCGTGGGTGGAGTCGTCATAGCACGGCGGCCCGGCCATGGAGTTAGCCTTGATGGCTAACTAGCTAGCTAGCTTATTGTCTGCATACAGAAGACAACGACGTTACTTTAAAAAACATACTTGTTTTTTAAAGTGAGCTTGCCACCAATGAGATAAGTAATGATAAAAGTTTCTTGAAGTCACCAAACACTCACCAGTTTTCGTGAAGGAGCCGCTCTCGTGTGTGTCACTCCCTGTCCAATCAGTGGCCTGCACTCAGCAGACGTCACATTACTGGCTCGACTCAGCTCACCTGGAACCCTAGCCGAGTACTAAAATAGTACCTGGTACCAGGTGCTACATCCTAATTGAAAACCTCACAAACCGAGCAGAGTCGAGCAGAGTAGATGCTAATGGAAAAGCATCAAAAGTCCTCAGTTTAACCCATTCTGCCTCCACATTCAACACCTAGAGATGACGCTGTGGCTTTTTACACTATCTCAGCTCATCCTGGTGAAAAGACCTGTGATTGGCCAAAGTTTCCTGTCATAGGTTACATTTTCTAAACCCTGTATATGGAGTCAAGAGGAAATGTGAAAGTCAAGTTTCCAACATCTCCTCAAAGTTTAGTCTGGAATTTTATTCCAGCGACACACACACAAAAAAAACAGCTTTAAGTGGGAGAATTTTGCTACAAATTATGACTAAATTAAGACCTTTTCCAAACAATAAAATACAACAGACTGAACTAGAAAAGCACTCAGAGAGTGCAGTACTCCGCCAAGGCTGCTCATTCCTTGTATCATTTCCAACGTTTAAGTCCTGATAAGTCAGCAGTGTTGGATTTATAGTAGCATCGCCATCACGTGATCGTCAGCAGACAGCTGATGTAGTGTTCACTTGCCGTCGAGTCTGTGCCTCTATCAATGCTACAGAGATCGTAGATCCAGACTAGAAGCCGCATCACTACCAAAATCTAATCACTTGGTCCTTGTGTCATTTCTGACCTTCCCTGAAAACTTCATGTAAATTGGTTAGTCCATTTTTGAGTAATGTTGCTAACAGACGGACAAACCAACGTCAATCGTCACATAACTCCGCTGTGTTCCTTGACAGAGTAACAACTGTGTCAAACTACTTGGATACCAACGCCTCCTCAACAAATTTACCAGTAACAACAATTTTCACTGAGATAACTCTGCAAAGCAGACTACTGCGCTCTCAAAAAGCTCTTCTGTCTCGTTGCTCGCTGCAGAACATTATCAGCAAACCCTGAACTCTGAGCCATGTTTCTTCACGTTTTCACCAGTTTGTGTCTCTGAGCGTTACCAAGGAAACATAGCTCTAAGTCAGCCTGAGGGTCGAGGGGTTGACTTTCTAAGCCTAAAATAAGTCAGTCATTATATTTCTGAAACGCTCTTGTAATTTGAATCTCGGAGCAAATGTTAGACTGTTCTTGTGTTTGTGAAGCAAACCCCACAAGTTTGAAACTGTAAACCATAAACAGAGACGATTACAGTCGCTGTACAACAGCACCTCCATGAAAACTCCTACACCGGGGTTTTACACCATGATTAATGAGAGCAGAAGAACCTCTGGGTTTACTGTGCTGCTAAGTCATCCCTGTCAGTTTATCTGCTATGGCACTGGCAGAGTGAAGGGCAGGAGGGAGCAACAGTGGAAACATATCAATATGTTACACCTTTACCGTGAAAACTAAACGGGATAACAGAAGCTGGGTTAGGAAAAAAAGGGAGGCTGGAATTCTGTTTGATTTTACATATTAATCACACATAGCAGACTAAATGAAAGGAAGCAATGTATCATCTATTCTGTATTTCATAGTATGAAGAAAAACAAAGACCACAGTGTTTTTAATCTAAATGTTTAAGCAGTGCAGTAGCTGTGTCACTGGGGGGGTTCTGTGCTTGCTGCCTGTAGTGTTAAATTCCACTGTTGTGATCTTAAAGGAGACCGTCACAGTCTAACTAAAGTCTTTAGGGAAGGTGCAGTCACTCTGAATCATTACTGGCCTGTTGCAGCTAAACAACGCGCTTATATTTCTGGGCAAATGTGTAGTTTACAGAACGTCTCGGCACTCAAAACAACAATAAAACCCATTAAAACACATTTCAATAAATAATGTGCAATGTCAGAGTGAGTAAATAATCCAGAACCTCCAAGCCAAGTACATTCAGATTCCTGTGGACGGCGGCTGAAGCGAGTGCAGACAGCTGCCCACCTGGCCTGGAGGTTCAGGAACGACGCTGGATAGAGTGAGTCTAGACACAAGGATACTGTCGGTCATATTCCCACACGGCTGCACGACACCTTCAGACATTTATTGCTGGAATTATACAGTGAGATCTAGCTAAAAATATGAAGCAGCAAGTCTGTCAGAAGGACAGATTTTCTTTGCAGATGCCTTTGATGGTAGATTTTGTTCGTACACGTAAAAGCACACATGGTCTTACTGTATGTGTTAATATTGAATATTATCTTTAACTTTTCTCTGCACATTTCTTCCATTGCAATTTGTCCACTTTTGTTTTATTCTACCGAGTAAAAAGACACTATTTGGTCCATGTTTTGCACACTGGTGGTGACACAACCCAGTCAGGTACACTATCCTGGTACTATGAAGCTGAATGAATGAGCCACAGATGAAACAACACAGCTCCAGCTACTAGTACGGTTTGCTGTAAATCCCAAGCCACTCACAGAACCAGATGTTTACCTTTGGTTTATGGTAGTCAATGTGCTCAAACAGTTTCTCCCTAATTTGTCGCTGTTGTCGAAAAAGAAATGAGCTAAAAATATGCTTCTGTTCAACTCACTTCCTTAGAGAAATACTCAAAGTCAGTATCTCCATGCATCCAAGTCATCATCTATTACAGTTCCTCACTTTCACAATGCGCCTGAATATTTTAAATCAGTTGTAGTTCAAGCACCTCCGAATGAGTCAACTCTGGCCCATTCATTTTTAATAGCTTTTGCACAATATCTCAACTCCCCGTCTTGGCCAGGGTCTTGGAAAAAACTGCTGCTGAGGAGATCATGGACTATACAGTGTAAATGTCAATGGGCTCTGTGCTGGGATCTCTCTGCTCATATCAGCATGTAGAAGAGACTTTGGCCAACAATAAACGCCAAAATTAGAGAATGTAGATGTTTTTAACCTGTTTTTTTAATTTTCTTTCCGTTTGCTCAAGCATAATACACATTTTTGTTAGTCAAATGTTCAGAAATAACAGGAAAATGCAGATTTCTGTCAACAAAGGCAACACAGACTCATTGCCTGTAGTGTATGCCAACAAATCACACTTATAGCTGTGCACAGTCACCACCCAAAGATCCATTCTGAGCCAGGAAAAACCCTGCTGTCATAAATTTCAGACAGGTTTAAGTGCAAACTGCAACACCGATGAAGCTCTTTTTAGTTAACAATGTTCTTCTGCCAGCTAACATCTACTCCACCATGTGATTTTTATTAAATACCTTAAACATCAGGTGACCCTACAGCAGTTTTGTTCCTGTATTTCCAACAGAAAACCGTGGCCATCAGTCTGCAATTCTTCCACTTTCCTCTGCACTTAATGAGTGGCTCAAGGCTCAGTCTATTCTCTACATGTTACCTTTGGATTAGTCTGACTTGTAGGATGTAGACTTCAGGTAAAAGTCTGCCTATTCTTCTATGCATTACATGTACGACTCCTTTCCTCTTCTACTATCTGCATGTTACCATTTTCAAATCCCTTTGAATCAGGACCAGACGGACCTTCGAGCAGCAACCTTCACGCTAAAGATGTGAAGTTTTCCCAACTACTTGGCTCTTGTATTAAGCCACATCTACCAAATGTGTAGTGAATCAATTCAGTTTAATTGAATTTCATTTACATAGTGCCAATTACAATTCAAATTGTCTCAATTGTCTCTTTACAGAACCCATATGCCTGAAGTAGACATTTAAATGACAGTTCCATGGAAAATGCTCCCTGTCACTATTTTGCAGAAGCACTGTCACTGAACCACCCTGATTTAAAGAAATACCAGCAAGCTAGCCAAACCAATCTCCAGCACCGACAATCCTCCACAAACACCATTCTAATGCAGATGACAATCGGACGTAGTTCTTCACTCACAATACACAATACCATCTCACAGATGCTAAAAATCCAAACTCTAAAAAACTCACACACATTTCCCCCCTATTTAGGCTCCCTATCCTCCTGGAATGTAGGTGTTATAGTCCACAACAAACTTCATTTTGGCCTCCAGTTCAAGTCTACTGTTAATTTTTACATCTTGCACCTTTGAAATACTTTTAAAATTAGATCATTTCTATCCACAACACATGTGGAAACTGTGACGCATGCAGTCAATACAGATCACTGTAACTCACTGTGCTCCTGACTTACGTAATAGCACCCATCAAAGCTTCTGCTGCTCCAGAACGCTGCAGCAGGACTACTCACTAAATCCAACTAAAGAATCCACACAACACATATCTAGACACCTGCATGTTTTAGAAATTATTTTAAATTCATAAAGATCATCATTAAGGCAAGCTCCCTGACTACACCTTCATCCTCGTCCCTTTTGAACCTGAATTCAGTCCGATATAGTCTGGCAGATGTCCATTAAGTATTATTCATGCAATTATTATTTGCTCATGTCTTTGTAAAACACCTAGTTTTTGAAAGATGTTATATTTTAACCCTCGTGTTGTCCTGCGAGTCAAAATTGACCCGTTTTAAAGTTTGAAAATGTGGGGGAAAAAAATATATTTGCACAGTGAAACTTCTGACATCCACATTTTCACCATTTTTGGGAAATCTCTGAACATTTTTTGATGGAAAAAAGAATTGTTAAAAATGTTTAAGAACATTCACAAAAAAATCCACCAAAATATTGAAAATATTTACAAGAATTTTCCTCTTTTTTTAAAAAATAAAACTTTTAAGGAATTACTGGAATTTTCTTCCTGAAGGTTTTGCAAATTTTCAGAAATTTGGGAATTTTGTTGCCCTTTTCTTTTTTTTTCTTTTTTTCTGACAACAAATAATATTGTTTTTTTTTTGCGTGCCCATAAGTGAGGACAACAGGCGGGTTAAAAAATGACTAACTTATTGTACAAGTGAGAACTGTCTAGAAGCCAGTCAGTTTATGATATGTCTCCTCAAGTTTACTTGTGTAGCCCTTTTAGCAGTGTCAAAGGGCTTCACGGGCCCACGTCAGACAAAAGACAGCATTTATGCAAATAAAGTGGAAGAAAGCGTGGTCGGAAATGTGCCAGTATCCTTGTGTCCAAACTAGACGCTGACAAGAAATTCACAGCATTGAAATGATTTCCAAACTGCCTGAAAAATATGACATCAGCAGCGAGCTGAACATGACATTACACTTTTAAGAAAACTACTCAAAGGCCCTTTTCTCTTTCAAAGGACTTCACTGTTCTGACATTTAGTGAATTAGGTTACATTCAGGTGCATGTTGCCTGACTTTTAACCAGCTCCTGGCTCCACTTGCCCTCCATCTGCATGACTGTCGATGATGATACATCTCATACCATCAAGTCCTGCTCTGCCGCTGCACTCAGACTGTATAAAATTGTATTTTCCTTGTGATTCAGTTTCTCACACCAAAATTTCAAGAGGTCAACAAGGAGCTCATTCAGCCTGGAGCTCATCTCTGCCTCTCCAGTCATACTGATCCATGTCAGGCTAGTTAGAGGGCTTCTTGCAGTTTTCTTTGGCTAGTCTCAGTCTGGACAGGATGTGTTTCTTAGGAAATTTTAGAGTGGTACACCCGAACTGGCTCACCCCTCCAGTGTCTCCCGGGAGTTTTTCCCGTCTCTGGACCCAGCTGCGCCAGCCGGGTTTCCAACAGTACACGCTGTCATAGAACCGCGAGCCGTTTTCCCCACCCAACACATAAATCCTCCTTTTCCACCTGGCCACACCCCCTGCTGCAATCCGCCGTGGCAACCCGGGAAAGACAACAGGACTCGGTGCTCGGTCGCTTCCACCACCTCCACCCCCCGCTGCTCTGCGCTGACCATCACTCCTCCTCCGGTCACCTCCCTCTCCACGCCTGACCCCCGGCCCTCTCTAAAGAACAGCACCCGGCCAGTAGCATCTAAAGTCTCCAGATTGGTGTAGTTTCCATCCAGGAACTTTGTAGTATCCCTCATGTATCCGCCGATAGCGCAGACTCCCCCTCGCACTGCTACTCCTCCAGCAAGGCAGGTGGCACCAGAGTCCAGCGCCACACGTGTCCAACAGTCTGTCAGGGTGTGATAAATGAGCACACCTGAGTGGACCACAGCCCGGTTCTGTTCAAGTGTGGTTCCACCCAGAAGGTAAAGTCGTCCACGCAGCGCTGCACAGGCGAAGGCTCGCAGTGGGAGCGGCAGCCGAGGCCCGGGGCCCCACTGAAGCGTCGTCAGCTCCAGGGCTTCGCTGGAGTCCAGCAGAGCGGAGCGGTTACTGCCACCCAAAGCATAGAGGGACTCTCCACAGCCCAGCAGACCAAGCATAGCCCGGGGCTGGACCATCGAAGGTCGCTCTATCCAGCGGTCCAACACAGCATCATACTCATGCACGGCTGCAGACACAGAGCCGGTCCGCAGGATCCCACCAGCTACAAACAGCCTGTCACCCACAGCCGTGCAGCCAGGACTCACAAGTGAACCCAGAGCTGCTAACTTCTCCCACTTCCCTGTCCGAGGGTCAAAGCAGTCCACTGTGTAGTCTCTTGCAGCTAAATTCTCATCTTCCCGAGGTGTCAGATCCACGCAGACAATCTTTTTCTCAAACATTCCCTCACGTGGTCTCAGAGGTCCACCGAGGCCTTCCCCCGCAGCAGCAGGCCCCAGTTCCTGGCTCAGCCTTCGACTCTCCTCCTGGGACAGCAGTCCTGGGCGCAGGTGGTGAAGCAGTGCCGGCATGTGGGCGTAGCGGTCCAACGGCTGGTGCTCTGCCCAGCGGCGTGCCGCATCGTAGACCTCCGCCTCAGAGTCCACCCCGAGGCGGTCGGAGCTCAGGAGGCTGCCTAAGGTGCCATGGTCAAGCAGAAGGAAATCTTTCTGCCGAGCCACCCGAGGAAAGTGTTGGGCTACGAGCCGCAGGGAGGCACGCAGCAGAAGCTGGTCATGGTGAGAGCGAGCCAGTGAATACATCCCCAGACAGTTATCCACTGAGAGGTGCTCAAATAGAAACCTGGAAAGATTAGAGTGGAGAGAAACGACAGAGGAGAGAAAGGCAGCAGAAGGAGAAGAGAAAAGAGGAAATGAAAGAAGAGGGTTTAAAATCCAGAAGGGGGAAGCTGGCGTGTTGACTAAAAGCTGGTCATGAAGTAAAACCATCTCCATCTGAAGTGTAAAGTCTTACTACTATGAACTGTACCTGGAGCACAAGTCTTGAAGGGGCATGACCTGAAGGCGGTTGGCAGCCACAAACAGATCCTCTGCTGTGTCCAGGGAGAGCCCCGCTTCACCGGTGTACACAAACTGGATCACAGTTTCCATAACAGACGGCGTCACTTCCTCCAGTCGGATCTCGGTGAGGCGGGACTCCACCAGAGGGCTGGTGAACATGGCCCGGAAGTAGGGACTCACTGCCGCTAAAAGGACTCTGAGGGGCAGAGAAAGAGAGTCTTTCCACATGCAGACGACACTTTTACATTTTACAAGGGAAGCATTTTTTGTGAGAAGTGACAGTCAACCCATCAGAAAATGTTAGGATGTATTTTTTAAGGCACCGCTAGCTGAACACTGAAACTGATATCACATATGAGTAATACAACATTGATATTAATAATCATTTGTTGTGTAATTAATGTATGAGCTGTGCTGACCTAAACAGAGAGAGGAAGGGTTAAATACATGATGGATACAGACAGGTCAAGCTGGAAAGTTACAGCTGCACACACACACTAACAAAGATAGAGTTTTGGCCTTGACACACAGCACCTTTTTCCTTACCATGTAAAACTAATTGTATTGAAACTCAAGGTTGTTTGAGGGAGAAAACCATAATAATCCTCCCTATGAGAAGTTTGCAGGAGGGTTCTTCTAACAGGGTGCGGCTCCTGCTGATTGGATGAATCCTGTGCTAAGAGATATGGACATATCTGCTCACCAACTAATAGGAGAACTAAGCCTAAACCGCGGTGTATCCCCACCTTTAGCCTATCATATTTCAATATCTGAATTATACGTTTGTGTTCTGTAACTAATCACATTTTACCACACTGGATAAAACGGTGTGTTCATATCAGATTTCATCCTTTTCTGGGAGGCTGTTCCAAACAGAAAAAGGTCTTTGTGCAAGATTCTTTTGAGACACTGATATTAGAAAATAAACAGCTTAATTGGAGAGAAGTAGTTCGTCTTCTGTCTCAAAAAACGCTCAACACAAACAGCTTCTGAATTACGACAGAGCTGACCAGAGACATATCAGAATTATCTGAAGTCACATCTGCTTTGCATTCTTAGTTTTATTGGTGGTGAAATTAAACTGATCTGTAATAATTATCTGTAATATCTGGTTGTTATAGCTGATAATAACCCTCCTGTTGTCTTCATTTACGGGCACCAAAAATATTGTTTCATTGTCTAAAAAAAATAATCAAAAAATTCAGCAAAAAAAATCCCCAAATTTCTGAAAATTTGCAAAACCTTCAAGAAGAAAATTCCAATAACTTGTAGTAAAAAAAATCCCCCAAATGTGGCAAGGAAATTCTTGTAAATATTTTCAAAAAAATGAGTGAAAATCTTCCAAAAAAAAATCCTGATAATATTTAAAGTGATTACATATCTATCAGTAAAACTTCTAATATTTTCTTTAAGAACATTCACAAAAAATACCATTTTTAACATTTCTTTTTCTCCATCAAAAAATGTTTAAAAAAAAATCACAAAAATGTTGAAAATGTGGACATCAGAATTTTCACTGTGAAAATATTTTTTTTCCACATTTTCAAACTTTAAAACGGGTCAATTTTGACCCACAGGACGACACGAGGGTTAAATATGTTAAATATTGAATGGGATATTTTTGACAAGCAGCAAGACAAGAGTAAATTAGTGACACCAACAAAATAAAATCTTCCATAGATGGCTAAATAGCTGCTCTTGTCAGTGTGTGTGTGTCTGTAAAGTGAGTCACCAAACGGCTTTGTAAGGTGTGTCAGTCTCACCTGTGACACATGAACTTTTTCCCCTCAACAAGCAGAGTCACATCACACAGCTGCTGAGCATCCAGGAGCTGCTTCAGTCCTGAAAACACAAGGAGAAAGAGGGAATGAAACGGAGGAATGGGACGGGGGCAGAGAAAGCCTGGTCTTCTTTGTTTCTCTGTCTCACCGTGGGTAATGTAGTCCCCCAGCGGTGTGGTGCTGTCATCGGGGAAGTCCTCCTCTTCGGAGTCGCTGTCTGACAGCGGCTCCCCTCCTCCTCCGTCCCCGTCCTGCCATGGCTGGGGACGCCAGGTGACTGTGCCCCCCCGCACAGCATTCATCTGGGTTACACACACACACACACAATTCAGATTCAGCAAACTTTATTTGTCCCGAGAGGGCAATAAAAATGCATTTAAAGTGAGCAAACACACAACAGGTCAACACGTTCATCTTTACTCATGCAAGGCCTAGTTTTATAGAGACTTACACACATATGACCCAGATAACACCTGTCTCTGTGAAAAATAGTGCTTTTCTAGCCAAACATTATGACTGTATATTTGTGTTGTGCAGTATAATTCCAGCTTTATATGTATTGTATAGTATAATTACAGCTTTATATACATGTGGCATACTCTGATGTTCAAATATGTTCTATTTTCTCCACAGTGATAACCTTTTCATGAATTCTTCCTACACTAAATGACACAGCAGACTGTTGCTGAAACATGGTGATTTTTTTTTTAGCTTTCCTCACCTTTGCTCTTCTTCTGGTTTCCACCGTGAAAGCTGGTTGGGTCTCACTTTCAGCAGGAATTGGTGAGACCGTTTGGAGCGGGCTAACTGTGTCCAACTACCCCGTTTATTACCCGTGAACTTCGAAGCATCCGGGTGTCTCGGTGCTCCGGGCTCAACTGAAAGGCTCGTCCCGGCCTGTGCTGAAGTGGCGTCAGGCTACTCGCTGCTCATCCAGCCCGGCGCTCACCATCACCACTGCTGACGGACCAAACTAGCTTGACAAGGGAGCACTTCTCCTCCCGGACGAACGGGTCTCGTCGTAACACGCATCCATACACCGCGGCATTGTGCTCACACGTCCAGCTCGGTGCTGAGACGGTGTGGCGGAGTTTTTTGAAGCCCCCGGGGCAGAAAGCTGTACTGAGTTGAGCTTCAGTCGGCCGCACTTGTCATGTCTGAACCGGATTACCGCAATGGTAAACCTCCGCTCCTCTGATTGGCTGACCTTTGACTCGTGACGACCGTTTGTTGGATTTCCGTCGTTGGAAAATGTAAATATTAACTTCTGCTTCGTCGACTTTATGTGACCTCCGTTGCGTTAAATTCCTGACATGTTAAAATAAAATTTAAATTATGCTTTGTTAACGTTTTATTTTCTTTCTCGATCCGCCAAATAATCACTTCCGCATTCGTGTGGCATTCATGGCAAATACGGACGTTTTATTGGCAGAAATAGAGTTCTTTGTGTTCTCAAGCGGTTAAAACAGAAAAGAAGAAAGGCCACGAAGTATAAATGAAATCTAAATATTAATTTAATATTTAAACATGAGTTCAAATGCCATAAAGCGGAAGGAAAATTGTGCAGAAGTTTAAAATGAGCACGGTAGAGATATATCCTATAGACATGAATGCAGCATCTACTATCAGACAAAAATGGCGACCTGCATCGGCATGGTTGGGAGAGTTGGAGGCTTTGTCCGGACTGTGCTGAAGCCGGTAGCCGGGCAGTGTTCAAGGCACAGGATAAGCGTGGTAGTCCCGCTCCGCCTCTCACATGCAGCCCGGAGCAGTTTGTACGAACATGTCCGTGAAGGCTACAGCGACAAGCCGGATCTGGACATGAGAGCAGTGTGTGAGGAGACCGACAAAGTCATCGCTAATGTGGAGAACAGGAAGGGAGACCTGACAGGAGACGATGTCAGGAAGATTGTAAGTGTTTAGCAGTCCTCTTTGTGACATTGTATAGTAATGACAATGTTATCTTTGCTGAAATATGCAGTGCATCCTCATCACTAACATTCTGTAATTCACCAAAACATTAAACCCAACCATTTTTACTAAAATAGTTAACATATTAAGTGAAAGCTGTGCTTGGTGTCTCATTTAACAATTACAAATGTGTCTTCATAGTGAACATTTAGATAAAAGCAACAGGCATGATATGTTCTTTAGCCTAGAAAAATCAGTATAAATAATAATGCTTTATTAATGTGATACCCTTAACCCTGTAAAGCGAAAAAAATACCGAGAAAATTCTATATTTTTTGTAACTGAGATGTTTATTATCCCTCTTAATAAAATCTTTTTTAAAAAATAAAAAAAAATACTGTATAATTTTGTTTATCATATATTTTTTGTATCACATTTGATGCATCGGGCAACTTTTTGCTCACAATGTTGATTTTAGAAGCGAAAACTAGTTTTGTTCTATTTATTTAACTATTTATCATGTCGATGAGACAGAGGTCTCAGAAACTCATGTAGCAAATACAATACAAATGGTTATGTAGAGTTAAGAACAGCATTCACAGCCAAAACATAGAAACACCAACAATCAAATGAGATGTAAGGAGATAAGGAAGAGTAGTCAATCAAAATAAAGAGTAAAAATGATAAGAAGGTCAATTAATAATTTCCTACATCGGCACAAATATCCAACAGAGGAACTAGACAGTTTGAAAATGAAAGAGTACGATTGAAGATTAAAAATTAGAAATTAAAAATCAAAAAATTAGAGAATTAAAGATGAAATCACACCAAAGAACTAGGTAGCTACATTATAATAAAACAATAGAGAGCATATAAAATAATACACAATTGAACAATAGAACTAATTAAAACTAAAAGTAAACTTCCCATAAAAGCAAGTCTATAATAGTGGGTTTTTAGTATAAGCACAAAATCATCATGTAGATATAGAAGAATACATAAAGAAGTATTTTGTGTCGGCCACACATGCTCACATGGAATTTGACTCAGTAGCTTTCAGTATATTTATATTTAGTCAGTATTTTGAAAAAAAAATCAACAGGATGAAGGTTTTCTAAGAGAAATGAAAAAAAAAGCTGAGTATAGATTTTCTTTCATTTTCTTGTTATATTTTTAGCTTTGTTTTTCACTCAACCCTACTGATTGTGTTTGTGTTGCAGGTGTGTGTGTGGCAGGAGCTTCAGGCGGTGAGGACAGAAATCTCTGAACTGGAGCAGGAGAAGAGACGCGTCAGTGACACTGTGAAAGCATTAGTGGTGAGTAAACCTCGGTACAACTTTAGTGATCCTTGTTGAAAAATTGCAAGAAATTGCATTTTGCACTGTTGGATCTTAAGAAGGTTCTAAGTAGAGCTTCAAAATACAAAAAGAAGAAATGGGAGCGAGAAGAAAAAAACTGATTAAAAACAACAGTTAAACTGAAATAGGCTGTTCATCAGCTGATCAAAAGTTTAAGACCAGAGCTCAAAAACAAACTGAAACCCCTTCAAAACAGAAATATAAATGTCAAAAAAGGACTCAGTAATGAGTAGCTCCACCGCTCTTGTGGATCACTTCAAAAATTCATTCAGACATGCTCGATGCGAGTGTTTCCAGGAGGCTGGTGGGAACGTTGCTCGAAGTGGTGAAGATGGCTTCACAAAGGGCATCCAGTGTCTGGAAATGATGTCCTTTTTTGTAGACTTCCTGTGCCATCCATCCCCAAATGTTCTCAATTGGATTTAGATGAAGGGAACACACAGGATGGTCCAAAAGAGTGATGCTATTCTGATGGAAGAAGTCCTTTGTTGTGTCGGTGTTGTGAGCTGCAGCTTTGTCCTGTTGAAATACCCAATAATTACTGCACAGATTATTGCTCACTGCAATATCACCACATAGCCAGCCGCCGTTTGACGCCCTGCACAACCTGAAGCTCCACTCATCAGATCCTGATGGAGCCTCCTCCACTGTGCCGCATAGAAAACATCCCCAGTGGATCTCCTTGTCATCCAGTAACGTTGGAAGCCATCAGGACCATCAAGGTTACATTTTTTTCTAGTCAGAGAACAAAACTTTCTTCCACCTTTCAATGTCCTATGTTTGGGGCTCTTTGCAAAGTTCAAACAGGCAGTTTTGTGACATCGAAGGAGATGTAGATGTTGAAGATGTTTTGTTTTTTTTCAAGCCTTTCCCTCACATATGTCGTCTGATGGTTACTGGGCTGCAGTCAGCACCAGTAAGAGCTTTAATCTGGGTTGAGGCTCGTCCTGTGTCCTGATGGACAGCCAATCAGGTCCAGGTCAGAGCTGGTGAAATTTTTTTAGGTCTACCACTTGACTTTTTTGTTCCATAACCCTCAGGATCTTTTAAGAAATTCAGCATGACTGTCTCACTGCGTCCAACCTCAGCAGCGATGGCCTCACTGTGAGAGGCCTTTGCTTATGAGCTCAACAGTGCTACTATGTTCAAAAACAAAAAGCTTTTTAGCCATCAGGAGGTCATGACAGTTAGAATACCTGACAGGAAATGACATGGAATCCATTTTTTGGTGCAGATTTTGGCTTCTAAAGGCTGTGGTTTTCAACGTTTGATCAGCTGACAAAAGCATGTTTGAGTCTAAATGCAGTTTTCAATAAATTATCTGCTCCAATTTTTTTTCTCTTGCTCTCATTTCTTCTTTTTGCATTTTCAACGCAAATTGCAATTTTTCCAACTGGTCTTAAGGTTTTGATCTGGAGTGTACATTCAGTGGACATGAAACAGTTTTCTCTGAATGAACACATTTGTCTAAAATCCCTGTTTTCACTAAAGGTTTGCTCAGTTTGACATTTTGCGTAGTCACATGTTGCAGGTGTGTAAAGCTGCATCCATAAGTCTGACATAAATTATCTTTTCCTCACAGAGCAAGAAGGACAAGAAAGCCCTCGCCAATGTAAGTTCAACTTCAGAACCTCTTATCTTTTATTACTTTGTTCCTGGATCAATCAGCTGTGACACTCGTACTGCCTTGTCTTTGCCCTGTGCTGTAATAAATCACACTTGGAGCCACTTCTGAGTCCTGGTTGTTTGTCCTGCAGGTTCCAGAGTACACCCAGGCGCTGCAGAAAGGTCGAGAGATCCGCACCAGACTCAACCATCTCTACCCCAAAGAGACCGAACTGGATCAGGAACACTACGGCCAAGCGCTCAGGCTGCCCAACACCTCACACCCTGATGTGGTGAGGATTTACTGCACGCTCATGCTTTGTTCTGACAATCCTAGGAGGGACTTTCAAGTCTGTAAGGTTCTGTTTTTCTGTCCTCTCTCAGCCGGTTGGAGATGAAAGCCAGGCGAGGGTGGTGGAGCTTGTCGGACAGAAACCAGGTGACTGATGTGGTGAGAATTGTGGATGAAAAACTTTAATGGTTTACTGTTTTATTTTTAACAAGACTAATTAGAAAATGTGTGCTGTAGAGTTTGACTTCAAGCCCAGAGGCCACATAGAGCTGGGGGAGGAGCTGGGTCTCATCAGGCAGAGGTGAGCACTCTGGATGTTCTTATTAAATATCTGGTCCCCTGGCTGTGCTGTCTGCACTTTGCAATATTTAGTTTCATGTAGGCTACCCTTATTGTCCTAATTTTTACATTTCCTCTGTCCTCTGCTGCAGGCATCTCGCTCACGTCTCAGGCCACAGGTCCTACTATCTGAGAGGAGCAGGAGCCAGACTTCAAATCGCACTCCAGAACTTCGCCCTGGACACAGTGCAGAAACGGGTACGCATGCTTTTTAAAAAATAAAATAAATATGATGCCTCTAAAATTAAAAAGTGTCATTTCATTAGCATGTAGACGACTCCATAATCTCAAGCTTTGTTTTTGACTCCTGCAGGGCTTCATTCCCATGGTTGTACCTGACATGCTGAAGGGGGCAGTGTTTGTAAGTGATGGAACTCTGTGGCACAATAGCAGAATGTTATTTAATGGAAAAAGTGTAATTTGAATGTTCATAAATTACACATTAAGAGTAGTAATGTTGTATTTATTTTTAGTGTGCGTTAATATTGCCTTATATAGTTTATTTTTATTCCGCTATACAGACAGTGCTAAACGGATTTTCATTGTTTTCTTGTAGCAGTAGACATAAAGACCTATTCTATTCTATTCTATTCTAATAGCAAGAAACATGAACAAAATGTTAGCTAGGTTTTGTAATTGTGTGCTCACTTTAAATGGGGTGCAGCTACACAGTGTCACTCTTACTGTTACGTTCCAGGAGGGTTGTGGGATGCAGCCTAACGCCCATCGCTCTCAGGTCTACTCACTGGACCCGGCCCGTTTCCCAGACCTCAACCTGGCTGGGACTGGAGAGGTGGGAGTGGCAGGTGAAACTTTATTGTTATCATCATTACCTTAATACAGTCGTGAGCAAAAGTTTACATACCCTTGCAACGACTATACATGTCATGGCCGTCTTTAGTTTCCAATGACTCCTATAATTCAGAATTCTCTGTGACCAGGTCTGCTAACGAGTGGATCAAATGGGTCCCATTGAAATGGTCTCAGAGGAGTCAGCAGCTGCAGTCAACAGCAGCCACTCATGAGCAGTTAAGAGGTCAAACATTTAATTAACACAACTCTCTACATCACCAAAACTGACAATGCAAGTTACTGCATTTCTATTTTTGACCAGCAGATTGTGTCATATTTCTAAAGACCTATAATAAACCTATGAACGAACCAAAAGGCGTGATTGTTTTTTGTGATAAAGACGCAAAGGTTTCAGTAATTTCACCATAGAAAATACAGACTTATAGGAGTCATCAGAAACTTAAAACGACTAACTGTCAAGTTTATCTATGTGTAGCTGTAAATAAACATATCAAGAGTCCTGTTTCCTGCCAGCAAAATTAGCTGTCATAGTTCCTCATAAGCCCTTTTCAAACTTAAGATGCATAACACCACTGGATTCATTAGTCTGTTAAAGTAACAACATTTTTTCATTCATAAATAGATCACTTTTACATTGAGGTTTCTCATGGCTTCATTCAGACATGCATACCACAGTACTGGAGAGAGCATGTGTGCAATGTGCAAGATTTTACGGTACTTCAGGTGGGATATATTACACAATAATGCACTATTAGGAAAAGACTAAGTCTTAGTCCGCGATGTAACAAATGATTTGTCTCCAGCTAATAAACTGTGACTCTGGGACAGCTCGCCTGTCTGAGGTGAAGAATAAAGAAAAAAAGAAAGTACACAGTGCCGTTTTCTCTTACATCATCATCAATCCTGTTTCCATGTCCGCTGCATTTATAATTATAGGTAATTAATGCAGTTACTTTTGTTGTTCACATGAATAAATGCATCACCTCGACATTCATATGGATCCTGCTTCTGTCTGAAGACAACCTAAACATCAGCTTCTGTTAACTTTTTGTCAAAACCTGGATTGGATTCATTTTTGCCGAGTCTCATTAATCTGATGCATTAAGGTCTCCGTCTTTTTCGCTGTAAAATTGTGTTTTTGTGTACATTTCAGTTTATAATTGATGTGTATTGCAGGGCAAAGTGATTAAGAAAGGTGTTTTATGCTTTTGGCAGGTAAATACTGGTGTTGGATTGTGTGAAAAACCTTCAAATTACTTTACAGAAATCAAAGTATGTTGTGTCTGTCAGCATGTAGCTAAGACGTGTTACCATGCTGAAGGTGATTTGGAAATGTTAGCAGGTCCGACCTAGCAAGACTGAGGTTATGACTTTTTAAGGAAAAGTGCCCAGGATGCTCAGAATATCTTTAAGGCTTTAGTGTGCCATTTTGATCTAAACAATATGAGCCAATCATGTTAGGATCTGTCCGACTCTTTAATAAAACTTGCATTAAATGGACGCATCCATTTGTGTTTGTCTTCTTCAGGGTATTTCATGGATCATGCAGTAAACTGGAAGGACCTGCCCGTCAGGTTAGAAGCACCTCTCACTCCTAGTTTGTTGCAGATAGGGTGTTTGTTGTATTGAAGTAAATAAAACTGACTTGAGCTGTCGTCTCGCTGCAGGACGGCGTGCAGCAGCACCTGCTACAGAGCTGAGACTGACACAGGCAGAGAGACGTGGGGGCTGTACAGGGTTCATCACTTCAATAAGGTCAATAAGACACACGGAAACACTGGAGGTTTTAGTTGGAGGAATGTATATAAATGCAGAAAACACAATTTGTGTGCTTGATGTAAATAATACGTTTTCAGATGTAAATGATGTGCAGGCCTTTAAAATTTGCATATTAACTCAATTTTTATGTTTGCTACAAATCATTTTTGTTTAATCTCAAAAAAAATATCTTCTAAAATTGTGCAAATATTGTAAAACAAGGTTTGTCATCCGCTGTGTGTGAATTTGTGCTCAGGTCGAGATGTTTGGAGTGACAGCAGATGAGACCGGAGAAGAAAGCTCTCAGCTGCTGGAGGAGTTTGTCTCTTTGCAAAAAGAGATGTTTTCTGCACTGGAACTACACTACAGGTCAATAGAAACAGAAACGCACACACAGTCTCTGTTGCACAACGAGGAAAAATGCTTCAATTGCAAAATGGAGACGTGTGCTTCCCCCTGTTGACTCTTAAACAACACCAGCGCCAGCAGTGAGAAATATTAATCTGGAGACATAACAGACACTGTTGATGTTTCCTTGGAGATGTTTGAGCTTTTCCGGCCAAACACACTTGAATAACACTACCGTTTAAAAGTTTGTGGTTGGTCACCCAGGCGATATCATGTTTTCCATGAAAACTATCATATTTGCACAAGGGTTTTCTAATCATCAATGAGCCTTTCAACACCATGAGCTAACACAATGTAGCATTAGAACACAGGAGTGATGGTTGCTGGAAATGTTCCTCTGTACCTCTATGGAGATATTCTATTAAAAATCACACATTTCTAGCTAGAATAGTCATTTACCACATTAAAGTCTAGACTGTATTTCTGACCCCAAACCTTTGAATGGTAGTGTATGACAAAAGAAAAGAAAGAAGGAAAATATTACTTTTGTATTGTGCTGACAGATGAACTGTGTTTCCATCATCATCATTTACACCTGAGCCCATTGGTCATTCAGTGTGTGGGAGAAATATTAACAGTGCACTTATTGAAGCAGACAAACATAGAAACTGTAGAGCTTATACATATTATACATCCATTCATGAATGACAGCAAATCGAGACCAAAGTTGAAACATATTTTTACAATTTCTGCGTCAAAAACTAGACGCATTTAAGTTCCCATGGCAACGCAATACATACAGTGTACAATATTATAGCTCCGCGGCTTCATTCAGCGGTTTTAGTAACGTACAGATCAACATGTTTACGGATAAAACTTTTTCTCTCAGCTGAGAATCTATCACTAAATAAACGTCTGGAAACGCTTTGTTTAAAGGGAGACGCCTCCAACAGTCGATCTAAATCCAAAACTCTGCACAGAAAACGCTCCCGACCGGGTTAGCTCTGCAGCGTATGTTACCATGCAGATGTAGCCAGGTTAAAAGAGGACTGAAAACTCTGACTTTTGGCTCAACATGCCTACTAACCCACTAATCTTGCTTCCTAGTGCAGGCCTCCAGTCCAAAGAAACTCTTCTAGGGCTGAATAACTCGCTGTAAAGAGATTCGAAAACACTCAGACAGCATTAAAGCTGCAAACAACCAACAATGCAACACTCGCTGCAGAAGACTGTGCTGCAGTGGTACTCAGAATTTTAAAAAGTTGTAAATTTTAGTCCTTGAATATAAGCTACCCTGCATTGATTTAAAAATCTAATATTGTCAAGCATTGTTGCCTCCGACAGCATCCTGTGGAACTGTCTGACCAACATAAACACACAATCCAACCTGTTTGTCATTACAAGTCTTTTTCTTTAGGCATGGTTCACCATCTGCACTAGTTTAACAGTTAATGCCCAATTAAACCCTTAAGAAAGCTTCTGTTTTGTTATTGTTGAGCAGCTGGTCCTCACTTTTTGCTTACAGTGTCTACAATATGTTAAAGATAACAGCCTTGTTAGTGGTGCTTCTCTTCTGTTGGATCTTACCTTGAATTTTTGTAGACACAGTTTAAAAACGCAAGTCATCCATAAATATTAATGCCACTTATGGTTAGTTTAAAGAAACACAAACACACCGGAGCTCTTTCTCCCCTAGGATGTAGTTTTTTTTAACCCTACTTACAGTTTTACACATTCAGTTATGAGGTCATTTTGTGCTTTAGCTTTCGTTTCTTTCTTTATTTTGATGGCGCAGTGCATATTAATGAACGTACAGTCTCATAAGTTTACACAAGGTTGCAGTAAATAAGCGGATTTAGCCCAATTTCCATCAGTTGTCCCAGACATAAAAGAAAAACATACAGAGTTACAAGCATATAAAAACAACATAGTAAAACAAAGACAGTGATAATAAATGAATTCTTGCTGGGTCATTTTTTTAAAGTGCTTTCTAGTCATAAAGTGCTGATATACTGCTGCTTTCTGTTAAAACTGACAAAGGTGGAGCTTTCTCTGATAGCTAGAGGTGAAGTATTCCAGTTTGTGCAGCCTTTAATAGATGAGACGTTCTGTTCCTCGTGTTTAAAGCTTTTGTTTATTTTCCTTCAGAGTGCTGGACATGCCCACTCAGGAACTGGGACCTCCCGCTCACAGAAAGTACGACATTGAAGCCTGGATGCCTGGAAGGAACAGCTATGGAGAGGTCTTTTACCCTCTTACCTTATCTGCACTTCATAATTCAGAAGCATAGGAAGTAACTGAAGTTAAACTGATGATCTGCTGAGTGGCTCAAAAACACGCCTTCACTCTGCAGTCAGTGGAGACTCTCCTTATTGTGCAGCGATATGCAAGTAAATCAACCCTCGGGCGTTCTTCTCTGTATGCGTCAGATTTCCAGTGGGTCCAACTGTACCGACTACCAGAGCCGACGCCTCAACATCCTGTATGAGCGAGAGGACGGCAGTCTGCAGTACGCCCACACAGTAAGGCTGCAGATGAGGCCACACTGCTGGACACTCCTGCTGCTTTACATTACGGCTGCCGGCACCCCCACAATGCATGTTGAGGGGTTTTTTTTGTCTTATTTGTAGGTGAATGCTACAGCGTGTGCCATCCCTCGAACCATCATCGCCATCCTGGAGACTCACCAGACCAAAGTAAGACAACAGCATTACTGCAATAGATATCACAAGGATCCAGAAGTAACACTTGTCTGATGCTGAATAGATATTCTAATCTTTAAACATGCTGCAGTTAAAACAAAAACCAGACTGTGTGCTTTGAAAGACATTCTTTTAATGTGTAAAAATGTTAGCCCGCTTTTCAAAATAGATTCATTCCTCTCAGGCGTAAACTAACCGTGACGTCACCCGTTGGTTTCAACGCCGAGAAAATGAAGCCCGGATTTTGCTACTTCCTGGTCGCCGTTTTGGATTTTTTGGAGCCAGTGACGTAAAAAGCGTCAAACAGACTGGACCGGGGAGCAACTAGGGGCAGGATTGGCTGAGGATTCTCTTATCCCACCCACATTTTACCGCAGAGACTTCTGTTGCTGTCTATCAAGTATAGCCACGCCCCCTGGCTCCGCCAACTTTAACGATTTATTTAAAATTCAGTATTGATTTATTTTAAGATCGGCCACCTGATCTCTCATTTTGACCATGAAAACTAACGGGAAAAAAATCCTGAGCTGTAGAAAATCAGTCTATCAAATTTTATTTTTTCCAAAAATGAATTGGGGTCTATGGAGCAAAAGCTTTTTGGAGCCAACCCTAGCGGACGGCGTGATATTGCAAGTTTTTTACACTTCCGGGTTGGCTTCAATTCTGGAGCCAGA
This sequence comes from Acanthochromis polyacanthus, assembly GCF_021347895.1. Taxonomy (NCBI): domain Eukaryota; kingdom Metazoa; phylum Chordata; class Actinopteri; family Pomacentridae; genus Acanthochromis; species Acanthochromis polyacanthus. The sequence goes on along the minus strand of NC_067125.1, from coordinate 10,313,069 downwards.
TGCTACGTCCATCTTTATATACAGTCTATGATTCCTCTCTCTTTATCTCTTCCTCTGTGCCTCTCACTGTGTTCAGTGTCTAATATTTGTGGTGGCTCCCCCTTGTGACTGTTGTCGTTTATATTGCCTTTATGCTAATTGTAATTCATCGTAGTTTAATTGCTGAAATAACCGTATAAAAACAACTCTGCAGTTTCCATCATACAGCCAAACAATTTCACATTTTAATAAGGCAGAGGAGCTGAGAAATTAAGGAGCATATTTAACAATGAGTCAAAGATTCCTTCATCGTTCTCAAACTTATTTTGCACGGAACTTAATGAGCCACAATCAAGATTATTTTGATAGATCTTTTCACGTAGCAACAGTTAAGACATAATCACAAATCAAACATGAGCGTCTGCATCATTGTTGCTGAAAGTCTCCTTTTCTGCTCAACATTTTACTGCTTTTTTACAACAATAAACTGCAGCTTTTCCAAAATTCTCTGTTGTAGACACTAGGTCTAAATGTAGCAGAAGTTATGTGTTTTAAAATGAAAAGTGTGAAGCAGCTTTAGAGGCACAACCTTAACCACGGTAGCATATGCTTGGTTACTGGGAACAGCTCAGAGCAAATACAGATGAAAACAAATCACTGTACTTTTATCATTTTACTGTACCAGCTGCAAAAAGTGCTTCAGCCCTCAGTTTTTGTCTGCATTTCTGAGATAGTGGACTACAGACAACAAAATGCACAGCAAGAAACAAACAAAAAAGCAAACAATGTGTACCTCAATATCCATCACCTCATGTCACTTCTCAGGGCAGGCCTCATCAATAACATGAATTCATTATTTTGGTAGTTACTGCTTTTGTTTTCTTGCTGCAGGGCTGCAGTCATTATGATGCCTCTGCTGCTGACAGCTGAGTGAGAGCTGATTAAGTTGTTAAATGGTCCTGTTCTCTCTCCGCCTTAGTGCTGGTCTTATCGTTGTCATAATCCTTCACGTGACTAACCTTCAGATGCCTGACGCGGTTGGAGGTGTTAAATGTTCAATTTTTTTCATCTTAGAGGGATTTCCTCAGAACACACGCTGTAAATTGCAAATTTCTTGCCTTTTCAGACACCTCGTGAAATCAGCGAAACCATTTTCGCTGCACACACAGACAACATGGTAGAAGTCTATGGCTGGGAATAGAGAAATTGTCTGGCGTGCTTCATGAGCTCATCTGCCTTTATAAAGACCACCAGTCAAAGTATTTAGAGCACAGATCAGTTATTCATGCTCAGACCACCTTTAGTAACAGCTCACTAATCCACCAGTTTAAAAAAAAAAAAATGCACCCAAATAAATGCTGAGAAACTAAATGTTTTCAAGTCTCTTCACATTTCTTCTAAGTGAAAAGTTTCTTTCTCAACATGTTTGTTAAAGACATTCTTAAACTTACCTTGTAGGTTATTGCAGTGTTACTGATAATAATCTTTCTTTCTCTACTTTTGTCCTTTTCCCCTCTTCCTCCTTCCTCTCCATGTCTCCAGGAGGGATCAGTGCGTGTCCCCCAGCCCTGCGGCCTTACCTGGGTCTGGAAGTGATTGAGAAGCCAAAGTACACTCCACTGAAATACATTGGACCCAACCAGTACAGTCGACCACCCAGACCTGCTCCTAAAACCGGATAATAGAAGTGGAGCGAAGCTCACATTTAAAAACGAGGGAAAAAATAATACTTGCGTCTACATTAAACACAATCTGAGTTTTTGAGTTCAGTATGAATTGAGGGCGTTGGTGCTTTGAAAAAAAGATTAGACCACAATGCAGCAGTTTATTGTAAATATATCTATGTTGTCTTTGGTCACATGCCATGAGATCATGAACGTATGCCTGAGTGTTGTATGGATTATTACAAGAATCACAATAAGAGAAAGAGTTAAACTTTTGTATCATGTAATTTTTTTACTAGTTATATTTTTCACAGGCCCAATACTTATTTTATATATATATATATATATATATAAGTATTAAAATGTAGTTAAAATGTCTCATCCCACTGGATTTAAGATAAATTCACTTAACAAGTGACATTTCAGCAAGATGGAGGGACTTGTTTTCAGACAATGCATCTTAAATATCTTGTTAAGTCAAACAATCTTTAAGTCATCTTGTTTTGAGATGAATTTCACAAGAAAGTTAAAAATAAGTTTAACCTTAATGTCCTGCAGGTCAAAATGACCCAGTTTAAAGTTTAAAAATGTGGAATATGTATATATACAAACAACACTTTTGTTTTTGCTCCCATTTTTTATGAGAAACTCAAAGATGTAAAACTTTTTCCACATACACAATATCACCATTTCTCTCAAATATTGTTCACAAATCTGTCTAAGTCTGTGATAGTGAGCACTTCTCCTTTGCTGAGATAATCCATCCCACCTCACAGGTGTGTCATATCAAGATGCTGATTAGACACCATGATTAGTGCACAGGTGATATTGTGTATGTGGAAAAAGTTTTAGATCTTTGAGTTCATCTCATAAAAAATGGGAGCAAAAACAAAAGTGTTGCGTTTATATTTTTGTTGAGTGTATATATATATATATATATATATATATATATATATATATATACATTTTAAAATTTTTTGTGGAAATTTTTGACAATTTTTTGGTGGAAAAAAAAATGTCAAGGAAAAATGTTTCTTTAAGAACATTCAGGGAAAAAAATAAACCAAAATCCAGCGAATTTTGCTGGATTTTGGTTTATTTTTTTCCCCGAATGTTCTTAAATAAAATATTTAAAGTTTTAACAATATAGATGCAATCACTTTAGATATTTTTAGGATTTTTTTGAAAGATTTTTATTCATTTTTTGAAAATATTTACAATTTTTAGATTTTTTAAAATTTTTATTTCTTGCCAAATTTGGAATTTTTTTAAAATAAAACTTTTAAGGGAAACTTTTATGGAATTTACTTCTTGAAGATTTTGCAAATTGTTATCAATTTGGGGGATTTTTGCTGAATTGTTTAGATTTTTTTTCAGACAATAGAACAATGTTTTTTGGTGCCATAAATGAGGACAGCAGGAGGGTTAAGGCACCTAAGCTTGACAATCTTGGTAAAATGCAGCTTAAAATAAGTTTTCCAAGCTAATTTTAAGATCTCAATATTCTAAATATCTCATCTTATTTCAAGAAATCTCACCAAGCCATTTTTCATTTGTTCTATTGGCAGATTTTTTTTTTCACTTAGTTCAAAGTAAAAGTTCTTTGAAATAAGTCATTTTTTCTTGTTTTGAGAGGGGCATGTTTTTCCAGTGTAGAGAGGCTTATGCTTTGGAATTTAAATAGAACACAGGTTTATTTATTCTGAGTTTGACGCAAAGCAATATTTTGTTAACATACAGAGTAGTAGAGGAGGACAGTCTGACTGTGGCACCGGGCTGGGCTCAGTCACCTGACACCACACACACACACACACACACACACACACACACACACACACACACACACACACACACACACACACACACACACACACACACACGGACACACACAGGGCTCGGCTCCACCTCGCTCGGCGGGTGTGTGAAGAGGATCCAGCCCGTTATTTCAAGGTTATCTCCTGCAGGAGCCTCACTGCTCGGATCCTATGGGAATTCTGATAACCGCGATCCTTCTCTGGGCTGCCGTCGGAGGTAAGTGTTCACCTCATCCATCAATCAGCTACAGTCTGTGTGTGTGTGTTTGTGTGTGTGTGTGTGGTGGGCGCTTAGTGTGAACTGAAGGTAGAAAATGCGGGTAAGCTTCCATGTGTCAGCAGACTGCACCGGAGATCAGCCTCATGATGGAGCTGCTGCCTCAGCTCTTTATTCTGTGTCGACATGGATCCAGCCTTATAAGAAAACAAAGACGTTTTAATAGCAGTATACATGCAGCGGACAGACTGTGGACGGTATCCTTGCGGTAAAAGCCTCCGGGGTTTAACACTAATAGGCTAAACAGGAGCGCAGTTACATAATTTGTTCTGCGCCCTCCTTCCCGCTCCTGTGCGCCAGACGCACGATGCCGCCGCTGGCTGCTTCACAGATATTTACATACAGAAAATCATTCTACTGTCTAGTCCTCCAGCTAACCCACTTAAACAACAGAAACGCGCATTTGAAAGCTCCGCACAGGTGAGCGGATCAGCGCACATGTGCGCCTGCTGCGTGCCGACACGCGCCATCCGCTGTGAGAGCCCCAGTAATCAGTTAAAACAAGTGGATCTGACTGCAGGGGGGAGGCATAGAGGGGGACGTCTGCCTCCCACACACATGAACACAGCGTTACTATTAGGATGCGCTGTTCGGGCAGTGATGAGCAGAACAGTCGATAACCCAAATAGAGCAGAGTGGAAACTGTCTGTGGGCTGAACTTGTGTCGCAGTGTGTTCCAGAGAGATCAGAGTCGTTCACTGTTTATATCACACGGACAACATGAAAGAGCTCTGGGGATTTTCATAAACTGCTATGAAATTGTGTCCTCATAGACGCAAAAAAGCAGACGGAGGGATCAAATTGTTGCATGAAAGTGCTCCAGACTGCAGAAAATCAAGACTTTGGTGCTTTGAAGTTCCTGGAGCAGAATCACTGACCGTGTTCCCCAGAGTTCAGATGTAACCTGCACCCAAAAGCAACCCCACTGTAACAGAATACATCTAAATCTGTATTTTAAAAAAAGGTGTCTGTTCCTATTATTAACGTCCTCAAACTGTAAATAACATCCACATCAGAAATCTGTGTTTATACAAATAGTTTTTTGTTCCTTTGCATAGTATGACTATAAAAATTACACTATTGTATTCAGATTGGCTTAAAAATATTATTAATTTACAGCTAAATTACATTATGTTCACATTTTTACAGGTTTGAAAGCTACAGCAGCCCACTGTGGTTTTAACATACATTTTCAGGCGGACTTGCTGACAGATTTTCACCTTTTATTAACAGATTTTTTTTCATAGTTTACATGAAACTGAAGGAATGCAATACACTTTTAATAAACACCAGAGGTCAGACAGGCTTCATTACATTATAAACTCTATTTCTCCTCCCTCAGCCACTCTACTTTTGACACATGTGGCTCTACTTTTCAGTCAATACAACAGTCTGAGGCTGAATTAGCCCCCTTTGATTTGGACACATGGTTCTTCATTTCTAAGCTCGAGTTGACTCCATGGGAGGCAGGACAAGCCAATAAAGTCAGATCATGGTGTTAATTGCGGGGCCGGGGTGTCCCAGCTTAGGACCCACACACACACATGCACACTCACTCCTCCTCACATGGACATGCAGAGCTTTAGCTGTAGGCAGCGCACGTGTCCATGCAGGGGGTTCACCACTGGCCAAAGGTATCAATTAGTCCTATTTATGCAGCTCTGTGTTGATCCAGCCGTATGCTGACACCGACCTCAGAGTTCAGATAAAACTCTTGTTGCTTTGTAGATGCAGCATCCACTCTGGAGCACATTTAGTTGTAAAATTGGGTGCAAGACTTAAGGCCATGTTCCAGAAAGCTGATTTTAATAAAGGAAAAAGCACGCAGGTTTTGGAAAATGTCCAATATGTTTAACTGATACACATAAAGAGGTTAGATCAGAGGTGTCAAGTTCAGTTTGGTTCAGGTTCCACATTCAGCCCAATTTGATCTCCAGTGACCAGTAAAATCACAGAACAATAACCTATCAATAAGCACAGCTCCTAATATTATCTTGGTTTTAGTGCAAAAAAGTACATTCTGAAAATGTTCACATTTAAGGAATTATCTTTTTACAAAACATCATGGACAACCTGAAAGATGCAACCTGAAAAACACAAAAAACAGCAAAAACAAGACACAAAGGGGCAAAAACGAGACAAAAAAATGAATAAAGCACAACACAAAATGACAAAATCACAAGCGAGACAAATAGGGAAACAAAATGACAAAACCGAGAAACAAGATGACAAAATTCTGACAAAAAAGTCAAAAACAACAGAAAAAGACAAAATATTGGAAAACATGAGACACAAAGAGACAAAAAAAACGCACAAACGACACAAGCGAGACAAAAAAACAACAATTAAAGCAAAACACAAAGTGACAAAAATAAGACAAAAAACACAAGTGAGACCGAAAAGAAACACAAAAAGACAAATACGAGAAACAAAATGACAAAAACATTAGACGAAAAAGGCAAAAAACAACAAAAACAGGGCAAAATATTACAAAAATGAGACATAAAACGTCAAAAGAACAATGAGTAATGTAATATTTCACTTTACGATCAAAGCAACTTGTCGTGGTCTAGAAATTATTTTAAATTTAGAGTTTTACTACTTTACAATCTGCAGTTGATGTCTTCTCTGGAATTTTTACACTTTACAAAGTCGTCCTACGGGCCGGATTAGACCCTCTGGTGGGCCGGTTTTGACCCTCGGGCCGCATGTTTGACACCCCTGGGCTAGATGAAGAGCTTCAAGTGATTGTTTAAATAAATAAAATCATGAGAAATAGTTGTTAGCAGTTCATTCCATCCATCTTTCTATGAGTCTGCAGTTTAAAAACATATAAAATATTCTTCCTTTCTTTATCATTTTGATGGTGACAGAACACAGAGAAGCCTCTAAACTGAAAGTGAAGCTGGCTGACATTTAGATTCACCAGTGAATGAAGGTGCAGTAACTGAGCAGCATCATTTCTTGGGCCTCGGTACACAATAAAGGAAAAGGTTGCTGGGTGCAGGGTGAACATGGATCGTAATCTATCCTGACATTTAGGTTCTCATTTGATTCCATGTATCTCCGTGAGAAAAGGCCTCGATGGAGCTGCTTAGTGTGCCTTTAACGACGTCCTGGCAGGCGTGGGGTTGGTAACTGATTTAGCTCCGGAGAGAAACTACCGGTGAGCTAAAGCTTCTGGGAATGTCTGCATCCGAGAGAGAGAGAGAGGGATAGAGGGACAGGGGTTAAGCTTCTTTGCTGTGTCACTTTACCAAGGTAACTGTGCTCACCTTAATGAGGGAACAGCTCCACCCACGCCTGAGCAGCACCAACCTCTGCGCAGTAAACAAACCAGTTCATCCGTAACAGAGCAGCTTTACTGCTACAGAAATGTTGAACTGATTCTGATTTATTTTGTCACTCACTCTCCCCTCATTGTTTTGTATCTCAGTGGGAAGCCGGCCAGTTACCTCCCCCCTTAATGATGCAAAGGTCAGAAACAATTCCTTTCTCTTTCATCTCCAATTCACATTATTATATATACATGTCTGGATGCATATTTTATGGCTCAGCAGCTAACTGTGTGTGTGTTTTTAGGTTGAATGTATTATTCAGGAGACACTGAATGAAGATGGGTCGCAGCATGAGTGTGGCCCACAACTAGCAGGTAACATCCCTCACAGAACAGCACAGTGTTTGGAGCTGGAAGAATCAGACAACGGGACCACTGGGAATTTGATTATAGGCAATTTTCTTGGTAATATTTTCAGTTTTTGCTCTGCCAAGGAACGTGGCAGAGTTATGTGACGATCGGCATACGTTTGTCTGTTTGTCTGTCTGTTAGCAACATTACTCAAAAACGGACCAACAGATTTGGATGAAATTTTCAGGGAAGGTCAGAAATGACACAAGGACCAAGTGATTAGATTTTAGCAGTGATACAGCTTATAGTCTGGATCCACAGATTTGTTAAAGATTTCTGTATCATTGCGAGATAGCGGCATGGTGTCACTGTAACCATGACAACAAGTGAACAGTATGTCAGCTGCCTGCTGGCAATCACATGATTGTGATCCTACTACAAATCCCCCACTGTGGACTTATCAGGACTTATCCATCAGAAATGATACAAGGAACAGTTGATTAAATTGTGGGGGTGTTTCTGAGTCCCATCAAATCCCGACGCCTGCTACATATTTAGGTCACACGATTCGGTATCTGTACATAATGTATGCATGCACAACACATGCCTGTGCTCAGCTTAAGGTAGTTTTATTATTAAAGATTTCATTCATTGAAAATGATACAAAGACTGAGCAGAATTGGCACAGTGCTGCACTCTTTGAGTGAACGCCAATGTTCACCAAATCTTTTATTTCCTCTTTGTTTAGTTTGGAAGTTTGAAGTAGAGACCCTTTTTGCTACCAGAGTAGAAAGAGTTTTAATTTGATTTCATTTATTTAATAATGAAGGTCTATTTTCAATATTAAAAGTAAATGTGATGCCATTTGATTGCTGAGGCTTATTTTCATCCCCTGGCTGCTCACTATTAATACTTCTACACTAAACAAATTAGACAAAACGCTTATTATAAATGACACACAAATACAAAATGCACACTCAAACCTTTCCAACATCATGCATGTGTAAGACAAATTAGAAACCAGCATATCTGAGTTTCAAGCAAAAATGGTTCCAAAGTTGAGTAGTTTTTAGCAGATTTTTCTATTTACCTTTAAAGCTGGTAATTTGAAGTGCCAATAGAAGATGTTTTTGCTTCATTTGCAGCATTTATCACTTGTTCAAACCTGTGATGAGTGTTTCGACACTTCTCTTTTCTAAAAAACCTGTCTGCATGTACAGAAAGACACTCTGCTGGTATTCTGGGCTTTGTTTTTGGTGGCCTGTTGTTCTGAGCTTTATGTTTCCTTCTTGTTGCAGAGGAACTTGATGAAGTGCAAAGACATCAGGGTCTTCTGAGGGAGCTGCAGAAGCTGGCCGATGACGGTGCGCACAAACTCACACTGACACACTGCGGTGTTTTTTAGACACATCACTGCTAGAATACATGAACCCTCAGATCTGATGTGTTATTTGTGCATATTACCGACTTTTGTAATCTGACATTTGCAGAGAGAGAAAGGGAACAAGATGATGAAAGGGAACACGACGATGAAAGGGAGCGATATGAATACAACCTGGCCGACGATGAGAGCGACTTTGAGCAGAGGGATGAGGAGGAGAAAGACGAGAAGGATGTGAGCGACACTGATAAAAAGACAGAAGGAAAAGAAGAAGAAGATGAGGAGGAGACAGAAGATGATGACACCAAGGACAAGATGACTGAGGAGCCGAGGATTGAAGACAGAATTGATGCCGAGGACGAAAGAGCGAAGGAGCTTGAGGAGCTGCTGGCCGAGGAGATCACCAAGAAAGGAAAAGAGGAGAGGAATGATGAGGAGCTCAAAGAACTGCTGAAAGAGCTGAAGAAGAAGCGATATGAAGCGGTGAAGGAGAGGAAGACCCAGAAAGTCTCTGAGAGTGAGCAGAAGGAGGAGGTGGAGGAGAAGAGCAAAAAGCAGGAGAAAAAGAAGGCTGGAGGAAAGGTGGAGGACTTGGAGAAGCAGAGGATCGAGGAGAGGAGGAAGAACGAGGTGGAGCTGATGGTGGAGAAGGAGAAGGTGGAGAAGGAGCTGAAGGAGCTGGACAGCAAGAACAAGCCGGAGCAGGAGAGGGAGAGGAAGGAGAAGCAGGAGGAGCTGGACGAACTGGTCAAGAAGATGAAACGAGTGAAGGAGGAGGAGGACCAGGAGGTGCAAGGAGGAGGGAAGAAAGAGGACGGCGAAGGTGAGAAGAAGGAGGAGGACAAGACCGAGAAGAAGGAGGAGGAGGGCGATGGAGAGAAGGAACCTGATGAGAAGGCAGAAAATGAAGTGAAGAAGAAGGAAGAAGCAGCGGTGGAGGTGAAGGAGCCGCTGCAGAAGAGAGTGATGGAGAAAGCTAGCGATGAAGCCACACGGCAGTTTGAGAGGGAGAGATACAAGGATGAGGAGGAGGAGGAGGAGGAGGAGGAGGAAAATGGGGCGGATGAGGAAGACGAGGATGAATATGTCAAAGAGGATGAGGAGGGACAGGAGGATGAAGATAACGAGGAGGGGGATGCTGAGGAAGATGAGGGAGAGGTAAGTTAGAGCAAATAAAGAGTGAATTTAGACGCTGAAACTCCAGAAAGTCAAACATTCACATAATGCTTACTGGATATCAAACATATTTTATCATCACATTGTGCTACTTTTTTCTTGCTTACTTGGTTTTGTTTTCTATTCAGGGGTTGCCTATTGTACAACTAAATAAATAAGACATAAATACATGTACACGAGTACATATATAATATACATACAGCAGAAGAAGACAAAATTTCCGGGAATAAAGAAGTAACAACTTTGTGTCTTGAACATCGAAGCAGCGTCCATGTCCTGTCATACATTAAGATCGTATGTAGTTAAGGGTCTCAATAGATACTGTAGAATGAAAATCAGCTTTATTGGTTGTTGATACACATACAAGAAGTTAGTGTTTTGCTTGCTCTGAAAATTCTTACTGAAAAACACACATGCATTTAAACAAGGGCAAGAGAGAAAGGAGCGTTCAAATTTTTGTTCAGCTAAAGGGCTTGTCTGAAGTGAACCAGGGTTTAGTGTAAATCGTGCAGAAACTTTCACTAATAAACAACATTTTCTTGAAATTTATTGGCCATATTGGAATATTAGGGAATGGGTGGCCAATTGGTATCTCTTTTTTTGAAAAGCATGAATGAAGTTGAGGTAACTTTTAACTTTTAGGAACAGCACACTCAATAAATTCCTGGAAATTCCAACATTGAAAACCCAGTGGTTAAAAAAAGAGTAGCAGGAGTGCACAGTGGATTGGTGGTTAGCACTTTGGTCTTGTAGCTAGAAGATCCCCGGTTCTTGTCCCAGCTTTCCCGTGATCTTTCTGCATGGAGTTTGTATGTTCTCCCTGTACATGTGTGGGTTTTCTCTGGCTTCCTCCCACTGTCCAAAAACATGCTGAGGTTAATTGATTACTCTAAATTGTCTGTAGGTGTGAATGTGAGTGTGATTGTTTGTCTGTATATGTGGCCCTGTGACAGATTGCCGACCTATCCAGGGTGTCTCCTGCCTTCGCCCGAGTCTGCTGAGATAGACTCCAGCACTCCCCGCAACCCTAGTGAGGATAAAGCAATGTATAGAGAATGGATGGATGGATGTTTGTCTCTATAGGTAGCCCTGTGATAGACTGGTCCTGCCTTCACCTTAAGTCATCTGGGATAGACTCCAGCCCCCCACAACCCTAATGAGGATTAAGCGTTGTATAGACGATGGATGGATGGATAATTTATAGCCGCCAGGGCAACAAACATGCTAACATTTTGGCCTAGCAGTCGTCATCAGAGTATGAAAGACAGTGAAGATCGTGTCATTTATATGCGGGAGTCGACAGCTGATTGGCTTAAAGGGTCACATGGTAATTATACATCTCACCCTAGGGCTGTCATAATTGTTCACCTGCTCTTAGTCTGTCATGTTAGCAGAAAGATGTATATGAGACCTCAGGAAGGCAATTACTGTGTGAGCAGCAGGTGATTTGTCATCTTAGCAGGGAGGATGATCCAATAGGAGCACTGGCTGCTTCCAGCACACACAGGGAGGATTAACAAGGGTGATGCATTTTGGTCATTTTGCTAACAAGGGGGATGACATCCTCCTGTATTCACCTACTGCATTGCCCTCTGGACAAATCACCCACCAGCTCCTTCACATGAATGCCATCTGATTTCTTTCATGCTCTGATGAAGGCCACAAGGATGGAATCCGAGCATGTTTGTTAAGATGGCTGGTATAAACTAGTGAAACTGTAAGAAGTTAACTATGTCCTGAAGCAGTTTGTGTGCCACTTTTTTAACCTTTGGCTAGTCAACCTTGCAATTTTATGTGTTTGGTTTAGCGTCACAGGCTGCATCCTGTTACAGATCTAAATCACTGGAAATGTTGGAGGAAATGCAGTGACACTGGGTTTTAGGGACGGGAAGGGATGGGATATAGACAACTTTGGTACACGTTTGCAAGTACCAAAGACCAACACCATGAAGCAGCGGAAGCTCAGTGAACATCCAGTGTCTTTTGGAGAAGTTTAACGCTGAATAATAAAGGGAGACATTCTTTCTTTTAGCTGTTGGATGCATTCGATAATCAGACCTTGGAGGTGCTGTGACCGCCTCATCTCATCCTCTCATTCATTCTGTCCACAGGAGCTGCTGGAGATCGAAGCAGAGTTGCGTAAAGTTGCTGCAGAGCTGAGGGAGCTTCGTAGAGGATAAGACACACAAACACCCACTGACGCACACACACACACAACAGACTGACAAAGCCCTTTGTTGCATTCACAGTCACACATTCAGCTCACACATTTTCCATTTAACAGCCTTCAATTCCCTTGAGCACTCAGAGAAATGTCTTTAGATGTGAATCTGTAAATGGACATTTGTAGAAACTGTACATACTGTTGTCTCATTTCTACTTTTAGATTTCCTGGAAAAGGCTGTCATTGTATTTGAACGCACATTTGCACTGAGGGAAAAGAGACGCAGTTTTCCAGAGAATCTGAAAGCTCGTGATCATCACTGGTGTCCCTGTCTGAGTACCTGTAAATGCTGTTTGTAAGGTTCGACAGGTGATTTCACTTTAGTTGTAATGGATGCAACGCATTCAGCACTTTGATTCAAATGTTAGTTTGATTGTAGAGTCATGACTACTGATAACCAGAGCTTCTTTTCCCTGGAGGTCTCATCTTTGATGGCGTGTTCTTGAAGGGAAAATCAGGCTTCATACAATAAGTAATAAGTGTATTTTAATATATATTTTGTGCAATAATTGATAACTATGTGTAAGCTGTTCCGACTGTTAACAATACGTATTACTGATATTTCTACACAGGAGTAAGTCATTATTTCCTCTTCATTTCCTTGACGATAAAGTAGAAACAGGGATTGTGTTTCATTTGGCTCACGCACTGTTAAAACCAGACTGTTTGTGACGAACCCAGGTGACACGAGCAAAAAATAAAAAATTGTAACTCTGCACACCTACACGTACATCAGGTGTTCAGGTTGTCTTCTGGTTGGTTGTGGCGACAGGATGCGATGTACTTAGAGCTTACAAGGTCTAAAAGTGTCACTTCGGGTTCTCAGCCAGCTTTGCACTCTTATCTTAACAAGCCAAGGAGGAGCGGAGGGAAGGAGGAGGGAGACACTAAAGCCATTTGTTGTCTTTTGGTAACAGCAGCACTGACAGTAACGCTGATAAATGCTCAGTCGTGCTCCATCACAGTTTTCATTGCTGTCCAGTCATTTGTGTAAATACCACATTTGAAGTCTGTAAGCCAAGGTCATAGGAAATATGAAGCAACAGCGCCCCCAAGAGGACACCGGGTAGACGTGCACACGGTGCAGGATTAACAGGGTGACTACTAGAGGCCCACTAACCGCAATAAATACCACAATATAGACTACAGCACATGAGAATGCAATAATTAGCCAAATAATGAATTTCATGTATTTTAACATGTAATCAAAGTGCATCATACAGTACTCATATAGCAAATATAATCTCTCTTTTTTCTACACAGCCAAGATTTACAACACATTTATGTACTCCGACACTGGCCAAGCAGCCGGTGGACTTGTTAAACACGTAGTGATAAAATATATTATCAGTCAGCGCTGAGGAGCTCATTACTGTCTGTTCCAAAGAGGAGATGTTTGTTCACTTAAATTAAAAATGAATGTACTGTAGTTTTGTTTTTCTATAGAAGTGCAAAAATGTTTCCACAAAATTGATCTGACAAACCAGCAAACAAAGCTGTGGGAAACGTCTGTGGTGGGGGTGACATACTGGGCATAGAAGACAGTTCAAACACCTGGGGGGAAAAAATGATCAGAAAAACATCATTTGTAATATTACCGGCCAATCAGAGTGCTGTATTTTGTGCCTGCTGTATCTTCTTCTATGCTACCTGTCAATCAATAAATGGAAAGTGTATCAGACCACCTTGTGTTGCCTCGTTTGTCTGTCGACTAAAACAGAGCAGGAGAAGTTAGCAGCCAGAAGTTATTATAAAGTTTAGCATCAAGTTTACCAGTTACAACTACTGAAGCAAAAGAGCTGAGTTTGGTCCAACAAAACAGTAAAAACATTTGTTCTAATGAATGTTGTTTGTCCTCTGATCAAACACTGACAGAAGGACCTGCAGTCTGTGCTGACTAAACAGATCCGGTGGCCTGAGGTCCAGCAGAGGAGTGTTTGTCCAACACTGATTTGATGTGGCTGAGCAGCGAGGAGAAAAACTGGGGAACGCCCTCGTAACCTGACAGAGAGAAGAGTGTGTCAGGACATCGCTGTGTCTTTCTGTGTGTCGCTGAGTGCAGCTGCAGTACCTGGGAAGATGTTGATGTCGATGACGGTGAGCGTGTGCGTGTGGATGTTGATGATGATGTCCACACCAAACAGGGCCATGCCCAGCTGAGCTCGGAGCTCCCGGACCAGGGCAGCCACAGCTTCAAAGCTGGGCGGAGGCAGGCACGGCATCTCCTCATCCAGCTTCCAAAATACGAGGAAATAGAGACATTTTCAGCGAATTTCAACCCACTGAGGATGCATATCTAAAAAAAGCAACCACATACAAAGCACTGAATGTGCATTTCTTGGACCAGTGGTGCCTCTAAGGGGAGGCGACAGAGATCATTCACTGAAACTCCAGTGTCCACTGTTTCAGTGAATGCAAATACAGTTTCTGAGTGCAATGAAAGTAGAATTAGATGATTCTAACCACTATGTGTCACATAGAGTGGAAAACTGTACCATAGTTCATGTGTCCTTACTTTATGGAGGCACACAACTAAACTACAAAACGTTTAATTTGTTGCTTCCAGTTGTTTGTAGGAATCTTTCCTCTGAGTTTATTAAATACCTGCAGCATCAAACTGCAGCAGGATATATATGAACATCTCCAAAACAAGAGAGGATGCAGTGGTAATTTTATTATTTGCTAATAATTCTAATTTATCCCTGATGTGGAAACAGGACCAATCAGAATGTAACAGAAAATAATTTATTTTTCCATTTTCAGAGCAGAATATCTGCAGCAGTGACATTAATATTCATATAAAATAAACTACCAAAATATTACCAAAGTTAGCCTAGCAACATTAAAACATATTTGTGCTATGACTTGCTGTAATTAGACAAACTATTATTACACATGGACATGAACAACTATCCATGTTGAAAACTTAAATACACTATGAATGTCTTGCCTGTGGGTAAAAAAAAATTCCCTTCAAAAGACTATTCTGAACTGTGATCCTATAAAAAATCTAAATATTACCTGTACCTGTATTAATGCACATCAGATAATTAGTAACATTAAAGGCATTAGAGGAGATTTAATTTCCTACGACTTTGAACGTAGCATGCGCATGCGCACATACAACCTCTCCCTCACCCCCCCTCTAACCTCCCCCCTCTTAACATGTACGAAGAAACGCCCCCCTCCAGAAACTTGCGTAGCACTCGTGAAGTTGTCTTTTACGGCTGGGTCCCCCTGGATCTTTATCTGCCATTATGTAAAAAAAAGATGACAAAACAAGTCGCCAGCTAACTACGAAGCTATACCAAAGCAACACATACAGAAAACACGTAAGTCCAAGGCGTACGTAATCTACGTAACTAGGCCTGAGCCGGAAAATTTTTGATTGACAGGAAAGGGAGCAAATCAAACGCCTCGGCCCGAGCGCATTGATTGGCTGATGTTTTTCAGGTCCTGCCATGTCCACAGTTATTTATTTTAATTTTTTATTCTTTTAGAGACCATACATACAAGTCCACTAAAGGTCAGTATATTCATTTTATGTGAATCAGACAAACTAAACAAAAAAAAAACATCCTCCATAATGCCTTTAACTGTAAAATAAGAAGCAATTCTCTAACTCTCAAACCGACAGAGTTGTTCACAAGCCTGCATACTACAACACCATATTAAATGACTGAAATTCAGTCATGGCTTTTGTTTTTTGTGCGCTACCCCAAGATTTTCAGTTACCCCATCTGGCCACTACTACTATGAATTATTTCTGTCTTTGACATCTTGACCTCTCTAAAGTATTTCACTTTGCTACTACTCACAGCTGTGAGATCAGAGCTGGACTCTGGTTTGGATACCTGATGGCTGTTGAAGAAGATGGTCTCCCTGTCTGGAGGCAGAGAAAAATCAAAACTACAGCGTATACAGGGAGCAAAACTGGATGATAAAGAAAAGTACAGTGGCATCAGTTAGGACAGGGAAACCCAACAGAACACGAGAAGACAGGACAGGAGAAGACAGGGCAAAGCAGGAACAGAAATGAAGAGATAAAGCTGAAAAGGAGACGAAATAAATGGATGGAAAAGAAAGAAAAAAGACAAGACAAGGCAGGTGATGGAAGGAAAGAAATGTTCACTAAAGAAAAATAAAGGACAATAGAGGAAAGAAAGTATCTTCTATGTGTATTAGTGGGGCTCAGACTGACCACAGGGACCGGAGGGGAAGTTCTTGAGTGAGGGTCTCTCTACGCAGTAGTGTCTGTCTCCTACCACAAACACCTTATGCAGAACAGCACCGTGGTTCACAAAGCTCTGGAGCACACAGGGAGGACGGACATCAGCCAGGCTGCCCGCACTGAAGATCAGGGACATCTGAAATACACACAGATTACACATCAAGATAACGGTGAGTGCTCAAGTATTTTCATAGCTTAAAATGAGACTTTATGAGAAGGAAAAAAGCCAAAAACTTACTTCATGGGAAAGTGAGCCATGTGCTACTCTGGTTTTACAAACTGTGGTTAACAGAGAAACAGAGGAAATGTTTCTGGGATCTGTCACACTCCATTAGGAAGTAAAAATGATCTTTTGAAGCAGGTGAACTCACTGAGAGGGAAGCTGAGGTTCTGAGCTGTCACAGTCTGCTGAATGGAGGAAAGGTCAGCGGCACTGTGGATCTCCAGGTAGGGAGGACTACAGATGCGCCAGTCTGCCAAAAAGAGTAGAACAGGCCAGTGGTAATACTGATAATCAGGCTGTCAGCTACAGGTTTGACTCTATGAAGCTGTAGGTCACCTCGGAGTGAGTTGTGCAGCTTGCTCATTATCCGATAGGAGGCAAAGCGGTCCAGAAGTTGAGTCATGGCGGGTAAGGGGTCCAGCAGGATCGTACTGGGATGAGTTGACACATAGCTCTGCATGTGGAGGACGCAAAGAGAAAACTTACTGATGCATGAATACATACCGAATCTGAATGATCAACCATATGGATAGATAGATAGATAGATAGATAGATAGATAGATAGATAGATAGATAGATAGATAGATAGATAGATAGATAGATAGATAGATAGATAGATAGATAGAGGTGAAAGTACAATACAGGCCAAATATTTGGAAGCAACTTCAAGTTTCTGTTCACAATGTCTTTCCTGAAAAAGTAAAAATAATAAAAACTCGTACGAATTCTGTGGATTTTAAGATGTATTTACTTCATGATCAGACTTTGTTTTCATTGATGTGCAACATTTTCCTCAATGTACCTTTAGGTATACATTGATGCTACCAGACAATTGCTGAATAAATGCTAGCAAAAGAAAAGAAAGGCTTAGTTTTAGAGCTGAGAAGATTTACCAGAGTCACAACTTCAGTGCAAAAGTAAAAACAACAAATCACAGTTGGCATTATTCACTCTAGCTCTGGCTTTTGAGAGTTTGCGTACAAAAATCTCAATAAATCTCAACTGTGTCCATATCTCTAGAACTACCACCAAAATGGCTAGACAGAAGAACAAACAAGAGTACAGATATAAATACCTGATAATTACAGTAAAAATGCATTCTGATGAGTGACTCTTTATATAATAATCATGTTTATTTTGTTACAAAGTCTACTGAATCCATGACACTATGATCCTTTTTGAACAAATTTTATCCTGCTTCCAAACTTTTGGCCTGTAGTGTAAATATTAAAATATAAGCTAATAAAATACTATATTTTGGACACATGTACAAGCATCCTTATAAAACCCTTGCTGTCCTTGTACAAAGCTCTGTCTGAATATCCAGGGCGATAATACTCTTGGACACAGTAGCACGCCTCATGCTGTGAAAAGGTGAATGAATGAGGCAGGAATAGAGGGCAAAAAAGCACTCTAATTAATGTCAAGGAAGCAGTACGCCACGCTCTAACCAACTAGGTCAACAAGCCGTTGCTCTGGAACTACTGTACACCCAGAACAGACTCATGTTTGGAGGGCAGAGGGATGGTTTTTATGCACAATGTCAGACCAGAGGCTCTGTAATTACCAAGAGTGTCAATTTATACGTGAGAAAAAAACCTGTCTGTTGAAGATGGCCTTTTGGCGATCATGGGACAACGTGCACATACGCATACCATGTATAGCTGCAGCTGTATGCGCAGCTATAACAAGTATTCACATTAACCTAAATCAGTAAGAGCTAATATGAGTGGGAAGCTTTATTTTGGTTCCATCAACGCTCCAGCTTTAACTCACCCACACGAAAAAATATTGGCTCACAGAAACAAACTAAACAGATGAATGAGAGGTGTTACTGTGCAATGACATTACCTGGAAGTTGGCAAGGAGCTGCTGTGATTGGCTGTTGTGCTCAGCCTCCACGATGACATCAGACAGCTTGTGAACGATGATGTCAAAGGGTCCCTGAGGTACCAGTGGCTGAGTGAGGTCAATCTGTCATTTAAAAAAAGAGAACACTTTACCATCCCTCTGTACCCCTATGTAGATATTCCATTAAAAATCATCTGTTTCCAGCTAGAATAGTCATTTACCACATTAACAATGTCTAGACTGGATTTCTGATTCATTTAATGTTTTCTTCATTGAAAAAAAAAAATGCTTTTTTTCAACAATAATGGCATGTCTAAGTGACCACAAACTTTTGAACGATAGTGTAGCTGTTGTATGTTGTGGGAAATGATGGTATTTACACCAAGTATTATTGCATTTGTGTATTAGAGAAGAGAAATACAAGTATTTAAAATGGTAAATTGTACTTTTTTCTTAAATTTCTGGATTACAGCCCTCCAATTGGCCACTGGACATTTTGAATTTATCAACAATTCAGGAGTTGTGTGTGTGTTGTAGTCCGAACTTGTTTGTTTTACGTTTTGGTAGCCATTTTGACCATGTGTGCATGTGAGTTCCTCCCTTTGAGACCGGTGGATTTCGTAGCGCTTACAAAAAATGCAGGAGTGACCTCCCACATCACAATGGAAAAGTGAAAGTGCAGTCCAGTAATCAGATACTGCTCTAAAAATCCAAAGCATTCTAAAAACAGTATTTCAGTGATGCTATTTATCTAATTTCAGGTGTTTTATTTAATCTCAGTGTGAGAGTCTGTACTCCTGTCTGAGGCTCTCCTCAACCTTAATCTGTCTGTTTCCACACTTAGTCACTCCGGTCCAACAAACCATTAAAAACAAACACGTCCAGAGTGGATCAGACTTGAATGGACAGAAAGAGACGCAGAACAAGGTAACATTATTTATTATGCCCTTTTAATGTATTTTGTAATGCTAGCATGAGCTAATGTTTGTTGTTTGATTATTTTTCATTGGCTCTCATTTACACAACCTTTCTGACTGTAAATGAAAGCGAATGAATTTGAGAGATGTGGTCGATGTGTCTGTTTGTTTTGATCTAAGAAGCTTGTGCTCTAGTGACATCCAGTGGCTCTGAGAAGCTGCACACTGAAGTTTTAAAATAAATTCTCAATTGACTTTTCACATGACAAACATTTGTAACTGAATGCAACCAATATCATGGATAATACCTCTGTTCAATGTATGCACAGCAGCAGCTGCCTATCACCAGACACATACAATCAGTCAATAATGATTTACATAGTAAGTCATAATGTCTTCCAGGAGCTGCATCAGCTGCATATCCCCACACACAGGTGCATGAACAGATTTCAGCATACAGTTAAGGGCATTTTATTGTATTGATGATGTTGAAGAGCCTGCTTATGTAGCTACAAAAATACTGAATTTGTTCTTTAATAGTGTGTTTCGAATCCTGTAGAAAAAAAAATGTGCCAATGAAGATTTTTTTCGGTGTCACTTCTTTACCACTGCTCCTGAAATCCACACCACAATCATCCACACTGCTCTTTACAGAACAACAAGTTGATGTAAACTTGTGAACCAAAGGTCATACTGTACTAATTCCAGTGTTTCTGTACTGATATTTACACGCTGCTAAATGTCTGAGCAGCTGCAATAAAGCAGTCATTGTTTCCAGTTTTGCTAAAGCAGATTATAGTTGGTGGTTGCAGGTGGTTGTGACACTGATTACTGCAGTTGTAGACATCTGTACCTGACATGTGTGTCTGTGAGCGCACAGTGAACCTACGGTATACTATCACGGCTGTGAAACTCTGAAAAAAAAACATGCAGACATGCACTCACCTTAATGTGTGTATAAAGACATGCTAAAAAGCAAGTTCACTAATACACACAAACATGGTTAAGCACTTTTATACACTTTTTACCTCCCCTGATGTAAGTTCAGTTGATAAAATTATCTTATTTCTTGCAGTCTGACAGGAACTTGTTCCAACTTTTCATTCAATCTTTCAGCTGTTTACACAGAGAAATACCCAACACAATGTACCTTTTTGTGCTTGGATTTATGTATTTACACCTTTCTCTAAGGAAGTAATTCTTTCATAAACTTTGGAACCTGCATGAGTATTTAAAACTTTATTTCAGGCATTTTGAGCAAGGTCTGGGTGTAGAGTGTGAGTTTGTAATGACTGAGCCACTGGCTGGGCCACTCCTTTAAACAGTTACAGTTTTGAATCCACTGGCCAGTCCCGTTTTTCATATTTCACCAGACACGTCATTGTAAACGTCAAAGATTTAACACAGACTGTTTATGTATGGAACACACTTACCTCCACCACTTCCACTCCATGACCCCTGCAGAGAAAAATATTGAAATATATCGGTTATTTAATTGTGATTACACAGGAGTTATCTGATATCAGAGAGTGTTGACAATGGTCAAGGATTTCCTTGTAAAAAGAAAAAAAAGAAAAAAAAGAAAAACAAAGGACAAATTTTTCCAAGTTCTCTTGTCAGATTTATTGTCATTCCAACTCCACACACAAAAGGCATCTCAAACCACCTCCCTCCCAAGAGCAATACAAGACAGGACAGGATGCACATGTTAACTTGTTATGTATATGAGCTAAAAATAAATAAATAAATAAGCTCTAAGGTTTAAGCTATATTATACAAGACACATTGGAACCAAACTATACACTCTAAAAAGAAATAAAGTAAACACAACAGTCATAAACTTTATGACAGCTTTGAATGAAATTATGTTCAACTAACAAACTACAGTGAGTTATTGGAATTAGCTTTTCCTCTATTTTAATTACTACTTATATAATGATTGGTAGCATAAGCACAACTCATACATCAGTTGTTCAAACTAGTATTTCCATGTTATTTAAAATTACTTTTAAGTGTTATGTATGAGAAAATTTATAAGCGCAAATTTTTTTAGTTGCCAAACATTAAAATATATAAGCTGCTGCAATTAGATTTTCTTGAGTAATAGTTTGATTAGTATCTTTTAGGAAGTTTTTTTTAACTGCAGATGTATATTTGAGTACACTATATTTAAATCTTGAAAACGACAAAATTGGGGTCTATATTACACAAAATACTAAGTTGTTGCAGTTAAAAACAAACAGTAAACGTAGAAATAAAAGCAGCTTAAAAGAAAGCAACAATAAAACACGTCAGGAAAATAAAAATCTGATAAAATCAAATCAAATGAGATAAAAATGTCACCACATTACCGTGTATTAAATTTTCGCTGGATTTTGGTTGATTTTTATGTGAATGCTCTTAAAGAAAACATTAACAGTTTTACTGATATATATGTAACCACTTTTGGTATTTTTAGGATTTTTACTCATTTTTTGAAAATATTTCCTAACATTTTCTTGTCATGTTTGGGGGATTTTTTAAAAATAAAACTTTTAAGGAAAACTTTGAAGGAATTATTGGAATTTTTTTCCTGAAGGTTTCAGAAATTTGGGGATTTTTTTGCTGAATTTTTGTATTTTTTTCAGACAAGGAAACAACATTTTTTGGTAAATGAGAACAACGGGAGGGTTAATAACTCCACAGGAACATTTTTGTCATAATGATCATCTCTATTTGAATTTTAAAAAGCTCAACTTACTCACAGAACTCTGCAAAAGCGTCCAGGTTCATCCTCCTGCGCTTTTTGTCGCTCAGGCAGAATCCAACCCTGCGGCCTGACATGGAGCTCCGAGTCCACCAGGAGACAAGTGACCCTCAGACAGACACACAAACAGACAGACAGAGAGGGGAACAGGAGGGTCGACGCCTCTCTCACCCATTCATCCCTCCCCACTATAACTTCTCCCGATCCCTGGAGCACTAGCAGACAGCTCCGGTCTGTAAACCGTGCTGTCAGGTGAAGCGTCTCTCTACTTCCTGGTCTCTGCAGCCAATAGCAGAGAGAAGCCGCTCATGGAGCAAAAACTGAAAGAGAAAGTAAGAAACTGTCGGGGAAGTCGCACCATTACACTGCTTATTTTTCCAGGAGCAGCACAGGCATGCAGTTTGCTAACTACTGACGCTCTGAATCAAAAGAATAACCCGCTATTCGGCTATTTTAAAGACACATTAAGCGCTAGTGAAGTTCACCTGAGGTCACCGGGAGGAAAATGTCCCGCGGTTCTAACGCAGGCTTCGACCGACACATCACCATCTTCTCCCCGGAGGGCCGCCTCTATCAAGTCGGTAAGAGACACGCTTTCTCCTGGGTTTTAGCTAACAGTAGTGTCGAAGTGAGTTTAATGTGCAACTTATTTATACTGCTGAAGTCACACAGCGTAGCTAAACAACACATTTAAATGGAAAAACCTACTAACGTCTAATGAAGCTAACATGTTAGCTTGTTCAGGTGTGTGTGGGTGGAGTGCAGCGGTTAGCATCCAAATATCGCCAACACCGGCTTCTCTGCCTTTAATGTTGAAACATAAATGTAGTTTAATGTCACACTCCAAAGTTATTTTGATAAAGTTAGTGTGTTGATAGCTAATTTTCGTGCTTAAAGTAGCTCTGCTGGATATAGTTCCTCAAACTTATCCTATCACAGTGGAGGAAGAAGAAAAAGTATAACCACCATAAATACTCTATTACAAATAAAAGTCCTGCATGAAACATCCGACTTAAGTGAAAGTACATTTGCAGCCACACATAGTTAAAGTATTACAGTTAAAGTCCATCTTTAATACGTCTGACTGATACTTATTTTATGATCTCATTGTATTATTAGCAGTGAATCAATGTGTCAGCAGCTTGTTACTGTGGAGCAGCTGCAGGTCTGAGCTACTTTATATCAAGATGTAAAACAAAAGAGTTTGCCACATGATTACTGGGAAGGGAAAGAGGAAAAAATAAAATTCTGATGCACAAAACTGTTACTAGACAATTTCTCCAGTCCTTGGATTTTGGTGTGATATTGAATCATTAGAACATTTACTGAAATGAAACCATGTGTGTATTTTGGAGTGAAAAATCACAATATATAATACAATATATAAATGAGCTGTTAACAACTGATTAACAACTTTTCTGAAATACCAATAAGATGTCACACACACACACACACACACATATTTGAGTGAGCTGTTAGCAACTCATAGACATCTGAAATATAACGAAACGCTGCTTTTTGCAAAAATGTCAGACGTTTTAAAGCTCGGAAAACCATATAAAACTTATGCTATATGTTATTTTTTGTCCTAAATGTTCATCTTAATAGTAACTAAAGCCGTCAGATAAGTGTAATGGAGTAGAAAGTACGATCTTTTACTTTGAAATGTAGTGGACTGGAAGTATAAAGTTGCACAAAATTGCAATACTTAAGTAAAATGTCCATCCACCCATTATCTACACACCGCTTAAGCCTCATTAGGGTCACGGAGGGCTGGAGTTTATCCCAGCTGATTGAAGGTGAAGACAGGGGACACCCTGAGCAGATCACCAGTCTATCACAGGACTACAAATAAAGACTCACATTCACACCTACAGACAATTTAGAATCACTAATTAACCTCAGCATGTTTTTGGACTGTGGAAGGAAGCTGGAGAAAACCCACACATGCACAGGGAGAACATGCAAACTCCATGCAGGAAGATACCAGGCTGGGACGCAAACTGGGGATCTTCTAGCTGCAAGGTGACGGTGCTAAACACCGATCCACTGTGCAGGCCCGATTAAAATACAGATATCTTAAAATTGTACTGAACTACAGTACTTGAGTAAATATCCTGTTGATGCAGGAGCAAACTTAAAGTTTTCTTCTGATAAACAAAATTTGCCATACTACAATGAAAATGTCTGCATTCTGTTCTCTTCTGATTTACTCTTATGTGCTGTAATGTACAGAGTATGCCTTCAAAGCCATCTCTCAGAGTGGGTTAACATCTGTGGGGGTCCGGGGAACAGACAGCGTTGTCGTGGTGACACAAAAGAAAGTACCGGTAAGATGTCGGACACACACACACACACACACACACACACACACACACACATCTCAGTGTGGAGATGATGCTAAAGCCAAGCAGTGAAGCCACATGCATCAGCAGTCAAGCAGAATACTGCCGTAACCACACCATTACTCATGTTTCCAAGCCACAGATGGCTGAATTATTTGCAAGAGGGACAAAATCTTAATGTTTTGTGGTGTTTCGGTAATCTTACTCACCTCCTGTTAATTTCAGTGTCTACTCATCATGGTGAGAGTTGATCCTGTAGATTTAGAGGATCCATTTTATCAACAATAAAATACACATAACCAAATAAAACACGTGCATTGGCTGAGCATAATTTATTATATTGACCATTATTGTTAGTCAGCTATTGCTCAGATGTGAAACCCTAAATTTGTCAGTTTAAAATGTTTGTACTCAGACTGCATGATGTTACATATTACATGCACAGAGATATTAATATTAATCTGTGCTGTAAAGTTGGATTTTTACTGCCCTCCTCCTGACTGCAGGACAAGCTGCTGGTCTCCTCCACTGTAACCAACATGTTCAAACTGACTCCTCGCATTGGCTGTGTGATGACGGGACACAATGGTACGTATTTATGTGCTTAGATCACACACATCTTTGTTGAAATCTAGGCGACTTTTAAATCTGAATGGTAGTATTAGTATGCTGTTGTGAAAAGCTACATGTTTCTCATTCATCGTTCCCTCTGTGTTGTGCAGCGGACAGTCGTTCCCAGGTTCACCGGGCCCGAGTTGAAGCTGGAGAGTGGAAATATAAGTTTGGTTATGACATAACAGCAGACGCGTTGTGTCGCAGGTTGGCTGATATCTCCCAGGTCTACACACAGAACGCTGAAATGAGGCCTCTAGGCTGCTGTGAGTGGACGCTTTCAGTAAATAATGGCTTGTTTCCTTGTCTTTATTTTGGTCTTTCTTTCCTTACTCTCTCATTCCTTGCATTTCACTCTACTTACTTTGTAATTGTTCAGTTTTTGGTGCAAAATTTAAAGGTACTATGGCATCAGGAAAGAATTACTATACATATTGTACACTGAATATTCAAAATCTCAAGGATGACTCGCTTACCTTTACCTCTAAAATCCTATTTTTTCATTGCATATTTTTCAAAGCACAATATTTTAAGCATTCCTCTCTCACACTCTGCTCTCAGGTATGATCCTGGTGGCGATAGACTCCCAGCAGGGTCCTGTTCTGTATAAATGTGACCCTGCAGGTTACTACTGCGGCTTCAGAGCCACAGCGGTTGGAGCCAAACAGACGGAGGCCAACAGCTACTTGGAGAAGAAACTGAAGAAAAAGCCCGAACTGACCCATGAAAGGGCAGTGCAGGTAAAATTAAACCTAAAGAAAGAGGCTGCCGTAAATGTGACAGGTTTGTTTTGAATTGTTGATATGGAACATCCATTTTTAGTTCAAAGAGGAGTGATTCTGTCTGTACAAGGGTTGTTGGCGTTGTCATTTCAATCAAGTATTCTTCAACAAAACACTGGCTTTATGTCTATATCCTCAGTATACAGAACATCTTCAGATGTGCTGCGAGAAGAAAATGAATCCATGTAGAAAGTCAAAGGATGGCTGTGACAGGAGGCCTGGTTTTCATGCATTTAGGTCAAGCAGAAAACTTTGCAATAGATGTTAAAACAGGGTTTTCCAAATCCATATCCTTCTCTTGTGGTTGTTCACTGTCTTCTTATTTCCTTTTACACACCGCTGATCTCTCTTTTCCAGAGGTACAGTCACTTCCTCCTGTGGCAGAATGAGATCATTGAATGATAGTTGTGCCTCAGATTAGATCCTCATAATGAACTGTTCTATCTGGCTGTTTGTCTTTATCTGGTCCTGTTTTGTAGCATGTTTGTAGAAACTGTAGAAGTTGGTGTAACTGAAACCAGCCTGTCATGTTGTTGGGCTTTTGTCCTTATTTGAGTATCAGAGGCTCAGCAGGTGTTTATCTCTGTAGGATGTTTTTCCCAGGTTAGTTTTAGAGTCAAGTCATTATTTGAGTGTTTCTGAATAGAGTTGATTTCTTTCTATGTGTGTTCTCTAGTTGCCCTGGTGCAGTCATGGATCATTACAGCCTCCATACAGCGATGTTCTGAAGCTTAACTCCCTCAGTTTTGTCATTTTTATAACTGACATGACTTCACATAGATGTGACCTCTGCATTTTTATCTGAGTTAAAGGTGTAAATCACCTACAAAAGACAGGTGGGACAAGATATCGGTATCGCAACACGTCTATTCACTTCCTTTTGCAATACTTTTCCAGTAAACTAGTACCAAATATCAATGCTTTTATTAGAAAATGCCAGATTTCTAAATGATTTCCAATGAACACTTAGACTTACCAGAGTAACTACTTCAACTGCTTATTAAAAGAAACCCACAGCAGGAACTATGGGAAAAACAATGTAAAAGCTTATTAATTGAATTGATAAATTATTTAAAAAGATTAAAGATGATAAACATGCACACACACTGACAACACAGTGTCATAAATACTTAATTTCTGCTTTTAGCCTTTTTATATTTTCACAGATACTTTGATTTAGTGTATGGTAAATGAATGGCTTTATGAAGTACCGCAGAATCGCTGTCCCATTACTCATCACTGATTGCTACAGAGATGTGTTGGAGAATAAAGCACCATGCAGCTTAAATATTGAAACTTTCTGTATGACTGGCAAATAACATGCACAGCAATATAGCTTTGAACAACTGTTGCCACATATCCCTCTGAGCTGCATGGCTGACAATCACCACAAGGACGAACAGGCCTCTGGGGAATCATGCTTTCCAGCTGATGCTAAAATAAGTGGAGATTGTTAGTTAATCTATTACACATAGAACAGATATGTAATAGTAATAACAGAAATATAATAATTAAGTCCCACTTCAACCGGTCCAAGGGGAAACCAGTGCTTGCAAAAGGTTCCTAAGTACGTAGTGAATATGCACAAACCGGTATTGTGGGAATGGATATGTTATCTCTGCTGCAGTCTGAATGAAAGTGGTATGATGCAGGTTCGTGACAAAAAGTGTCAAGGGGTTACATGCATGCACTTCGAACAATATTGACCTGTACATGTGTCCACTGCTGGATTTCTCAGAGTTATCTGGACTGGAAATTATGTGTAATATTCTGGCAGAAGCATTTACTGTATGTGTCTTCAAGCACTCTCCTCAACCCCTCTGTCCTTCCAGCTGGCTATATCCTGTCTGTCCTCTGTGCTGTCCATGGACTTTAAGTCCAGTGAGCTGGAGGTCGGCGTAGTCACTAAAGAAAACCCTAAGTTCAGGTAACTCCACTTACACTCCTGTCCTGAGTATAGCATGAGTCATACCATGACAAAATGACTATTGTAGCTGGAAACAGCTTATTTTTAATGGAATATGTCCATATGGGTACAGAGGAACGTTTCCAGCAACCATCACTCCTGTGTTCTAATGCTACATTGTGTTAGCTAATGGTGTTGAAAGGCTCATTGATGATTAGAAAACCCTTGTGTAATTGTATTAGTGTCCATGAAAACTCATTTTCCATGAGTTTTCATGGAAAATGTGAATTGTCTGGGTGACCCCAAACCTTTGAACGGTCGTGTTTTTTTATGTGGGTATTGTTGTCTTTCTATGTTGACTGTAATCATGAGAATATTTCGCCTTATTACCTTCATATTATTTGCTTGATGCTTCTATTTTTTGTTCATCTCATTGAGACTAATGTTTGTAATATGATCAGAGCGTTTATGTGATTGATGCGTTAGCTCTTTTTTAATGGCTTTACGTGTCTAACTCATATTAAGTTACGACACGCTTCTTTCTCTTTCTGTTATCCCATTTTCACTTTACCTCCCTCATCCCCTTTCTGCTACAGGACACTGTCAGAGGCTGAGATTGAAGCCCACCTGGTCGCCATTGCAGAGCGGGAGTAGAGGTGCCTTCACAAATGTCAGCCGGTGATTCATCGTAGTATTTCAATGTCAGTCTGTCTGATTTATCTCAGTTTAGCAACACTGTTACCAACAGGACAACAGTACAGTCTTTCAGCCACAAGTGCAGTATGATTAGTCATGCAGACACGAAGGTCTGTTATAAATCATCCATATCGATTCAATCCATCATGATTTAAAAGACATTTCCAGTGGACTTTTTTAAATTCATAATGTAATAGTCATTCAGTTTTTGTATTCTGATCTTGCACCTCCAACCATCATTAGTGGACACACCAACAGTTCAAGCAACACATTCCTCTTCCATACTTACACACAGCAAATTTCCCTGTGTGACTAGAAAACCTGTCTGATGCTGGTTAGGATGTGTATAGAACATTTGTCATACATCTAATTTAATACTGTATGTTTACAACACCACTTTCCTAAAGTTGCAATTAAACTGTCCGTAGGACTCATTGTTAACCCATTAAAACATCTGTCATAATAAACCAGAATAGAAAAAAGAATAAAACATGTCCTGTGTCGCTTTTAATTAAATAGCAAAAGAGATTTTTTTCATTTTTATTTCTAGAATGGGGTAGATTTTAAAAGTTTATAAAATATCCTGATTAAATACAGTTCCCCTTGTTGGTCAGCAGGTGGCATCAGTGAGTCGACAGTATTATCAGAGGTCAACCTGCTCTCTGCACGGGTCAGTTTAGTGTTTTAGAGGCAAAAAAGGGACTGAACCACAACTTATTTAGAATCATCACAGCATTGTAGCTTTATGTACATGAGCATGGAGTTGGATTTAGTTATTGGTGTTCATACAGAGGTGAATGAAAACTATTTTCAAAACAAGAGTGATGAAAGCATTGCAAATACCCATTTTGGGCAATTTAGCAGCAGCAATAATAGTTTTAATCTTTAAAAACTAATAATAATTGATCAGGCTATCTCATAAGTGTGTGATCATGTCCTGTCCTGTCCGTCTGAGGTGTCCACGTCACTGTAGGATGTCCTGAGCTACTTCATGTGACCACCAGGTGGCAGTGTCTGCTTCCAGGTATTTCATAACAGAATTCTATTATTTCTGTTTGTACTTTTCTATTTAGGGAAGTCTATTTCGGCTCTTGTAAACAATTAGTCTTTGGATGTTGCGTATGCGTTTAACACACCGCCAATTGTGTCATCGCATCTTGTTATGCATGCGTGTGTCCACCACTCCTGAGTTTCCATCACTGTGATCCACCGATCTAAAGATACGGATCACTGTCCTATTCAATTACCAAATGTGAACAGGCAGTCTGGAAGCAAAAGCATTTCTGCATGCAGCTGTGCACACGTTAACTCTCAAACATGAGTATATAAAAGACAGAGAAGAGCAGCGTGAGAAAAAACTTACTTTATTAAAACTGACAAAAATGTAGAAATATGTTGTTAATTTACAGAGAACATATGTCAATACTTTTACATAGTTGACACTTAAAAATAAACTTTATAACAGGTTAAACAGTATTCCTTTATTCTTGTATCATTTTTTTTACTTGCCTGAGATTTCAACTCGTTAAGATTGACTTAATAACCGTATACGTCCTGTGTAGGAGCTACATAATAGAGATGCACTTTGTAATTTTTCAGGTTTTAGGTTCCAAACAGATCAGAATTTTAAACACTAAAACAGTCGTGTGAACTGACCAGTCACAATCCCTCACTTCTGGGACTGAGAAGAGGGATATTCAAAGAGAGGATCTTCATTTTGTTTACCGACATAATTAGGATTAGGCTTGTGTAAGTGAGTCTCAGTGAAGGCAGCAAAAACCCCTACCAGTCTCCTTAAAACTACCAAAGCAACAAGGCCCCAAGTCACGCCAACAAGGCTTCTTAATTCGTTTTAGTGTCTCTTCTCCACTTACTTTGTGTGTATAAGCGTTTTGTGTCTTCTTAGGCACAGAAAGGCTGCGTATAAACGTACAAATCTTGTCACATTAAAGCTCCCGGCCTACTTTGCACACATGCCAACAGCCGTCTTGGAAAAGTGTTGCCACGCAGATTAAACCCAATAAGGGAAACATAACAGTCAGTTCAGACACGTATATATAGTCACAGTACTGGCAAAGGGTGGTGTTTGAACTGATGCGTTGTAACTGTACTGTGTTTGACCCTTCGTCTTCATGTCTGGTACTGCATGGACAGGAACCTAGAAAAACACAAAGGGATCAGTCAGTTAACATGACTGCAGAAAAAAAGGGAAGTAGATGCAAAAGTTAAAGTGAGAGGAGTCATTCGGAGTTGTTTACTGTGTTCATGGAAACAACAGCAATCAGAACATTTGACCACGTTACCAGGAGCCTTAAACTGGGAGTCATGCAGCTCTACATTTATTACCATTCAACAGTTTGGGTTCACCGAGACAATTTCATGTTTCCCATGAACACTTTTATTCATGTGCTAACATAACTGCACAAGGGTTTTCTAATCATCAATGAGCCTTTCGACACCATTAGCTAACACAATATACAGGGATGTGATTTTTCCGCGAATTCGCGGAATTCCGCTTTTTTCAGGGATGGGAATTTACCGCGGATCCGCGGATTTCCGCCGATTTCATTTATTTGAACGCTGATTTCACAAGTTTGAACACTTTATTGTCGCCGATACTCCCGCGCGATGGTAACGACGTTAACGATAGCTTGTTAACGACAATTGTAAACGGCCCAGCGATTGGAAGTTGTCAATTAATTGAAAGTTGACAACTAATCAAATAATCATTGCACCTCTGTGCTAGTGTTTCAGTGATCCAGTATGCACAACAGCAGAACTCTGTCTCTGACTCTTAAGCAGCTAAATCTAATTTGGCCATCATTGATTTTATTCTTTACAACAAAATGTCTGCACTGAAAAGGGACCATTTACACTCATTATATATCTTACTGAGGCGCTATCACACAGAGAAAAGGACAGATTTAGAAGATTTAGTTTTGTGCAGTTTTTAAATGAAGGGTGTTATTAAATAGGACAAATAAATGATGAGCTTTTGAGAATTTAGTAAAGTGTTCAATACATTTTTTGTGGTAAAAAGAGACCTAGTTTGTTAATCGAAAGAGACTAATTTTAAATGCTTTCATGCACGACTAAAGGTGACCTTTAAATTATGAGAATAAAGAATCTGAGAATTTATCCAACTGCCTCTGTTAGACAATGCTAACAATAGTGTTCTACCAGATACAATGATGTTATATAGAAAACTATCAGTGGAAAGAGAAATGAAAAGTTGGGAAAAAGAGCAGGAGAATAACGTGCAGCAGCAGGAACAGAATGGGGACTCTCTGTTAGGAATATGTGCCCTAAAAGTTTGCTCCAGTCCCTGATATGTTAAAGCCATGTTACTTTATCGTCTTTATGAGACTTTACCAGGTATTGCATATCCTTCTTATATTAGTACTAGTAGCATTTTGTCCACTTTGGCTTTATGTTTATGCTGTGCAACTTGTAAATTTCCTTTTCCTAATCTTCTCTACAGTTTTCTTTCCTTTGTAAACACTTTCTCCTGCCCACAGCTCTGTCCTCTGCACACCAAACTCCCCCAGTACCTTTACACTCCCCCTCACCGTACACCGTTCACTTCCGTCTCCCCCAGGGCCTCTCCTCCTCTACCTCCCCCCAGCATACGTCTCCTCTCCCAGCCCCTCCCGACTCTCCACAGCCTCAGGTGCCTTAACCTTCCTAATTCACAGACGTTCTGTTCCTCTGTCTGCTCTTGCTTCACCTCTGTTGCTACCTCCACCTGTTAGCCATTTCTTTGGCTGGAGTCCTCCACCTCTTCCCCCTCCACGCCAAATTCTCCTTCCTCTCCCCCACCTTCCACCCCACCGCATGAAATGTTGACCCTGTGGCTGGTGTCTCCTGGTACTGGGACTGCTTGCCAAGCTGAATGGGTAGCCAGACCGTGTGTGTGTGTGCGTGTGTGTGTGTGTGTTGGGTCACAGCGTGGGGATTAGGTGTGTGTGAGTGATTGAGGGTGACAGCGGCCCTAGCATTAGGTGCCCTGTGGCAGATTTCGTAGGCCTGTTTTAGACACACTAAGCTGGATTTACCAGCAGCAGTGTGTCAGCAGTGATGCAGCCTGCCTGGACCTCCTACAGAACACACACACACGCACACACACACCCACACATGGGACCCCAACCATCCACCTGTAGCCTGTCTCAGCTGTGCTAAGATCCAGTTTGTCTCAGTTCATTTTTTCTTTCCTTCTCATACCAGTTTCAGCTAAAATCATCACTCACTTCTGTTAGGTTGTTATCATTTTGTCACACTACTGCAAATATACTGAGACACAATGTACTCTGTGATGCATGCAGGCCACTGTAGCATGCACTAAGCATTACCTACACCTTGACCCCCAAAACAAACAGTAGGGTCAGTCATGCCAGCATCTGTGACAGAGGAAAGTCTGAATAAAATGTTTTTTTTCCCAGTGGAACCCCTGCAATCTGTGCAATGCAACCTTTCTTGGGTGAACTTTTATGTCCACAAATGCGCTGCTGTTTCATTGTATCCCTTTGAAGAAAAAAGCCCAAAATGGAGGAATCATTTTAGTTCATATTGTTAAATGAAACACTAAGAGTTGTGGTTTAAAGGCCCCTGTGGTGCAGTATGCAGTCTGTTCCCTGATCAAAAATGTTGTAAGTCTTGTTGGCGAGTTAAAGAGCTGCAAGTGTTCTGATAATGATTCTGCTTTTTCTCTCTGCCTCTTTCTGCAGACGCTTCCCAGCTAAAGTTATTTTTTCTATAAATGGTCTAACAAAATTCTGCAATGACTTCAGTGGGAAGTTTTTTCTTTTTTTTTATTTCCAGAATGTTCTTTTAAAGGTCTGAGAGCGTTCTCTAAAGACACTGTAAACAACATGGCGGTTATACCCTAATGTTCTTACCGCGTGCCTGAACGTTGCATTGAGAATGTGCTTTCGCTGGAATCATATAACATTGTAGAAATGTTTTATAGAGGAACATACTTACAACAACAGTCTCAAAACATCAAGAGAATATTGCGGGCAAAATGTTCAGACATCACATTCTAGGAATGTTTTATGAAACCCATTCTGTCACTTGAAAACATTTTTTGAATAGAAACAGGCAGAAGGAGAGTGCATCAGTGGATAAAAAGAAGTATAAGGGGTGCTCTTCAGGATCTAGTGGAAAAAATCCATTCAAACAGCAAAGAGAAGAGAGGTCCGAGGCACTCCGAGTACCTCGAAGTCCTTTAATAACTCATGGACGGCAAACATTTTTTGAATGTTGGTTTGTTTTTCTTTAATGTTCATGTATCTGTGGCCCTGACAACATCCTTAAAACATCCTCTGAATGTTGCTGTTTATATTTTACGCTCATAGGAAAAAAAATTTTAAATTGTAAATGTCCCCGAAACATTCTTTGAACGTTGGATTTCAAGGTTTTATTTCAAACAATATTAGAACTTGTAGGTGATGTTACCCCGTGTTGCAGAAACAACTAGCTGGGCCTAGTTGAAAAAAAAAAAAAGCTCAGGTAGGTTTAGCATTGCACTGAACACATGCTAATGTACAGTTAAATGTAAAGTGTTTTAGAGTTTAGCCTTTCTGTAACCCTTTTCAAAGTCACATTTTCTGCACCTGACTATCGCTTGCTTTTCCTGCAAAGTGCGTCTTTGTGCACCTTGCTTCAGAAGTGAAAAGAAATTGTTGCGATGATTATGCTCCAGCTGAGTTGCATGCTGGGTATATTATTGTGTATGTGTGGTCACTTTGTGTGAGGGTATGTGAGGCCACTGTGTCTGCACGCACATGTACTGATGCTCGATGTGTGTTTCTTTCTGACACTTGTGTGCTGCGATTGTTTATGTGCACACCTTTGTCCGTGTGAGTGAGTGTGTGTCCCGGTGTGTGTGTGCTTACTCCCAGATCTCTGTTACAGCGTGTCCATTGTGAACAAGAGTGTTGAGCAAGATCCTGACCCACCGGCGGGTACTAATCACACGCATTCCTCGGGATTAAACGGCCAATTAACAATAAGAGAGCCATTGTAGCCCTGTCTCCTTTTGCGTCACAGTTAAAAGGTTTTGTGTGTGTACGTGTCGCGGCGAGTGCGTGTTTATGCGCGCGAGTGCATGTGCTTTTGTGCGTGCATGAAGGCAAGGTGCTTTATTGCTGATCAAAAAGGACTCTTTGTGTTTCTGCGTTGGAGTTGTGCGATTCTTTGCCGCATTGCATGAGGTTTAATTTAACATGAAATCTACGGCTGCATGACTTTAAACAATAAATGTATAAAATGAGTGCAGTGGAGCAGAGTAGAGAAGTGTGCTGCAGGTGCTGCATGTTAAACAGTGGCTGAAAACTACAAAATATGTGTTTCACTTTCAAAGATGCAAGTTAAACCTGGGCCTGTTCTGACAGCGCTGAAAGGTCCACCTGCTTTGTTACATTTACATCTTAATGCAAATGCTAGCCATCTTTCTGTTCGGCTCATCAGCGGATGCATTTGTGTGATGCTGTGCGTGCAGCGTGTCTGCACATGAGATCTGCGTGCTTGCTTGAACGTGTACAATATATAAATGGCGTCTTCTTTTCGATAGCTGTGTGTGTGCATCGGGTGGGTATACGCATCAGTGTGGCACGTGTCGGAGTGTGGCCGAGGATTAGCGAGGCTCAGGGCCTGTTGCTCCACTTCCATGATTACTACTGCTGTCTACTGCCATATGGGGCGGCAGGGGGGCAGGGGGGAGTGCAAGCTACTGTACCACACACACACACACTCCAACTCACCCCCACCCACTACCACCCCCACCAATAATGTCCCCCTTGCCCACCACACCAGCACACACATGCTCACAAAACATGTCCAGAGGGCACACACACACACACACACACACACACACACACACACACACACACACACACACACACTCACATAAAGCAGCATATATGAAATCATGCATGAATGCACATATGAGCTTTGTTTTAACAAGTTCAAGATTTTGTGTGTGTGTGTGTGTGTGTGTCATGCATAAATCTATTTACACAGGGGATTCACATTTCTTCCTACATTGTAGATCAATACATTTTAGCGTGAAGCCTTCATTTAAATAACGAGTAAGGAGACTAGTAGTTAGAGTTAAGGTAAACTACAGTCTCCAGTCCTCTGACGTGATGAGAATTCCACTGTGTCGATAAACGTACTCGTCTAAATTATTTTCTGTACAATTTGATGCATTTTTTGTCTACACAACCAGCTGGATTTAATTAGATTTTAGTCTTTTTGAACACATATGCTGCAGTAAATTTGAAGCACTGCCTGTTTTACACTTTTAAATCAGTGTTGTTTTGATCGGCCTTACAGTTTAATTTCCAAAAAAATAATGCAGTTTATTTTCAGACTCCTAAGAAACAATCAATTGTTGGTGAATTAGACGTAATCATTTCACTTCAAATAAAGGCTGTGGAAACTATTTGCTGCCAGACTTTGCAGCTCAAAATGTTCATGGAGCTGCTTCATGATGCATGGAGCTTCTTCATGGGGGTATACAAGTGTTTAAAGCACTTCAGGTATTAAAAAAACACTTTTATTTTGTTTGAAGTTGGTATCTGCACGTGCATCTCTAGTTTCTCAGCTTATACTGTTACAAGTGTATGAGTATGAGGACATGAACAGGTGTTAACATGCTAAACCCCCAGACAGTAGCCAAGGAGGGATAAATGATGACAGTTAACACACACACACTCGGTGTACAGACCCCACCTGCTGCTGTCTGCAGTAGATTAGAGGTCTGTCTACCCGCAGAAGACAGCAGGACACACACATGTACGCATCAGGGGGTCTGCAGTCTGTGAAATTGATCAAGATGTTGGCCAGACATTTACAGATGAGCTCATGGTCAGACTGAGACTCCCTCTTCTGTCAGATACACTCTGGTCCTGCAGCCAGGACTCTGCAGAGTGATACCCTGAGCTGTAGATTTTATTTCATTCTGTCCAGGCTGACCTGTCTTGCCGTAATGAAGTTCATCATATAACACCTCTCAGTGTGGGGAGGAACTAGTGACTACAGGCTATTCTTACAACAAGTAAAATAGTCATTTAATCATCACTCAGGTAGCTAATTTCCTGTTTGAACGCAGCTTTAGTTTGCTGTAAATTTACCACAGAAAGGTATAAATCTGTTTGTTCCTGCTGCAGACATTAATATTGTCTTTACTGACAAAAGCTCTGTTTTCAAAAAGTATCTTAATATAACACTGGCATGAATTAGAGTTTTTTTTAAATGTCACAAATAAAGCATAAATACAGACATATTTATGTTTTTATTTATGATGTTTATTTTAATATTTGGAACCATAAATAAGCATATTAGTTACCATATATAATTAATTACCCTATGTACATGCACTACCATTCAAAAGTTTGGGGTCACCCAAGCAATTTTATGTTTTTCCATGAAAACTCACACTTTAATTCATGCGCTAACATAACTGCACAAGGGTTTTCTAATCATCAATGAGCCTTTCATCACCATTACCTAACACAATGTAGCATTAGAACACAGGAGTGATGGTTGATGGAAATGTTACTCTGTACCCCTATGGAGATATTCCATTAAAAATCAGCTGTTTCCAGCTGGAATAGTCATTTACCACATTAACACTATCTGGACTGGATTTCTGATTCATTAAATGTTATCTTCATTGAAAAAATGCTTTTCTTTTAAAAAATAAGGACATTTCTAAGTGACCCCAAACATTGAAAGGTTAGCGTAGAAAGATGTGAAAGTACCATATATATGTGTGTGTGTGTGTGTGTGTGTGTGTGTGTGTGTGTATGTATATATATATATATATATATATATATATATATATATATATACATACACACACACACACACACACACACACACACACATATATATATATACATAATACTGGTCAAAACTTTGGACACACCTTGTTATTTTATACATTGTAGATTAATACTGAAGACATACAAGAATGAAGAATACATATGGAACTATGTTGTAAACAAGAAAGTGTTCATCTTCAGTATTAATCTACAATGTAGAAAATAATACAAATAAATAAAAAGTAAAAAGCATTGACTGGTAGTTTATATAGTGTATTTAATCAATAGTGTGTTAATTGTTAGCTACTTGCTATCAGCAATATGTGTATGTGTGTGTGTGTGTATATATATATATATATATATATATAATAGAGCAATTTGTGCAAGTCAGATGCACAGCAAACATCTAGCAACATTGAAAAGCAAACTAAAGACGGATTACTGTTCTATTTACAGCGTGATCCTACTGGTTATATATATATATATAGCATTTATACACTTGCATGTAGTTTGTCCTTATGTAAGCGACCACATCCTGAGTTTATCTTTAGCCTGGATGCATGACAGACTGCTGACAACCCAGATCTTTGTAAATGGACGCACATACACACCAGCCTTTGCTCTTCTCTGCACTAATGGCATGTAATGGCGCTCTAACAGGAGGACCATTCAGGTTAACCTACAACCCACGCAGCATGGGACCTTCATTTCATTTGGTCCATTGTGTTGCAGTGGATGTAAGAGAGACACATGGTCTGGCCCGGACTCACGCAGAGTAATCCTCACATCACTTAAATGAGGAGTTAACACACACTGACCTCGATACAGACACACACACCAGCATTTTACACCAATATACAAACTCAGCAAACAGCAGCAGTGTGATAAATATTTTTAAAAACTGAATATTATCAGTTGTTAATGGCATTCTACATGAATAGATTGACTTTTAAATCTAAAAACATGACAAGCAGCACAACACTGACAGTGAGACCCTCAGAAAGCTCAGACTGGGTCCGTCCCAACGCCCCTCCCATACTCCCCCCCTTCCCCATCTGCTTCTCTCTCTCTTCTTCCACTTATTTCTGCCTTTTTTTATCATCGCACTCCTCTACTCTTCCTTCCTTCTACTCCACCCCTAACTTTCCTCCCAGTCTGTCCAGTTATAATTTGAACCTCCACCAGTCCCTCACAGTAAAGCCACATTCCTTCCTTCTCGCTTGTGTCTTTCTCTCAGCCTACTTGTCCGTCACACACACACTCACACACACACACCTCACTGTGGCTCTGTCTACCAACGCCGCTCCTTCCTGCACCATAATGTTCAGTTACCTTATCAATAGTGATTGATCCAGCCACAGAACTGAAGGTCCTGCTCTGTGTTCCAGTGCAGTGAGCGCTCGGTTCTCTCCATCCAACCTTCCTCTGTCAATCTGGCCACAAACCCCTCTTTCCTCCCTTTATCCCGAGGTAAGATACTTACTTTTCAGATAAAGCATATTATGATAAATCGGCTGAACTCTGTGCGTGTGTGTATGTGTGAGTGTGTAACTGTCACACCCACACACACACACACACACACACTATAAGCACACAGTGTGCACACAGACATACAAAAATACAGTGTGTATCGAACAACATGATGTCAGAGGTACTTAACAGCTGGGAATGATGTGTGTGCAGGGTTTTTGTGTGTAAATAATGCATGGGTGTGTGCGTTTTGGGTGTTTTGGGACATGATGTGTTTGGGTTTATGTCGTGTCACAAATCACTCAGTAACAGAGGCCTGAACATAAATAAACCTTCCTCTTCTCATCATCAGCCTCACACAAGCGAACATGGGATTGGTATCAAACAACAAATATTGGTTTTCCAGTCATGTCAGCAGGGGAGCATTCTGGGAAAATGTAGTAATTGTTCTCGAAACTCACGAGAAACAAAAGAAATTGCTTTTTCTGTCAGTATAAGGCTTCAGGAGAATTTCATTAGAATGATTGTTCGGAAGCTCTGATGGAGTCAAACTTCATTTCATTTCCAGTTTAAAATCCTTTTTCATTTGTGATCCTTCGGAACGGCTGGACAACAGTAAACAGGCCGATGAAACGCTCAGGATCACTCTGATACACGTACATGCACTGACCAGATGACTGAGGAAGATTTCATGCCTGGGTCTTTTTCTCTTTTTTTTGCTATAATTGTCCAGAATTAATGAGTTTGCTTTCAGACTTCTTAGTTCATCGAAGGACGTTTGCTAATGAAATAGGACGAGACAAACAGAGGAGCATATGGACAAATGTTCCCCAACAAAGCAGGATGGAAGTTAAGGTCAACAAGGGGAATAAAAGAG
Source organism: Acanthochromis polyacanthus (assembly GCF_021347895.1). Taxonomy (NCBI): domain Eukaryota; kingdom Metazoa; phylum Chordata; class Actinopteri; family Pomacentridae; genus Acanthochromis; species Acanthochromis polyacanthus. The sequence goes on along the minus strand of NC_067125.1, from coordinate 10,273,442 downwards.
TTTGGAGAAAATGAAAACTAAATGAAAATACAATGGCAGTGTTTGCCTTTGGGACACGTATGCGTGCTTGCTTCAAAATGGGATGTTTATGAAATGCTGTGTGTGTCCCTGTGTGTGTCCCTGTGTGTGTGTGTGTGTGTGTGTGTGTGTGTGTGTGTGTGTGTGTGTGTGTGTGTGTGTGTGTGTGTGTGTGTGTGTGTGTGTGTGTGTGTGTGTGTGTGTGTGTGAGAGCAGGAGTATAGATTAGATGTACTAAGCCTCTTATGTGATGCTTGTCCTTAATTTGCTGCTGCTCTGGGTCCTAGTGCATCCAAACTACCAGCAGTCCTTCATCACAGAGCAATTTCCACACAAACAACCTAGAAAAAAATCACTTGTCATGCAATAACAAAATACTCTGCCTTCATCAAGAGCATTAAAACATAGTGCTTATCCAAGGTCATGCCTGTATAATTAAAAAATAAACATGTTTGAAACATGAGATTAAACTTTGCAAGCTAAATTACTTGGAGGACAAAAAATGATTAAAATATACAAATCTGAATAAATTAAACAAGCAATCTGATTTCTACAAGCAATGTCTGTCTAATGAAAAACCGCGACTGCAGAGTTGCTGGTAACTTTTTAAATGGTTCTTTATAGGTAAAATAAACTTAATTATTTACAGCCCAATGAACAAATCACTGTGTTTCTTTGTATAGTGTGACTGATGTGTGTAGAGTGTAATTCTCACAGAAATGTAAGGTATCATTTGCAAACTTGCAAAGTAGGTCTGTTCAAAATCTATAATTATTAGCTTTCATTGCAGGGCTTTGAGCAATCTGAATTAAGTTGGGGGTCTTTGAGGATTAAGCACATATTTTCCTGCATTCTGGGAATTTTTATGCATCAATTTATGCCTTTTCTGCATCAGTTTATGGTGGAAATGATAAAATTTATGTAAAGAAAACACAGAATTCAGGCAACATGTGGAAAAAAAAAGAAATAATGGAATGTATATGGGTTAAATTACATGAGCCGTGTGAGCTTAGGATGTGTGTTTTTACTTTTTGCAGTTAAAAACACAATTCTGAAGAAATAAGAGGAAAAAATAGGTAGTGTTGCATCTGGTGTAATGTCTGTTAGTATGGAGGTCCTCTGCTTCTTGCATTGCCCCCAAAATCTACGTCTTTGAGCATTTATATCCTACCTTTAAAATATTTTTCATTGAAGCAACATTTGATATATGAAGCCAAAAAATATTGTTTTTATTTATTTAGCATGTAGAAATGCCACTTTTAGGCCTCCTGTATTCAACATGAAATAAATATTTTCTTTCTAATGCTATTTTCATTTCACTATGTAGACTATAGCTAATGACTCTACTGCTATCTTACCATAAAATTTAAAATGCTTTTGAAAAAAAATGCATTTTTACAATAATTCAAAGTTCAAAACATTTTTTCTTGTCGTCTTTTCACCGTTTTGACACAGCCTTTTATCTGAAACACCTCCAACTGCTGCTATTTCGGTGTAAATGTGTACAATAATAAGAATAATGCTACATTATAAAACACAGAAGAAGAAGAAGAGTCTCAGACACGCAGGTGCGTGAAGAGGGCGCGTGCACGGCCGTGTGTCACGCGCCCTGAGGTCTCGTTGTTCGCCCTGTTTTTTTTTTTTTCTTTCTGTCAGTTGGAGGTCTCGAGACATTCCTGTCGTCCCAACGGTCGGCTCGGCTAGCGGCTAGTTAGCTTAGCAAAAAGCTGCCCCAGCCACAAACAACTAAACAACACATAAACAAACAAGGCGTACCTGGATATGGAGCGAGTGAAGCGTCCACTGAAGACACGAAGTATCCCCACGTCCACAGCACACACTCCCACACACCCACAGAGGCCTCCAGCTGCCGCCCTCCGACAGCTAACACACCTGAGCAGGTGAAGACATTTTATTCGACATTTCGTTTTGTTCAAACACGCCGGTAAAGTGTCCCCGTCGCTCTGTGTGTGTCTTTATATCTCCGCTTTGGCTTTACAGAGCCAGATAAACCCCTTATACAGTTTGGGCTGTAGCTACATGGGTCTGTGCGTGTGTGTGTGTGTGTGTGTGGATTTTAAACTATAAGAAATCCGATTCAATTAACAAGCGCAGAGAATCGGCTTTGGACACTGTGAAATTGTCTCGCCGCAGAGGATGGCACAAACTAGGAGACACACAGCCGGCTAATAAATACACACCGGGGCTGACAACACAAACAAAACGCAACAGAGGAGGTGATAATTGTGTGGAAATAAACGAGATATGGACGAATGGTCAAAATATAGGCTAGTTATGAGTAGTTAGAGAGAGACTGCAAAACAAATTTGGAAGAGCTAATGCTATGTAGCTATTCGACCTGTAATGAGTTCTTTCCAAGAATGAATTATTTCAATGCAAATAGGTAAATGAAAATGTTAGGTTGCATTTTTTTCAGGGATATTTTATCCTACTTGTGGCCGATTTGAATTCAAGAATACTCTCCCCGCTGTAGGGTTTATTACCAGCTCCTCCATAACTTGGTATATCTAATATCAGTGAGCTACATGATGAATTTATGATCTGTTATAAATTGTGTAAATCAAAGAAGATAACCGAATTTAAGCTATCACGTTATTATTATTATTATTATTATTATTATTATTATTGTTATTATTATTATTATTATTGGCTATAGAGAATGGATGGATGGATGAATGGGCCGGAGGGAGCATGTTGGGGATCACAAGGGGATTTAATAGCAGAACAACGCGGTCTTTGTGCTGCCTTTAATCCGGCCTGTACCCCCTTCTCCGCCTCTCAGTTGTTCTACCTCTACCTCCACATTCAGGCAGCAGCGTCCAGCTATTCTAAGGAGGCCAATTTTTTTTTAATTGTTCATATTAATAAACGATACTTTTTGGGAAAGATTCAGACCGTAATTAATTGGGGCTATCATCCACTGAGGTCAACTTGTCAGGGGCCTTTATGAACAAGAAGACACTTAAACGCCTTTTTTGTTGTTGTTGCTGGTTTTGTTTTATTTATTTATCCTTAACCTGTGTTGAATCAACAAGTGTCTGCTGCTGCTGCGAACTAATTCGCCAGCATTAAACTTTAAACAAATTTAAATGCAAGAGGCGCAACTCTAGAAGACGAACATTTTCGTGCAAAACTACCATCCTAAGCACAAAAGGCTTATCGTGAATACATGGTGAATAAAAATATGTGTTGGCGCAGGCGTTTGTATAAGGGAGGGAGGGAGAGAGAGAGAGCGAGAGAGAGAGAGAGAGAGAGAGAGGGAGGGAGGGAGGGCTCTGGGTGTCTACTTGGGTAAGAAGTTACTTCTAATTAGCCAGTCTCTTCTCACTCGCCTCACTTGTCCACCCTGCAGACCCACATCCTCTTCTCCGGGACCAGGGACCGCCACGGGCCTCTACACTTCCCATCACACGGCAGACCAGGAGGCGTTGCTTTTTTTTGCCACCGTTTTACCTGGCGACGTATAGGTGCGCACCGCAATTACGCACGACTTTTGCTGGAGAAACTGCGGGTCTCGTTTAGTCAGTCGGTGTTATTATTAATGTGGTATCTTTATTTGTAGTTTTGTATTGATTTGAGTTGTTGTCGCATTTCTTATCTGAACAGAAGAAGCGTTAAAATAGGCGCCCAAGTTGTTAAATCTGGTTTTACGCACCAGGTGAGAACAGGTGTAAAGGCGCACGGCCGTTACTCGTGCGCGTAGAAGCACAGGTGCCTGGCTCCACGGGCACAAAGTCAGAGGACAAAGAAGGGGGAAGGCCGGCACTGAGCACATCAAAAACAACAACTAAGTGACAAACAACCCAGGAAAAAGAAAATACAGCGGGAGGGAGTGAGAGGACAAAAACGAGAGAGAAAGAGAGAGAGAGAGAGAGAGAGAGAGACACCCCCCTGGAGACTAGTTAGGAGACCCGGCCCCCGGTCTGAGAGAAGGAGAGAGAGAGTGAGGGAGTGAGGGAGTGTTTTAAAGCCGGCAGGAGGCATGATGTCCTACATTAAGCAACCCCATTACGCCGTGAACGGGTTAACGCTGTCCGGCCCGGGCATGGATCTGCTCCACTCCGCTGCCGTTGGATATCCCAGTAAGTAAAAGCCTTTCACATCTGACTGTATGTTTTGAATTTATTTAAACACGTCCTTTTATTGTTGTTTAAAGTGAAGAAAAGAATCATTCTGAATTGCTAGACGTGAAGGAATTCAAATAAAATAATGTTCAAAGCTTTCTTTTGTGTAAAACGAGTTTTTAAAAAAGTCACTTTCATTTCGTTTTTAACTGTATCTGTGAGATTAAGCGTCATGTGTATGAATATATGTCTCTGATTCTTCAGCTATCAGAACATGTGTTCACTTGACCTATAAGTTCAGCGGATTATAGAGTCAAAAAACAATGAAAATGTGTGTGAATGGAAACGCAGCCTGTTCTCACACCGAATTAAAACTCCAATCTGTTGCTCTTAACATGTAACCTATTTATAAAAGGACAGTCATTGTGTTTTATTTGGTGCCATGATGTTTTTACAAGAACAAACACCTCCTGTATTGTCTGGATGTTCTGATCAGCATCTGTCATCTCCGAGAGGAGAGTTTGAATGAAACGATGCCGAGTTTTGGCACCGATGACAGAAGACGAGTAACACAGACTAAGAGAGTGAATCAACCAAGTTTGAAGACTTTTTATTTATTTTTTTAAATTCAAATTCTAGCATATGGAGTCACATTTCGTTCCATTGCTTTTAATATTTCGATTTGAACAGTCCCACTTAGGAATATAAAACAATAATATCTGATTGTATCGGTTTATTCGATCCAATAAAAATGAATCGATCATTAAGGCATTGTTTGTCTCAATGGCACATTTTCCCAGGATTATAATATTAGATGCCGATTAAAAAAAACTGTCACTAAAATGTATTAAACTTCATGTGGTGTTTTGCAAAGGCAATTCTGTAGAATTATATGTACAAAAATCGACTTTGTCTGACTGCTCACTAAATGTAGTATATTTATGCTGCAAACCCAAGACAAAGCACTAAAATCATTTACGTGGAAACTAGTATAATTTGATTATTTTGTGGCAATTTTAGCAAAGTCTCTTAACAATATATTAACAGCGAGTGAACCTTTGTAATATTTTTCAATCGCTGCGTTAAATTGTAAGAATCCATCTTTTTTAATGAGTTAAATGTTTAGACAAACACCGATAAATGGCATTTAAGGCTATAGGCCTTCAGTAAAGTTTTTTCTTTCGAATCTTTTAAATATTGACGTAATTTAAACAATTCTTAATAATAATAATGATTATAATATTTTTTGTAGGCACCCCACGTAAGCAGCGTCGGGAACGCACCACCTTTACTCGTGCACAGCTGGACATCCTGGAGGCTCTGTTTGCCAAAACTCGCTACCCAGACATCTTCATGAGGGAGGAGGTGGCCCTCAAGATCAACCTGCCCGAGTCTAGAGTCCAGGTAACACATTACAGAGGATTATATAATTTCAGACATATTATTTTAACAAACTGACACGTACAGATGTCTGGCTCTGTGAATGTGTGTGTGACAGAGACATACACGCACAGAAAGGCAGAGAAAAGTAGCAGACAGCTGTTATATTTTTAGTATTTATTTGCTGCTGATTTTTAACCTCTCCCTCTCTGTTGCACCCAAAAGGTTTGGTTCAAGAACCGCCGTGCAAAGTGCCGTCAACAGCAGCAACAGAGCACAGGCCAGTCCAAACCCCGGCCCCCTAAGAAGAAGGCTTCTCCTGCTCGCGAGGCCAACACCGAGGCCAGTGCCAACGCCACCAATGGACCCTACAGCCCTCCACCCCCTCCTCCAGGCACCGCCATCACCCCCAGCTCCAGCTCTGCCAGTGCCACGGTGTCCATCTGGAGCCCAGCCTCCATCTCTCCGTTGCCAGACCCCCTGTCTGCCTCCACCACCCCCTGCATGCAGCGCACCACCACCTACCCCATGACCTACACCCAGGCACCAGCCTACAGCCAGAGCTATGCAGGCTCCTCCTCCTACTTCACTGGCCTGGACTGTAGCTCCTACCTGTCTCCCATGCACCCGCAGCTGTCAGGCACCGGAGGAGCCCTGAGCCCCATCACAGCCTCCTCTATGGGCGGGCCCCTCAGCCAGTCCCCCGCCTCGCTGTCCTCCCAGGGCTACACAGCAGCCTCGCTGGGCTTCGGGGCCGTCGACTGTCTAGACTACAAAGACCAAGCTGCCTGGAAGCTCAATTTCAATGCCGCTGACTGTCTGGACTACAAAGACCAGAACTCCTGGAAGTTCCAGGTCTTGTAAATAACAAGAAGATGGGAAGTAGGGAGGGTGGCTGAACAAGTGAGAAATCAGACATAATCAAAGTAGGGTGAATAACCCAAGATTGCTTTTGGTGTGTTTTAGAAGAAAGGAAGAGAACTTGGGACACAGAAATCTTTAATCATATCAGCTGAAGAATGAATCAGATGAAATATTCTCTTAGTTTTTATTGTTTCAGGAAAACATTTGTGGAGGTGAACTGATCTGTTGATGCTTGGCTTGTAACAAAGAGATGACAGTAGCGTTTGAAACAACACAGAAATCAGCCTTGAAATCAAGGAATGGCCACGTATGGAAAGCAAGACTGATATATGTACAATGAAATCAGATTAGCGAGAAAGAACAAAAGCTTTAATTTTCCTGCTCAGTGGATCAGAAAGTCGAAACCAGAGAATTTTCAGTGAACTTGCAAAACAAAGGAGGTCACTTGTCACATGTTAACTGCATCCCTTCAAGCAAGACTCATTAGCTGTTAACAGAAATTAGTACAAATTGGTTTGATGAACAAATCTGAACTTAGAAACTGTTGGAAAGGCTTTGATTTGGACCAAAATAGAAGCACAACTTATCTTTTAAAATGCCACAGCACAGCAACAGTTACACCTTCAGTAACCTATGAGTTGTCTGCATGACTGACGGCCTTCAACTCTTGTGTTAAAGCACATGAACTGATGAGAGCCCAAGCTTATGTAATTTCTTCCTTTTAGACTTTGTCTTGTATTTTCCTTGATGTCTTTTTTTTTTTGCAAAGCTGCTTTTTTTATCAGCTGACTCGAGAAGCTTTGAGACAAACAACTCAGCTAACCCAACCTGACACCCAACAGAGGTGTCTTTACAGGGAGGCCACTAATTCAAAATAAATAGCAGACACAAGCTGATGGTTCCCAGTAGCCTTGTATGATATTGACCCTCTGCAGCCTGCGTGTGATACAAGCGGAGGGGTTGGAGCTGGTCACTCCAGTGACTGCAGTACAAACCTGTTGCCTTTGAGCATGGTTGTAGTCATTAGCAGAATGGCTCGTACATTGCTAGTTTAATAGGATCACTTCCACACCGTTTGGGCAACAATGGTCACACTGTGTCTGTTGGCAGCCGAGCAATGTTCCCCCCACTTCATCTCTCAGTAGTTGCATGAGGCAAGCAGAGTGTTGAAGCAGTTCTTGAACTTTGTCGTTAGCTTTTATCGGCTGATGAACTGCTCCAGCGAGGTATTTGATGGGAGAGAAGACTGCACCAGAGAAAGGGAAGGGATGGAGCCGCCATGCAGCTCCCCCTTTGCACAGAGAGTTTGGTGCCTCTCTCAGCTCCAACCTGTAAAGACGTGATGGGTACCACTTTATGTGTTTGATGTTTCATTTGATTTTATTTTTTGTATTAGACTTTAACAACATTATGTTTCTTTTAAAATTTGTGAATTCGTTTAAGTACAAATTGTGGTAATTTGTTTTGAAGTTGATATTATTATCAGTATTATTACTATCACCATGAGTATTATGTCTTCAGCTGACATGGACATTGCTAATATACTTTTTTTGTTGTTGTTTTGTAAATATTAAAACTTGAAAATGCAATCATGTCTGGTATCAGCCGTGTGTTGTTACGCAGGCGCTCCACCCAACAGACACTCTCTTTCTCATATTTTTTTCTTAATTTCTAGAAAACTGCCAACTTTTTAATTTTTGTTTATATATTTTTTGGTTTCTGCTTCTTCTTCTTTTTTCAAACTCAGGGGTCTATCCAATAGAAGTAGCAGGAATAATAGGACACAATGCTATTTATGCTTCTTAATCATTTACTGTACTTTCATCTTTTGCATAATAATCTTCTCTGCTTATTTTTCTGACATGAATTATTTTGTATGTTTCATTTGTCTCCCGTGTTTGACCAGTCTCACCACTACCATGCTAGAGAGCTATGATGTTTCTGAGACATTAAACGACTTCGTTAAAGCTCTGGGGTCACTGTGTTCTGAGTGTTTGAAGTGCTGAATTACACCTGAGTCAGTCAAGTGTCATCCTTCAAAAAGAAGGAAAGAAAGAGTGACACAGACAGAGGGGAGATTGGGAGTCACTTTCTGGGAGCGTTCCACTAATCCGTACAAGAGGTTCAGTGGGTATAAGGCCGAGATGAGAGGGAGTAGGGCAGAGAGAACAGAAAACAGATTAGAACTAACCATAATACTGAGTCCCACCGCTCCGCCAGTCCCAAAGTGAAATACCAGAGATGGGCAGATTATTTTGGATTGCTGGATGTTTCTGTGTGTTCCTGCCACCGATAGGCCACAGGGTCAGCTCCACAGGGGTTGTGAGAAATGCGCTGGATGAAAGGTTTTAGGCATGCTATGAGCTCATGTGTGTTGATGATAGCTGGAAACAACAAGGCTGTGGGTTTGTATGGCAATAACACAATGCACCTATCAGAAGAAAACATTTAAGCTGTATTACAATAATGTTAAAAGGCTTGTGAGAGGTAAAAAAAAAAAAAAACAACAAGAGGTGAACTGACCCTTTAGATAGCACATTAGGGAGGAGGGCCAGGGTTAAGTGAGCTGCTAAGAAGTTCACATCAGCACGAAAAAAACAGTGACATTTAAATTTGTGCATAATGATACAAATATCTAAATAAATGTCCTTACTGCCCTGTTTGTTGGAAGAATTTTCCAATATTCCACTGTATAATCCTTAAATCTGTGAGGAACAGCTGACCTGTAGAAGAACACACAACATTATTTACCATCTGATCCTGTGTTAATGACATTATCACTCCTGTGTAACGTGCGTAACCCAGCTGCAAGCACTTTCTGCTGCCACACTGCACGTATTTATTTAAGCCAAAGAAAAAAAAATCTGGCTGTGGGCTAAGTCTTGTAATGTTTCTGCAAAACTTAAAACCATGTTCAGATACTAATAAAACATGTTTCAGATCGGCCCGAGACACATTAGTAGCTGTATTTTGATAGACGTTCGACTATATTGGTGTAACAGATACCATGAGAGACAAGGAAGCAAAAACATGAAGGCTGATTTGTAATGTTTCAGAGCTCTATATGCGCACCTCTACTGACTAAAGACACATAAACAGAAGCCAATTTCTATGCGTAAGTGTGAAGAAAATCCTGAAACACTGGAAGACACTGCGCCTACTCTTAAAAGTAACATTACTGTCAGTAAAAAATGGGCTGTGGCATCTTGTAAAGTACAACAACATATTCTCCCCTTCCACCGAGGCTTTACATCAGGGGTGTCAAACTCAGTTCCTAGAGGGCCACTATCCTGCATGTTTTAGATGTTTCCCTCTTCCAACACACCTGATTCAAATGATCAGCTTATCATCAAGCTCAGCAGAAGCCTGATATCGAGCCTGATCATTTGAATCAGGTGTGTTGGAAGAGGGGAAACATCTAAAACATGCAGGATAGTGGCCCTCCAGGAACTGAGTTTGACACCCCTGCTTTACATAAAGGTAGTTTGGAATTTGATGGGGCTGGACTTAAGACATTCAGGACAAAGAATCAGTGAAGGCATCCATGACCTAATATTATATACTCCAACAAATATGCATTATAAAGATAATTTGCTGAGATGGAGTCCAATAATGTAAAACAAGCAATCAAATAAGCAAAACGTATAAATATTGAGCAAAAGTTGTGCAAATTCTAACTTGTTTGTACTGTCAATACAAAATTAAATACAGCAATATCAAACAACGTTAACATTACATTAGTGCAAAGGGAGCTAATGTCTCACACTACTATTATTCAGTTGCCAGTCTTGGCAGTTCCTGTTTCTATTTTTAAGTTCTGGATGTTGTGATGCCAGCATCACCCTGTCAGTCAGTTGCTTCACCATTTTGGTCCAAATTGAAATATCTCAACAGCTATCAGACAGATGAAGACATTCATAGTCCTCAGAGGATGAACCCTAATGACTTTCAGGATCACTTGGTTCAGTTGAGCAAGAAACACTATGAGGTTTAAATCTGTTATTTTTAGTGAAACACCTTGCCCTCGAGTGCCATGAGGCCAAAACTGTAAATTCTACCTTTGTATACCAAATACCTGCCATGAAATGAATGAAATTTACATAATCCTCAGCTGTCTTCAGTGTTCATAGCAAATCTTAAGATAGTTGGCATTGTTTTCATGAACATGCTGGCATGCTGATGCTAGCATTTACTGCACCTCAAAGGCCACACAGAACTGCTTGTGCAGGTGTAGATTTGTAGTTTTGCTCCATCTTAGTCTTCTTATCCTCTTTTTTCTGTATATCTTGTAAGTTTAAAGGTGCCTGGCTACACTCTTCACATTGCAAACTATGATATGCTTACAGCAATTGGCTTTAGATTCAAGCACGAACTGATGGATTTTTACATTTTACCTCCTTACAGCAGGAAATAACTGGTGTTATTGGCTGCTGGTTGCACTTTTTCCCTCAGGCTGCCCAGTAGAAGACTTCTGACTGGGGTTTAGCCTGAGAGCACTTCAGTCTCACAGTGACACAGCATTACACTGGCTGGCCCAAAAGCTCATTAACAAAGTGCAGTAGACAAACTAACTAACTGGATTTAAGGGCTGTTCATTTACACTGTTAGGTTTAAAATGAAAATGTTACACTGCGCTACATGCATAGATCTTTGACTTGTTTTTGCACTTTTGTCGATAGATAGATAGATAGATAGATAGATAGATAGATAGATAGATAGATAGATAGATAGATAGATAGATAGATAGATAGATAGATAGATAGATAGATAGATAGATAGATGGGCCTCCTCCTGTGCTCTGCAGGCGGTGTGCTCCTGTAATCCCCCAGCAGCAGCATATGGACTATGAAGCACAGAGACACAGACACAGATACACTCAGGACTTAGAAATATGATTCATTTCTTTCCCCTCTCTAATCCCCTGCAAACAAGCTGGTGGCCGGCCTGCTCTGGAGGCACACTGTAATCATGCCACAGGCTGCTGCTGCCAGAGCCGACCGGCCTCCCCATCATCATCATCATCATCCCTTCCTCCCTTCTTCCTCCTCCCTCCCTCCCTCCCTCCCTCCTGCCTGCATGCAGTCCAATTTCCTCTTAATCGATTCCTAATCCCAACATCACCAAGCATACATGTGCCGAGCACACGCCCAAACACACACACACATATTGTGGCGCACACAGATGCACAGACCCGAACGCACTCACAGTCCTCAAACACACATGGAAAGATGCACACACTCTCACACATGCAAACACAACATAAACACATTTTTTACTGCTTGGGTAATAATAAAGGAGAGAGAGGGAGAATTGAAGCAGAGAACAGGGATAATTTCAAAACAGAAGCACAACTTTTAGTAATGTTGTGTACTAACAAGATAGTCAGACTAAGTTATAACACTAGATAGACAATATGATCCAAGTTTGGTTTTGTTAGTGCTACTCGGATCATATATTTTGAGGCCTTAACAGGCATTTCAAGATGGTGCTTCAACCCAAATCCTAACCCAAAAACAGTGTTTTAGATTTCTGTATTAATGATCTATTCCTTATACTTCATCATTTTTCTACTGTGCAGTGCTTAGAATAGAACAGAATAGAATAGAATAGCCACTTTATTGTCAACCAGAACATAGCTGGTGCACATTATGACCGAAATCCCAATGCAACAAGCTCCCTATCGGACTGATAAATACAAAAACAAACAAAAGATTTTCTAAAGAAATAAAACAATTGTAATATATACATGTAAACAACTATATAAAGTGTGTGTGTGTATACACACACACACACACACACACACACACACACACACACAAAAAAAAAAACCTGTAAACATACACATCTGCACATATTTATTTTACAGTGAGGAAAGGACGCGATAGTTTGAGGAGAAGAGTTTGGAGACAGATGAGGAGTGAGATGTCTGACACACCTATAGAGTAGAGGAAACTGAGTTACAGTAGACATGGTCTGAATCTAAGCTATAATAACTTAAATTAAAAAGTCCTGAGGTTTTTGTTCAACATTGAAGCTACTTAAAAGAAAACAGAGAAAACTGAAAAAGTCTTATCAGCTCTAATGATTGGAAAACAATGTGTTGTATTCATTTCCTGTATTAAAATATGGTAACTATAGCACAGATTGGCCGCAATAATATTAGTTGACAATTATTTGAATCCATAGCTGCAGTAAAGGACCCATCATATGTCACATAGCTCCAACACTGAACAGCCAAATCATTATCAAACTAAAATTTCCAATTAATCATACAGAAATAAAGTCATATGTTGCACCAATCGTTAAGTAACATTTGTGATGGTGCAGTAATGCTGCTAAATCACATATTACTGCAGGGTAAGTAGGTGTGAGTGATCTGCAGCTAGTAGTGGTAACAGGATCAGTATTACACTATGAATGGATCAACCAGCCACTGTCAACCTCAGCATACACTTCTGCTAAGGGCTTTACTGCAGATTACAACTTAACACCTAGTTAATATCACTAATAGTAAAAGTCAGAGTTTAGAGCCACAGATTAATGATATGTTTCACTCAAACAGTCGTCTGGATTATGGGAGCTTTTAGCGTTCCGTGTTGGTAAGAGTATTGAACACGAATTGTGATCGGAACCAGGGAACCCGAGGCAACAGGTGGGATCAACAGGATCACCTATTTCAGGGCGTCTTTGATGTTTTCTGCTATTGTTGGAACTTATACCTTGCTCAAAAGAATAAATTTTAAATATTAGTTGCAAAGAAAGCTGATAAAAATGAGTCAAGCACACACCAAACCCTTTCCTCTGTCTGTAAGACTCTTATATTTTTTTCTTGATGCATCTAACCCTCTGTTGTGCCTCTGAAATCTTTTCTTTACACCTCTGCCTCACATGTTTCCTCGTTCTTGTCATCTTCCCTCATGAGCCTCTTCCTCCATGCCACCTCTCCCTGTGTGCCCCCTCGTTCCCTGCACTCCACCTCTTCTTGCAGTTTGTTATTCTTGCTGATCTAATTTAGAGAATGTCCCAAATCCTCTTAGTGTCCTGCTCCCTCAGCGCAACACTAAGTGAATTAGACAGGATTACTGTCTCCCCTCTTCCTTCTCCTACTCCTCCTCTTCCTTCTCGTCCTCCTCTTCCTCTCCATCCTCGCCGTCACTCTCTCCTCGTCATCTCTCCACTTGTATGTCCATCTTTCTCTGGACATTTCTCTTTTCATCAGCAGGATTAAGGCCTTCTTCCTCTCCAGATGACAAATTGGTTCCAATGTTCCCCCTCTCTGCCCGGTGACAGATGCTCTCGCTGGCCCAGTGCATCATGGGACATAAAGTATCGTTAATTAAACTTTGACCTCTTGCAAATAAAAATAGGAAAAAAAAACCCTCTGACATAACACTGATGAAGTCCTCCAAACATCAGCACGTACAGCTGGTACAGGGAGAGGAAACTTGAGGGAAAACACTGAATAAACATGGATGCTGCTACCTCACTGCATTTCTGAGTTCAGCTTTTACAGTCAGTAGTAATATTCCCTTAAAAAAAGCTACGTCAGAACTACGTCCTCTCAGTTGTGTGACAACTGCTCTGAGCTGGTTTGAAGGAACCCCAGATCCAATCCAAGTTTCATGCCAGTGGGATGTCGTCTAATCTGCAGTCTGGCTCTCTCAGGTTCACCCTGATCTGCAGGTGCACAATCAATTAGGACAAACCCACTGCCACACAACTGTACTGTGCCAGCTGCTTTTTGTTTCTTTTAGTGTGTTCAAAAACCTATACAGTTTTTATTCCTTTACTTCCTGTTGTCCAAATGTGGTTCTTACACTTTACACACAAGGAATCTTGTTGGCACATGATATTAATACAGATGATTTATCAAACAAGCTTCAAATTATGTGTACAAACACCTTTTTCTTCTTTCAAAATTGGCTTGGATGTATCTTGTTTCCTATTTCCTGCTTGGATTTAACAGTTTGGTTTGGTCAAATTCTAACTCCTCCCTAATTATGACGAAACGTGAAAGACTCTGAGGTCTACACAGTCAATACAGAGCAATACAGGCAAAGGCAAACATCCAACAGTTAGACAAGCATCAATCTTATAACATTGTAAATAAAGGATAAGGATGAAACTGGGTAAGGGTAAAAAATAGGGTATTGACTAGGCAATAAATAAAGTCAGAACGCAACAATATGGGACGAGCCAAGTTAGCCAACACCTCCCTAAAATTTAAGCTTTGTAGGTACAGGAATAGTGAATGGTGGACTCTGCTAAAGGAATGATTGTGCTCCTCGAGCCGTTCCTGAGCTGTTTTTGCAGAGTGATGAGGTTCACTGGCCTGCTTGGTAGGACCTCTGGCACAGGAGAGTGCAGTTGCCCTGGGGGGGTGTGCTTGGTGTAAAACAATGTTTAGGTGGTTTGTCAAAGCAACATCAGTCCATGACCCACGGTTTCCCAGAAGAATGCTTTACACTTCATACGTCCGTGATTTTAGTCTAGTGGGTGATCAGCTGCAGTTAGCAGCGTCACAATATTTTATCAGAGATTTATGTTTCAGGCCAAACAGTCAAACCACAATACAATACCAGCTATTATTTTCTCTTTTCTTCTTGTTGTCATTAGTTCCCATATTGTACCTTTTTCAGCAAATTAATGAAAGCCTCAAGTGTCCCCAGTATGTACATTTCAATTTTTCAGTTTGGAATACTGCAAACATGCTTCATTCTACCTATGGCTGCATCACTCCTGGTTTCAAAATGGGATGTTTCAGAGTCTACAGCTTTAAATGCAGCTAAGCTACTGCTATCATTGTCAGCCATTGTCTCTAACCTTTGTATTTGTTGTTGTCTACACACTAAAAATGGCTACATAATCTACTGTTCTGTAAACATAGGGCTTATTTACGCGCTAAAACCCTTTCCTGCCTTAGAAGAATCACAGCTACTATGGAGCTTTAATGAACATTGAATATGTACCATTGTTGCTTCAGTCTGTTGAAGTGACGGCATTCTGTTTTTCAGACATGGGTCACTTATATTTTAATGTTCCTCACAGCTTTATTCAGACCAACACACCACAGTGATATTTGTCATTCAGTCCTAGATTGGACATTACACCAAGTGATGTGTGATACGTAATGGATAAGAAACAACAAACTAAAATAATTAATAGCCTGTTTATGATTTCCTTAATTACTGTAAATTCTGTCCACTTGTGCTAATACTTTAACTACAGCTTTACCAACAGTAACATAAAAAGATTCTGACAGCTGTGATGGAGCTCAGGCCTCAACCTGAGACGGCCGCTGTGTAACTGCAGCTGATATACTGTTACAGCTGACCTGTTTGAGCTGAAGGAAAGTACGCAGTGGAACTTGCTGCTAGAACCCGATCAGTCCTGTCTCCATGTTGGGATAATTATAATTAACTTGTGAAGTTACCCACACTGTTGTTCCATTATATCGTATGGATACATTTGCACAACTCTCTTGCTTTTATTGTGACAGTTTATTTTTGCAGCCCTGTCAGTGTGAAATTAAAAGGCAAAATGTATGATAAATGTGTTTGTGCTTTTGAAAAATGGTCTTTAGTGTCCTGTGTTTGGATCAATATTGAAACGTGGTCCCCAGTATCCCCTCACACAACACAAAGTTTGTCAAAGCTGTCCATTAGTGTGCAGCTGAATGCTCGGATTCAGTAATGTTATGAAGGATTGCTGCTGCAAAGTGAGCAGGGTGCTCAGTCAGACACGAAGCCAACGTGTTCTGTTGCCCTCAGATTAATGGAGAGGAGTGCATGTCTGAAAGGGGCTTAGGCACCACTTTACATTCTCATCCAACAAGAACTGCAGAAAAGGCACTGCTGGGATTCGAACCCAGGATCTCCTGTTTACTAGACAGGCGCTTTAACCAACTAAGCCACAGCGCCATGTGGAAGCAGCTTCATGGCGCCACAGTCAGAATTCAGCTTCAGCAGTGATTTTAGAACTACCACAATAGATTTTCTACAAATATGTAAAGATTAAACAAGGTTTTTATTACTGCCCAGCTCCTGAAATGTGAATATATTTTTATTTTTAAAAAGTCTGCATAACTTTTTTCTAATTACTGCTAGATTAAAAATAAATTTAAAGTGCCATTTTTCATATTTTAGCAGTCTTTCCCTCTCAGTGGCTGTAACAGATTTACAGTACAGCTTGAGTTTCTGTCTGAGCTGCTGGCCTTTGCCCCTGTAACTCCACCACATCACTCTCCATGATGTTTTCTTTATCTGACTTGCTGCACAGTGAATGCATTTTTTGCTCAATTTTGAAAACGTGTTATCCCTACAGAGCTCCACTTTGCCAGAATGCTGCATTGGAGCAAGACACTAACACCATGGGACTTTTGAATTGTTCAATCCTGCTTTTAGAGTAAACCCCCCTGTTTGTCTTCATCCCCTCTCGGCCTCCCCTCTCTTTGTCTCAATCTATCTCCCATCTCTCTTTCTTCTCTCTCTTCATCTGCGGCCCATCTGAACCCCCCCTCCGCCACCCACTTCTCCTCCTTCACTTTCAGTAATTCCAGCGTTGCCTCTCTCGCTCGCTGACGTAGCTCGCCCTAATCCAGCGCTGACCTCAATCCCGTGATGTAACGGATCATGTGATGCGGGGAGAAAGCGAGAGAGAAATAGAAAAGAGAAGAGAGAGGGAGGAACAGGGGACGTAAAGTGGGGGAAACATGGCCTAATCCCCCCGATGCTGGAGCCACAGACCAATCACAGACTGATGGGGGAGGGGGGGGGATCAGGGGTGCCTCCATTAAGTTACAAAATATTAGTCAGACACACACTGATGCACACAAACACACACAAACACACACACATACCCCCTTCTGGAAACAACAAGTCAACATGTTTGTTTCATCTCTCTGCCTCAGTGGCTATTTATGTGCCCGTTTGTCTGCTGAAAACACATCAACATCCAGTCTGTTTGCGACTGACGGGCAGATTCACACACGTACAAATATTTTCCCTGTGCCGTGCGTATAAATATATATGCATTTGTATATGATTTGTCCTGGAAGAGACTTAATCTATGTACCAAAACCATGGGCATCAAGCCTAAAGTCCATTTTTATATAGATATAAAGACTTAAAAGGGTGCTTTTAAGACAGTGGCTTATGATTTATGATGTCATACCAATAACTCAGTATCATATGTCAATAACGGACACATGCACAGAGGAATGAGACGGTGGAGTTTGCTCTTACAGAAAAATAAAGAAAGGAAAGCATGAATCAGTACAGGCCTGTGCAATTTATTTTGGAGGTTTCTTTCAAGAAAGTCCTTTTAAAAAAGTTGTACATGCTTCCAGACACACTCTTCAGTAAAAATCTCTAATTTTACTGCTTTCTACACATTTTCCCCATCATGCTACCTACCACCAGGGCGCCTCAACAGTTCTGTTTTAGCGTCTTGATATACAGTCAGTGGCTTTTGCAGGTACTATGGTGGGGTAATGCCACAACTGGTCATTGGAGGGAGCTGCAAAGAAACAACCCGGCACAGAGCATGTGTCTGCAGACACTTGTGTGTGTGTTCTCCTCTCCCTCCCCTCCTGCTTTGGGCAGCAGTGTGACTGGAGAAGCACATGGCCTGAGCGATGCAAGCCAGCACACACACACACCTACGCACACACGGACGCGTTTGTACCGACTAAACTAAACTAAACGGCCACGAGCGCTGAACTGAAGTCCATGGAGCAGGTGCAGCGCTGCTCTTGCAGGCAGATTAATAGCCCCTCCGAAGTCCAAAATGTGTTTTGCATTTTGTTATTTTACAGTTCTGTAAATTTGCGTGCTGAAGAGGGGGGAAGGTTTCTCAACTTAAATCACAAGTTCAACAAGTGATTTTGGAAAAGTATGGCCCAGTATGCAACTAAAGTATGGGACATTTTGTCAAATGAATGTTGAGAATGTTGTTTAATCTCTTATTTCTACTAACTTTACTCAGATTTTTTAGGGTGAAAGCCACAAATATTCATGTGTGACAGTTTGCCAGTGTGTTGTAAGGATTTCAATAAAAGCCTCTTCATATGTTTACATTCTGTCCCTTGCTTCAAAAACCCTCCTTCATAAAGATACCGTCTCCCACTCTGCCATCCGCTTTGCTACCGGAGCTCCTTACAACATCCACCACTGCAGGTTGTACAAACTGAAGAACTCCAGTTGACAATTACACCGGTTTCTCTTCATCTCCAAAACCTTCCTTGGTATAACATCACCTTATCTACGCTCATTACTTACAATTCATAGCTCCACCTGTACTCTTCGTTCCAGCAGTTTCATTCACCTCCTCATTCCCAAAATTCATACCACACGCCGTCGATCCTCATTTCAGTTTTCTGCTGCTAATGACTGGAACTCTATGAAAGTCCCTAAAACTGTCCTCATACATATCACTCTTGTCATTTAAAAAAATCAGCTAGAGTAACATTTCAGGACCACTGCACCTGTTTTTAGCCTTTTTAGCCTTTCTGTAGCACACCTAAAATTTGGTGACCACATTTTGTATAATAAGACTTAATTTTTACAGTATTCCAGCCAGTACAAAAAGTGATGGCTAGAAGTTGGGACTTTGCATGGCTATAGTAAGAGGATAGATGAGTTTCTGTGCAAATTTGCAGATCTCTACCACCTGTGCTACATTGACTTCAGGGTCCTTGAAAATTAGGCACTTTTCATGAGGGGCAATGTTCAGCAGTCCATATCTCTCTAAACAATGTGCCTAGAGGGCTCCCCCTGTATAAGTTATAAGCCAGGCTGATCTACAGCAATAGTAAATGGTGCTAAGACATTAATCTGTAAGATTTCTAGTATTTTTAACACCCTTAACCCTACTTGCGAGTGGTTTTTACTAATAATTTATACATTTTGGGCAAGCCCCCCTGCTCTGTAGAGACTTCTCCTGAGTGTGTGTGTTGTTTCTAGGACATCACCAACATGTAGAGAGCGTGGAGAAAAAATTTCAAGTCTCTGTGATACCCAGAAGCAGCGATATAAGCATTTTAAAACCTAAAAATTCCAGGCGAGGTTTGGGGGAGGGCATTTTGGCCTAAATTATTAAGTTTTGAAAATGCCATAACTCAAAAATTATTGGGAGTATAAGCCTATAATTTTGCACACAAAGCTTTTTTATCATGATCTTCCACCACCAGCACCCACAGTAAAATTGAAGATGGTGCTGCAACCAGCTTCCTGAATATTTGGTGTTATAGGATGGAATAAGCCCTCCTGTATTTTACAGGTATTTATTTGTTGTTGCTGTGGTCCTATTCTTGGGACATTTCTATTTTAAAAATCTTTGTGTATTTTGTTTTTGTAATACTGTCTGATTTGCTGTAACCTGTTGTTCATCCTGTTGCATGCTGCCTCTTGACCAGGTCGTTATTGAAAATGAGAACTAGTTCTCAACTAACTTACCTGGTAAAATAAAGGTTAAACAAAATACATTTCTGGCGGTGGGTGGATGAGACTACCTGTGAACACCTCTACATGATCACATCTTCAGGCTCATCCAACCTAATGAAGACTGCTAGGACCTCATTAGGTCTGATCTGACACCATGTTAAAGAAGAAGTGTCTGTGTTACTGTCATGGGATCTGGAGTTGAGTTTGTTTTCAGAAATCATGTGGCAGGGGCCTGGTGGTCCAACCTGAGTCTGAACAGCTTTACAACTCTGTACTTTAATGGAGCCAAATTAGCCATAATTTATGCATACCAGTGTAACTGAGCTCTACCAAACACTACTGCAGCCAGCATAGCAAGTGGAACCACACCTTGGCACAAACATGCATTAAGTCTTTCAGATATCTGTATCATATGATGGTTCACTTGTGGTGCTAACCCTACATGTAGCTCTTACATGTAGCACAAAGCATTTAGCAAACTTTAGCTTTTGTTGATTTCAGGCTGCACATAAACGACATGTGTTCATCGTACGTCCCCCATCGTTCCTTGCAGCTTGTATTAATAACTGCAGTCCCTGTTAAACAGTGTGTGCTGCTGCAGTGAACCCTGCTGCGTCGTTAGCTGACTACCAGGGTGTGTTAATGGCTGAACACAGTTAATCCCTGGGAGCAAGTCCCAAGTCCCTCCACACACCCCCACCCTCAGGTTCCTCAGCCTCTCGCCCCCCTCTCACCATGTCTCTTTGTGTTACACTGGTGTACTACAGTAATCTCAGTGGTACACTCATCTAGCCTGAACCCGCTCACCACCCTTCCCCCACGACTCCAACCCCCATCAAGCAAAAAACACCACCCATGTCTTTGCCATCCATCTCCTGTCAGACAGCCCACCTGGACTGGGAATGCTCAATCCACAAGTGAGGGCAAACATCATCCTAGACTCAGATTAACAAACAAACCTCAAATACCAAGTTGTATTGGTTTTATTTAGGGTACAGTGCCTTCATGTGGAAGTGTTGTTCGGTTACCTGCTCTCAAGGCTTCCCATAACCATGTGGTTCTCTTCTGACTAGACAGCTAGTTTGAATCCATCATATGTAAGTTACATTCTACCACAGGAACTGTACAAGGTTCCAAGTACCTTCATTGTTCTTTCAAGATTCCAGTGCATTTTCATTGCTGGTCGATAACTCGTAATTCAAACATCTGGCATTTCAGCTGTTTTGAACTTAGAGTTCTACACTCAACAAAAATATAAACGCAACACTCTTGTTTTTGCTCCCAGTTTTTAAGAGATGAACTCAAACATCTAAAACTTTTTCCACATACACAATATCACCATTTCTCTCAAATATTGTTCACAAATCTGTCTAAATCTGTGATAGTGAGCACTTCTTCTTTGCTGAGATAATCCATCCCACCTCACAGGTGTGCCATATCAAGATGCTGATTAGACACCATGATTAGTGCACAGGTGTGCCTTAGACTGCCCACAATAAAAGGCCACTCTGAAAGGTGCAGTTTTTTCACACAGCACAATGCCAGAGATGTGGCAAGATTTGAGGGAGCGTGCAATTGGCATGCTGACAGCAGGAATGTCAAGCAGAGCTGTTGCTGGTGTATTGAATGTTCATTTCTCTACCATAAGCTGTCTCCAAAGGTGTTTCAGAGAATTTGGCAGTACATCCAACCAGACTCACAAACGCAGACCACGTGTAACCACACCAGCCCAGGACCTCCACATTCAGCATGTTCACCTCCAAGATGGTCTAAGACCAGCCACTCGGACAGCTGCTGAAACAATGGGTTTGCATAACCAAAGAATTTCTGCACAAACTGTCAGAAACCGTCTCAGGGAAGCTCATCTACATGCTCGTCATCCTCATCGGGGTCTCGACTTGACTCCAGTTCGTCGTTGTAATTGACTTGAGTGGGCAAATGCTCACATTCAATGGCGTCTGGCACGTTGGAGAGGTGTTCTCTTCATGGACGAATCCCAGTTTACACTGTTCAGGGCAGATGGCAGACAGCGTGTATGGCGTCATGTGGGTGAGCGGTTTTCTGATGTCAGTGTTGTGGATGGAGTGGCCCATGGTGGTGGTGGGGTTATGGTATGGCCAGGCATCTGTTATGAATGAAGAACACAGGTGTATTTTATTGATGCCATTTTGAATGCACAGAGATACCGTGACGAGATCCTGAGGCCCATTGTTGTGCCATACATCCAAGAACATCACCTCATGTTGCAACAGGATCTGTACACAATTCTTGGAAGCTGAAAACGTCCCAGTTCTTGCATGGCCAGCATACTCACCGGACATGTCACCCATTGAGCATGTTTGGGATGCTCTGGATCGGCGTATACGACAGCGTGTACCAGTTCCCGCCAACATCCAGCAACTTCACACAGCCATTGAAGAGGAGTGGACCAACATTCCACAATCGACAACCTGATCAACTCTATGCAAAGGAGATGTGTTGCACTGCATGAGGCAAATGGTGGTCACACCAGATACTGTCTGGTTTTCTGACCCCCCCAGAACTACAAAAAATAGCACTTGTTTTCTGCTTGTACTGAGTCAGTCAACACTGTCTTCTCCATGTTTCCCCAAACAGTGCCAAGTCTTGTATATCAGTTTTTTCTGAGCTGCTCAGAAGTGCCCACTACGGTTCAGGTACATTTTTCTGACATGAGCTTTACGGGGGCAGTTCCTGCAAACAAAAACACACACAGAAAGGTTTGAGCCACTGAAAAGGACCATCAGGTTCCTGCAGTTGAGACAGCTTTATCTCCACAACAGCTCATAAAATCCATTTGCTCAGTTTTCGTTTTGGCATTTTGGACATTTTGAATGTACTTTGCTTCTACTGCTTAGCTCTTTTCCAGCACTTGACTTGATGACCCCATTTGCAAAGTCGTAAATCACGATCAACAGTAGCATTACTAGAATCTCCTGTTGTTGTGGAGTCACCTATCCATCACTTTATATGACATCATTGTTGATGTATGGTCCTCCGCATTGGTCTGTAAAGGAACCTTTTCACTCCTTGAGTTCCTTTTACTTTGGGTATACGTAGCCATTTTGTAACTGATAAGTAAGTTGATAGTAGTTTTCATCAGCAAAATGCCACTCATACTTATGGCCTCAATGTACTTCAAGTGTAGCGTGAGTTATACTTGTCTGACTGTAACTTCCTTTCTGATGGTGGTGTTTGGAGTTCAGTGGTTTCTGTAAGTTGCCAAAACAATTATTTGGCATCACAGTTTGATCATGCAGTGATTGGTCATTACTCCAGGGTGCAGCAGTCTGTGCAATAACTGCGCTATAAGATCTGTATTTCACTGAATATGTATATGATGATTTCATGCTAATGTATGGAATGAAGTCCTCCAAGTGGACTCAAAGTGTTGTAAAATAACAACTATGCTTCTGTGGTGTGAACTCCAGTCTGCAGCTGTCATGTGCGTATTTGCATTGGAATATAATCAAGGTCAAAGGCAGCATTTTAAGTTTCCCCTCTGGTGGTCTTTTTCAATATGTTAACCCTCGTGTCATCCTGCGGGTCAAAACTGATCCATTTTAAAGTTTGAACATGTGGAGAGAAAAAAAATATTTTCACAGTGAAACTTCTGATGTCCACGTTATCAACATTTTTTGGAAATCTTTGAACATTTTTTTGGTGGAAAAAAAGAAATGTTAAAAATGTTTCTTTAAGAATATTCAGCAAAAAAACAACAACCACAATCCAGTGAATTTCGCTGGATTTTGGTTGATTTTTTTTCTGTGAATGTTCTTAAAGAAAATATTAAAAGTTTTACTGATATATATGCAATCACTTTAAATATTTTTAGGATTTATTTTTTGGGAAGATTTTTACTCATTTTTTGAAAATATCTACAAGAATTTTCTTGCCATATTCAGGTAATTTAAAAAAAAACTTTGAAGGGAAACTTTGAAGGAACTATTGGCATTTTCTTCCTGAAGGTTTTGCAAATTTTCAGAAATTTGGGTTTGTTTGTTTTTTTTGCAGAATTTTTGGGGGTTTTTCAGACAAGGAAAAATATTTTTGGGTGCCTGTAAATGACGATAACATGAGGGTTAAACAGCTTCTGACTTCAAACAGTTTTGAAGACTTTCCAGAACTTTAAGATTTGTAGAAATATGATGATCTTGTGCGTTTGAAGCATACTGCTGCCTTTGTCCCTCCCCAAATCCATCCACTCATCATCTACATCTGTCCCCCTCTCTTCTCCCCCTTCTGTCCCCCTCCACCCACCACCACCCTCCTCTTACACACACATGGACACACACACCACACACTGTACCAGTTGTGCACTAATCTGGGGTCGACCTCTCAACCTGCCCCCTACCCCCCACCTCATCTCTCTCTTCCTCAACATCCATCCATCCATCCACTTCCCTCCCCTGCCCACCCCCCGTCCCTCCTCACCCACGCTCCACCCGCTCCCTCCCCAATCCCAGCACTGTGTTAATCTGGTGCTGGTCCGACGGTCAGCACTTTGAGCGGCAGACAGACAGATTGGCTGTAATCCCCTGAGTGCCACAGATGGAGCGGCACTACGCAGACCTTGGGGAAGGTGAGCACACAGTTGTGCACAAACACACACACGCGCACGCCCTGTAACATGCACGGACAAAGGCATACAATTAGAATAAAATAACTATGTACATACCTCTCGCGTGCAGAGTCCATTGCATGCTCAGCAATGAGGGCAGCAGGCTGTTGTTGGCCGGTCACAGTCTCACGTGGTGATTCTTTACTTTAAATGAACTGAATGTTTCATGTTGCAATCAGTGGCAAAACAAAGAGTATTTCAATCTCCTCCTGGTGGTCCACAGAGTAACTTGAAGTCTTTTTCATTCAATTTGAGGCTTCATTGATACATTTTCAGTCTTTGTAAACTAAACTATGCATGAACAATCCGGTCATCATAATTCATCACAATTAAGGCTTATTTAAAACAATAAAGGACCGGCTCTACTGGTCCCACATGCCAATGTCCAGATCCAAATCCTGAAAGAAATGCTTCTTTTGATACACCGTTATGTAATCCTGCAGTTAGATTAGCTCGCAGTTAGCTTCATTCTAATCCAAAGAATGACATTATTTTGTGTATAATTAACTGGTTAATTTTGTGAATCCAGGCTTCAGTGTAATCTGGGAACAATCTGCAGCATTTTAGGGTATGAGGCTGGCCACACAGGACTCATACTGACATGGATATTTTAAATAACCCTAAAGCAACATCATGTAAATGGTCTTGAAGTAAATCCCTTGGAATTTTTTTGTTTGTTTGTTTAAGAAATGAGACTAAGATACTTAAAGGATATATATCTTAATGTTTTACTGTTGGAAAACCAATCTGTCAAAGCAAGGATCAGCTGACATATACATCAATACGACATATTTGCTTTAAGTTAATATCAAGCTATCAGTCTAACCCTAGATTGGAGGGAAATTTGTAAATACAGACAGGACAAGATAAGAACCAGACAGAAAAGACAGATTTATCTTATCAGTGAACATCATCTTACTCCAGTGATTCCATCCCAGGGTACTTCAACAGTCATCAGGAAGAACGTGGAAAGGCAGAAGAAGAAGAATATGGACTCCCTCAATTAAATTGTATTGTGCTGAAGAGCTCCTTTATAGATCAGTCTATTGTAGTGCTTCACCAGGATCCGTATGTAGCCCAATTAGATGTTTGTATTGTAAAAACATGTGCATTTATTAATAATGTTATTTGTTTAGTTGTAGTGTTTTAGCACACTTGGGTAAGTGGTCACTTGTGAATTATATTAGTAACTGTACATTTATCTCATCGATGAAGTTCGCTTTAAATATGAACAATGAAAAAAAACAGCGTAGACTAACAATGACCATCTTTTCGTACAAGTGTGAAGCAAATTTGAAGCTTTTTAAAAAATATACATATATGCTGAAAAATAAAATCAAGAAAAGGATAACTACGCTTTTTTTTTTTTTACATTGACTGCTTTGGAGCTAAGAAATTAGGCTGCACAGTGTAATCACAATGGTGTGGAATAAGCTATGTTATGCATCGCTGTAACCAGAAAAAAACAACAAAAATGTTTGTCTTATTGTATGGAAACAGAAGTTAGACTGTATTACATCTAGGGATGTCCCAATCACTTTTTATCCCCTTTGCCCCAGTCTAATATTTAGTATCTATCAACCTGACACCATTTTCCTAGATAATACACACTTCAAGTACTGTAAATTAGCTGCAGTACCTGGTTGTGCCACCAGGCGAAGCCTTGTGCTGTTTATCCAGTAAAGGGGCACAAAAACAAAGTCTTCTGTGATGCTTCTCCTCCAACCAGGAAGCAAGTCAAGCTGGGATCAACTAAAATAGTGTCCTGTGCCCTATCAGTGTATGTACTAAATGTCTTTGCAGTCCATCACGTGTCTGTAGCTTGAAAGAGCTTCATCAACATGGAACACATGTCCAGCATGTTCAGTCTGAGCCACAACTTAACCTAATATAGACTGACAATGCCGCACTGAAAAACACTATTTAAAATTATGACAGTGAATGTACATAAAGGATAGACATAAGTTTATATAATTTGTGTGGACATACACTACTGTTGAAAAGTTTGGGGTCACACAGACAACTTCATGTTTTCCATGAAAACTCACACTTTTATTCATGTGCTAACATAAGTGCACAAGGGTTTTCTAATCATCAGTGAGCCTTTCAACACCATTAGCTAACACAATGTAGCATTAGAACACAGGAGTGATGGTTGCTGGAAATGTTCCTCTGTACCTCTATGGAGATATTCCATTAAAAATCAGCTGTTTCCAGCTAGAACAGTCATTTACCACATTAACTATGTCTAGACTGGATTTATGATTCATTTAAAGTTATCTTCATTGAAAAAAAACTGCTTTTCTTTCAAAAGTAAGGACATTTCTAAGTGACCCCAAACTTTAGAACAGAAGTGTATTTGTATAGTATTTTATTAAATCGTATTGCATCATATCGTACTGTATCTTATGGTATTAATTGCATTGTATAGTATTGTATGTTGTGGGGCTGATCTGAAACTCATAAACCTCGTCTTACTGCACTAGATGTGGCTCCAGCATCCATAACCAGCTGAAATGATGCGCTGGCATTTAGGATGCTTAAAAACTGTTTCACACGCAAGCAGCCAAGATTAAAGTAAAGTTTGAAGTCAGCCTGTTGCAGCAGTAGCTGAACAAATGCAGAAGAAATGAAAAATAAGAACACATTAAAATCTATAGAGACAAAGCACACAAAAAAAACTTATGTCTTGTATGAGAAAGTTACTGAAATGATATTCAGTCATGGATTAATTGATCAAACTGGCTCATTAAAATAATCTGAATTGTCAGTCAGAAATTACCTCCATGTGACTTCACCCTAGTGCAGTGGTCTGTGGGTTTATGGGTACACACGTGTGTTTATAAGTCACTGTAGTTTCTGTTCTCATTCAAAACAACAGGATTAAAGGCTGGTGTTTGATTAGATGTTTGTTTGTCGATGTGTGTTTCATTGTAATGAGTATAGCTGAGGCCACAGTGACATGGGGTGAACGTGTGTGCATGCGTGTGTGTGTGTATTTCATTGTAATGAATATGGCCGAGGGCACGGCTTTATCCCTTTTAATCAAGGAAGTAGAAGGATGAAATGAAACACTGATGAGGGGAATGATGTCAAACCAGAAAGGGATATTAATTGAAATGCTAGAGTGTCACGTTTGTGTGTGTTTGTGTTGCTGCATTTGTGGGTGTGTGAGAGAACGAAGGGGCATTCAGAAATATCCAAAAGGCACAGAAAACTGGGTAAAAATTACATGTAGAAATCC
Source organism: Acanthochromis polyacanthus (assembly GCF_021347895.1). Lineage (NCBI taxonomy): Eukaryota > Metazoa > Chordata > Actinopteri > Pomacentridae > Acanthochromis > Acanthochromis polyacanthus. Next base: position 10,245,770 of record NC_067125.1, on the reverse strand, counting down.
TATTTGTACTGGAGTTAAGTTTAGTTTAAATGAAGACGTCAGAACTTATTTGTATTCCATTAGTATAAAGATACATTTACACACACATACAGTCATAAATACTGTTTATGTATAAAAATAGAGGGGCAAAGAAAAATACTTAAACTTATTTACATTTAATGTGACACATATTGTGTTGACTTTACTCTAAATGAAAACACTTTATAATATCAGTCTGAGGTCTATTCCTCAGTTTAAAATGAGCTGTATGAGTTACTAGCGCTGTGCTTTACTGACATCTAGTGGTGTAACTGGCATCAGCGTGAGAGGAGGAATCACTGTAGGTTGGCCACCTTTAAGAGTCTACCGCCACTTACAGAATACAAAGGAGAAAACTGCTCATATAATGGTGTGTAATGACTTGGAGGTGATTGTTCATGTTGTGTGATCATATTCAGACTTTCTGTATAAGTCTGAATATATTTAAGGCTTGCCTAATAGTGCAGTCAAAATTTAAAACATAAAACACTCTTTATCTCTAATCATTCCCACAGATTTCTAACTTCATGTCAGGACTGTGTCTGCTTTATTTTACGAAGTTTCATTTAAAATGTTCTCATTTATTCTACAAGACTACGGCTTTTCTCCAGCGCCAAACAAGCTGGATACAGACAGAAAAAAATTAATCAGCGCTCCTTGTTCTATCCAAACTCCTATCTGGTTTTTATTTATATTCTTCATATAAATGTTTTAATATCCTACTATAGTAAAACATAATCAGTTCAAGGTGTGCATTTAAATACCACTGACACAGGAGAGTGTGTGTAACATCCATTTATTACCACCTTATATGACAAATCTGGAAATTACAAACATTGTTTAATTGAAACATTATCCTCAACATTTCCAAAAAAAACAAAGAAAAAGAAAATCAAATTGAGCAAAAAAATAAAAATTAAGTTAAAAGGGTGACAAGTCAACCTGAGAAACGGTACACAGATGATCAACTGTTTGAGAGAAAAAATAGAAGCACAGGGGGGACGTATACAGAAAACACGACTAGTATTATTAGTCATGTAACACTGATTTAGAATACATTTTCACATTTTAGTTACTGTGGTTTTTTTTTAAAAAAAAACAACATTTTGACATTTTGAGAACTTTTGGTTTTAGAGAACATTACAAACCTCGTTGAACCTTTGCTATAAAAAGGTCCTTTATTAAAAAACGAGCCACTGCTAAAAAAGTATCTCTGACACCATTCTTGAGCTCTCAAGCTTTGGCTTTAATTTGATGAAACCAATTTAAACACCACAAAAACAGGTGAGGTTAAAGTCATCAGTCTGTTAGGAAACGAGCATCTACAAGAGGATCAAACTTTGGTGTCAGAATGAGTCAGTAGCATCACATTTCAGTAGAAAAAAATACTTCAAATCTGCTTTTTTTTGTTTTTGTTCTCTGCGTTTTAGTCTGATTCATCCCCCGTCTCTGTGTCATCCACAAATAGTTTGAAGTTTTAAAAAAAATCCTGTGCGTGAGACTTATTTGGAAGGAAAAAAAAGCTAACAAGATGAAGAACAGCAATGATCTATATAGTAATCAGAAATGAACTTCTCCAAAGACGCTGATGGATTGTATACAATTTGCTGTGGTGATCAGAGCAACACTCATGCAGACACATACAGGGACACAGAGTCCAGCCGCGGCTTTCACGAGCAGATACAAACGATGTTTCTGCTGGTTTCTGAGCCGAGGCTGGCAGAGGACAGGACGCAGGAGAAGAGGACCAGGCAAGTTCTTCTAGCACCCTGCTGCAGTAAGGAGACCACTGTCCCCCCCAGCAGAAAAATACCCATCCTCGCCTCCTGGTTGTCCCTCCCAAATTTGCATTGCTCTAGTCCATGTTGTTCCTTACTTTCTCCAATAATTATCCCTCACACAGCCAGTTAGAAACAGTGCAAACAAGGAAATGTGTGCTTGAGGAGATCTCATCACCAAAGAGTTGGTACATGCACAAAAAGAGAGTACCCTAGAAGTCTGCTGCTGAGAGCACTAAGAAAAACACGACTATACACTTTAATTATAATATAATCAGTTTTCCTCTACACACTACTAACACAGGGAGAGGGGGAGGGCCGGTGAGGGGCGGAGGGACGGAGAGACAGGATGGTGAAGGAAGGACAGGAAGAAGTGAAAAGGAGAAAGACCAAGAGGAGGAGAGTGCGTTTAGGCGCGCTCCCCGCGGATACGACGTGCCAGCTGGATGTCTTTGGGCATGATGGTGACACGCTTGGCGTGGATGGCGCACAGGTTGGTGTCCTCAAACAGACCCACCAGGTAGGCCTCACTGGCCTCCTGCAGATGGCAGAAAAAAAGACATTTACGCATATTTTTGGAATGATTGAACACAGTGGCTGATGTAGAATATTCTAGAGAGTGCTACTGACCTGCAGAGCTCCGATGGCGGCGCTCTGGAAACGCAGGTCGGTCTTGAAGTCCTGAGCGATTTCTCTCACCAGACGCTGGAAGGGCAGCTTGCGGATCAGAAGCTCAGTGGACTTCTGATAACGACGGATCTCACGCAGAGCCACAGTACCAGGCCTTCACAGTCACAGAACAAAAGTCAATACATTGGGGAAAACATGAAAGGCAGATCAAGGCTGTTACAAATCTTTTTATATCAACAACATTAGAGTAAAACTACACGGTGGTTTCCATCTATGATTTGAGAATTATTTTGGAATTTCTTGTTATCTTGACAACTGCAAATAGTTTTTCATATATAAATGCGTTTACAGTTATAAAAACATCAGTAATGTATAGTTCAGTCTGGCCTAAAACAGAAAGTGAAAGTCTGCTTAGGGAGCTGTTGTTGTGTGTCTCACCTGTAACGATGGGGCTTCTTGACACCTCCAGTAGAAGGGGCACTCTTACGAGCAGCCTTTGTGGCCAGCTGCTTACGTGGAGCTTTACCTCCAGTGGACTTACGGGCAGTCTGCTTGGTACGGGCCATGGCTACGACAGATCACCTGAAGAAGATGGACGAAAACAGGCAGATAATTATAGTTTTAGTTTCATGTGTACCAGATATTTTATAAAAGAAGTCTCCTTCTGGTTCTTTATGCCATCTCTATTTTGTTGACAGAAAAAGAATAAGCTAACTTGCACCAATAACACAAATATGGCGCCAGACAGCAAATTCAAATTTCCTTGATGACTATATATTGCTACATTTCTGATACTTCTAAACTGCGAGAGATTCTACTGCTGTGGAAGACCATTCCTAATAAGTGATTACTAAACTCTTCACATGTATTTATGTGCAATCTGTTACGTATTACAGCTTTTAAATGGGACCTGACAACTTATTAAGTTAACTTTTTTCAGAAAGTAAACATACAAGGCATTCCCGTTCTCAATCAGCCGACAAACATCAATCAAACTAGAACGACCAGGCTATTGGGTGGTAGACACTAACGTAACGTAAAATACAAATCCACAGCCAATCAGCATGCAGGGTCTACAAAGTGGGCGGGTTCTACAGATGCCTTCGCTGTTGCTAGGTCCGCCCACCTCGCTCTGATGATGGCGGCGGTTTGATGCGCCAACGGGATAAAGACCCAGGGCAGAAGAGCAACGGAGTAGCACATAAACAACTTCAATTTTATGAACGATCTCTCTTCTAGCGTGGCGGAAAATGAGACAACAACACAGAAGACATTTCAAGGAACTCATAGATGGGCATAGGAAAGCCGAACGGTCCCTACCGACGGCGTAGAACCGAGCTGAACCGGCGCATAATTTGAAACCGAATTTCCCCTCAGTTGAACGGCTGCAGAAAAAGACTGCATTTCACCGTCGCTTCGACAGCCGTGTGTGTTATTCTCCCGCACGACGAAATTAACAGCTTTTTTATCTTTCAAACGTCTCAATAAATTTAAGAGAATGCAACTAAAAAACACAAAGTTTATTTACGAGCGCGGTGACCCGTTTTGAGAGGCTTACCTAGAGAGAAAGTGAGTAGAAGTGGTGAGAAATGTTTCGCTTGTCTCTATTTTCTTCTTCGTATCCACAATGGGAAGCAGCGTCCAGCGGGAAAATGGCCGCCGCGTCAATCATGTGTCCCACAATGCAACAGCGTTCACAACATTTCAACGGTTAGTCCTTGGCTGGAGACAACCTGGACAACACACTTCCACTGCTTTAACTGCGCTTTATTACCTTTTATACAACAAGTCGCCGCTTTATATTTTAATAAAGTAGTAATGAAATACAGACGCGACACTCTGTGCTTGTTTTGCTTTTTTTCTATACTGAAAACGAAAGTGTTCATTCGAGTTACACTGAAAGAGACATTTAAAAGTTAAAGTTTCACTTTTGATACTTAATAGTCTAACAGCTGTCATAAATTAGCCAAGAAGTAAATTGAAAAGCTTGTTTAAAAATGTTTTCCAAGATAATTATTTTAAAATTACCAGATATGACTTTTGTGGCTATTGTCTGACACTTTATTTTTGGTTTATTTTAAGAAAAACAAGGAAGTAAAAATATGATGACTCAGAAAGTCATTTAGCAGTCCAACATGCACACCTGGTGATCTTGACAACCATGTAAACAAAACAATTCACCAAGCACACCTTATCTATCATGGCCACTTGGAACAGATCTTCCTATCATACCTGCTGCACATTTCATCAACACTCACGTTTAGACACAACCTTCCTCAAAGCTGTTTAATCCATTTTGCCGTTGCTGACGTGTGAGATGAACAGCTGCCAGACCTGATAGAATTTATCAGCAGATCCCAGCAGACTGGATCTCACTTTCTGTAGCTGCAAAAACTGCATTAGATCTCTAATCCATTGGATGTATCTGGGTGGGTGGTGTTTCATCTTTCCACTTAAGAAGAATTATTTGTCAGAATGCAAAAACAATGGCATTTCATTTATGTTTCAGAAGCCGCCAGTCTACAATATTGCTGTCAGAGGGGATGGAGTGACAGAAATATCAACTACTTTTGATTTTTGCTGGCAGAAAAAAAGATTTGTGTCAGATAAATGAAATGAAATGAAAGGAAAAAAATACAATCCACCCAAGCAGGCTATTCATGAGCTGCATAATGCATCTGAACCTTTTTACTGTCAAGTATGCACCGCTTATTCTTGGAAGAACACACAAGTATCGAAACTTACTAAATATATGCTTGTGAAAAATGTTAACCCTATAAAGCCCAAATATAGAAAAAAATATCACTAAGACCATTTTTCAACCATCTATTTTAGTTGTAGTAGACCTCTGGTGCAGAATCTAAAGTTTATGTTTGTTTGCTGTTCTTTTTCTGTTACGTTTTGATATATTTTTAAGGAAATCATGTAATATTACAATGTTTTGCCTTGTTTGGAACTGAATTTCTGTGTTTGTACTGACATTCTATGAACCAGTGTACAGAACAAAAAAGGATTTATTTACATGATTGATTTCTGTAGTCCAATTGAAATGTATATCTTAAAAAATTATACCAAAATGGTAGTGTCTACAGATACGGACCCATATGCGAGTCTCGTGAGTCAAGAAGCTGCTAACCACTGCAAACTGTTGAAAGGTTAGGGTTAGGGTTAGTGTTAGGGTCAGGTTTAGGGTCCGTACCTGTAGTACTGATGCTACGGGTCTGTACCGCTAGCGTCTACCGGGAGTCACGTGACCAGATCTCGCCTATCTGATTGGCAAATGGAAAGTGCCGTATCCGTAGTCCACAGGCTACGGATACGGGTCCGTACCTCTAGCAACAACCTTGCAAAATCGTCATATTTTTATGATTCTGCCAAGGAGGCAGAGCTTATGTGACGATCGGTGTACGTTTGTCTGTCTGTTAGCAACATTATTCAAAAACAGACAAATAGATTTGGATGAAATTTTCAGGGAAGGTCAGAAATGACACCAGGACCAAGTGATTAGATTTTGGCAGTGATGTGGCTTATAGTGTGGATTCACAGATTTGTTAAAGATTTCTGTATCATTGTGATATAGCAGCATGGCGTCACAACAAGTGAACACTACATCAGCTGCCTGCTGATGATCACATGATTGATCCTTTTACAAATCCACCACGGAGGACTTGTCGGTTCTTATTTGTCAGAAATGATACAAGGAACAACTGATTAAATTGTGGGGGTGCTTCTGAGTCCCATCAATTTCTGCCGTCTGCTACATATTTAGGTGACACGTGATTTAGTATCCGTGCATCACGTACACATGCAGAACACACGCCTGTGCTCAGAGCAAGGTCATTTTGTCTGTGGGTGCATCTGTATTAAATGACCACATCTTATGTTGCTGTGATTTCTGATCATCAATAACTAAAAAACAAACGCTGCATTTATTTATAAAAAACTCTGCATTTCTGACCATGCTATATGGGGGAATGAACAGCCTTTGGGGATTAATGTGCTCTCTGAGTGCTTTTCTTGTCATTAGCATCGTATTAATTAAACATCCGTATAAAATGTATTTAAAAATGTTCCGACTTGAATCTTAGTTCTAGTGTTCTGACAAGGCAGTTCTTTTCCTCCGAAAACTGTGAGTGTCGTTGGATTTAATCCTAAAATCACTTCTTCCACATTCTGCACACTGTACAGAGGACTTTCCTTTACTGGAGGTATTATGGAATAGAAAAAAAGCAATGTTTGTTAGGTTAAATATTCTTCACTGCAGAATAATCCTAACCCTGTACGTAAACATTCCACTGAATTCACACAATACTGTCTGCCTGCTGACTGCTTATCATGGAGAACGGAACACACACAACCATCCAGACCACTTATCTCTCCACAGTCAGCACCGTTAACACCTGCCTCTCAGCTACACCACAGACGTCCCCACAAAACCCTGCAGAACTCTCGCAGCCTGTTTCAGCCTAATGAAACAAGCAAAAAGCCCAGGACGAGTGAAATGTATAAAATACAGCTCCAGTTTCAAGGACTGCAATGAGGAATCATTTTAATTCTGGTTTAAGCTCAAAATTTCTGCAGAGAATTCACATTTAGAACGTAATTAATGGAAAATATCAAAGATGTTATTTCAATTAGTATTTTTTCCACAGTGCAGAGTACTAATAATTTTAATTTTCAGCTATTTTGACAACAAGTAAATCAGTTTCCAGCTTCCTGAATGTGAATATTCTCCAGTATCTTTCCTCCTATGTGACAGTAAACTGAGTATCTTTTCTTCGTGGACAAAACAAGACATTCAAGAACGTCATGCCGGGCTTCAGGAAGATCATTTGCTAACAATGATCTAGCATTTTATGTTGAACAACTAGCTGTTTAATTTAAAGAGTAATTGTTGTTTTACAGGTTTTGTGAACACACCGTTTTGACTACCAGCTGTATCGGTGTAGAATCACAACAGACATAAGATTAAAATCTGTTTGAATTTGCTGAATGTATTCCACAATAACTAAAATGTTCTAGACATCCTTGTAGTTGTCAAAATAGTTTTAAGCCATTCTGTTTACCTGAATCTTGACATATTCAGTCTAATAAAACATAGAGATGAGCTAAAATTTTGTGAGTTTATGGTCTCAAGATCAGACCTGTATCTACTATCCAGCAGCCTTATGAGGCTAAACAATACTATGAAAATGTTCTTATATTATTTTAATCTTACATTTAGTAATTGTTAGATTCTGTAAATGTCAGAAATCTGTGTGAAGTGCCATCACTATCTAATCTTTTCAGCTCAAATATGAATAGTTTCCTGAGGCAGATATTCACTGACACAGCCCATTTAACCACAAGAATCTGTTTATTATGTTTGTATGTGAATTCAGGAGTACAAATATTTTGCTCTTAAAAATGACTGAAAACATAAATCAAAAACACGGTAGAAAAAAAAAAAGGTTATCATATCAACCTGAGAGAGGAACAAAAAGTCAAAACAATTACCTGGACATGATAACGTGTTTGAAAATCAAAATATGATCAACATAGGTCTGCTACATATATGCCGCTTGTAGTCTGTCAAACCATGCAGTGTCATCATCGCATAATGACGTTTGTAATTGACAACCAGAATGGATCTTTTTGTATTTTGATACATTAAACAGTGACAGTAGAAATACACCATTATTGTAAAAAAAAGAAAAAAGAAAGAATAGCACTACTTTTACAACAAATTTCTATTTAAAAAAAGGAAAAAAAACAGAAGACCCATTATATCAATGTATGTGTCCGCCTGAAGATGACAATGTCTCAACCCTGAAGCTAATTCCTATGCCTGTTTTAGATCATACACTATTCTTGGCTTTCAAAAACACCTCATTCTCATAACAAGGCATTCCTGTGCACTGACTAATTAGAACTGATGAGTGTGACTGTGATTCAAAGTTTGAAACATACATGAAGATACCTCTAAGGAAAATCTGCTACTGGTAGCACCAAAGAAGACATGATCACACATTTACGGTTATCACAATCATATGATATATATAGAACCTCAAACCAAACTACTAACTAAGTATAGAGGAAGGAAAGGGAGAAACAAGTGGTGAAGGACCAAGAGGACAGCGTGTAGTAAATCAGAAAACATTTTAGGCACGCTCCCCGCGGATACGACGTGCCAGCTGGATGTCTTTGGGCATGATGGTGACACGCTTGGCATGGATGGCGCACAGGTTGGTGTCCTCAAACAGACCCACCAGGTAGGCCTCGCTGGCCTCCTGCAGATGGCAGAAAAAAAGACATTTACGCATATTTGTGGAATGATTGAACACAGTGGCTGATGTAGAATATTTTAGAGAGTGCTACTGACCTGCAGAGCTCCGATGGCGGCGCTCTGGAAACGCAGGTCGGTCTTGAAGTCCTGAGCGATTTCTCTCACCAGACGCTGGAAGGGCAGCTTGCGGATCAGCAGCTCAGTGGACTTCTGATAACGACGGATCTCACGCAGAGCCACAGTACCAGGCCTTTAGGAGAGAGGAGAGGTACATATTAACATGTAAAACCTGAGGCGGGAGCAGATGGAGATCTGCTTTTGCATAACTATCCTCTTCTTGGATTATGTAATTATACCTCTATTTACTAGTGTACTCCTGAAGACACTGCACTACTTCCTGAGCCTCACTGAACAAGTAACAGTTTGAGATCATCAGTTATACTCAGAGATGAGGTTTAATTCAAGTCCGAAAAACAACATGCGTTTTTTTTGTTTGTTTTTTTTAGAAAGTTGGGTTTACCAAACAAAATAAAACGTGTGACTAATAGTTTCTTGGGGGCTGGATAGAAACAATAAATAAGTGAGCATGCAAAGGAAGTTAATACAGCTGCAGCTCCTGCAGTGTTGTTCTGCAGCTCTCAACTTTTCCTATTGTAGAGTGTCAATTAGATAGTTACTGGCATTGGAATATTTACTAGATTAGCACATGTGTGCTATTAATTTTATATCAATGTTTCACTTTTTAAATATCATCAATACCATTATATTGCAAAAAATAGTTTTCTTTCATACACCTTTGTCTCTTCAGCTACAAAATACACAAATAATATTCGGTTTAAGATTTCTATCTGGCCTAAAACAGAGTGAAAGTCTGCTTAGGGAGCTGTTGTTGTGTGTCTCACCTGTAACGATGGGGCTTCTTGACACCTCCAGTAGAAGGGGCGCTCTTACGAGCAGCCTTTGTGGCCAGCTGCTTACGTGGAGCTTTACCTCCAGTGGACTTACGGGCAGTCTGCTTGGTACGGGCCATGGCTACTACAGATCACCTGAAGAAGATGGATGAAAACAGGCAGAAAATTTAGAATATTAGTTTCGCGTGTGTGACACAATTTTAATAGACAAAGTATTATTATTTTGAGTCCTTGTTTAAATGATTATAAATAAATAAATAGCAAAAAATATATTTTACTCCAGTAAAGTAACATTTCTTTTTGGCCTTTTAGAGCCTCATCTTAACTGTAATTCCTTAAGAGTAGAGATTTAAAGTGTGAAATTAAAAGTGTAATATATTTACACTGATTTAAAACTTCACATCAACATGCCAAGACTTAACTCTTCACTTAGAGTGTGTTGTAAAAAAAATATCTGCATCAGGAACTTCGGTTTTTTTCAACTTATACCCCAGGCAGCTTATGCAATTGCTGAAAAAATAACGACAGCAGAGCCATCGAATCATAGCACAGCTCTTTATCAGGTAAACCAATCAAATCCTGAATACGGCCCTGCGGGGCGGGATGTTGTGAATCTCTGGACCACTCACAGCGCGAGGTTTGCTAGCTAAACCCCGCCCCTTGCGCATTGAACTTGGGTTTGTTCGTTTCTTCGTACCGGGCTTCGCGGTTAGGCACAAGTCTTGTTTTTTAATTCAGAATGAGCTATTTTAAAGGAAAACCAGGGCACCCCGCCCGCACTGGCTGCCCGGTATAAGCAAACCAGCGCACCTAAAGATGATGGCTGGCTGCTGGCTTGAAGAATGTAAACGGGAAGGAAAAATCGTTGTAGCAAACGAAGAGGGTGATGAGAAAAACGACGGAAGAATATAAAAACCGCGGCACGAAAATGGAATACAGTTTTTGTAGATGATAGCAGACATGTCAGGGGATCAATTGATGAACAATATTTTGTCAGATGACCCCTCACTTTAGGCGCATTTCCGAGTCAAATTCGAGCAGAGCACAAGTGCTTTTTAGGTCCCTGACTCCCCGAGCAAGCACATAATAGCTCGACTGCTTTTCTTTTTCACCGAAAATAAACGAAAAAACACATCAATTCGAAACTAACACAACATTAAATGATAGATTTGAGTTTTACCCAAATAGTGATACTCACCTTTGAAAACTTACTGAAAGATTGCAGCTTAAAAATGGGAATTTGTTCTTGAGTCTCTAAAGCGTTGTTCTCGCTATAAAATGAAGGGAGGAAAAAAAGGAAAAAGAACATAGGAAACCAAGAGGAGACACATTTCCCATGATGCACCTGGAACAAACATATTACATACATGCTGCAACATGATAAACGATCTCATGACCACCACTCACTGCCGAGGTCGAGCAACAAGTTTTAAACATCCTGATTATTGATCGTTTTGGTTAGTTTAGTTTAATTAGTAAAAAGTTATTTCAAGTAGCTCACATGGGAAGAGTCAAAAGAAACTACACCACTGACAATAATCAAGAGTGAATTTAGAGAGACTAGCAATCAATTTATCAGCCTTTTAATACTTAATTTTCACTTTTAATTGCATTTATTGTGTAATTAATATAAAAAAACAAATTTAAAACCAATATGTTAAAACTTTATTTTTTAACTTTAAACCCACATATATAGTATATTAACTCTCTTTTAAATACAGATAATGATCATAATCTTGTTTATGGCAGTTAAAAAAAACAATAATTTTACATAAGTTGTTTACAAAGCATTTTAGCAGTATTTACACCGTCCGTCCTGCAGGTGGCGCCACCAGCAGCGTCACTCAGACAGCAAAGAAGAAGAAACCTGCCGTTGTGTTTTTCCTCTAACATGGCGGCGGCCAGGAGGTTGAAACGCGTGGCGGTCTCACAGCCAGGTTTTTTAACTCTAAAACCCTCCCGAGACCCCTCAGACTTGGTCAGCGGTCGGAGGAAACGAGTGAACAAGAACAAGAAGAAGAACTGGAACAAACACAGCGACATAAACGATGTAGAGGAGTTTTTAGAGGACGTCAGGCACCAGGAGAGGACCACAGGGTGAGTGAGAGAGGACTGAAACAAAGCTTTAAACTTTAATAGACACTCTCGTTGTCATTATTTGTCTCCACATCTGATACAGGACAGTTTGTGAATATTTGCTCTCAGTAATTATCGACTCTCTTGTACTCCTCCTGCCTCGAGGATGTTCAAAACATTACCCGTTTATTGTTGGTTCGTGTTCATGTCTGTCTTTAAAATAGTTTAACGTTTAAAATTGAGACATTCAAGTCGTCTTTCTTCAGCAGAGACACTTTAGGGTTAGTGTTGCTAATTTTCTCTAACAGGTATCACATTTAAACTTCCCCAGCTGACTACTTAGTGTAAAAGTAAAGAACTGCTGTGTTGCACGTTGTCTACACATGTGTTTAACCCTCTGAGCTCCCAGCAGTTTCTAAGTGTTTCCTGCACCTCTGTGGAACACAATTACAAGGCCACAAATAACAAACCCACAGATAGGTTTTGGGATTCAGACTTAAATATATGCAGCTCTTCCTGTTATACCAGACACTATATATACGATTTGCTTTATTATCCTGAATAGAAATCTGACCATTGGATAAACTTTCCAAATTATTGTTTCATTTTGTTGTCAGATTAGAGTACAGAATCTAAATTACACTACCATTCAAAAGTTTGGGTTCAATCAGGCAATTCCATATTTTCAAGACAACTCACACTTTTATTCATGTGCTAACATAACTGCAGAAGGGTTTTCTAATCATCAATGAGCCTTTCATCACCATTAGCTAACACAATGTAGCATTAGAACACAGGAGTGATGATTGCTGGAAATGTTCCTCTGGACCTCTATGGAGATATTCCATTAGAAATCAGCTGTTTCCAGCTAGAATAGTCATTTACCACTTTAACAATGTCTAGACGGGATTCATGATTCATTTAATGTTATCTTCAATGAAAAAAAGCTTTTCTTTCAAAAAATAAGAACATTTGCAAGTGACCCCAAACTTTTGCACGGTAGTGTAAAGTTTGCAATAGATAAAAATTGGTAAACGCTGCTCAAAGTAGGTTTCTAGTTCAGATTTCAGATGTTTTTGCCTGTAGTGTCTCACCTTAACAACCAGTCCAGTCAACTAGGGCTACAGTTGAAGCCCAGATTTTGTCCAAAATTTCTATCAACATAAGGTTGCATCATTGCTGAAAAGAATACTCAATTATTTGATATAAATAATGTACAACTAAACCTTTACGCTTGAAAAAACTGTTGTTTTCCCAAAGATGAGGATTTGCTGCTGCTTTCCTTCCCTTTTGTATCATTGTAAATATAAATCTGGTGAGTTTATTTTCCAGAAGTAAAACAGAAGCATGCAGTTTGAAAAATTCACGTTTTTCTTTCTGAACTTGCAGTGTTTTTTAAAAACTATTGTCAAGTATTCTACTAAGTGTTCTGCTATTTTTCCAACAGACTAGCCCATGAATTGAAATAATTATTTGTTGTAAATAAAATGGTAAATGTTGCTGTTTTTTTTAATTCCAATTGTAAATATGACATTTATATTTTCAGGGGTCTGCTGTCTGAGAAGTCAGATGACAGTTTGTTCTTTTTGGATGTTGGACAACCAAAGAAAGCTGAACAGAAGGGTAAATATGGGATTATTTTAACACCTACAGCAGGAACAAAGTAGTTTCATTGCACTTTTACATATTTTGTTTAAACATGTTTTTTCTGCTCTTGAGCTTGTTAGTTAGTGTGAACTTTTTTGTTTATTTTTAAAGCAGAAGAATCCGTTGAAGGGAAGAAGAGGAAAGGGAAAGCATCACGTCCTCTGAGGATAGACCTGATCCTCCAGCATGACTCCCTCGTCCCACCGGCTAAAGAGTCAGTATCAGTCACGGCTTTTTGTCCTTTGCTTTCTCTTTGGAAGACGAAGCAGCCCAATTTTGTTTGTTTGTTTGGTCTTGCTTTTTATGTAGGCTGCAGTATGTGTCAGTTTGACTCTTTATTACTTCAGAATGATGTAAGGATGTTACAGTGGTTTGTTTGCCAAGCATTCAGCCTTTTCATTTATGACCTCCTGTTAAACTGCTCCACTGCAACATGTTAACTTTATGCAGATGATGCAGTTATATGTGCAGACCTCCTGTCTTCATATATAGTTAATGTCCAAGAGTGGCTCGTTCAAAATCACCTCGTATTAAACCTGGAACAAACAGTGGACATGTGCTTCTCAGGGAGGAAATCAAACCAACAATATCTGAAGCTGAAAATCAAGAAATCAGTTCAGTGACATCATTTAAGTATCTTGGGGTTGTATTAGACTTTCAACTTAAATTTAATTTCCACGTAAAGAAGATTTCAAAAACAGTTAAAAAAAAATCTGAACTGCTTTAAGTTATTCAGAGATTATCTTCCTAACCAGGCAGCCCGACTCCACATGCACGCTATGATCTTCTCCCATATCTCACACTGACAGTTTGGGCTCAAACAGCCCCTCTACAATAAAACACAAACAATGAAGCTCCAGAAAATTATGTGTTGTCGTGATTTCAGGAACTTCTCATTATCTGATGTTGAGATGGTCATATGTGCTGCTCCGCTGCAATGTGTTCGATCAGAAACACGAGGAGATGCCGCTGTAGTTTGACGTCTTTATTAAGCTCTGCCTCACAAGTAACACCTTCAGTTGGAGTTGTAATGTGTGGTTCTACAAGGAGAAACACACCAACTTATTAACAATGAAGTAATCTCCCTTTATATGCATGCAACAACATCAGTGAAATAACAACTGCACTCAGGTTATGGTAACTTCAACATGAACCATGAAACCTTTTCACTGCCTTAACCCTCCTTTTTTCTTTATTTACGGGCACCAAAAAATTGTTTCTTTGTCTAAAAAAAATCCAAAAATTCAGCAAAAAAATTCCCCAAATTTCTGAAAATTTGCAAAGCCTTCATGAATAAAATTACAATAATTCCTTTAAAGTTTCCCTTAAAAGTTTTGTTAAAAAATCTCCCAAATGGGGCAAGAAATTTCTTCTAAATATTTTCAAAAAATGAGTACAAATCTTCCAAAAAAATCCTAAAAATGTCTAAAGTGATTACATATATATCAGTAAAACTTCTAATATTTTCTTTTAGAACATTCACAAAAAAAGAAATCTGCCAAAATCCAGCAAAATTTGCTGGATTTTGGCAGATTTTTATGTCAGTGTTGTTAAGAGACATTTTTAACATGTCATTTTTTCCACCAAAGAATGTTCGCAGATTTCCCAAAAATGTTGACAATGTGGAAGTTTTCACTGTGAAACTTGTCTGGCCTAAAACAGAGTGAAAGTCTGCTTAGGGAGCTGTTTTTGTGTGTCTCACCTGTAACGATGGGGCTTCTTGACACCACCAGTAGAAGGAGGTGTCAAGATGCCCCCCCACACACACACACACATTTTCAAACTTTAAAATGGGTCAATTTTGTCCTGCAGGACACCAGGGTTAAATGTGGACACTTCACCATAATGCAGTCAATACTGCCCTCTGCTGGTCTAACCAGGCCATGGCATGTTGTGGTAAACTGCTGTGTAGCCTAACCTAACAATCCAAATAAATCTACAAGCTAACAGTTACAACTTTACAATTAGTTATAAAGTGTACGTGACACAATATGATCCTTAGCAATTAACTTAGCAGCTTTGGTTCATGAGCTCCAACATGGCAACGAGATGTAAAGACAAGAACTGCAGTGTATCCATTACTTAAACATTTTAACTCTAACACTAGAATATAGCTCCACATAGACGTTTAGTGTTGAAAACTCATGGGTTTAGAGGACACACAGAACTCCAGCTATGTATATTCTGTGCAGCTGGTATTCTGTATTGTGCTTCATCAGTTACACTGCTGATAGCCGTGTGATGCTATTGGCTGCTGGTGTAGGTGTAATGATGGGGGAGTGTTCCAGTTACATGTGAGAGAGAGAATAACCTGGTGGGCAGTAATATCCTTTTTACATTATGGATTTAAAAAAAACTATTCGCTGGCATCACTGTCTTATTTTTAAAATAAAATATGATTCATTGATCTTTGCTTCATCAAATTAATCTTTAAATGCCTCAATAAATCAGCGCCTGTTGGTCTTCTCACTATTTTCACTGAAAAGACCAACCAGGGAACATCAGATGAAAATGATCTCTTAATGCTATACACTCTATATGCAATACGTCAGATGTTTTCTATGTTAATTGCATGATCCCTGATCAAATAAATATATAAAATCAAACTTGGGGTAATTCTAAAATCTCTAGTTATACTGACCAAGATGTTTTACAACATTTAGTATTTCATCAACTTAATGTTTTATGTTCAGCTGCCTAAAAATCTGCTGATTTGTGCACTTATTTTATATCCGTTACAGGAGTATAAATTTAGCCTTTCTTTGTCATATTGTTCTCTGCATATTTCACCGTCTCATTGGTATAGTTAAGTCTAATACTGATCAGGTGTGCATTATCATTTGATACAGTATTTTTGATTTTAATCAGAAGAGAAGGTTATGAAAAAACCAGAACCAGTAAAAGCTAAAGCTGGATTTGATAATAATTAATTCAATGTCTGTGGGTAAGTTGTCTTGCAAACTGGTGTTATAATCTGTCTGAAATGTGGCTTGACAGAAGAAAGACGTGTCTGGAGTTAACTTGTGACAGACTTCTGGAGCAAATTCAAACACGATCAATCTGTTAGAGGCGCAAATGCTTTAAAAATATGTTTTAAAAGACATCTATGTTACATTTATTGCTTTAATGTCTGTGGACTGTGTGTGTCCTGTGATGATCTCATCCTTGCGCTCCCAGTATTTCCTTCATGGGAATGTGAAGACGACACACAGGAGCTCAGGAGGCTGTTGTGTGAACGGTGTCCTGGGATCTGAGGAAATGCAAACGCACACCACAGCGTAGCGCTCAATCTCCGTCTTATGTGGTTTTATTTATTTCTTTTCTGTCCTCCTTCATCACCCAATCGACTGATCACTGCCTCCTCCACCAGTGTGCTCTCCTACCAGCAGCCAAATGCCAAGAAGCTCCGTCGCATCGCCCAGAAGGCCGAGCAGCTGGCAGCCAAAGGCGTGGTACCTCGGAGGCAGAGACAGCTGCTGAACAGACGGCCTGTCGACAGGACGGCCAAGAAGTCAGCGACAGAGGCCAACAACAACCCAGACAGAGAATATTACGACATGTGGGGACAAGAGTGTGAGTAGAGAGTGTGTGTTTGTGTCCAGTGATGATCCCATCCTTGTGTTCCCAGTATTTCTGTAATGGGAATGTGGAGATCAACATGGAGCTCTGGTGTCTGTTGTGTGAACGGTCATCTGGGATCTGAGGAAACCTCTTTAACTGTGTATAGAGTTTGCGTTGAGCTCCATTAGAAATGTAACTGTTGCTGTTTGTCCTGTCAGTGTGTGACGTCCTGAGACTTGGTCCATTTGGCTCCTCTGCGATCTAGCACCAAAACATCAAATGTATTTTTGTAGACGGTGTGTGGGAGTCTGTTTGAAACTTCTGGTCTGTCTCCTACACACCTGTCTCATGCAGCCACTGTGTGAATTATTTTTTGTGTTAAATCACACCCTCCCAATCCTATCAGCTGGTGTCAGAAGTTAATTTACACTCTCAGAATGAATAATGTAGAGTGTGAGTTTCATGTGGCACAGTTTAGCAGTGCGCTGGTGGCTGTCTGTCAGCTGTAACATGCTAGCATAGTTAGCCTTTCTCTTCCTTTCCGCACACACTTTTCTTTGGCCTTTGTGCATCCAAACGATATACAGAATGTGCCCCCTGGTGTCAAATGTAAGGAAAAGTAGCCATGGGAAAAAGGAGTCATTTTCACTATTCCATGTTTGTAGAATATACTGAGCCTGAGCCTGAGTCTATCCCAGCTGACTCGGGCGAAGGCAGGGGACACCCTGGATAGGTCACCAGTCTGTCACAGGGCTACATACACAGACAAACAATCACTCATCTTCTTGCTGCAAGGTGAAAGTGCTAACCACTACTCCACTGTGCAGCCCTGGCTCTGATTAATTGGAATTAATTATAAATATGCTCCACTTGTCTTTAATTAATTAATTAATTTTCTTACTCTCAGTATTCAGCATTTAAGTGCCTTAACTGTTACAGTAAGAGTTTTAGCTATTTACAAAATGTTTAAATTTTTTTGAATAAATGACAAATGTTGGTACCAAAACCGTATCGAGCTCGAACTCAAAAACCAAAGTACACAGCTAATCACAGTGTTGTGTACCATTACACTCCTGGTGTTTAATATTTGGTAGATCATCTACAAGAAATTGACATTTAAACGCATTAAACTAAAATCAGCATTTTTTGGACTGTGGGTGTCATTAGTGACTAAATGGAAGCTGCATCTTAGTTCAGCATGTTTTCTGTGGCAGACAGCCGATCTGAGATGTTGGGATAGTGCAGGTAAACGCTTTTCAAGATTTCTGTGCCACAGAGTGTTTTCTTACTGCCAGCTGATCTGATCAGAGGAATCCCAAAGAAGGAGCCACCAGAGTTTTCTTTTATTGAACAATCTGGTGAATGGTGGCCTGTTTAGAACACTGGTTGAAACGTACAAGTCTTCATGTGACTGTATGTTGTCCCAGACCAACCAGATGGAGAAGTTGAGGAGGAGGAATCCTAAAGTTGGTTCACTTTCTCAGAGCCTGGGTTTCCCGCTGCATTGACTAGAAGCTCAAAAACTCCTGAGGGACCTGAATTTATTTGATATTTAGATTAATTTATGAAAACATTTGAATATTGCAGATCTCTGCAAAAAAAAACTTGCATAAAACTGATTTTCTTTTTTCTTTGAAATGTAGCCAAAGAATCAGCTGATCCCTGGTATCTTCAGCAGACGGGCAAGAGGCAGGTTAAGGTGAGGATAAGAATTTATTACATTTAAATAAAAGTCAAGTTATTATTAGACACTTTGTTGAACTAATTTGTCTGTATCGTTTAATGGTCAGCGTCCAGAGAAGCTGAATGAGAAGCCATCTGTGCTGCCTGCTGTGGAGGTGATCGCTCCTGGAGGATCCTACAACCCAGACTTCTTGTCTCACCAGGTAACTCAGAAATCTACGCCTTCAGACCTAGTTACTGCTGCAACACATTTGAGTGATGACTGCAGTTAAAGCTTGTTCAACTAAAATGATCTGAGCTCTTTATTCTGTAGGAAAGCAGTCTGTTAATGCATGCTGTTTTCTAGTTAATGTAGATCATTGCAAAGCTATGTGTAATATTTTTGTCTACATTTTAAACACAAGACTGTAACCAAGATGATCAGTTTAACAACCACAGTCGTGGACAATTCTTTGGTTAAAGATGCTAATATCAGCTGTTAATCTCTCTCCTTTGCCCACTCTTTGAACTCAGGCTTTGCTTCAGGAGGCTCATGACGTGGAGGTTAAGAAACAAAAGCAGGAAGAGAAACTAGAGAGACAGCTGGCCTTCAACAAAGAGGACAAAGCCACAGAGGTGCAGCTGATTATTGCACCTCTCATCTGTTGTTTTATTTCTAGTGCAGATGACAAATGAAGCTTTTATTTCTTTCATCTGAACTGCATTTGTTTGGTTTTCAGGAGACGGTTCTGCGTGAGCAGGTGGAAGGTTTGGTAGAGGAGGAGAATGAAGATGAAGAAGCAGCAGCTGATGATGAGGAGGAGGACGTGGCTGTGGGAGCAATCGCTCTTTCTGAGAAGAAAACTGAGAGGCAGAGAAAGAGAGAGAGGGCAGAAAAAATTAAGGTGCGTACACAATGACAAACTCATGTAAAACCTTCAGAATTCAGCTTGTTCAGTGACTTCTAGAAGCTACGTAGTTTGATTCACTCACAGAGAGATTTGCATCGTGACTTGTCACAGTAGGAAAGGACTGATCTATTAAATATGGCTGCTTAGAGGAGGTCCTCCACTTCTGTATACTGGTTCACCATCAGAGTTTACAGGGATACTTTCTAGAACTGAGACATCACTAATTTCATTTCTTTTCTCTGCTTTGATGAGTCAAAATGTCTGCTGCTGAAATGGATCTACTGTGTGACAGAACGCAGCTAAAAGTCAACTCGATGTGGATCTACATAACTCCACTGTCAGTGAAAACGTCACAGTTTAACAGGGATTTTTAAAAAAGTGACTCATCGGACAGATTGATGCAGGATTTATTCATATCGGCGCCAAAAAGTTGTTTAACTTTCCTAATCTTTTGAATTGAAATTGTCAGTTCAGCATTGGACTGTAGATCTGCAGAAGATCAATCAGTCAGATGATCAGTTGAATGGTGACATATTGACAGCAGTGAGTTATTCATCATTATTCATTCCTTATGAGTTGTTCACACTCACACCACATGGACTCCTGTCTACAACAGCAGATCCTGAATTTAAAAAAAGAAGCAAAGAAAAATATGATTGCTTAAGGGAAATAAAATCTGTTGACAAATATGCACAAAATATATAGTGTTAAATTTTTTCAATTGTTTTTGAAGTTCACTCTCACTCAGAAATGTGTTGAGTGAGCTGCATATGCATGAGTTTTTCAGTGAAAAAGGTTTAGATGTCTTCTGTCAATCAACTTTTTTAAATGGAAAAACTACATCAGACACAAATTATTATGCAGTTTATATGTTTTTATCTTCAGTCATGTCTGGAGGGAATCAGGACGCAAAAATGTTAAGTTTGATTTGAATGTGTAGTAAAGCAACTTAAGATTTCAGAGCTTTTCTCTCTGGGTGTCAGAGCTGAAAGTGTCGACTTTTAACTCCTCACACTGTCAGCAAAACATTTATTTTTCAGATGGATCCTAAACTAGCTGACCATCCAGATTGAAATTATTTTGCGGTTTGTCAAAGTATCCGTTGTAATGGTTTCCTCCTTGTTGCTCCGCTCCCCATCTGAACATCCACCTCAACGTTTGTCCTGTTCGTAACTTTCCAGGAGCAGCAGCGATTAGCCGACAGAAAGCAGACTGACCAGCAGCAGCAGCTCTTCCAGCTTCGCTCCATAAAGGCCTCCATCAGACAGCGGGAACAGAAGACCAAATCCAACCAGATAAAACGCAAAGCCAAGCAGGAGGCCCAGAAATCGCAGCCCAGACGTCTCGGCAAACTCAAGTACACACCTTACACTCTTTTTTTTTTTTAATTCACACACGGTTCTGCTTTTAAATGGGAATTCTACTGATTTATTGTTGTCCTTTCATAAAACTACAGAGCTCAAAATTAGTCAAAGCTGAGAATAGACAAAGATATCCTGATTTTAGTTTGTAGTACTGGTGAGGTTAAGGATCAATTCATTTCTATAATTCAGCCGAATACTCTTTTTTTTTTTTTTTTTTTTAGATCCTTTCTTACAGATAGTTACTCATGTTTCTAAAAATCCTTCACCTTCACTTTGTAGAGTAGGATTTTATTATAAATGTGAAGTCTCAAGCCAGAATGAGATTATCAGGGTTATTGTGTCAGACTTCAAAGCTCCAGATGAAGTTGAACAGGACAGTTCAGTGGCTGATTTTAAGCTGATGCTGGTGCCTTTTGACAGAGAACCGACTCTCATCCAGGAATGCTGGTTCCACAGTTTCACAAACATTGTTCAGCTAGAACTAAGAACCACTTATATTAACATTGAAGGGCAAAATGAGATGAATATTGACCTCAGCAGCTTACTAGATGTGGTCTGTGTGAGGGAAAAAAAGCTGCTTCCTTACACTGTGGTCCTCTAAAGAAGTTCATCTTAGACTAGAACAAGCTTCAGCAACAAAACTGGTGTTGAGACTTAAACAGTGACAGTAATGAGGCACCGTAGTAACTTTCCAGCCTGAGAAACTAGTTCTTCAATGATTCATAAGTTTGACCAACTCTGGACCTGCACCAGTCCAGAACTAACACCCAGTATGTATGGGTGGAGAATGGTGAAGTATCACTACTGCTCAGGACAAGCCAGCATCCTCTGGTTTACCTGCTGGTGCCATCTCAGCAGCATGAAGGATAGCTTTTTTAAAATGTAAAACCAAGCCACCTGTGACTGTTATGGAGATGACATTAGCCCTCGTGTCATCCTGCAGGTCAAAATTGACCCTTTTTAAAGTTTGAAAATGTGGGAAAAAATGTATATTTTCACAGTGAAACTTGTGATGTCCACATTTTAACATTTTTTGGTGGAAAAAAAACATTAAAAATGTTTCTTAAGAACATTCACATAAAAATCAACCAAAATCCGGCAAGTTTCGCTGGATTTTAGTTGATTTTTATGTGAATGTTCTTAAAGAAAATATTAGAAGTTTTGCTGATATACATGTAATCACTTTAGATATTTTTAGATTTTTTTGGGAAGATTTTTCCTAATTTTTTGAAAATATTTTCAAGAATTTTCTTGCCAAATTTGAGGGATTTTTAAAAAATAAAACTTTTAAAGGAAACTTTTAAAGAATTATTGGAAAATTGACCAAATTTTCAGAAATTTGGGGTTTTCGTTTTGCAGATTTTCTTTTTTTTTCAGACAAGGAAACAATATATTTCAGTCCTCGTAAATGAAGACAACAGGAGGGCTAATGACACAAACGTAAAGCTTTACCTGTGCTTATTTCAGCAGGAGACAGTTTGGCAGTGAAGGGACATTTTTCATCCACATTGTAAAGTTTGCTTTTCATTCTTGTTGGCAGGTTCCAGCCTCAGGACCTGGAGGTTCAGCTGAGTAACGAGCTGGCCGGCTCCCTGCGACGGCTCAAGGTACTTCACCATCACTTGTTATTTGTGCTAACTCATCCACTTCGACCTCTGCCAGTGAGGACACCCTTTATCTGTAATGAGTTTCGCTTCGTTTGGTTCGTGTATTATCTTCAGCACTTTGTATTGTCTTATTCTAAGCCTTATCCCATTCTCTAATGCTGTGACGACCCACTTTCCCCACAGGGATCATTACACTTTCATTTGATCTAATTGCCGGTGGAAAATTCCCACTTCTTCTCCTGCCTTTATGTCTTTTTATAATACTTAAACCAGCCTTTGTAGTGTGAATAGGATTTTATAATTTGGGTGGGAATTGTGTATTGAGTCAGAGCAGAGTGACGCCTGTCTCATGGATTTGTCTCGACTCGTCTCTCCCTCTCACCTCCTGTAATGCTGTGACTCTGCAGCCAGAGGGCAGCATCCTCAAGGACCGCTTCAAGAGCCTGCAGAAGAGGAACCTCATCGAACCGAGAGATAGAGCCAAGTAAGGACCTCTTACGTAACGTGTCATCAGAAGTTCACAGTGGCGGACACTCACAAGGTGTATGTTGACTAAAATGTACGTTTCCAACCTCACTCTGTCTCTTAGGTTCAAGAGGAGACTGAAGGTGAAATATGTGGAGAAGAGGGCTTTCAAAGAGATCACTTAGTGGCAACCCACAGACCAGAAGAAGCTGGACAACATTTAAAACCACAAGTACAGCATAATGGAACTTTGTGTATATACAACATACCGACTGATGATTACAACTGCTACCACAATATGTCACCCACAACAATGATACATAAACTGTGACTGGGAGTGAAGCTTATTTTTTTGTCACGGTATCGGTCTTGCGGCTCACGTTATTTTTGTTTGTTACATAACATGACCCTGATCAAGATCAAGTTATCAAAGGTTTTATAGTGTACAGCTGAACCTGCCGAGGCCAAATGTCAGTGTGCCACTGCTCTGCTCATACATGAGTAAAGACTCTGAGCGGAGGTTATTAACAGGCTCAGCAGCCACACTGCAGCGTTATTAGTCTGCTTTATGTCAGCTATCAGAATGACTGCTCCTCAAGATTACTGCGCCTCAAAACACCTAAACCTTGTAATACAGCCTGTATTAAATGAAAAAAAGGGAAAGGTTTGCATGATGGTGTCACACAGGCTGGTCGTATTGCAGCAGGATTTATCTCCAAAATGAAAGCTACAGCAGCAGAAACCTTCATTACGATTTTTCTCGTACCTACTAACTTTGTCTTCTTTATATGAGCATATGTTAGTCTCAGACTCCCAGACTAACATGTACTGGTGAGTCATTAAAAAGTTAAGGGAAGAGGCAACAACAAAATAATATATGCCCATAATTAAATTAGCTGATTAACTGGAGTTTCATTTACATAGATTAATTTTTCCATCTTAGGTGGGAAAACATTCAGACAGATGGGATGGAGGAAGTTGGCATGTGATAATTGATTCCAACCCGCTGGCTTAAAACTATAATTGCCTTCAGTGTCCTGCTGGTGTGAACAAGGACGCACACACACACACACACACACACCATGTCCCATGGTGCCTGGAGTGACGCCAAAGCTTCTTATCCGTTAATCAGTGTGAAAATGTAATCTTTTACCTTATGAGTGTGCAGAAGCCCCCCCCCAAGTAGCTGTCTAAATCACTTGATCTCTCTCCTTTACCCCCCTCACCAACCAAAGAGTGCGCAAGACTCTAGAGCACCTCCTACTTCAGTGGCTAATTAATGTTTTTTTATGCTAATTACCTTCTGATGAATTAACCTGCTGACTTGGAAAAAGCACAGTTTGTCCCCAAGGAACCTCATCTATTACTTTTTACTGATTGGATTTAATGGCGAACACAATAAATTACCAGATAATACTTTCACATTAGCCATGCTGTTTTATTGCAACCTTTAACAGTAATCGTGTTTAGCCTGTTGTAACGTTGATACAATACAATGGACACCCAATCCCCCCTAACTCCACACATCTATTGACAAAACTGTACGACACTCAACGCTTTTACTGATGGCACAGACATTTTTGAATATCTCTTTTCATTTAATTGGTGCACAGTGGGCCTTGCACAAAAAACAGTTGTGGGGTGGATTGACAATCCACATCTATGGGGCTCCACAGAGGACAAAATGCGGAGACTTATGACAACAAAGAAAGAGCCACAAACAGACTGAATATGAAAGATCTATCCAGTCCCCGTGATGTCCTCCATTCAACTGTGGACAGCCATTTTGAATCCTCAAGTTTGGCGTTTGCCTGCTGGCGTCATACTCTTTCAAAACAGCACAAAATGAGTGAGTTGTCTGTTTGTTAAGGTGTTTTTTTGGACTCAGCAGTGACTATATTTGGAAGAGAGGATGGAGCTGTAAAGGGGCAGATATGACTGATGATGATGCTCGCCTACACCAGCCTGGCAATGTGGAAGTGGCAACTTCCAGAGCTGAGAAATGAAGCCCCTGGAACAGCAGTGCCAAAAACTGCAGTTTCTTGAACAGCTACTAAATGATGGCTTCCAAACGTAGCTAAAAGGTGGACACAGTAGCCGTCATGGCACCCATTGCTGTTCTGAATACCCAAACTGAGCCTAATGAGTGAGCGATGGATCTGACTGAGATCTCAAGGACCCTGTGCAGGGCGATATCCTGGCTACTTGTAAATGGAAAAAGTAGCCTCGACTTAAAACATCAATGCTTTATCAATTATTTCACTCAAAACAGAACATTCATTTACAAAATGAACTACATGCTGTATCTACAGAGCCTTGAAACTTGCAATTGAGACCAAAAACTTACAAAGAGAAAGTTTACTAAGGTAAGAAATCAAGTGAGAAGTTGGGTCATTTTCTCACACACTTCTGTACAATTTTCTTTACAACCAGTCGCCCCCTGCTGGGTGTAAAGCACTTCTGCACTGGCTTCACTTTTCAGACCCAGAGGCTACATCCATCTTTTATATAGGGTTTATTGACTAAACTGACCCTGTCAAATTAATGAGATAAATAAATCTTTAATTTTAGTGATCACCAGTGTAGAGTGTATAGAATCCCTACTCTGACAAAAAATATGATTTGAAAAGTTTTTTTTTTTTTTACACATCTGCTCTTCATGTTAACAGTTTCACAATACCATACTTGTATCAGTGCAACATGATGAAATTAATCAGTCAGTCAGTTTCCTGAATGACTGATTCAGTCAGGAAACACTCCAGACTGAATCAAGAGTGTTTCCTGATTCAGTCTGCTGATCTGTCTTCTTTTCCTTCTTTGGCATTACTTCAAGTTTGAAATTCACTCCACCTTGTTTGTTTTTTAAATGTAAACACAAATAATCATATATGAAAGACAGTGGATCTTACTGAAAACCTGTATACTCCACTTACACCTGCCTATACTAGCCTGAAAACACTGCAAAGTTACCTTCAGTATATTCAGGTAAACATCACAGCTAAGTATTAAACTAATCTTAGTAGCAAACTTATACATGTCCGTATTTGACCACTCTATACTGCTTCAGAGAACTACCTCGTAACGTCATAACTGAGGTTCTAGCATGAGCGATGACTGAGCACAGTGTAGGAGGTGCAACAAAATGCGTCACAGAAACCCAAAGATGAGTGTCTGATTTCAAGAGTACCTTCGAAAATGGCCAAGAATTCCATCCTTTACCCGACCCAAGCTTCTCAAAGATTTATTGCATGCTAGTGAGGATTTCCAGGCCAAGATTGTAATCTGAAACAAGTACTCCTTTTCCCAGCGTGTATGATAAAACATCAAAGAAGTCAAATTTTAAGCTTTCCTAACCGGCAGCTTTTGCTGCCAAGGCTGCAAGGTGGCGCTCTGACAAGAGTGTTAACAGCTGGTGAAGGAAATGTTAAGCCCTCTGAGAATCAGATTGTTTAACATTCAACAGTGCTCAGCTCAGCCTTAAAGGATCCAACCCCTGAACTGGGACACAGCTAGTCAATGGTTCTGCAGACATGCTATCTCTAATGCTGCAATGTTACATTGCTCAATGCTAGCATGCTGATGTTTAGCAGATACAGATGTTTTACCAGCAAAGCTTTTTTTTGGTCTACAACTACAGTTTATGCTGGTGGGTTGTGAATCTCAGCCCCTAATGTCCTGACAGTCTGTCCAGCAGTCGTCACAATATTTAAGTCAGAGCCACAGATATGAACCTGCTGGTGGAGCTGGAGGAGAAGCAGCAGTAGAATTCAGCCTCTGAGTCATGAATGTTTGTACAGATATCAAGAGAATACTGTAAAAATAGCTGAGATATTTCAGTCTGGACCAAAATGGTGAAACCAAAAATAGACCAGGTTTCATGTGTTTTCAAAGGAGAATCCAAAAGTCTCTATAGTCAAACAACAGAGCTTCTCGCCTTAAAAGGATATCAGGGGGTTAGACAAATATCTCTGTGTCTTCTTGCACACTCCTGCCAGAGACAGAGTGCGGCCAAGTTGTTTGTGTTTTTCTTTTCTTCCCCCTCCCTCGGCCTTCCTCTCTTCACGTGTGAGACACGGTGCTGCCAGATTGTCTTGGCATGGGGTAGGACGGATTACGTGTGTGCAGTCACTCATTACCTCCTGCAGAATAGATTACTATTCCTCCGGTCTGCGGAGCCGGATAGTGACGGAGGAAGCCACTGAAAAACACTCAGCTGCACTGCATTGAGATGTCCCTGTGTGTTTATGTGTGTTAGTGAACATTGCCATGTAATCCTGGGCTTGTTTGCTGAAAAGTGACATGAATTTGGAAGGCGGCCCATTGTCCCCCTGCCTGTCTCACCTCCTAACTCACAGATGCTGTATTTGGACACAGGCAGAGGCACGTGGACACAATAGGCTTTGTGATGCAGGATAAGTGAGGTCACAAACATCTCAGAATGCTGCAACATAAGGTAGAATTTACACATGAATAGATTAATCCACCTGCAGAAAATTGCCATCAGGCTTGATGTTGATGAATGGTTTAAATCTGCAATAATGCAACGCATAGAAAATTGCAAAGCTCTTTACATTGAACCTCTTAGCAAGCAGTTGCTTATTTACACATCCATCATCATTAAAATTATTTTGGAGCTAAATATTCTGGAACGTCAGTCTGCATGTGTGAACTTGCATCGATCAGCCACAAGAACACCACCACCTGCCTGAAGTCATGTCCTTACACTTGTGTCACCACGACAGCCCTGACCTGTCGACGCATTAACTCTGCAGGACCTCTAAAGGTATCCTGAGGTATCGAGCACCAACACATCGCAGCAGATCCTTTAAGTCCTAGAAGCTGCAAGGTAGAGCCGCCATAGATTTGACTGGTTTTTTTAAGGACATCCTACAGATGCTTGATCGGATTGAGAATTTGGTTAAGGCCAAGTCAGTTCCTTGAACTCAAATCTTTCCTGAGCATTGTTTTGCAGCGTGGCAAAGTATTATCCTGCTGAAAGAGGCCACTGACATCAGGGAGTACTGCTACCATGAGGGAGTGTACATGATGTGCTACAATTTGTAAGTAGGTGGTATGTGTTAAAGTAACATCCACATCCATGCAGGATGCAAGACTTCCCAGCAGAACGTTGCTCAGACCATCATGCTGCCTTTATTGGCTGGTCTTCTACCCATACTGCATCCTGGTGCCGTCTCCTCCCAGGTAACAGACGCACAAGCACCTGCTCGTCCTCATTATGTAAATAAGAGATGATTCATCAGACCAGAGCCCCTTCTTCCACGGTCCAGTTCTGACATTCACATCCCCACAGTGGACACTGCCTCAGGACGGCCACGGACGGTAGTTTAAACCCTCCATGTGCCCAACTGTCCTTGGGCAACCTCCAAGTTGCTCCCAATGGTAGGTACGCACCTTAGCAGCACTGCCCCTGTTGGTGTGTGTGTAAATGAGAAACACATTGCTCTGTAGCACATAGCTAAAGTTAAAATGTGCTACATGCACTACCATTTAAGAGTTTGTGGGGGCACTTAGAAATATCCTTATTTTTGAAAGAAAAGTTTTTTTTCAATGAAGATCACATTAAATGAATCACAAATCCAGTCTAGACATCGTTAATGTGGTAAATGATTATTCTAGCTGGAAACGGCTGATTTTTAATGTAATATCTGCATAGAGGTACAGAGGAACATTTCCAGCTACCATCACTGCTGTGTTCTAATGCTACATTGTGTTAGCTATTTCATGGAAAACAT
Organism: Acanthochromis polyacanthus; assembly: GCF_021347895.1. Classification (NCBI taxonomy): domain Eukaryota; kingdom Metazoa; phylum Chordata; class Actinopteri; family Pomacentridae; genus Acanthochromis; species Acanthochromis polyacanthus. The sequence goes on along the minus strand of NC_067125.1, from coordinate 10,217,122 downwards.
GAAATTGGTAATGTAAGTGTGAACCATTTAACAACAATCAGTCTGCAGCTGTGTCCTGACTAGTATGTATTGTAGCAGAATTAGGATTTTCAGCAGTTACAATGCTACAGTAACGTTTCTGAGGGATCGGACCACACGAACCAACCTCTACTCCCCACACACATCAGTGCCACGGCTGTCCATTTGCTGCCTAATCTATCCCAGATTGTAACAGGATGATCATTACCAGTCACTTTACCTGTCTAAAGTTGTAATGTTAGGGTGAACAGTGTTAGCTCTGTTTTGGTCTCCACCACAGACTGATTGTTTAGCAGCTAAATGCTCTACTCTTGTCATTAGTTAGGTTCTGACTGTGTGACAATCTGGTGTTGGATATCCAGTGTACAATGCAGGTTTCTTTTAGGGTTTAGTCAATAAACAGATGCCTGCTGTGGCTGAAACTGAAATTAAAAGTGTACTGAAACATTAAGTCATGGCCCAACAATATTGTTACTGCCTGGAGTGGAATTTTTTATTTTAAATACTCATGTTACCAATAACTGTTATGGTTCCCTGTAAAAAAAAAATAAAAATAAAAAAAAAGGCTGATGTTTTCCTTTTTCATGTTTTTATAACAGCTGTCACTTCAAAAATGTATGTTCTGTTTTTTTCCTCCAAAATCATCCAAATGGTTTTTCAAAACCTCTCCAACAAAGGCAGGAATTTAATCAGGTGTCGAAAATAACATTTTTGATAATGTAATTTTAGGGGTTGATGTTTTTTTTTCCCCCAGGCCAGATATGAATACTTCATTAGTGATCAAGTAGCCCAATATCCGATACTTGGAAACAAAATATATTTGCAGTTGTTATGGTGTCGAAATTTTGAAAGTCACAAACTTCAACACAAAACTTCATTGAAAGGATTGGGGTGTTCATGTTTTACATATGTGTAATTAAAAGTTTAGTTTTGGACATTCATCCTTCATTGTTGACTGTGAGTTGCTTGTGATGTGTAACCAATCAGATCCAACAGTGCTGTTGGCGGGACGCTGATCGACACTCCAGACCAATGAATAGACAGAGGCATGTTTTTAAATTAAGTTATTAAATTGGGATTTGATTCAAAAAGTAGAAATAGCAATAATTGCCTTATCTCAGATCTGATAATTGGTTGACTGAGAGTATAATTGCTGTTTTTGGATCTTTGAACTAGCCCTAAAAACTCATCAAGTGTCTTTTGTCTGTAATTGTAGATTTTCAAATCTTCTGGACGTTCCAAAATACTGAGGTGTGTATGATCCGTCACAATCCCTTCACAATTTTTACCATTTTATATCAGTTTACAGCCTAAATAATTACAGAATTAATCAAAATTGTGTTGTTTTTTTTTCTCTGATTGTGTGTTGGGCTGACGGAGACAGTCGTCTGACTGTTACATCTTGATGACTGTCTCTAATTCTGTTTGCTTCACGCACTGATTCCATCACATTCTGGCTCTGTCACACATTTCCCCTGTGTTGGTTCAGTATCCTTGTATAGCCTCGGCATGGCACTGCATCTCGTGTCTGCCTGAATGTGTGTGTTTGAGTGTGTGAGCAGCTCAGATCACACTTTGCAGTTACAGTAGGCATCAAAGCACAAAAGCAAGAACACAGCACCTGACAAAAACACGCAACAGAAGAGAAAATCGACGTTTTGCGCGAGATGAGAGTGGGAAAATGGACAGAGTGGTGCTGTTGGTGGTGGAGCAGCGAGAGATGAAGGGGAGAGGGAGGAGGAGGGTAAGCTCGGTGATGGAGAGTGAGTGAGAGGGAGGCGAGAGGGGGGAGGAGCAGAGAGATGATTCCTCTCTAATCCTCTAGACACACGCTCGGTCTGGCTGCCTACTGGCTCAGAGAGAGAGGGAGAGACGGACGCAGGTGGAGGGCGAAAACAGAGAGAAACCAAGTGGGAAGAGGGGAAAAAAACAAGATGAAGGGAAGAGAAGAAAGGAGGGCTGCCTGTTGTATAGCACGCTGAGAGAAATATATAAGGAGAGAGGCGGCGAGCACGAAGGAGCTCTGGAGAAACCAGCAACTCCTCTCTCACGGTTTCCAGCAGAAGGAAGGAGACGGAGGAGTGCGATGCTTCAGTCCTGCTCTGCCTGAGACAAACCAGGCGAGAAAGGAGCAACGGAGAGGAAGAGGAAGAGGAGGAATCCCTTTGGAAGAACAGCTGGAAGAGAAGACGACTAGAGAGAAATGAAGGGGATGGAGGAGAAGAGGACAAGCAGAGACTCCTGGTTCCTGAGGCTCACATGAGTGTGTGGACCAGAGTTACTACGAGATGCTGTCAGAGAAGGAGCGTGTGAGGGCGGAGTGTTAGTGTGCAGATGATGGATGTCTGTTTGCACAAATTGCTCCTTGAAACTCGGCAGAAGTAGACGAGAGTGAGAGTGTGTGTGTGTGTGTCAGGCCAGGTGTGAGAACATATGACAGACCAGCTGTTTTAAGAGGTAGAAGGGGTCAGGAGCACCCAGAGGAGCAGAAAGCGAGAAGAGGCGCTCACGTGTGGAAGTGCATGGACTGAATTACTCACACGGACGTTTAGCCAGAGCAGAGGCGAGTCCAGCTGTCTCAGAGGTGTGAAGAACAGCTTTAAAACAGAAGAACTGAGGCGACACTGAGCTCCTTTCAGCGCCTCTTTTACACTAAACCGGCCACCTGAAGCCACTCCCTACCTCATCTCAACAAGTGGACTTGAAGACTCGCAGGTTTGACAGCAGCTGAGCGGGGTCAGTCCTGATTTCTGGTGCCCAGTGGATGCCCTCTAACTCCAGCCATGGGAGAATGGACCATCCTAGAGCGCCTCCTGGAGGCCGCAGTCCAGCAGCACTCCACTATGATCGGCAGGTGAGCTGTGGTGGTGGGTTTACAGGGTGGGAATTCAAGACAAAAGATTAAACTGTTCTCGCTTTTCTTACGTGTCTTCATCGGTGCGTGTTCCTGCTGTGTGTCTGTGGACATACAGAGGATTTAAAATGTACTGAATATGAATCCTTCTCTGCTTCCAGTCAGTGATTCCTGGTCCAAAGTGGCTGATTGCAGGGTGAGGGGGGGCTTTAGCTTCTTTAATCCCTCTGACTTGACGTGATGGGAGGGGGAGTCAGATGCACACTGTTAGTCCACACAGAGGCTTTGATCATCCGAGCGTCCACACAGACTCCTCACCTGAAAAGTGCTTTCATTCATAGTTTCCTGCTGTTTCTCTCCGTGCCCTCTTTCCCTGCCGCTGCTTCAGAAACCACCACATCGTGTAAACATGCCTCATTTAAGCTTCACCACCGTCTCCATCACCCTCTCCTCCTCCTTATCTTTCTCCGTCAAGTACGAAGTCATTTTCACAACCCAAAAAAAAAGCAAGTCACCAGCGCAGGGTCACGAGAGTCATGATTTATGCATTCCCCTACATGCTGCAATGTCTTGTATTTTAGTTTGAATAACTCGTACTCGGCCACAGAATGAGCAATTATTCATGAGAGTTTTAGCCACAGAGGCACATCAGCGCCTTAACAGTATTAAACATGATTTTACATCTAGTAAAGGGCATTTTCCTCAGATGGGGGTTTTCTTAGGACAGGTTTGGGACCACAGGTTCAGCATGAGTTCACGGAAGCTGTCTGAATTTGCAGTTTAAACCGATTCCCTCAAGCTACCAACTCCCTGGTACGCCTGAATTATTGAGTGAATGAATGTCGGGCAGTTTGTGAAGTAAATCATGTGTGGAAATGTTCTTTATTTTTGGCAGACAAAGCTGACAAAACCCTGAGTGGGAATTTAGTTGTGTTGAGTTCTGAAATTGAAGTGATTCTGAGAGCAGCTGAACGGCTAGTTAGAGTTGTTTCCTGGGTGTTTATGGTAAATAAGTGGTCAGTATTTGCTTCTACTCATTCGTTAGACGCTACAAGCGCACTTTGGTTCATCAGATGTGCTAGTCATACTGGCTGCAGGGGCTCAGCGAGAGCGAGAAAGAGAAGAGACAGAAGAGAGGGTTGCTGAGGAGAAAATCACCAAAGAAGTACAACACGAACGGAGGCAGTCGAGGAAAAGAAAGATGCAAAGAGTTTGGATGCAAAGTAGAGAGAAGAGGAGCGGATTCAACAATCAGAACGTGAGATGTGGGAGACACGAAAGAGTAAAAAGTGTGAGTGAAGCTGAAGGTAGCGAGGAGTGGTTGTTCACAGACAGGCGAGCAGACACATGGCCTCAGTCTGCAGGGCGTTGGGGAGAAGCCAAGAGGAATGTCTCGTCACGAGGTGGTGCTACATGTCATGACCTAAGCAGAGCAACCACGATTGTATTAGCAGCTGGATGACACTGAATGCAACACAAACTCATCATGAACTAGGATCTTAGTTCTTCCTGCGCAAGATGAGTGTTCATCTGCTGGTCTGCTGCTTTGGTCCAGGCTGAAGTATCTCCACAGCTATTGCATGGACTGGCATAAATGTTTGTACAGACATTTTGCAGATTTTTTTTAGAGTTCTTCTTGAGCGCCACCTTAAGGTTGACAACTGTGGTTTTGAGTAAATTGTATCAGTGACTACTAACTAAATTTGGTGTAAACATTCATGTTCTCCACAGGATGAGTTGAAAAAGCTCTGCATTGTCTTTGTGAGCAGGTTAGCACGATGATATCAGCTTCGATCTTCGAAACTCCACTGGGCTCAAGGCTAGTGTTATACTTATGGGGTACACAAGGATACAAGTGATTTAAGGTTTTGTAGATTTTGTCATCAGAGGAGACATGCGAGGCTCAGGGCAGATGTCCACATGTCCATCAAGTTTTTGTTCACGCATGTGCTGGAATAGTACTTGCCGATCTACTGCATGTGCGGAAGGCGTCTTTCAAGTGGACTCCAGATTAAAAAATAGCATCAAACTTAACTGCTAGTCTAACTCATCAGACAATAGCGTGCAGGCTTTTCTTTCCTTGTGAGAGTCTTACTTACTGTACCAAACTGATTATTCCGCCAAGGAACGCAGCAAAGTTATGTGACGATCTGTGTACGTCTGTATGTCTGTCAGCAACATTCCTCAAAAACGGACTATTGAATTTGGATGAAATTTTCAGTGAAAGTCAGAAATGACACAAGGACCACCTGATTAGATTTTGGCAGTGATGCAGCTTATAGTCTGGATCCACGGATTTCTTAAAGATTTCTGTATCATTGCGAGATAGCGACACGACATCACGGTAACCATGACAACAAGTGAAAACTGCGTCAGCTGGCTACTGATGATCACATGATTGCGATCCTACTACAAATCCACTGCTGTAGACTTTTTGGGGACTTATCCATCAGAAATCATCCAACAACTGAGCAGTGACAGTTCTGTTCTTGTTATTTTTGTGGTTTAAATGGTGAACAAGTTGTTTTTAGATGTTTAACTCATCCCCCACATATGCATTGGTCTGTTTATTTGAAGTTTCAAGACATTTGAAATTGTTTATTTCATTCAGAACATTTTACAAACTGATCCAATTTTTAAAAAAATTATTATAAACACATTATTACATTCTCGTACTGATTTATTTCCCAAATAATCAGTATTTTAAGGCCCTCCTTATGAATTTTAGTGTTTAGTGTTACTAGTCTGTACATTCCCACATTGATGTGCCTTCCTGGCATCTGGCTTTTCCACAGCTCAAAACCATCTAATCTCGGCAATCAAAGCTGAGATGAATTTTTATACCCGCATGCTAATACTTGCTCAGTCCTGACACCCATTGGTCCGTCCACTGCGGTTTTCACTCGTCTCATTGGTCAGCGAAGGTGCCGTCTTGCTGGAGGAAGCGGTGGACAGGTTGCCGTCCCTGAGGCGATGCCAGCGTGTGCTCTCATGAGCCCACCAAGTCAACAGCCTGCGTGCATGAGTCGATTCGTCATACATGAGTCACACACACATTAACGCCAGTGTAACACTCGTTTGTGTAAGATTACAGGCGGCTCGAGAGATCCCCTTCTACAGTCGGAGTGAGTGTGTATGCATGTGCAGAGACGCTCAGACTGTGTGTAAAACGTGAGCTCTGGTGTACTTTGTGGGCATATCACATGGGCTTGGATGGGCTTCGGTCCTGTCTGCCTCTCTGTGTGTGTGTTCACCTGCTACCAGTGATTTATTCGTGCCATTACGAGCAGTAGGCCAGGTGTGAATCGACTTCCCCGGGTCCGTCTCGTGGACTGTGCCTTTGCTCAGCCTGTTGGTACACAGCCTCTGAGGATGAACCGTGATGAAGCACCCTCCACCGAGCTACTGTCAACACATCAGTCATGCTGTCTCCGTGCTCCTGCCGTCCTGAGGCGACAGTCCCACACAGTGATCACCTATTGGTCAGAGCTGGACTGCTAAACATACAGGTCCCTCCTCCTGTCGCTCTGATATTGATCTCCAATACTGGAATATGAACTAGAGCCTGATAGGACACAGGACACTTAATGGATCAGTGTTTAGGCCTGTCCATTTGCAATACAAATGGACTCATGGATCACACTGACCGGGATGTTAAGTGAGTGATTAAAGCTCTAAGTACCTCATTGACTTTTTGCCTGTGAAAATAAACCTACCTAGTAATTAGAAGACCAAATATTTACTCTCACAGCGGCTTTCTCAATGAGACAAACTGATTAAACACCCCAAAGCACAATGAGATTAGAGCAACAGTGACTCCTCACAGTCTGTCGCTATTTACCATTGGCAAACATAAAATGGATTCTTTTCACTCCCGCTATATCAGCAGCCTTTTCCAAAACCTGCTTTTGGAGGAAAGACTTTGTAAAGATACAAAACACTTGTAAACAAGTCCAGTTGGTGAAGTTACGACATGATACTGTCACTTCAAGGAGGCGATAGTCAGTGTCTTTCAATCTCAGCTGAAGAATGAGAAAGAATAGCAACTCTCTTCAGCTGTCCCTATGATAGTCAAACAAACATAAAAAAAAAAACTCCCATGTCACATTTTTGTTGCCTGTCTATCAATCATACACTCTCACACTCTCCTGTCAGACTCTGGAGAGCCATCAGAATAAGTTTCTCCGGCTGTTTTTCAGGCTGTCTGCATGTCTTGTGACACCACTTATTTTTGGCTGCTTCATTTTTTCTCTGGTGTATTTCTGCAGTACAGACAGAAAGAGACGCTTTGGATTTGTTTTCAATCAGCAGAAATTTACTTTGTGCCACAAAAACAGACGTGAAGAAATTCTATAACTTAGCAATAACAAGGCTGCGAATTAGGTAGAAAGGAACACAATGTGCCGTACGAATAGTCAGAGCAGGAACTTGAATTTTATTGACATAGATAATGTGGTTTAAAGTAGCTCTGATATAGAGCATGTAAATGATGTGCTGCACAGTAGCTACTGCTACTTGTCCAGTCTTGTTCCTAGTTGGACGCACAAGGGGAAAAAAAATACAGTCAGAAGAAGATGACTATAATTTTGGTTTGCTTTTGTTTGTTAGAAGTGCACGTCATTTGATCTCAGTTGTGTCGCAGAGTTGACAGCACTTTAGGAAGACGATTCTCCAAACTCAGATGTACCATGTTGTTCCACTTGTTGCAAGTTAATCTGTTACCATCTTGTTTTTGGATATAAAGATATCCCTCACCAGTTCACTTTTCACGGTCTCACTGCATCGCAGATTTTAAATTGTACATATCTAATTTTGTATCACGGATTTTTCACTATCGCATGATTTTGTGGTATATAGGTATTTTCATATATTTATTATTTCAATTATTTTTGTGGTAAAATAAGCATTTTCTAGTCTAGAAAATTCATAACTAGATAAAAAAAATATATTTAAAACATTGAAAGAATATTTAATCAAAATAAAATGCACAGTACGGCGCTGGGTGCTGATTGGCTCAGCGACTGTAGCATCAGTCTCCTCCGTCTTCTGTGTGTCGCATGCGTTTAGCATCTCACCTTTTTGTGAAATTTTCATAAAAAATGTGATTTATTTTAAGCCCTTCGATGTCAATGCCAGAGGAAGATGCTTACCATTGCAGAAAATGGTAAGCATCTTGTAGGTTTAAGAGGGTAGAAAGTGTTTAAGAGCATAGGAAGTGTTTATAATAGTGTGGGGAGGGTTTATAAAGCCTTAACGTATGTACATAAATTATTTTTAAACAAGTATAAGGTCACTACTTTGCAGATTTTCACCTATCACAAGGGTTTCTGGAATCAAACCCCTGCGATATATGAGCGACTACTGTATGTGAAAAGGTGCAAAGAGGCTCTGAGGCTGAACTCCTGGTAGATTATAAGACTAATTTGAGTGTCTCGTCTTCAAACATGATTTCAAACAATGATCGTCTGAGATTTGGCCCGATACAATTCTATCTACTATATAAAATGGCCTCAGTGTAGTTAACACAGTGTTTTATGCAGCCCTATCGAAAGACACTGCTATATATTCGTAATAGAAACAGTTCTCTGCACATCTTCCAGCAAAATGCAGCTGAAACAGATGCTTCTCAGCTCGATGACAGCGAATTTTCAGTGTAGAGAAAGATAAGATAGATAGCTCCGGCTCTCCTCTTTACACTCCCATTTATTCCTGCTCAGAATAACCACATTTGAAGACTGGTAAAATGTCTCTTGAACGTCCCGGGGTGTTTATAAGTGACAGCTCACTTTCCAATTCATACTTTCGAAGATTTAAAGCATTTGTGGAAATTCAAACTCTCAAAATGACTGAAGCAAGTCTGTCCGATTGCACCTTCAGAAAGAGGTTTGGGACGCTGGTACATGATCTGACAAAGCACTTTGTTTGAAGCATATTGAGGCCGTGAAAGTGCTTTGCAGCACTTGATGTGCATGTTAAGTAGTCCTTGCAGCTCATTTAGAGCAGTTCGTAGAATCCCTAAAATAGAAAAGACGGTGGGAGCTTTGCTTGCATCTCAGCGGGCCTCTGCAGATTTCGGCTTTTCAGGCGGTGATCAAGAGTTCCCGCTGAAGCTCTTCAACTGGTTCTTGACATAGGTTTGCTTTCTCAGCGTGACTCCTCAGCGTGGTTCTCCTGAATGAAGCGAGCGTTGTCACTCAGGAGCCGACAGCTCATCTGTCTAGTAAGTGCCTGTATCTGCGTTCGCCATATGCACTCTTTCAGCGCAGTGCGACTCAAACAATGAGCCAAACCCAATATTTATTTGCGAGCTGTGTTTGCACGCGCCTCAGCGTGCCTGTCTGATGACAGGTTACAGCTCTGTCGTCACGTGACCTTTAGATCATCACGCTTTTATTTAGCAAACCCCTGTGGAGCACTCACGCCCCCCACGGAGGTGACGGATGATGTTGTCTGCACAGAATTAGGCTTATCTGGAAAATGTGTGCTATACTGCAGAAAAAAGGAACGAGGCTATGATATCGCCTCGCATGCAGCAGATTCCCCTGTGAGACCGTTATAAAGACGCTCTTACCGAGGGCCATGTGAGACCTCCAGCATCTATTCCCTTCATCCCTCGCTGTCGCTGCTTTCACACTTCCTCGTCCATACGTAATGACCTCTGAGATGCTGCCAGCTGTAATGTCAGTGTCTTCTCAGTGCAGCCATAAGAAGCCGGTTGTTAAAATGACCTCACATTTTCCACAGGGAGATTATGAATCAGTGACTGGACGCACACGCATTCCTCCCGCCTTTTACATCCTACATACAACAGCCACCTGAAGATAATGCTTGAATTACGTACAGCATGTGTAACCTCGAAGATAAGTTTATCATTAAAGATGCCTCACAAGAGTGCGTTAGCGTTTGTGTCACTGCTGAGCGGGATTGATCTACTGTGGCTGTGCTACAGGAGATACACAGATCCTGGAAATGAGCCCCGGGTGCAGCAAAGAGCTGCTCTGTAGCTGCTCGCAGCCTTTCATGACTGGAGTACTACAACCAGCCTCCACTGGGACTGCTGGGGAAGCAGAGTAGTAGCTGGAGGAGAAAGAGAGAGCCACTGCACATAATTATGCAGCTTGTGTGCTCATTTCTTTCTGCTTACATCTCATTTCTACTTTTTCCTTGTGCGTCTCAGCCTCTTATTCTTGCTCTCTTTATCCTTGCCACCCACATATGCTCAGGTCAGCGTTGATTTCGGGTTTAAACGCTGGCGGATTAATTGATAAAGCTCCTATAGTAAGCGTGTGTGTTCATCAGACATTATGGTAGAAGATAAACATGCGTCTTCAATCTGAGCCTTGCATCACTTTAACCCTCGTGTCGTCCTGTGGGTCAAAATTGACCCAGTTAAAAGTTTGAAAATGTGGAAAAAATATATATTTTCACAGCGAAACTTCTGACGTCCACATTTTCAACATTTTTGGGAAATCTTTGAACATTTTTAAGTGGGAAAAAAAGAAATGTTAAAATGTTTCTTTAAAAACATTCACATAAAAATCAACCAAAATCCAGCGAATTTCGCTGGATTTTGGTTGATTTTTATGCGAATGTTTTTAAAGAAAATATTAGAAGTTTTACTGATACATATGGAATCACTTCAGATATTTTTAGGATTTTTCTTGGAAGATATTTACTCATTTTTTAAAAAGATATTTACAAGAATTTTCTTACCATATTTGGGGGATTTTTAAAAAATAAAACTTTTAAGGGAAACTTTTTAGAAATTATTGGAATTTCCTTCTTGAAGGTTTTGCATTTTTTTCAGAAATTTGGGGAATTTTTTTGCTGGATTTTTTCAGACAAGGAAACAATAGTTTTTGGTGTCCATAAATGAGGACAACAAGGAGGGTTAAGCATTTGTGTCGTGCAGAACAGGGAGTATCACTGACGAAAGCAAAACCCTGCATGAGTCCCAAAGATAATTCATGGGTGGTCATAGAGAAGCTTGAGGGCGAGGGGATGGATAAAGATAGAGAGATTAGAGCAGGCGAAAGGGTCAGAGTTCAGACACATTTCACCTTGCAGGGCCTCAGTTAGAAGCTGTCTGTGGCAGGGTGACTCAGCAAGGCTTATAGGTTTAGTGTTAGCACCTCGCTGGAGGACGGAGCAGGTCAGAGAATGATACTGGGGGGTAAGTTTAACCCGGACACAAAAAACACAGGAGAGGCACCCTGCAAAAATAGCCCCAGAAACAGTCACGTAGTCTTAATCTCATTTAGAAAGTACCTTTTCTGGTCACAGCATCGCTCCATTAACTGAGATACGCTACAATGATCGCGGTAAAAAAGTTTAAATTACGGCTGACATAACTAGAAGGCTTTAATTGCACTCCAGTCATACCATGAGTGCTCGTTAGTTCATAGCTTTCTCCACTGATACATTTTCCAGCCTCCCAGGCAGCCATTAGTTTCATTTCACTTGAGAAGAGCGCAATGAAAGTCATCATGCTAAATCTGGCTTGCTCATACTGTTTGCTCTACTTCTTTTTTTCTTTTTTACAAAATGCAGCTGAAAGCAAAAGGCGGTTTGAAAAGGTGTCCCCTGCTGCTGCTTTCACACTCTCCTGATCACATTTTGCATCCAGGATCCAGTGTACGTTGTCAGAAAATCGATACCTGAACACCCCGACATGAAAAGCAGTCCCTGCGCTCATCTGCATTACCACATGATACCAACAGTGATGTGATGAATTATTTATCTCAGACACCTTTTGCTTCCCTGCATGTTAATTTTCATGCTTTTATCGGCATGAGGTGTGTTCACAGTAGGCGGACGTGTCGCTTTTTAATCTGATTTTGAATAATGAAGAAAGGATGACTTTTTCCGCGGTGGTAAAAGTACGAAAACCAACTCTAGTCAGTGGAAATGCGGGGTAACACACGGTAACACATCTAGAAACAGTGAAACACATCCAAATTTACACTTTGCACTTGATACACTCACAGTTCTCCCCCACAACACAACAGAAGCAGGAACCAAAATTAGTCGCAAGCAATGGGGCATGAATAAATAATACAAACTGTAAAAAGGCACATAAACAACGTGGCATCCAAATGGCCACATCTTTCAAACCATGCGCCATTAGTTTGTAACACATGCTGATGGAAATTTAAAGCCTGGAACTCAAGCTGAGAAAAGCCTTGTTGACAATACTGAGCCCTGTCGACCAAAAAATTCACTCCAACACAACTAAACAGAATTTTCAGTTACATTATAAGTTAAACATATTTTTTCTTGGATTGTGCTTGTTTGTGATGTATTGTGACAACATTTCTATCAATGTACACTACCATTTAAAAGTTTGAGGTCACTTAGAAATGTCTTTATTTTTGAAAGAAAAGTGTTTTTTTTTCAATAAAGATAATGATAAATTAATCATAAATCCAGTCTAGACATTGTTAATGTGATAAATGACTATTCTAGATGGAAATGGCTGATTTTTAATGGAATATCTCCATAGGGGTACAGAGGAACATTTCCAGAAACCGTCACTCCTGTGTTCTAATGCTACATTGTGTTAGCTAATGGTGTTGAAAGACTCATTGATGATTAGAAAATTTGTGCAATTATGTTAGAACATGAATAAAAGTGTGAGTTTTCATGTTAAACATGCAATTGTCTGTGTGACCCCAAACTTTTGAATGCTAATGTATCTTTGCCATTTATTGTACTGCTTTCCAACCATTACTTATTTTCAGCCAATTCATTGTATGTTAGACAAGACAGGACCCTGGTAACCCAGAACATGGAGAATATGCTTCAAACATGTTGTGAAATGTTTGTATTTGAGCTCAAATCATTATAATTTGGGATGTAGACCCCAACTTCCCGGCTGAAAGTCTTGCGACAGTCACTCCCTTTGTTGCACTTTGAAAATGGAAACGTTTCAAACTACATCATAGTGTTTCATTAAATATAACTGAGAATACAAAGCAGGTAAACAGCAATGTAATTTTTGCACTGCATTATCATACAGTCACTTCAGAAAGCAAAGCATTTAAGAAGAGCCAGGTTCTGCTCAAGGTTTCTTCCTGTTAAAAGGATGTTTTTCTTGCTACTGTCGCCTTAGGGCTGCTCTGGGGGTTCAGGTATATGGGTTCTGTAAAGCGTCTTGAGACAGTTTGATCTGTAATTGGCACTATATATACAAAATTGAATTGAATTCCGACTGTTTTACTTTTTCCACACTTTGTAGTGATTTTAATTGAATAAAATCTGTCGTTTTCCCCATCAGTCTGCACTCAAGAAGCCAATAAGACAAAGTAAAAACATGTTTTTATATATTTTTGCAAAATTATTTAAAAGCAGAAACTAAAACGTTCTCACCATAAATGCTTCAGTAGAAGACCACTTACCTTCTCTTTTTAGTTCTTGGGAAGCACCCAAGATACTTCCCAAGGTGCGTTCTATCGAAGCTCTTAGGATTACCCTGTCACATTACCACAATGTTTGAGGATCTCACAGACATACTCTGACCCTTGATTAAATGCTCTGTAGAAGCCCCCTTGGCAGCCATTGCTGCCTTGTGTCTCTATAGACTTTGCAAACCCAGATTTGGTCAGTTTATCCTATTCTTCCACTCTGATCCTTTCAAACTTTGTTTGATTGGATGGGAATGTCTGTCCACAGATGTTCTGTGGGGTTTAAGTCTGAGACTTGTCCTGAAAACACTCCAGCATTGGCTTGACTGTTTGCTTCAGCTCATTGCTAAAAGTTGAACTGTTGGCCCAGCATCTCGTGTGCACTCTAGAGAAAGGCTTCTTCTACAATATCTCTGTATTTGATGCTGCTGCCACCATGAGTCACTGTGGTTCTCTCAGTACACAGGCTCAGTCCTCGGCATCATGTTGATAGACGAGAGACCTGAAGTTGAACTGTCATTATAATTTGACTAAAAAAACACTCAGTCTACAAATAATACTGTGAGAGCATAGACCATATTTGACTCCAGTGATGGCAGAGTCCATCCGTCCGTCCGTCCGTCCATCCGTCCGTCCATCCATCCATCCATCCATCCATCCATCCATCCATCCATCCATCCATCTATCCATTCATTATCTATACACCGCTGAATCCTCAACCCCCCAAAAAACCTGAAACAGAAGGCCTTGATTGAGCTTTTGCCAAACTATGTTCCTTCCAGCCTCCTTTAGACCAGAGCAGAGATATATCACTCAAACGAAACTGAAGTCTATCTCAGCTGACTTAGGGTGAAGGCAGGGTGCTAAATGAAAGTTTGGAGATAGGTCTGGTCAATCCGGTTCCATTCCCGGGGCTTTAAATGCATCAGCTTTTTCAAAGCTGCTTGCATCTCATAGATACGTATAGATCCTGTGGTGTTGGTGCCACTTCTGTCAATATTAGATTCTGACAGAAGTCGCCCCAGACACAGTACGATGGTGCCACCACCATGCGTCACCGTGGTGATGGCACTTGCCAAATGATGAACAGTTAGCATTCAGTCTAAATAGTTCCATTTTTGTATCATCAGTTCACAGAATCTTTTTGAGTCTTTTAAATGCTGTTTTACAAACTCCAAGTGGGCTGTCATGTACTCTTTACTCAGAGTGGCCTCCTCTTGCTGCTCTCCCATATAAATGCAATGCACTCCTGAAGTATTACAGTTGTGTTTATCATCATCTTTGAAATATTTAAACATCATTTAGCAGTGGAACAAAGACCCCAGTAGGGCCGTGGCAGAATGTCCACAAGGTTACACAACACTGACACTGTGCTGAAGAAATGTAAGACTCCTGCTGAACCGATTGTGTTCACTGGTATGAAAAATGTATGAAATCTAAATGAACCGAGTTGCATAAAATATGAGGGATAAAATTAAAACAAATAGCCAACTTTGATCTTTGTTTGGTACAAAGCAATGCTGCGGCTTTTGAAGTTTTCTCAGCTGGGCCTCTTTCTGTGAGCCTGTGGCTGTGAGATCATTGTCTTATTACACATGCAGCCACCGTAAAGCTGATGTTTTGGTTGATTGATCACCGTGTTCATCTGCTCTCTCCCCTACGCATGCCCGTGCATCCTCTTCTTGTTCTTTATTATGCTGCCTCCACTCTTTATCGCGCTGCATCTCCTCTTTGAAGATGAAAAGGAAGCTCCTCTGCCATTGATTTACCCCGCCCCAACTCCCATCACTGCCTCCATCTGAACACTTTACTGAGGTTTCTAATGAACAAGGTGAGAGTGTAAGAGCCATTTAGACTGCGGTGCATTCGTCTCTTTCGGTGGGTTTAAGTGAGCGCGAGCGTTTGTGACGACTTCTCCTCAGAGACGGTGTTACTTTCTGCACCGTGTGATTGACTCGACATGAATAAAAAATGACACACCAGACACACACCTAGCTGACACACACTCCGCCAGGACGAACACACCGTACGACGCTTCACTGCTTCCTCACACAAATGTACCCACACACACACACACACACACACACACACACACACACACACACACTCATAACCAGATGGTCCTCCAAATATACAAACATGTGCGCAAGCGAACTTGGAGCGTGGTTTCTATATTTACTCGTTTCTCGCGGCAGAGATATACACATAGACACACTTTCTCACATACGCACGCATGTTACCAAAAGTGTCACAGTCGTCCATGTTTGCAGCTGATCATGTGAGCAGCCGGAGTGGGTGCGACAATGTATTCACACCTCAGCACACACACTTCACACACATGATCCCGTTTGCAAAATCTTCAATTAAGCAGTGACGCCGAGCTCCAGGGAGTGCACTTGACTCTCGGCAATATGCTGCATTCATGCCGCTCTCGTGGCCAATTACAAAAAAAATCCCTACTTGGTAGAAAGCGCTGTGATGTGAAGACGGATACATTTAGACTTCACAGCTTGTATAATGACTGGCTGCTATTTACTGGAGGAAGCCGCATCTCCCAAAAGGCATCTGTGTGACATTTTGGGAGGCTGCATTCACGTAATATCAGATGGTGGCGATAGAAGAGCTGCAGATTCACAAAAAAAACACTTTCACTTCAAGCTTTCAGACAGTAAATACAATGTGGAGAGACAGGGTTGATAGAGAGATGGGAAAACTACCAACATGTATTTCTACTGTGGTCAGTTTGTGCTCACAGCTTGGAATATTAAAAGAAGTTAGATAGCACAATGTTTGGTTTAACCCTCCTGTTGTCCTCCATTTATGGGCACCAAAAACTATTGTTTCCTTGTCTGAAAAAAATCCAAAAATTCAGCAAAAAAATTCCCCAAATTTCTGAAAATTTGCAAAACCTTCAGGAAGAAAAATCCAATAATTCCTTAAAAGTTTACCTTAAAAGTTTTATTTTAAAAACAAACAAACAAATGTGGCAAGAAAATTCTTGTAAATATTTTTAAAAAATTAGTAAAAATCTTCCCCAAATAAATCCTAAAAATATCTAAAATATATATCAGTAAAACTTCTAATATTTTCTTTAAGAATATTCACAAAAAAATAAAAAAAAATCCACTGAATTTTGCTGGAGTTTGATTTTTTTTGTGAATGTTCTTAAGACACATTTTTAACATTTCTTTTTTTCCACTCAAAAATGTTCAAAGATTTCCCAAAAATGTAGAAAATGTGGACATCAGAAGTTTCACTGTGAAAATATTTTTTTTTTTCCACACTTTCAAACTTTAAAACGGGTCAATTTTGACAGGACAACATGAAGGTTAATTAGAATATGAACTGAATGGCAGGACAGCGTCATTTACTGTTCCAAAACCTCAAATGATTTCTGCCCATGTGTTGTAGAGTTGTAGATGTTCAGTTTTTCTAGCTCTTTGAAGACATCTTGTCCATTTGGTCTAAAAGGTTCAATAGGTGCCTGTCCAGGACATTTATCACCTCTTACCCAGTATCAGCTGGAACAGAATCCGTCCCTCCACGGTTCTTGTACACCATAACCTGAGCTCATCTACTGGAGTGGTTACATGGGGGCTTTTCATTATGCTAACTTGTGCTTCCTTGCATCCTCTCTCCTCCCGTGACCCAGAAATCCTTCCCCTTCCGCCATCATAGAGGGTCTCGCAGTTACCTTAACGCACCTCAAGGAGATGAGGAGAGAGGACGCTTCAGGAGACGGACAGATCAAAGAGGCAAACATGTCTCCTACATTTAAGTCTTTCATTAAGTGGTTTGACATATAAATGCTACAGCTACATATAGGTTATACAGCTGTGCAGCACATCATTAGTAGCTAACATCGCTTAGCACTCACACTATTGAAAGACGGATTTCTCATTTGGCAGCTTTGGCTCCTCCACTCTTGGCATATTTTCCTGGCATCTCTCTCTCAAATTCTCACTGGAAGGAGCTAAGATGGAAGGAAAAAGCACATGGGGACATATTAGCATGATGAAAGGCAGCCTTTTTGTAATATTTAGAAACCCTTGTTTATCAATGACATTAGTGGCCGTGAAATGAACTGCATTCAGCTTCCCTTTGCCTGCACTCTGTAGGTAGGTTTAACCCTTGTGTTGTCCTTACCAAAAAATGTTGTTGCCTTGTCTGAAAAAAGTCCAAAAATTCAGAAAAAAATTTCCCCAAATTTATAAAAATTTGCAAAATCTTCAGAAGGAAAATTCCTGAAAAGTTTCCCTCAAAAGTTTTTAAAATAAAAAAAAAATTCCCAAATTTGACAGTGAAATTCACTGGATTTTGGTAGATTTTTTTCTGAATGTTCTTTAACATTTTTTTAAATTAGGTTTTTATTCACCAAACAATTTTCAAAAATTTCCTGAAACTATTTTGAAAATGTGGAAGGTTTCACTGTGAATATGTGTATATATATATATATATATATATATATATATATATATATATATATATATATATATGTGTGTGTGTGTATTTTTTCCCCCACATTTTTTGAAAAGCCTGTTTATAGATGAGGCATCTAAAGTTACACGGCCGTTACAGTTTGACTATAAACTATACTACCGTTCAAAAGTTTGCGGTCACTGAGAAATGTCCTTATTTGAAAGAAAAGTGTTTTTTCATTGAAGATAACATGAAATTAATTAGGAATCCAGTCCAGACATTGTTAATGTGGTAAATTCTAGGTACTATTTTAGTTGGAAAGAGCTGATTTTTAATGAAATATCTCCATAGGGGTACAGAGGAACATTTCCAGCAACCATCACTCCTGTGTTCTAATGCTACATTGTGTTAGCTAATGGTGTTGAAAGGCTAATTGATGATTAGAAAACCATTGTGCAATTATGTTAGTACATGAATAAAAGTGTGAGTTTTCATGGAAAGCATGAAATTGCCTGGGTGACCTCAAACTTTTGAACGGGGGTGTAGAGAGCATAGACTGTATTTGCCTTTCAGCAGTGGCACAGAGCTAAAAGAGAATGTGAAGATTCCCAGAGTATCAAATGCTGTTGTTTGTTCAAATGTGTTATCAAAGGTGAGTCAATGCACAGAAGATGTCCTGTCAATATTCGCAACTGACAGATGTATAAGAGTTTTTCCAGTTTTCTAGACCCTTCCTGTAAGGGTCTGTTACACTCTAACTTAGTTTCATTTTGCTGTAGTCCAGTTTCACTCGCTGTTTGATTTAGTTTGGACAACAAAACTACTTTGTTAAAGGGAAAAATAGATTATGATTCAAATTAAAACACATTTTTAATGACATTGACTACATGGTACATGTGTCTTGGTAACTAAAAGTAGGAGACTGAGTGTGAACTCATGATGACTATTTCTTACTTTAACTGATTTTTAGTAACACTGAGCTCAAGCTATGTAAGACGGTAGTTTGACGACTTACGTCCCCCCCCCCGTTTTGTTTCCTCATGAATCGATTTCCTCAGTTTTGACTATCTTTCTAACAACGAGAAATCAATCTACAGACTGAGGTAACTGTGGAACCACTGGAAGGTCTCTTTTTTCAAGTTAAACTGCTGTCTAGAGATAATTAGCCCAACATTGGCATAAAATGTAATATTGGTCAATATAGTGAGCGGTTTTTACGCCTATCATGGAAACCGATAAAATAGTGCCTGGATTTGCCGGCACCCAAATGATGACATCATCAAACTGTGTCGTGAAATGCGTAAACAAGTGTGGCTGCAGTTACAAGCTTGCTGTGCCTGACTAACAATATGTCTGTGGTTTGAAATTATAATTAAGTTAAATAGCTCACATATATCGGCACTGATATCGGCATTGATATCGGTTGATATCGGCATATTGGTTATTGGCAAAAAAGACAATATCGGACATCCCTATTTAGATAGTGGCCACAATAAAGCAATGAATAAATGACAGTTGCAAGTTAATTTACCATCGATAGCCCCATTTAAGTAAAACTTAACATGGTTTGCATAAAAGACAATGTGTAAAAACAGGCACAAACATGACCAAATAGGTAACACAGACAAGATAAATAAAATAATGGAAGCATGAGTTAAAAGCAGAATCTGATTCATAAAGTATGCACATAACAATAAACATCAAACATGCCTCACAACAATACAACTCAAGACAACACCCACACAGTCATTAGCTCATGAATAAATGTAATTTGCTTCACATTCCTACACAATAGCACCTCTACAAATGGAAATTAAAAGTTGCAGATGGAGGCTGATGATCTGAAGAACAGCAAAACTGTGCAGAAATAATCAGTCGTGTAAAACATCCCTGAACACGATCATTCCAATTGTCAGATTGTTCAGACAGCTCTTCCTATATGAACTAAATGATGCATGAAATACATTTAAACAGGATTCAGGAGTAGGTGCTCTCTTACATTCATGGATTGGGACACTGCATGCAGCTCCAGGTTGATGTGAAACCTCCCCGTTATACCTGTCATATGTAAGAACTCATTACTTCTCTGTGCAAATCTGCCACAGAAGCACTGAAGAACCAGTCATCCACCAAAAACACTAATGAAATTCTCCTCAATACACTTTACATTGTCATGCTTATGCTAGAAGAGTGAAGAAAGCTGATATGAATGAAAATGAACAGTGGTGTTTACTGTTTTAACCCTCGTGTCGTCCTGCAAGTCAAAATTGATCCGTTTTAGTTTGAAAATGTGGGGGGAAAAAAATATATTTTCATAGTGAAACTTCTAATGTCCATATTTTCTACATTTTTGGGAAATCTTTGAACATATTTTGATGGAAAAAAGGAAATGATAAAAATGTTTCTTTAAGAACGTTCACATAAAAATCAATCAAAATCCAGCGAAATTTGCTGGATTTTGATTGATGTTTATGTGAAAATATTAGAAGCTTTACGGATATATATGTAATCACTTTACATATTTTTTTTTAGCATTTTTTGGAAGATTTTTACAAATTTTTTGAAAATATTTACAAGAATTTTCTTGCCAAATTTGGGGGGTTTAAAAAAAAATTTTTTTAAGGAATTATTGGAATTTACTTCTTGAAGGTTTTTGCACATTTTCAGAAATTTGGGGACTTTTTTTGCTGAATTTTTGGATTTTTCTCAGACAAGGAAAATATTTTTTGGTGTCCGTAAATGAAGACAACAGGAGGGTTAAATGAAGCAAATACGGTAGCCAGACATTAAGATTTAGGTGAATCAGCTGAATCCATACCGGACATGAGACTTGTTAATGCGAAACGTAATCCATGTCTTCTTCAATCATTCATATTTCTTGGTGATTTTTCAGATTTTTTCCATGAGGACAGGTTAGAAAGGCTTCATAAAAATAGCAGTAAGAGTATTACTTGTAGATTGAGGGTGTTTGGGATGTTCCCTGCGTGGCCATGTGCTGTCTGCTTGTGTGTCATGGAGGCTCCCTGCATGTGCCAGAGCGGCTGATTTGGGTTGGAGCTTGGCACGGGAAAGCCGTGGTGGGTGGGGAGTTGGCACGGACGTGACGGCCCTAGCTCGGGATTGTCCAAAACCCACTGATTTAATCCGGATTACGGCCATCATTTCTCTCTCTTTCTTTCTGTATTTCCCTCCATTGACCCTCCTCCCATCCCGCCCACGCATTCGCTCTCTTCCTCTCTCCCGCTGCTCTCTCTCCTGCTCATGCCTCACCCCTCCATCACGACCTTACAGCCTACCCCCTAAAAAAACAGCACTCCCACCGGTTGGTCTGTTGCCATGGTGACCACTCCTGTCACTTGTTTTTTTTTTTTTTTTTTGCCATGCTTTCCATTGATGCATAGACGACGATAAGTCATAGCAGATTTTAGAAAGCCTATTTTTAAACGTCACGTTCTTCTGTTTAACTCTTGCCTGAACGCTTAATCTGTTGCCAAGGTAACTGGCGTTGTCATATTTGTCATGGAGACCCTCACATAGAGAGTGTTTATGTGCACTGGTAGGGAATTGGAATGAACTTTATTCCTTATTAGTGATGAAACAAATCTAAAAAAGTATTCATCAGTCAACGGTAAGTCATTAGTCCGACTGATGGAAATATATTCTCTAATGGATATGTACCATTTCATTAGTCGAACCACACACACAAATGCGCTTTACGATTTTAATTTGAATTATTGTCAGCCTCAGCAGGCCGGTGAGCTTCATCCATTTATCTCCGGTTTATCAAAACATCACTTAAATACCGCTGTCTGTGTGTGTGTCTGCATTTGTGAGATAGAGATGGATGGATAAATGAACAGTATTAGAATATACTATTATTAGATTTTTATTTTAGGAGCTTACAGTCCCAGGATTATACAAAGTAGTCTGCAGTGTATCTCAATAAATAGAGCGCCGTCACCAACCGCCTTATTATTGTAACCAAAATATGCAGTGTGTCGCATAAAAGAGATGAACGTCCAGCTGTATGTGTGTACGTATGTGCGCCGACAATCAAGTTCTACTAAATAAATCAAACAGAAGTATAACGCAACATATACAGCGCCCTCCATAATTTTTGGCACCCCTGGTTAAGATGTGGTCTTCAGCTTCTAATAAATTCATTTTTTTTCTAAATAATGTCGGACCACAATGAAAAAAGAGGAAAATCCAACCTTTAATTCAAGTGCATTTATTCAGTGGGGGGGGGGGAAATCACACATTAAGAAATAATTCTTTACATCAAATCATGGGTGCCACCCGTGATGTTAATGCTTTCTACAATCCCCTTTTGCAAACAAAACAGCACCTAATCTTCTCCTATAATACATTTTTCAACAATTTTCAGTGTGAGAGTATGCTTCTCCAACAAAAATTAAATTTATTTTAAGGTTTTCAACACATCTTTACCAGGGGTGCCAATAATTATGGAAGGCGCTGTAAATGCATCAAAACTACAGATAGAGTAAATGGATTTAGTGTCCCTCTAAACCCAGAATCATAATGTCAGTGATTTAGTAGAACTCGGTGAACCTCAGATCTCAGATTGGAGACCAGAGGGTCCCAGACGAGACAATGGTAAAACTATTATTACCGGTCGGAATGATAGGAATTCATCTTCATCTTCTCCCTGGATGATGGACTCGGTAATGTCAGACACAATCGGCTTTGTGGTGCCCTGCAACAGCTGGAAGAGTGTGTGCGTCTGATTAAAATGTGTGTGCACATGTGCGTGGAGAGGTGTCCTGGTCCCGTGTGAGCCGAGAGACTCCGTGCTCTGTTTGGTCTCCATGCACATGCTATGCATGCATTTGTTATGCTGGTATTAGCGTTTGCTTGCATATGTGTGTGTTTGGAGGTAGGTGGCTGTGCAGGATAAAGGTCTGCCAGCAGGAAAGACTGCAGCCCCCTCAGTCCTTCTGTCACTGGCCTGAGGCACCGGAACGTCCCTTCTGGGTGCATGTGTGTGTGTGTGTGTGTGTGTGTGTGTGTGAGGCTGCCTCCAGCTTGGAGCCAGGTCACCCGCCGTGAACTACGAGCTATTGATAAACCTTGGCAAAGCAACCCACTGAGTGAGAGAGAGCGGGAGAGCATGACGAGTGTCCGTCCATATTTGATGTGACAGGATTAGAGACGTCGTCGCTGCCAGTTCGTTGTATTTGGGTTACCAACTGGCAACCTTAAGACACACGGGAGAGACAGAGGAAGAAGATTAAGAGTGAAAAAAAAGGAATAAGGAGAGATGGGATAAAGGTCAGGGTAAAAATAACAAAAAGAAAGGGATTTTCCCAAACTGCTGCTAAGGCTGGTGAAACAACATCTGCAGATTGTGTTTCGCTGCACACTGTAAAGCTTTCATACGAAAACAAACCAGAAGAGAAAAAACAACTGTCACTGCCTCATGAAGTGACCTACATGGTTTTTGGTTGATATTGACGCCCATATAGACACAGGTGTAATTAATAACATTAAAAACAGCTGCATTCTGTGTAGATTAGTTGGTTGGAGGATGCTTTTATTGTGAAGTTTAGCTCATAGACATGACTCACTGGGATTAAAATATAAATAATAAATCAAAGCAACAAATCAGTACCAAAATTTTCCTTCCCTAAGCTTTTCCTGCTACAAGTTAAACTGTCAACTGTGAAAAAGGCTCACTAGAAATACATAAAAACATCATTTTTTAGGTCCATTAAAAATGTTGAAATCTGTCTGTTGTTTTGCTATAGCATGCTAATTAGCTATGTGTTAGCAGTTATAAGGATATGATTATGCTAGCTAGCACTTAGCTGAACCAAACTTATTTGTGTGTTTCCCTTCTTTAAGTCATTTTTCTTTGTAGTACAAGGTGAAATAATTTTAAATTCTAAACAAAAAATGTGAAATGTGCCATGTAAAAGACAATTTTTGAAACAGCTAGTAAGAAGTAAATCCAGACAGCTAGCTCATTTGCACAACATCAATTTTATGTTTCCTCTCCAGTTGTTGATTAAACCCTTAAAACTTATCTGTATCCACGCTATATGTTTAGAAAATTATTTCCTTAATTCCTTTCTGCTGTACATGGTCTTTTTTCAAGCCTACACTAATCAAAGTGCCATGAAATGCATCTTTTACTGGCTACGTCTGAAGCGCATGTACAGCATACAGGACTGTAGTGAAACAAGGCGGTGAGCTTTCATTTTGCAACCATTGTGTCATCAGTTTCTGAATACAGCACAGGGCTGTGAAAGTAAACTTTTTTCAGTTTTTTTTTGTAATATGGATAACTTCTACAGTGCGAGGAATAAAGTTACCAAGCAGCCCTTAGATGGCAAATAAAAGCTGACCAAGGCGTCAGTAGTCCAGTGTAAAAGACCACTGAGAGCAGTAATTTGTGACAGTTTAATACTAAAAAAAACATAGACACTGCATAATCAATTTTTATTTAACAGACCCATGCACATCACGTATGAACAATATAACTAGAAGGTCTATTTTTAAGTTTTGGGCACCACAAACATGCTACTTCTAACACACTGTTCACATGTTGCATCTTTGATTCATTCCAGTAGAAGTGTAGTACTACAGAAGTCGTCCTGCCAACCGTCTGCATACGCTGGGCTTTTAGTGTTGCCACAGGATTAGATGTAACTCTACAAAGTGTCTTCTCTTTTCCGTTTTGTCTACTAACCCCTACTAACTCGCTACAGCTCAAGCTCAAACACTGTGAAACCACTCTGTGCTGCACAATGACAAGTTGTAATATTGGAGTCTTTCAGTTATGCATGTTTTAAATGGAAACCGATTCTGACGCTTTTATCCAAAGCGACATACATCTGAGAGTAGATACAACAAAAGCAAAGGATTTAGTCAGGTGAAAACAACCTGGATAGGTGCCATAAGACTCTGATTCTGAATAGTAATGATTGTACAGAAAGCAGGAATGGTGATTTAGTTTGAATCTATGCTATTGAGTGTTGTCGTGACACTCAAATTTGAAGGTGGAAATGTTCAGACACGCTGTTTACTGCTTGTTTCACTCACTAATACGTCTTCCAGCATATAAAAGCACGCCATGTGGCCCCGCTAACAAGGTAAAAAACCTTTATTTTTCACCTGAGAGGGTCTATATTATGCTTTCATTGGCATCCCAATCCCATTGTGCTGCACTCGCATGGTCTGTTGACCTCTGAAAAGAGGTGAGCTGCTCACTTGATGAAATTCAATTCGGAGCAAAACCACAGCGAGAAACCCGCCTTCCTTCCAGACCTCTTCACTCAAAGTGAAAAGGTATTTTAGTGTGATTATCCAGCTAAGTGAGAGGCGCACACATCTCAGGTGGTGAAACAGGAGCTGCAACACGGGAGCCTGATTGGTGAATATTTCAGACACAACAAGGGAGTAAATTAAAGAGGCACACGGGTTAGAGATGTAATTAATGTAGAAACAGAGCAGCAGCAGTCGAGGAGGAGGGTTGGAGAAAAGCCGAGCTGTGCAGCGATGGAACAGGTATTGATGGAGAGCAAAGGTGAATCTCTGAAAACGATTAACAGTTCAGCCGAGCTTGTTTACACCTCAACCCAGAACAGCTAACTGACAGCCGAGAGACCAACTCCGAGCAGCCTTTTTTAGTTATTGATTGTCAGTGACAATTCCATCCCCAAAAATATGTCAAAATACACGCATTTTAGCTTTTTTTTAAAAAAAATCTCTTTTTATTTGAATTGAAAAGGCAAACAATTCCAATTCCAAGCATGTCCTATTTACAGCACCAAAGACTATGTTGTCTTTCCAGTATTTTCATTCTTTACATCACTCTTTTTGATGCAGAAGAACAACAGAACGGGGGAGCCAGCCGTTTGTAGTCATCTTCACAACATTTGAGAGAAAAAAAACAATAAAAATAACTTAATTTTAAAAAATTAGACAAAGAAAACTACATCTAGCTGTGAGGAGATTCAAATAAAATTATACAAATTTACATACTCAGTCCATTTAGTCCAGATCTTGTAGAACTTCTCTTTTTGCACACATTTCAGCTTTTTTAGTGAGAAACATCAAGTAAAATTGGACGCTGGATCCATATTTTAAACTGCCTTGGGGGCCTCATTCGAAAGCAAAAAGATTTTTTTTTACTTTCTTTTGAACAAAAGTAGAACGAGTGGAGCTTTTCTCCTAAAAGCGGGCCAATATGCTCTGGTGTCCTCAAAGAAACAACTTCATCTTTACATAATTTGTTTTGCCTCACTGGCATAATTTGCTGTTTCAGTGAACTCTATCTTCAGGCCTTTTTTTTTTCTTCATAGCATCCAGCTCTGTGAGGCACCTAAGTCTCGCTGTGACTGGTGCAACCAATCTGCTCCCCTTTCTGGGCGAAAACATGCTGTTCTTTGGTTGAGTTAGCTTCTAGTCGGCACACTTCTCTCTCTTCGCCTCCCTTCGTTTTCTGCCCCTCGCCTGTTGCCGTGGTAACTAGCAGAGGGAAGTTGAGTGGAGGGGAGATTGAAGGCAGGGCGCAGAGAGGGAGGGTTGCTGGGTTTCTGGGTAAAGGAACCATGGCTGCTCTTCCTCCATGCTCTTATTTTTTTTATCTGCACGGCCACATCTTCCAATCTTCAACCTTGTAGCTCCTTATCGATCCCACGAGCCAATTATTTCCTTCTATCTGCCGCCTCTTCCTCATTATCACCCCACATTTTTGGCTTATCCTGGTTTAATTTCTCCTTCTTACTATTCGTCCACGATTCATCCACTAAATTTAGGTTTTTTCCAATCTGACTGTCATAACCTTTGTTCTTCTCTCCTCCAACTCACACGATACACCAAAATGTCTCTCAACAAAACACAATGTACCACAAAAAATACGTATGTACGTCATCGCACAAAACTACTGCCGCACATCTATTGTTATCCAGCTCATCTTCATGTAAACAGCATTCAAGGTTTTATATTAAAAAAAAGACTGGCATTGCCGATAAAAGGAGATCTTTGAAAACATCAGGGGATTTGCGCTGTGAATTGCATTTAGATTTCTCTGGAAGTTGAATAATGCAGGGCAGCAGCAACAGCGTTCAGCGCGTGCCTGCACTTCCCTGTATGTGTGCATGCATATGGAGGGGGCAGATGGGGCAGGATTTCTCATCAGATACCGAAACTATGATTATTTTTTACAGCACATGTTTCATCTTTCCCAATTAACTGCACGCCCATAATGAGAGCTTTGAAAATGACAAACGCCCCCTCAGCACGAGATCACCGTTGTCAGATAATGAGCAAGAGGCAGAGAGAAAGATGGCGGGTCAGGGAATCACAAATGCCGGAGGAGAGGAGGCGTTTTGGAATTGGCATAATGTTTTCACATAATCACCAATGCTGTGTGGTAACACAGGAAACGTATTAGTCAAAGGGAACAACAAACAGTGTCTGCTGGGAACAGAGGGTGTGAGCATGCTGAGCTATGTGCTAAATATGTCTGAAATATGTTTTATTAGTTAAGCATTCAGTTACCAGTGACACAGAACACACATTTTAGAAGCTGCATCCAGCCATTTTTTTAGCTTCTTTGTTTGATTTTAATGAAATCCAGTGTTATTTTTAGCTATTTTAGTAATCAATTCAGCAGAAACACCAGTAGAATGTGTAAAAGGCTTTGTACAATTTGGTGAAACAGCTTCCATGTGAGTATTCAGAGACAATTAGGGAGTGAATTGGATGGACTTTGAAGGGGCAGTGGGATCACAGAGACTGAGGAGGGGTCAGAGCAGGAGCTCTGGGAAATAATAAAAAGAAAGAATGATGCTGTAGAGCAGAGAGAAAAAACAGGTGGGGGCTGCTGTGTGGGGTACAATAATCTAAAGCTATTCGATGGCATTAACCAAAAAAAAAAAAACAACCTAATGCAAGAATCCTCCCTTGGCCGAGCCACAGATTACAGAACTGGGTTTGCGTGTGGAAGCTATTATATAATTCATTCTCTATGATGAGATTTTCCTCCATTGCTGGTTTTCCTTACTAACCCTCCTCTATCTCTCGCTCTCCGTCCCAGCTCTGGCAGGTTTCTCTTTTAATTTACGGAGAAGTTGTCCGAGCCACACTGCGTTTTTTGGTGACTTTATAATCTTTTTATCCCTGTCTGGAACTAACTCATCTTCAACAGCAATTTGACATCTTCTCTTAGCGCTCAGTTTAAGTTGAAGTAGTTTCCCTCAGTGTGTGGATTGTTGCATAGATGCGACTGTGGCAGCACAATGTATGTGTTTACGTGCACGTGTGCATGTTAAGCGCAATACACTCTCACTCTGGCATTGTGGATTCTCTGCTCGCTAAGCTCCTTAATGGAGTCACTACAGGGGGCAAATGCATTTTCATTTTTTTCGCTTTTATTCCTCCCTCCCTCCCTCCTCCACTGCCTCCCCCTCAACATGTTAGCTGATCACAGGTGGGCGGATTGGAAATAAGTCTTTTACTTTTCATTTTGGAGGCCGTCACTGGTGACCTGCCGTTTTGATGAGCGGTACATGTGAACTGCACGCCGTCAAACTCTGGAAAGGATTAACTGTGCCCTTCGACTCCACATCTGCGCCGCACAAGACTGGCAAAGCCACTGTGCGATTGGTGGATTACCCTTCACACGGCCAAATGCCATCTAATGATTATCCGGTCGTGTCTAAGGTGCAGCGCTGTGGGTGTCCCCGCCGGATTCCCTGCCTCATCCTAATAACGTCCACAAAGACAGATTATCTAATTGTTTTTAAAAGCTGAAGTAGCCCTTGTTGTTGTCTTCTCCGATATTCATCCATGCTTTAACCCACTGAAATCATAAAAATACATCATCTAACTACACAATGAGCCAGTGCTGCAGTGGAAAATGTCAACAAGAATTCGATTTCACATGGACTGAAGGATCATATCCTAATTTCAGAAACTGGGATAAGTTCTTATCCTCCAAAGAAACGGGGAGACTGTTGCATGTACTGATCTCATCAACCAACTGTGGTACCAGAAGTTGTGTTCGTACGCTTGTTTCTTCTGATCTTATGAATGATTTAATTTTGTCTGCTAGTAAAAGGTTGCCCTATTTACATAGAAATGTTCTCTTCACTTGTAGTCACTGAACACCATCAGAATAGATCATATCCCACCTATCATAAACTGCGGCTATGTACGAGTTGGTGGTGACAGTGACAACCTCACAGCGGTCAGAGTGCAGGACATGTTCAGTGTTTCCAGTCACTCTCGTCTCCCTTCGCTGACATTAAGGGGGATAAGTCAAACCTGCAACGTGATGTTGACATTTAATAGTGCTAAGCCCCACGATAAGCCAGTGTAGTTCAACATCCACAGTCAAATTAATTTAATGTCAGGCTCACAGTTACAGGAAAGTCAGATTAAATTGTCGTTTTGTGTCGTAAACATCACATGTTATAAGCAGCACACCGTTATCAGTGGCCGGGATGCTAGTATTTATAATGTACACATGAATAACTAGATTTCTGTGCTCTGCCATATCTCAGCGTGATCAAAACTGAGATAAGTCTCATAAACAGGATGGTGGTTCGCTTCTAAACGCAATCACCATTAAAGGGAATTTAACACCATATGTCTGCATATAAATATGTATGACTGCACCCCCAAGACTCAGTGATGTACGGTATCTACCCATAAGAGGAAATGTGGCCGGCAACAGTGTCCCCTTTAACGATCTTAGATTTATCTGTTGAACAAATTCAGTCTTTTACACACACACTATCTGTTATGAAGATCCTCACTTCAAACATGACTGGACTGTTATGTCTACAGCTGTAATGCTCTTGTGATATTTGGTATCTGGGCACAGCTGATGAGGCACATGCTGCAACGTTCCTCCATGGGTGGTTCAATCACCATTTATGGGGTAAACTTGTAACAGTGTGGATGAGGATCTCAAAATGAGCACATCTGTAAAACAACTGAGGAGTTTATTTGCAAAAACAGATAGCTCCATTTTATAAATTTTCAGAAAACTTGTTTTTTATTGTTTGCTTGAGATCATAACAATAAAAACATTTTGTCATGTATTTTTCTACTGAGTCAAATCCGCTCAACTTCAGTTTGTTTGATATTATCTCAAGTAAACAATAAAATAAAAAAGTTTTCTGAAAATTTATCAAAACGGAGTTGTCTGTTTTTGCAAATGAACTCTTCAATTTTAAAACAAATACAAAAAAAAAGATGACTTTAAATATATAATAATGTGGAACAGTAAATGTGTTCTTGGTGTTTCTAAAGAGGCATAACAGGAAACAGGAGCTAATATAAGTTAAACTTAATCCTACTCGTTTTCAGACAAAATTTTAAGGTATGGATTTGGTTTGGTTGTATTTTTGTATTCTATTGTATTATTGTTTTGTGTAGTTTTTTTCACACAAATATAATTGATTCTTGATATTTAGGAGGACAGCAAATGCCTAATATTGCAAATTGATATCAGATCAGATTTTCTTGCAAATGACTGGCTTGTGAGGCTCACAGAAAACTCACTTTTTCCTGCTACCACCTTGCATACTGTTATTCTTTTCTTCCATATGCGCTCACATCAGGATATTCCCGTCATCTACTGTATGTGTTTTTGCTGCTTGTGACCTCTTTAACTCTCACTTGAGCTTTATAGGAAATGTTGTTGAAATGTGTAAGTAGGCAGATTGCCTGAGAGACTTACATAGGGAACATTTTCACACATGAAAGCAACATCTAAAATTAATGGGGTTAACTCTACCCTATTAAAGTCTAAAGCGCATTTACGATACAACTGTTTACGGTGAGGCTCTGAAACATTTGCGGAGCCTTTTTCCTCACGCATGAGTTAGTCTTCCTGCATCATAGTGACCATCCATGAGCGCTGCCTCCAAAGCTATTTTTATATTTCACAATCTATTGACTTGTATGCACACAAAACCCATAAATCCATGATAAATGTAATGAGGTCAGATTTTGATGGGCTTCAGTAATGGCATGTCCTCTGGGTTCATGAGAAGTAATGACAGCAATTCATCACATCGTTATTTATGAGATTATCATTAATATAAATAATGGTGATTAGCGTGAGATGATCTTCTGCAGAACTCAGTCTGACTACCTCATATTCGTGTGATTGAGCTGCAAAGCAACAATCAATCAACAGATTAATAGTAATATTCAGCCTGTCTGCAGTCTGCAGCCTTGTTCCAGTCTTGGTTTTGTCACAGATTACAGCGTGAGATAGCCGCCGGGCTCCGCAGACTGCAAAAAGCCTGCTATCTAAAGTGCATGCTTGGTCTGCGATCTGAAAAATAAATGAGAGATGAATAAAGTAAGAACAGAACAAAGAGGAAGATGTCTGCAGGAAAGTAAAACAGAACCAGGGGAGGAATATGAACCTGCAGTCCATCCAGTGTGTGTGTGTAACATCATGGAAACACGTACACTCACTAAGTGTACAGATATGCCCAGTCAGCTCGTGTAAACATATGCTCGGATAGACACGCATTATACGCACGCACACAGACTGAAATGAAGTGAGCCCGTTTCAGGAACAATAATCTCTGTGCATCACCACACCCCACACAGAAATAGCACCTAATCTGCAAACAGGCCTCACCTCAGCCTCACCTGTTGCTCGGGGGAACTGAAAGCTTAGAGAAAAAATATGTGTGTTGTTTATAACAAAACCACAAACTGGGACATTACACCGTGTTTGTGTGTGTTTGGATATTGTAGAAATCAATCACAGCTCCAACTTTAGTCAGTTTGAAGTGCGGTTGCCATGCTAACTGGGCCTAACGATGCAGAGGAAACTAAAATTAGATAAAGAGATATGCCATTACCTCTTTTTGTCTCTCAAAACAAACACACACACTTGTAGTTGAATCACAGGTGACATCCTGAGACACTTTCATGCTCCATTCATAGCTGCTCTTCTTCCAGAGTGTTTATTCTGGCTGATAAATGACACACGGAGCACTCTTTTTCTCTGGTTCTTATCGGGAGGAGAAGTGACTTCACAGTGACACAATGTCCCTTTCTCTCATTAGTACAGTTCTTGGACTCCTCCCTCACTGTTCTTTCTGATTAAGGAGTTCACAGCTCTTTCTTAAGCCCCCTGCTATGATGTCAGTTTTAAATCCCTCCTCTCAGACTTCTTTTCATCCATGCTTTGTATCCTTTATCAGATTTTTCTTATGTTTTCTTGCTAATTCCTTCTTCCTCCATGCTCCATGTGGAGTTCAAGCCCAAAGCCATGAAATCAACGTGTAGACCATATCTGATACTGTATTTTTTTTTAGTTGACTCTAGTTTGTCCTTTTCTACCTTTTGTTGTTTCACCATAGGCCAATGGCAGATATTAGGGATTAATAAAGAACAATCTGAAATCTATGAACTGTCATATGAAATTCTATAAAACATCAAAAAACATACGCACACAAACTAGTATATAAGATATACGTACAGTCAAGTTCCATAGAGTCCTTGTACTTCAAAGCATACTTTATACCTAACCCCAACCAGTGGAGCCAGACAGCCACCATCCCTGAGCCTGGTTCTGCCAGACACTTCTTTACTTTACAATGTCTGTTTCTTTTTGCTAAAGGGCTTTTTAAGCGTTGGTTTTCTTGGGTTCCTAAGTGGCGTCACTCATGTTTCACAACATAAGTAAAACTGAGTATAATTGGTACCATAATCAGTCTGTTGTTATGTTGCTCATTGTCACTCCTACCAGTGATAAGTATTACAGCAAAATTCAGCGATGTAGCTAACATGCTAGCAAGCCAGAAACATGCTGGCACCAGTAGTTTCATTCTACTGTTACGTTTTACTCGGATTCTCGGCTACAATTCTCAGATCTTTACATAATTTCAATGCAAGGAATGAGTTTTCTGAGCCAGTTAGCTGGATAATTTTCAGTTCCCCAGCATTAACTATCTGGAAGCTAGCTGTTAGCTTGTATTTGGACCCTCGTTCCTGTGTTATACCTGCCTTAAACAGCCATGCTTGGTTCAGTTTACACTCCAGCAGAGGAGGTTAAAATCACTCAAGAGGGACAAAACTAACATAACTTCCATTACTTTGGATTTCATAGCTCTTCCCTTCACAGTCAAGACAGCCTGCTGTTGTACACAGTTTGTACAAAATACACACAAAAATGTCCAAATTTACACCATTACTTTAACCAAACCCACTGATTGGGAGTTTTTCTAAATTGTTTTGAATTTGTCACATTTGTCTCTGACTTAAATAACAGTGAGACTCTGACCAAGACCACAGTCCACTGATACCAAGACAACACTTTGAGCGATTGAGACTAAATCTAGACCAGGACCAGACCAGTTCAAGTACCACAAAGCATGAATAAATGTGGAAAATGCAAAGTATTGTATTTCACTACTGACGCTAGTACTCTGAAACATGCAATGCACCAGTGGTTTTCCTGCTTTTAAATAAATGTCCTCTTTGCCTGAGACCAAGACAAGACTGAAGAAACATAAATCCAAACTGAGACTTTCAAAAAGTGGTCCAGAGACTGCGATCAGGGCCACAACTGACGACAACACTGCTTAAGACTTTTGCATATCATTTCTTTGTGCACTTTCCCTCTTTTTAGCTGAAAATACAATATTCCAGATGATGAAAATTTCTGTTCTGTACATTTACATTCATCCTGTCCCGGTTCATTTATCTATTTAATCCTCTTTCCTGCTCTCTCTTAGTCTCCTCTCATACTCAGTACATCTGTAGAGTCTCTGCTGTGAAGGACATCTCAGGACATCTTGGAACATCTCACCATTTCTAACACAGTGGATCATTCAAAGTCTGTGATTATTAACTCCATTCATCTTTCTGCTTCTCCTCCAGGATCCTGCTGACAGTAGTGGTGATCTTCCGCATCCTGATCGTAGCCATCGTGGGGGAGACAGTGTACGAGGATGAGCAGACCATGTTCATCTGTAACACTCTGCAGCCAGGCTGCAACCAGGCCTGCTATGACAAAGCCTTCCCCATTTCACACATCCGCTACTGGGTCTTCCAGATCATACTGGTGTGCACACCCAGCCTCTGCTTCATCACCTACTCCGTCCACCAGTCGGCCAAGCAGAGAGACCGGCGCTACTCTTTCCTCTATCCCATCATGGAAAGGGACTACGGCGGAAGGGACGGAGCACGAAAGCTTCGCAACATAAATGGAATTCTAGTTCAGCACGGCGGCGATGGCGGAGGAGGGAAGGAAGAACCTGACTGCCTGGAAGTGAAGGAGATCCCCAACGCCCCACGAGGCCTCACCCACGGAAAGAGCTCCAAAGTTCGCCGGCAAGAAGGGATCTCCCGCTTCTACATCATTCAGGTGGTGTTCAGAAACGCACTGGAGATCGGCTTCTTGGCAGGCCAGTACTTCCTCTACGGCTTCAGCGTGCCTGGGATTTTCGAGTGCGACCGCTACCCGTGTCTCAAGGAGGTGGAGTGCTATGTGTCCCGGCCCACGGAAAAAACGGTGTTCCTGGTGTTCATGTTTGCGGTGAGCGGCATCTGCGTGGTGCTCAACCTGGCCGAGCTCAACCACCTGGGCTGGCGCAAGATCAAGGCGGCCATCAGGGGCGTCCAGGCCCGCAGGAAGTCTATCTGCGAGATCAGGAAGAAGGACATGGCGCATCTGTCCCAGCCTCCCAACCTGGGACGCACTCAGTCCAGCGAATCAGCCTACGTCTGAAGATGAAGAGAAGAAAAAAAAGGAGGAGTGGGATGAATGTGAAAGAGAGAGAATGAATTAATTATGATTTTAATTTAATGAAGATGGTGCGGACGTCAAACCAGATGACCTCTCCTCTGTAATGAAGGAGTGAAACAGAATGTAAAAAGACCAAACCTCCGGCTCTGCGACTTTGAGTCAAGAGAGGTGGGAGGATAAAGAAAATTACAAAGCAGAAAAGAGGACAAAAAGTTTCGCTCGAACATAATTAAGACATTATGATCTCATGAGGAGATATTCCAACTGCCATTTTGTACTTTTGTCTTTTTTAACTAATTACCTTCTTCACTGCCCTTCACTTCTTAAAGAATTAAATCCCCACGGGGTTGGAGATGGAAAAACTAGAGATGAGAAGAAGAAGAGGGGTAGCGAGAGGAGAACGGATAAGAGGCTGTTTTGTGTTCTTTGACGATATTGGAAGACGACAGCGGTGTTTGATACTTCCCATGGTGCTTTTCTTCTGGACTGTGTCAGCCTCAGTGAAAAAGGGAGGACAGGATAGGGGATGGGATGGGGAGAATGAGCAGCAGCATCATTAAAAAGAGGAACGGAAGAGCTGTCAAAGCCGTGACAGACTCTAGAGAAGGGACGACAAGTTTGGCAGCGAGGGGGAGGAGGAGGGAGACAACACGCTCTGGGAAAACATATGAAACAAGCGAGGAGGGGGAACTGAGAGGGAACGTTTTTTTCTTTCGCTTCCTCTCTTCGCCTGAGAATCCAAGAGAGAGAATCCAGGAGAGAAGGAGCTGCCTCCCGACTGTGTGTCTTGCCTCTGCTGGAACATCGTCACAAGCCAAAACCGAGAGAAAAAGACTGACGATGTTTATGTTTTGTCTCTTGGCAAAAGATGATTTTAACACAAACATGGCGAGTACCATAAACACTTTCCTCTTTCCTCTCCCCCATCTCTCGCTCTCTGCTCGGCGGCTGGCAGCTATTTAGACCCCGGGGGCTTCGAATGACAGGAATGACCGCCGCTGCTCTCCTGCTGCGTAAATTTCGGAGAGGAACTAATGAACAAATGGACACGCAGTTGGTTAACGTCAGTCTCTCCTGAAGCACAAACCAAACTTCCCTCGTTGCAGCGTTGTCACGTGCAAACACAAAGGAGGGAACAGAGAGACCAGAGCTAAAGAGAACGAGAGATTGTAGAAGAGGAAGATCACTTTATAACAACTTTAAACAAATTTTATATAATACATCACTATGAGTTATGATTTTTTTTCAGAAAGCGATGGTGCCATCCTTAAGATATTTAATTATTGTTAAAGAGTTACATAGAGTATATCATGGTAATATTATTTATCCATTTAGAGTATATCCAGATAGATTTATTTATCTTTGCGGGCGGGTTGGTTGGGAGATCATGTTGCTGTTTTTTTCAAATGTATAAACTGTCTGTCTTTTTTTCATTTTTGCTTAGTTTAAAGCATTTCTCACTGATGGAACTGATTAATGTCATGTACGGGGTGGGAAGGGACATGTTTGCGAGCTTTGTTCAGAAATGCTTTTGAGGTTTTGCAGCTGATTTTTTTTCCTTATTTGCAACTCTGTAGGGAAAACGTAGATGCATTTGTTACTTAACTGCATTTAAAATGCAGAGCAAAGCAGCTGTTAAACACACCGTGTGTGTGTGTTTTCTACAGAGAGCCTTGGCTTTCTTCAAAATCAGCTGCACAGCTTCAGGCAATTCAGGCCTGTGAGCCATTTGATAAAGGCATGTTTACACGATGCCATGTTTCTTGAATGATCAAGCTGTGTAGCCGAGGAGTAGTTACTCTCTAGGGACATTTGTGTTTTTGATTCTCAGTGGCTTTCATTTTGCATTTCTTTCCTGACTGGATTTCAGCATGCATGCAATGTAAGAGAAAAGTAAGAGAATGACTTGAAAGAAACAGAAAAAGATGACAGAGCGTGTTGCACCTTGATTAATGTAGACTTGGTGGAAGAGTGGCAGACTGAAGAAACATTCTGGGACAAAGGTGTTTCTGGACACAGACGTGTATAAATGCATGACGTAAAACATGGAGCTAACACACCGAGTCTATGAAACCAGATATAAAGACAATTCATGGACCTGGTAGCTCTGCCTTCTAAGAAAAACATTCCAACACAACTGACCTGTCTTCTCAGTTATGTCTTGAAGGAAATGTGTTTTCACCCAGATGCATTTTGTGGTTTATTACAAATACATTTCTAATCTACATATCTTTGTTATTTATTCTTATATAGCTTTCCAACTTCTTTTTCAACCAGTGAATCATATATTAGATAAGGTGGGACTCATCACCCCTCTAGTAACCCAGAAAATCAAAGATAAAAGCTTTAAAGTTGTTTTGAAAGATGATATTTTCCAAAGGCTAGTGCTGTACTTTAAGCATCCACAAGCACAGGAGCACCCACGTGAAGTAAAACTGGTTTACACTGAGTTCAGTAAAATGCAGTCCTACTGAATCCTGGAGGATGGTAAAATGTTAAACACTGATGTGTTTCAAGTTTAGTACATTTCTCAAAGAAATTGGTTGTAAGCAGCTGATGGAGACAGGGCTCAGTATAAAAGAGAATAATCAAGTCTTGAACCTGACAAAGTAGTTTTACTGCCTAAACCCACCCAAGAAAATACATTTCTTCTGACATGTAACTGAGAATACAGTTTAGTTCAGGTGACAATCAGACACAAGCACAAAGCAGTTCTAGCCACATTTTGTCTGTCTAAAACAGTCCATGCTCTTTGATCTTGTTACAGAGCTGTTAGCTACAGCTGTCACTTATCCCCTCACTTTACAATCATAGAAAATACACAAATAATCATGCAGCAGATCAGTGGTCTGTCCTTTAGTCTTGGCATTTAAATGTAACAACAAAGAACCTGCAATCTGGACGGCCTTACACAGATCAGCACTGCAGCAGCTTCTCACTGCCTCGTCTGACTGGTTGGCTTCAAGAGGGGCACTGTTCTACTTTCTCATTTACTTTTATGATACTGTTAATAAACACATTAACCCAACGGCAGAGATATGACACCACATCATAGCTGCATTAATTAATTTTCCGGTCCTAGTATGTGGCAGCGTTAATAGCAGCACAGTGGAAAGGATGAAAAGTCAGCTGCATTGTTTAACCCTCCTGTTGTCCTCATTTACGGGCACCAAAAAAATTGTTTCTTTGTCTGAAAAAAATCCAAAAATTTAGCAAAAAAATTCCCCAAATTTCTGAGAATTTGCAAAACCTTCAGGAAGAAAATTCCAATAATTCCTTAAAAGCATCCCTTGAAAGTTTTATTTTGAAAAAATCCCCCAAACGTGGCAAGAAAATTCAAGTAAATATTTTCTAAAATGGGTAAAAATCTTCCAAAAAAATCCTAAAAACATCTAAAATGATTACATACATATCAGAAAAACTTCAAATACTTTCTTTAAGAACATTCACAAAAAATCAATAATTTTTTTGAATGTTCTTAAAGAAACATTTTTAACATTTCTTTTTTTTCCCACCAAAAAATGTTCATAAATTTCCCCAAAGATGTCGAAAATGTGGACTATTTTCTCCCCAAATTTTCAAACTTTAAAACGGGTCAATTTTGACCCGCAGGACAACAGGCGGGTTAAATAAACTGCAGCATACATTACTTAGAACAGTGGTTCTCAACCCTGTTCCTCAGGACCCCATGTCCTGCATGTTTTAGATGCTTCCCTGCTCCAACACACCTGACTCAAATGATCAGTTCGTTATCAGGCTTCTGCAGAGGCTTGATAACGAGCTGATCATTTGAATCAGGTGTGTTGGAGCAGGGAAGCATCTAAAACATGCAGGACATGGGGTCCTGAGGAACAGGGTTGAGAACCACTGACTTAGAACATTGATCTCTTTAGAAAAAATGAAGCAACATTTAAACAACCCCACTGTAAAAATACTGTCAAGATTTATTCATTGCATTTCATATTAACTAAATCTGTAGCAGCTGTAATCTGTTTTTTTTCCTAAAGAAAAATGCTTGTCGTACCATCACCACTGAGGCTGCTGTCTAAATACCCTTACATGGCACTAAGTACTGTAAACACCATAAAGCAGCAGCCAGAGCTACAGTTGGTCTTTTAGGAACAGCTGATGTAGTGGAAGTTACTCTGCTTCTCCATTCACTCCCACTGTCATAATCTCTGTGATTCTTACAGGTGATTATCCCCAGATTTAGTCTCCCCCGAGGGTGTGAATGGGTCCAGGGGGATCGGTGCAGTCTACTTACTGTATGCACCCAGAAGGACAAATACGCTGACAGGGCATGCCACAATGCCTAATAATAGAGGTTGAGCTACCCCTTGTCCATCCCCTATACTGCTGTGAGCGTGCTTCTAGCGAAAGCTTAAACGCTGACCTTAAGCTTAAGAGCCAAGCCGATGTCCTGTGCTATACGGAGCTCCTGCTGGGAGTCAGAGAGCAGGACAGAACTGATCTAATCTCTACTATTTTTACTGAATGGTGTGCACACATGTTCAACGTACACTCGGACTTGAACGTGGGAACACTTTTGAGTTCAGCTCTTGGATTCTGTCGTTGTGTCTGGTTTCATTCAGGTCAGAAACACAAACACGCACACACAGCGTAGAAGGCCATAAATGTGTCCTGGTTTTCTTCGGTTTACATTTATCCAAGGTTCATTAGTGACTCGCTCCAGTTGTGGCGTCAGTGGAACCAGTTCTTCCAGCAGTCCACCACTCTCCACGGTCTGCTTTTCTATTTGTCAATGTGAAATGAATTATGCAACTTTTTTTTTCTTATTTGCTTATCTTTTTTGACTTGTGGGCTCATTTTGTTGTCTGTTGCTCTTTTTGTGCAGTGACATATCAAAAAAGGAAGATGTTTTTTCTATGTAAAGAACAAACTTTTTTTTTATGTGTAAAACCAAGGGTAGAGTGTTGAAATATAAGACTAGCAGAAAAAATATATTTCCTCCCTTGCCAAAGTGATATGCAAAGTTGAATTCATTTTCAAAGATTTTTTAACTGCATGTGTAACGGCTAGAATAAGCATGTTTCTATGTTTTCTTCAACGGAATCTTTAAAAAAGACTTTTTATTTAGTCCAAACTACGGAGTGAAGCTATTACGTCTCGATGCCATGTGTGTATATTAACTACCCAGTTTTTCAGCAGACGGTTACAGAGCCAGGCAGACAACACCAACTCAGTGAAGTTAAAACTACCTACTACATTATCGTTTCAAGTCCCGAAAGAGTTTAAAAAATGCTGTATACAGTAAATCCTTTACTTTAAGAAATTTGCACATTTATAATTAGTTGTAGATGTTTTGATCGATAAGCCAGTCTCTCAAATGTGTAAAACACAGGGTACACAGGAGTATCAGCTGACAGGTAAAACACTGGCACCACTAGATGTCAGACGCCAGAACATTCCAGGGTTTAGCCCCCAGCACAATGAACCTACAATGAACAGAGTTTTAATGTAACATGACTAAATCCTCAGTGGACAACATATCGGGCTGCAGTGCACTGACAGCAGACTCAGGAGAGAAAACAATGCTGATGTTTTACAGCTTTTCTACACACAAGAACACTTTTATCGTGTCAGCATCCTTTCCATTTGTACTGTAGAACCAACCCGAGAAAATCAGCTGTTGGTGCTGCTGAGGCTCAAATCATTCGTTCGGAGACATTCCCTTCTGTCCAGCACACTACTGCCCACAAACCACAGGTCATGTAGCAACGCAGGTCTCCTTAAAAATCAAGCTCTTGACTGTTACGTACTAAAGGAGCCCGTTTTGTGAAGGTCCTATAGCTAGTCATGATATAATCTCCACGGTTCATTCATAGCGCAGAACAGTAGCAAACAATTTGACTCTCAGGAACGCAGCATGTAAGTGAGCTGCTTCATTCATTAACACGGAGCTCAATGAACATTACTCTTTATTCTGCTGCCAGAAGGACCCAAGATTAACTTAGTAATCACACTGTGTAGCCGATCCAAAGGGCTGGTAGGTGGCCCCTGAGCCAGTTTTGAAAATGCCCTCCTTATATATTAAAGGGCTTTTTATTATTGCAAACTAAAAAGCCATAGTTTAAAAAAAAGAATTCAAACTTGACGTGGCACAGTATTTTGAAAGAGTACAATGTGCACTCACAGGCCAAGATTAGTCCCATTCATACGTCAGTCAGTCAGCGAGGCATTGGAGTCGTTTTTGCATTTAAATTGAAAATTAGACATCTTGTTTCAAAAGCTTTTCACTGTGTTGAATGAAATGAGAGAAATGTAAGTTATAAAGCTCCTTTATCCTGGTGTTCAGCTTCAATCTTCATTTTATTGTGAAATAACATGCTCCCTCCCTCCCTCCGGTCCCGTCTCGTACTGGTGCTGCTGTCCTGACAGCTAGATTATAACGTTTGTGGGTTCAGGAGTGGACCTCTCACTAATCTGTCATGATATCAGTTGTGATTACTTCATCTAATTACACTGAGTGGCAGATCCAGGCAGAGTGAAATTTAAAACTGCCATCCGGATTTGACCAAACAGCCACCGTGAATCCTCCCCCTCTCTACCTCTCTCTCTCTCTCTCTCCACCTAATGGTCGCTGGATCATGCATGTGAGATTACAACACACAGATTTATCTCTCTGAAATTTCAGCAAATTGCAAACTGCTGAGTTTTTAGTGGAAGAGAGGGGAGATTAAAAACCAGTGGGACAGAAGAAGAGCATACCTCAGGCCCACTCTCTCCTTCTCACTTCTCCTCCAACATCAGCACCTTATGAGCTCAGACCAGATCACCTTTACGTCATGACGTGTGTCTGTAAACGCCGATGTTTCAGTGAGAGGGATGAAACCTGAGCGGTGTCGGTGGAGTGGAGGGAGTGATGTCAAGTGTGGCCAATATTTGGCATCCTATTTATGGAATCTGAAAGAGAAAATAGTCAAAGATTTTAGCCCAAGGAACTTGCCATTCCTCAGCATAGCTTCTACAGTGATCTGTGACATCTGTACGGATGTAAAATCATGGACTGAAAACGGGAACGATGGACTACACACTCAAACACGCTCACGCTTTGCAACTTTCATCGGAAAATCTGTGGTTTCTGACTGCAGATTTTATGATGTATGTGACAGACCTTCGTTGAAGGTCCACTGTATATTTCTGACTGTTGTACTGTATGTAAAGACTGAATAAAACCTTGAATGTTACATCAAGCTTGAACTGGCCTTGTGCTTGTTGATTTGTGACCTATAAGTGAATGTGTTTGTGCATTTCAGATAGCATTTTTTCCTCTGTGTGTGTGTGTATAGAAAACGTGAGTGGGAGGATACGTGATCACGTGGGAATGACAGGATTTGGGAAATAAATAAAAAAAAGCATTCAGTGGTGTGAAGGAAACTGAATAAAGGTGCTCACAATTTATATCGATACGGGTCTATATATAGCAGAGCTGCGTGCCGCGCAGCTGTTTGGTGTAATGACATTTCTGAACTCAATAGGTGACACTGAAACCTTTCAGCAGGATTAAACCTTCAGACCATGGTGCTGATGAGAGGAGAGGAAGCAAGTACTCTATGTGCCTGTGTGTGTGTGGGGGGGGTGTTTTCTCCAAACCCCACTCCCATGTACAGTTCACACGCATAAAGCACAATGTGTTATTCACAAAATTCATGTATGCACTGTATTTTGGAGCCTGTGTGTGTGTGTGTGTGTGTGTGTGTGTGTGTGTGTGTGTGTGTGTGTGTGTGTGTGTGTGTGTGTGTGTGTGTGTGTGTGTCCAACCCCCATCCACCTTCCTTAGCAAGGTCACATGGTGGCTGTGCTGGACTGGGATTGAAGGCTTGTTGCCACGGCGATAAGCCAGCCGGTAATATCTCTAAGCACAGCCAGGATTAATCTGCCGACAGATGGCTGGCTGCTCAGCATCACTTCCTCAAACACACACATACACAGGATTCATATTCACCATCATCATCCACATCGTTATTGTCCCCTTATCCTGTCACACCACCTTCACTTCCGCTGGCATGAAGTGACACACACGCACACGCACACACACACACACACGCACACACACACACACACACACACACACACACACACACACACACACACACACACACACCAACCATCATCATCATCATCCTCTTCATTCTGCCAAAACCAAGATCAAAGCCGTCCACCTCAGCTGCATCATCATTACTGCAGCAGCCTTCATCGTCATCATCACTGCCCCTCTTCTTCATGGTGACCCTCCACAGCCACCACTCTTCTCTCCCTGATCATCACATCCATTACCAGCACGATCATGTGAAACATCACAGCCATTCTCTAAAACTGCCTTCCTCCCACAGGGATCAATACACCCGGCATCTGGTAGATCAGCTCACGTCTCTCTCCATCCGTCACCACAGCCTCCGATAAAAGAAGCAGGACCTCCGTTCATGGTTGAGGAGGTCTGCACCTCATCCACAGATACAGGTTTTGACTTACCGTCGAGACAATTTACAGAAATGTGGAGGTGAGAACAGTACAGTGTGAATGCTGGAAGTGCACCATGTTTAACCTGTGTGCAGACTGAGATGTGGATACTTTCTGGTCAACAAATATTTAATTATTATTTATATATTTGATTAATATCGATGCACTTTGATGATACAAGTTACTACAAAGGGTTAACAAGTTTATTTGTTACTTTTCCTACAAACCCTCCTTCTCCCAAAGAATCTATGTAAATACAAATTATTTTTTAAAGAGATGGACCTGTTATAATGTATACA
The DNA here is from genome assembly GCF_021347895.1 of Acanthochromis polyacanthus. Classification (NCBI taxonomy): domain Eukaryota; kingdom Metazoa; phylum Chordata; class Actinopteri; family Pomacentridae; genus Acanthochromis; species Acanthochromis polyacanthus. The sequence goes on along the minus strand of NC_067125.1, from coordinate 10,173,892 downwards.
ACAGAGATGAGCACACACGTGTAATTTCACAAAAAAGTGTCATATTACAAGATTTGAATTGTTTTAAATTGTTTAGGTCTATTCGAGCTATGCATAATTGAAACACATTACTCAAATAGGCCACTTTGATAAATAATGCCTTAAATTACAGAAACAATGAGACAAAAGTGATTCATCCTTCATCAGAGAGATTCTAGTGTTTTACTGATTATTATTATGTACTGTATGTCTGCCTCTATTTTCTCTGATGGACTGGATCCCCCTGAAAATGAAAGGTACCTCTCTGCAGGGAGCTATTGATTGCTATTCTGCACAAGTGACAAGTTTTCAGCACTTCTTTGCTGGACTATCAACTATATAATACTCCAAGTGTTTTCTATTGGATTAAAGTCTTAGTTTTTAATTTTTCCATTTTTGTATTTATCTTTGCTGGGATCATTGTAACATTAGAAAATTCCTGAAACTAGGAGACGATTTCTTTAAATATTTGGATAAACAACCTTACATTTGTTGTGCCATGTATGCCATGCCATCTTCTGTACACCTTTTGTACTCCTGCAGCTCTTTATCTGATCACGTCCAGTAGTGGTCTTGGTCAGGCTCAAACCAAATATCCATCCATCCATCCTCTATACACCGCTTTATCCTCATTAGGGTCGCGGGGGGTGCTGGAGCCTATCCCAGCTGACTCGGGCGAAGGCAGGGGACACCCAGGACAGGTCGCCAGTCCGTCACAGGGCTACATACACAGACGAACAATCACACCTACGGACAATTTAGAGTACTCAATTAACCTCAGCATGTTTTTGGACTGTGGGAGGAAGCCGGAGTGCCCGGAGAAAACCCACGCATGCACAGGGAGAACATGCAAACTCCATGCAGAAAGATCCCAGGCCCAGACCGGGATTCGAACCAGGGATCTTCTTGCTGCAAGGCGAAAGTGCTAATCACTACGCCACTGAGCAGCCCTCAAACCAAATATGCTGGACCTAATTTAATTAAAGCTTATTTTGGTTTCAACTGACCCAAATCATGTGCTCAAATATTCACCAGTCTACTTTCAGTGCTCATTGCAAAAAATTGCTTCACAGTTTAGACTTCATAATATCGTCTCCATTGTCTGAGCAGTCGTGAAAGGGACACCATGTAATTACTGTTGCTAGGAGTCTGTCAATGAAAACAGCAACAGATGTGGCTTGATGGTGCTGTGAAGAAGCGTGAGGTCATGGGAGTTGTTGTTTTTTCACCACCATCTATAGTCAAATACATTCAATAAAATAATCACACTACATTACGGCTGGTTGGTAACACACCACTAGATGGGTAACCTGCTCATAGAACTACTGTAGCGAACACTATGAGGTGAATTACACCAACAGGTAGCCCTGCAATGCCAACTGTGGTCGAACCAACCATACTAAAAAGCTGTGGTCCATCACAAGCGTGCAACACAAACAATGAATGAAAACAACTGAGTGGCTTAATAGATAGTCTGTTTCTTCTTCCGAAGCTAGTTTTCCTTTGTCAGCAGCCACAAGTCTGTCACAATGTTTTTAACGTTGTAAAGTACTTTGTGGTGCAATTTCATTGTATGAATGGTGCTGTACAAATAAAATTTGATTGATTGATTGACAATGTCGTTATAATCCCCATTCGTTTGATTTCTGAAAAGTACACACATTAACAAAATGCTCTAGATACCTTTGTATTTTTCAGTGCAAGGTTGTATAATAGCAAAGTGTGCATTTCCCAAGTAAAAGTCGCTACTGAGCCTTCAGTTATTACTCCACCACGGAGTGCAACAGAGTTATGTGACGATCGGTGTACGTTTGTGTGTCTGTCTGTCTGTCTGTTAGCAACATTACTCAGAAACGGACTGATGGATTTGGAGTAAATTTTCAGGGAAAGTCAGAAATGACACAAGGACCAACTAATTAGATTTTAGCAGTGATGCAGCTTATAGTCTGGATCCACGGATTAGTTAAAGATTTCTCTATCATTGCGAGATAGCGGCACACCGTCACTGTAACCTTGACAACAAGTGTACACTACGTCAGTTACCTGCTGATGATCACACAATTGCGATCCTACTACAAATCAACCACTGTCGACTTATCGAGATTTATCCGTCGGAAACGATAGAAGGAACAACTGATTACATTGTGGAGGTGTTTACGTGTCCTGTCAATTCCCACCACCCGCTACATACTTAGGTCACTTGATTCGGTATCTGTAGCTACATAACAGACACATGCATAACACACACCTGTGCTCAGTGCAAGGTCATTTCATTTGTGGGTTCATCTATATTAAATAGCCACATTATATACACATTATAATGCCGTTTCTGCCACAATTTTTTTCAAGATTTCAAAAAGTATATATATAACTGAGAAGCCTTAGGAGAGTACTGCAGTTGAAGTTTAGTTGACACTGAATGTGCTCTTCTGCCCTCCCATTTTTATGAAGTCTCACAATCTAATTTCTTACTTGCTACTTCTTACTCCATGCAGCATAGGTGCAGAATATCCAATCCAGCTGTATTTTCGGACACGTGAAAGAGCATTTCAACCAACAATGTTTTGTTTTCGTACCAGCACCAGTCACTTGTAGCAGTTAACTCAGGCGTCAAGCTGATTGTTTCAACACCCAGCACTGAGATAAGCTGATTTCCTCCCACCGGTCCATGTTTCTGAGAACTGCAGAGAGCACTGGGTGAGAGGTGAAGTACACCCTGAGCAAGGTGACCGTACATCACAGAGGTGACATACAGAGGCAGACAACTTATCAACTGCTGCTCGCCTACAGCAATGTGGACGTTGCTGTCGGTATCCAGAAGCCACTGAGGCTCACCATTTATCTAGCTGATGAGTGGGTAATACGAACAGGAAATGCAAGAGCATAATGACAAGATGAGGGCATTGGGGACATTTTCTTTAGACATCAATTAGAACTAAAAATGAACTCTCTGTGACTTAAGTTATACTATTTATCATCCCCTGAAAAATGAGCTTCCAGGGTTCTGAAAACATCAACAAACACATCACAACTCAAGAATTGGGAGTGTTCCTAAAATGTCCCTTTATAAAAGCGTGAATACCACAAGAGGGGGGCTTTTATATGGAGTTTTCTGTTGAACACAATAAACATGACCCCATTTAAAGGCACACCAATCTGCATGTCTCTGAAGTGGAGGGACACCGAAAGAAGAAAAGGGGAATTTTAAACAGAAACACCCCAGGGGACGGACGCTTTCCAAGCTGCTGCCGCCCTGCTGTGAGGTAAGTTGAAGTAAATGTGTGTACAGTTTAATTTTGGCAAGTTTTGACAAATATACTTATGCAACTGACCAACTGGAGAAAATGTGCATAGCATGTCCAAATTGAAGTTATTATATAAACTCTGTTGCGCCGTCCTGTTTGGCCATATATACAGCAACAGTGAGATTTCCATTTTGCATGCATTTTGCCACAAACTTAACCAGACTTGATGTCAAATCAATTCTATTTATGAAGCCCAGTATCGCAAATTTGCCTCAAGGGTCTTTACAATCAGCACCGCATATCACACCCTCCATCCTCAGACCTCAAATAAGGAAAAACTTTCCCCCATAAAAGCTTTCAGCACTGATTATTTCTCAAGTACATGTGAATAAATTTAGCTGCAGCGCTTCTTAATTTAACTGCCCTTGTGTATTAGAATATTTTTCACGTCTAAGCTATAAAAAACAATATGAGCGATCTCATCAAATGGGATTAGATACGTGGGACCTAATGTGCTAATTCTTGACTGTAGTTAGCTGACATGAATGAAAAGTTTTTGCACAGAGAGACAAAGTGCTTCCAGGCAAATGAAAGGAGCTGGTATCAAATAAGCAGCGAGCCAACAGCTGAATCATTATGACTGAAATATCAAGCAGCCAGTTCCTACAACTCCCATAAGTGCTTTTATCACTGTGTCTTTTATTTAAATGAGAGTCTCTTATTTCATTTTTTTTTTTAACTGAGTCACTGCCCCTCTTAATTCTGCTGTACATGATGTGACAGGGCTGTGGGCAAAATGGGAAAAGGCAGGAAAGTCATTACCATAAACATGAAGCCATATGTGACTCTGACAAAAACTGTACAAGAAAGGAAGGAGGGGATGATGAGAATCGAGGAGTAAACAAGAAAACAGAGCACAAAGAGAAGGAGTGGTGGAGAGCCGGTTTGATGCTGGAAAGAAAAGCAACAGAGAAAGAAGGGACAGAGGAAGGCTGGAAACCATACTGGTAATGATAGAAACAGAAGAGGAAAGGAGAGTGGAGGAGAGGGTTTGAGGAAGGAAGAGACAAGAATGGCCTCCAGGAATATTTATCAGGGTGGGAGAAGATAGAAGAGAAATGCAAGAAGCATGGATGAAGCCTGGAGGGGAAATGAAAGGAGGAAGAGAAGCACAGAGAAAGAAAATATGGAAGGAGGAAGAGAGAGGGGATGAAGGGAAAATGAGAAAAGTTAGAGGACGGAGAAAAATGCACAAAGTGAGAAAGAGAATGGCAAAACACACAATGCGTGCCAAGGAGAGGATGCATGGGGGAGAAAAAGGGGGTGATGGAGAGAGAAGCGGAGAGGTTTAAGAGGGCTGCTGCAGCCGCAGAGCTGTAGTAAGAGAACATGGGAACATGCTGGCTGTTCTGCCTGGCTGCCCCTGCTCTGTCTTCAGGGAGAGCAGCTGAGGAGGAAGATAGGAAGGGGATGAGGAAGAGAGGATGGAGGAGGATGATGATGGGGGGTTGCTTTAGGAGTGAATACAGAGCAGATATGCAAAGAGAAAAGGATTAGGGATGGAGATGGAGAAAGTGGAGGTGATCGAGAAACTCTTGGGTGTGAGAGGCAAAGAGATGCTTCATTAAGGATGATGAACTGGCTGTCATGGTGTTAAAACAAAAGTGGCCTTTTGAGAGTTAGGAGTTGAGAGAGACAAATGGAGAAAGACTTGAGGGGAAAGAAGCACTACGAATAAAATGGAAAGAAATGCAGAAAATGAAGGAGACAGTGACGAGTGAAGCGGGAGCAGAGTGGCTGAATGGTGAGACAACGAGTGGGGACAGTAAGTCACGAGAGGAGGGCGAAAGAGAGAGGAGGAGAAGACGAAGAAAAAATAAGGAGAAGGGAAGGAATCGTGTCAGAGTGATTGTGAGACGGCGCGGCAGTAGCTCTGGGCAGGGTGAGAGGAAGTGATGCGTACGCTAACAGGGAGGAGCAGATCTCGGCGGCATGCGCCAATCAAACACCAGTCCTCCCAGGCGCCCTCCTTGACCGCCAGCACAAACACACCAGCACGTGCACACACACATATTACGAGGCGTTGACGGGGATCCAGGGAGCACTTAGCTTAGTTGAACAGACATCTAATAAGCATATGCAAAACACAGAACTGGCAGGAGCTTCATGGACCCAAACTTAACTGGTCTCACACACATGCGGGAACACACAGGTCAGCTGGCAGGATCTTAGTGGCGGGATACCATGTTCAGACAATGTCTGACCATTTCCTCCAGCCGCAGTCACAGTCGCTGTCCACACCACATACTCAAACACGCCATCTATGCAACATATAGCCTTTACGTGAGATGATATGACCCAGTAAGCAGCTTTGTGTAAAGTGTATATGACCCACAGAGGCTAAAACTTCCATGTATCTCACACGCCAAGCAGTGTAGCCACGAAACTACTTTATTTAATACGCTGCCTGCTCGAAAACAAAGCTGCCACCTATCCTTCCATTGGATAATTACTGCAGTGATGAATATGTTTCAGCTGCAACAACTTATTAGCTGATGCAGTTTCTCATTTCTTAAACAATCATGTAGGAAGGCATATCCTGTGGTCATGGAAACGATGTTAATCTGTGTCAGAAGATTCAAACTATTGGCCTGCATCAAGCAAAGAAAACAACTAGGGAGATTTCTGAAACTACTAAAGTCTGGTTAAGAACCGTCCAATACATTATTAAACCCTGAAGAATAGTGGTGAACCATCGTCTTAGAGGAACAAATGTGGTCGGAACAAACTCGATGATCATAGGAAATTAACAGTCGAACTCACGACTATGTTTAATAGCAAAAATAACAGCAAGCTTAAAGGATTGGGACTAAACAGCTGTGTAGCCCCATGAAAACCACTCATTAGCGAGGCTAATCGGCAAAAAAAGGCTTCAGTTTTCTAGGGAGCACAAAGATTGAACTCTGGAGTAATGACAGAAGATCATGTGGTCTGATGAGTCCAGATTTACCCTGTACCAAATCATCAGGGTATGAAGAGAAGTGGATGAAGTGATGAACTCATCATGTCTAGTGCCTACCAGCCTGTGGGGGTTAGGGTTATGATCTGGGGTTGGTCAGGTTCAGCAACGTTATGTTCCCAAAGAATGAGGTCAGCGACTACCTGAATCTACTGAATGACCAGATCTTTACATCATTGGAGTTTTTCTTCCCTGATGGCATGGACGTGTTCCAAGATGATGATGAGGATTCATGGGGCTCACATTGAGAATGAGTGGATCATTTTCACACATGGATTGACCTCCACAGAGTCCAGAGCTCAGCCCCACTGAGAATCTTTAGGATGTCCTGGAGAAGACTTTGCATATAGGTCCAACTTTCCCATCATCAGAATCTTGGAGAAAAATTAATGCAACACTGATCGGAAATAAATGCTGTGACATTGCAGAAGCTTATCAAAATGATGTCACAGTGAATGTGCTTCGTTCTCAGAGCTAAATGCGGTCCAATGAAATACTAGAGTGTGCAACCATTTTTTTGGCTGGGCAGTGTATTTTTTCAGTGTGCATAAATTAATTTCGACTGCAGTTGAGAGATAAGATAAGATGAGATAAACTTCACTGATCTCACAGTTCACTGTTACAGCACCTCTAAAGACTGGGGTATAAAGGCAGTAAAATAATATATTAAGAACACAGTGCAAGCATTGCAGAGACCATTATATTCACAAGATGAACATTCTGATTTTCAGGAAGATACCTGGGAGTAGAAGAATAAGTCAGGTCCTTTACTGGTAGAGAAAAGTAAAATTCCACTCTAAAATTCTGCTTAATTAAAAGTACTACTAGCAAAATGAACTCAAGCTACCCAAGAATTCATTATGCAGGATGGCCTCTTTCAGAGCGTTAAATTATGGATCCCTGAAGGTCCTGAAAGATGACTTTTTAATTCTGCATGCACAAGATAATATTTTATGCCCACAACTTATTAGGGCTTCCTAAATTCTTGCAGGACAAGTTCCACCTTCATGTAAGTCCCTAAATAAACCCTAATTAAACATTTGACTGAGAACACTTGTGTAGATGTGCAATTTATTAGTACATCTTATTTTATGAGCTGATCATGGATTCAAATAAAAATAATTCTCTGAGTTTAGCTATAAGATAATTAGATAAATGTAGCAGAGTAAATGAAAATTCATACTCAAATGAGTACCTCAGGGTTGTTCTTAGTGCTACATGTTTGCTTAGCGGTGCTGCACTTGTTTTGAAAGTTGCTTCATGGTTATTAAGAAGAAAATGTTATTACTACCAAAAGATTTATGATGTTAGCAGAAGCTGCAAAAGACAACAGCAGCTGAACTGAGTTATTTTTTTGTGAACATCAACATAAATGACATTGTAATGTGTGTGAGTGATACTTAAGAAGCATAGCTCTCATTATTTTCACACTTAGAAAAAAAATACAAAACCTTGAATAGCTGCTCTCAAGCCAAAAGGAGCTTAAATAAGCTAAACAAGCTACTAGGTTGTTCTGATAGTAAACAAAGGCAAATTAAACTGCAGTAGTACACATTATTGTGCATGCATTCAACAAGTGGCCACAAAGCAGATACCCCAGATGCTAGCAAGTTAGCAAAAACGATTTTATTACAGACAAAACATGCACTGAAGCTCATAAACCAGCCCAGTCTCTACAGATGTTTTGACATATCAAAGCAAGATAATGGACTTTGTAACATTAAGGAAAGCTGCGCTCCATTTACAGTAGGTAAGGCAGGTCTGCAGTTCATTTCATTTCATTTTTTTTCTACATGCTATACTGCTTAAAGGCTTTTGGGATCCTTGAGGCCAATTTATGCGCTCTGTGTCTGACATTAATTTCACCATCCACTCAAATCGATCAGGGTGCCTGTGCAGCCCAAAATTTTCAATCAAGAAAATCAATATTGCTCAAGATAAAAGCTTGTTTGGAGAAGAGTTCATATGAAAATATTCGATCCACACCTTTATATGCATCACTAACAGAGTTGTAATTGACATAACAGCTGTCAGACTTTGGATGAGCTCTGATTTGTACATGTTTTTGATTGAAGGTGCCCAAACAAGTAGCTATTATTCAGTTATCCAGAAATCCAGGGCTTGACACACCCCTGAAATATTGACTGACATGGTGTTACAGTATTTAAGTAGCTGCTATGTCCTGTTAAAATTGCCCCATATGTTTTTCTGTGTTTGTATGAGGACCAATGCGACCGTTGTGCAGAACACTGTGGACTTACTGTAGTAAGAACAGAACTGTACACGTGTCCAGGGCTCATTTACAAAGTCTCCACTGGTCTGCTCACACAGATATGGAAAGCATGAATTGGCCCTTAATGGAACAAAGCTATCTTTGATCTTAGAAGTTCAACTCGTGCTTTTTCTGCTATGACAAGTCAAATATTTGTTGTGAAAAAAGGTCTAAAAATAGTTACGGAGATGTCAATCAAAACAGTAAAAATGCATGCAGTTCTTAAAAAGTAACAGAATAAGTAGAAGAAATGGTGGAATAGGAAGTTCCCCTCAAGCAGTGTAATTAATCTGTTCAAATGTTCTGTGTAGAGTACAGCTTTGATGAGCTGCTGCCTGTGATTTTACCATGGACCTCAAACCTACGCAGAGCAAAGTTCAGATTCAGCTTTGAACTGAACCACCCTTCTTCCTGAGGATTGGTACAAGTGATGTATCTGAGGCCCCGTTTACACAACAACTTTCACCCGAAAACACAAAAATGCTTCCTCTTCCTTGTTGGATTTACACGACAATGGAGTGAAATAACCTGCATTTACATTGGAACACTGGAAGGACTGAAAACGCTCAAATATGCACGCCAGGATGGTAGTTGGCGATGTAACTTTGTAGAGGCAAACCCCACATGACTACTACCGATTCCTCCACAGATCAGAAGAAGTACAGCCGCTGATGCTGAGGTGGGCTGATGATCTGGCCTATATATTGAATGCGTCTTCGCTGATTGCAGTAATGGCGCAACAAATACACAGTTTACTGGAGGAGATTCAATAATTTAGTAGACTCAGCAGCACAAGCCACAACATGGTAGTCCACCATTGTTACTGTTGTCGTCCAGTTGCCATGTGCCAACTGCTGTAAGAGTAATGCATATTCTCACTGAAAAATCTTTGCGTTTCATCCTAAAACTGTTGTCGTGTGAATGAGGCCTGAGGCTATCGTCCTCATAGGAAGGACCAGCAGCATCCAAGACTGAAGAAGGTGCAGCAGTTCAGCAGCGCAACTACCAGCATGTTAAATGTTTAGTTTGACATTCACAGGGTTGGGACTGTGAATTTGTCCACTGGACTGTCAATACGGAGTTCTACTGTAATGTCCTGAGGCGTCTGAGGGAGAACATTCAGAGCAAAACTCCAACAAAAATGTAAACAAAGCCTTTACGTGCATCACAGTATCGACCACTTCTTCGGAAAAGTCATGAATACCAAAGACTTTCATACATATATGAGAGTCAGCAGTAGTGTGTGTAAAATGAGAAAGAGCTGGGAATGACGGCTAATTCTGGAACCAAGTTTTGGGTTTTTGTAGTTATTCTGGCGTTGGCTATGGCCCACAATATCTTGTGTGAAGGTCCAGTAAACCAACAAAGAACCAGATAAAGTCTCACTCATTCATCAAGGTGGGTTGTCACAATATGTTGCACTGTCTATACAACTTGACTGATGTTCGTCGGTGTTTCACCCTGTTCCGAGTGTTTTATTCTATCCAATTTCACTTCCATGGAGATGGCTTTCCTTTTCTTCAAAGCACTGCCATCAGAAAAGTCTGACTTGCGCTTGGGAGCCAAAATGAAGGTCAAAAAGTTAGCGAATCCAGCACAGTCTAAGGTGGCGTACAATCAGCAAATGAATACAGTTGCACATAACCATTTCCGACGAAACGCCGTAGGTCGACGACGTCGTAAACCGAAGACCTCCTGTATGCATTTTGCGTTATATGGGTGCAGTCTCCAAACTTTCTGATTACACCTCATATGAAATAATAAACCTCAGTGACCTCAGTCTACAGCTGCAGACCATTGTAAGTAGAGATTGAACAAGATTCACAGAACTAGGCTGATATGTTTGACAGAGTGGGTATTAGCCATGATCAATTTAGTTCCACTCTTTTCCCTATTACAGCTGTCATTTTCTCCTCTAAAACACTTCTAATCACATCCTTTGAGCCAGTCAGATTAATGGGGGGAAAAAAAGCAAGAAAGCAGCACTTAACCATCAAAACAGCATCACAAAGGTTAACTACAGCATACCCACTGTCAAGATCATGTCATGTGCAGGAAAACATGTGAAGCAGTCACTCACAGTTTATTATGGATGAGCATAGCAGAGCATTTGTTGGAGACCATAAAATAAACCAAAGGAAGTTGCTGCTGGAAGTGACAAAATGTGTTCATTTTCACAGAATAGCAAGAAATTCCACTTCTACAAATGGTCGTGAAGATCCGTCAGCGATAAACAGCCTGTTCGTCACGGACCAGGAACCTCAATGTAAACAGAACAACGTGCCAGGACCAACAACACTCTTTAAACAGCGTGTCTACAACCAGAGACACGGCAGCTGCACACGGAAGCCTCGTGAGTCTTTCATTCATTCCCTTCAACTGTCAAAAGAACACAGTATCAAAACATTTACACTGTATATAAAAGTAAGAGTTTTGCTTATTCTATCCTCTTTTGTGACCTTTATGATGTTTTATGGGTTTCAAATGGCAGGTTGTGATGTGTTTTATAAATATGGCATATTCAACCTGACATGCCCTTTAAAGCAGCCTGCTTTTAAATGTCTCTGGCCAGCACTTGGACTACATACTGCTCAAGTCATGAATATGAAGTAATTTCAGTGATTTATTAGAGAACAAATTGCTATATACTTCTTTTTAACATCAGGTATTTAACATGGGCTATATTGTATATCCTCCCGACTACCAGTAGCTCAAATTTGTCCTCCGTGGAGAATCTTTGTAAACCTAAATATCTCCCACCCACTGCATACTACTAAATATTTCCATCTACAGAGGACATTTAGGGCTTTTCAATGATGCCAAATGTGACGGGGTGGGGCTTTGGTAACGCTGTCTGCAGTGTTTTAGAATAGTATTCAAAAAAATGTTTAAAAATTGTCGTCTGTAGTGGACATTTTTAGTCATTTCCTCCATTTTTGTTCTGCGTTTTTCAAATGACAAGAAAGAGAGTGGTTGTCAGAAGCAAAGTGAATTGTTGATGGAAACTCAGATATTGAGCTGTCTGATGAAGAAGATCAAGATGCAGTGTTTAATGATTCAGAGAGCTCTGAGGAAGGCACCAGAGAACAGGCTGTTCTTCATTTGGCCAAGTCTGTTCCCTGAGGAACCCACCTGTTCTTTAAAATGGTCAACCTCCTCGACACCCTGATGACAAAAGAGCTAACTGGGACTGGAACTATAGTATTGAAAACTACGCAGAAGGTGGTCCAAGAAAGACAGATTTGTCAAGGCCACTGGCATTTGCTAAGTATAACGCCAACATGGGTGGTGAGGACTTGATTGACCCAATGTTGCGTTTCAAAAGGTATGGCCCCTTTAAAGCAGCCTGCTTTTAAATGTCTCCGGCCGGCACTTGGACTACATACTGCTCAAGTCATGAATATGAAGTAGTTTCAGTGATTTAGTAGAAAACACATTGCTATATACTTCTTTTTAACATCAGGTATTTAACATTGGTAGATTGTGTGAATTTGCTGAGGTCTTTTGTCTTCCTGCCTCTGAACTCCTCCACCCTTAAAACTACCTGAATTATTAACCACCTCTGGAAGAGTCTTCCTATTGTTTTGGCTGTGATGTCACTGTAACTTAGGTTTTACACTAATTCTCCTCTTCAGCTCACTGTCTTCAAGCCTCATTGATACAATGTTTTAATACTCTTACAATTTAATCAGTCCCAGGGTTATGATTTAATTATATCATTAAATTAATTATTAAACCCCTCTAATGTGATGAAGATTTAAAGCACAGAGCTAACTTAAATTATAGCTGTAAGTGCCAAATTAAGTCTTTTTTTAAACACTTTTGCAGCGCCTTTGATCTCTTTTCTTTGTACCACAGGAACACTTCCAAAGAGCTCACATGCTGTGATCTATTTTTGCTATGTTTAGGATCCATCTAACTTTTTCATCCTTTAAAAGCTAAAAATAGATCCTCGACTTGTCCATGTCTGCAATGAAATTTAGATTTTTTTTTGTTGTTGTTGTCAGTACAAATGTTGCAATGACTGCACCATGAAATCCAGGATAAAGTCAGAGCATGCCTTATAAATGAGGACCCGGTGTTTTCTTACATAATGCTCAGGAACAGAGGGACAGTGGACATTAGACAGGAGCTCTTTACAGGGCCGCTGGACTGTGTCTGTTGAGTGCTTTCACAGAGACGGCAGCAGGGTGACTTGCACCGACAAGCACACACATACAAGCGTCCACACACTTGCGTATATATGTCGGTACACAAGTCCACGTGCATGTGCGCATCCCTATCCCCGCCTGCACATGTACACAAACCACAGAGATCACATCCATCTACACGACACACTCCTTATATAATCCACACCACTAGAGATCATTACAGAGGCTTTAAAGCTCCAATCCGTCACTTTAACCGCATCTCGAGTCCCTGCCACTTTGTTTAGGGTAAGCTGAGGAATGTGGCACCGGCAAAAAAAATCTTGGAAGCTGGAGCTGTGAACCATGCCAGGAAAGTTGCTCTAATGACATTACTAATATGGTGCAGTTCAAAACATGGCCAACCAGAGAGAGAACAAAGAGACAAAACCTGAAGGCTAATCCCTCATTGCCAGACTCTTTAATTACAACATCCCAGCAGACCAATCAGAGGTAGTATTTTTTGTGTGGCATATTTTCCCTTCATTAGTCAAGATCCAGGAGGGAGCTGACAGGAAACAAAGGAAGTGAGAAAGGGCAGAAGTGGAAGAAATACCCAGAACCTTTACTGGAATAAAAGTACCGGTGCAAAGGCACTCTTCCACTACTGGAGGTAAAGGAATTATTAATGTACATAAAGAGAATACCACAAGTATTAACCCTCCTGTTGTCCTCATTTACGGGCACCAAAAAATATAGTTTCCTTTTCTAATAAAAATACACCAAATTTCTGAAAATTTGCAAAACCTTCAGGAAGAAAATTCCAATAATTCCTTAAGTTTCCCTTGAGATTTTTTTTAAATCCTCAAAATTTAGCAAGAAAATTCTTGTAAATATTTTCAAAAGATGAGTAAAAATCTTCCAAAAAATCCTAAAAATATCTAAAGTGATCACATATGTATTAGTAAAACTTCTATTTTCATGAACATTCAGAAAAAAAATCAACCAAATCCAGCAAAATTTGCTGGATTTTTTTCCTGAATGTTCTCAGATATTTTTAGCTTTTTTTTCCCCACACAAATGTTCAAAAATTTCCCCAAAATGTTGAAAATATGGACATCAGAAGTTTCACGGAGAAAATATATTTTTTTCTCCACATTTTTAAACTTTAAAATGGGTCAATTTTGACCTGCAGGACAATACGAGGGTTAAGTGTATAAAAAGAAGGTGTGATACAAACATAGGTTATTTTGTTGCAATCACATGGTCAGCGTCTGAAGGCTACTAGAACTTTCATAGCTGGACGTATCTCAGCACTGTGTCAACGCTGGAGAATGTTCTGGTTCCACCTCATCATCATTCTGTTACAGGGAGGAAAAAATGCTCTGCCTTCTATTTCTTTAAACCAGTCACAATAGTCTTGGATGGTGCTAAAATCAGAATGCAGTGATGGTGCTCCAGCAAAAAATCTAATATCAAAAAATAATTGTTGAGGTGAATACGGGGAGGTGAACATTGTCATTAAACCTTGCATACGTGGCTATTTTCTTGCAATATCTTTTTAATGAAAGACTTTCATCATTTCATATTCGAGCCATTCCTCAAAAAACATGTTTTTGATATTCCATTTACATTTTTGTTCCCTTTTATATTTCTGAAGAAGTGTGATATTTGTGTTACTACCACAAGCTCTTTATCACTGATATACAAGAGGTGATGAAGTGCACAGACTTGGAGGGACAAAGAGCAGCAACAGCTGGAGGAAAAGAGTGGAAAAATGTCAACAAAATGGATGCTGACATTCTTTTATTGCTGTTCTGTGTAATATTCTTCTTTTTCAATTATGAAAATGTTCAAAATCCATCATAAAGTGAAAAACAAGCATATTTTGAATGTGAAATTATTCTTGTATGGACAAAAATATTATACAAATGATTATTCTTCTCTATAATGGCATAAAAATACATTGGTTTTTTTTGTGACCCACTTCTTGAAGACTGTAGACTCCAATGACTGGAGTATCTAAGGGTTAAAATGCATAATTCTCTACAGGAACCATGCCGGCTTGTCTTATTCTACGATCTAAAGCTTTGTCAAGACTTGCTGTTTTTAGCTTGGGCACGCTGAAGGGGAGGAGGACGTGTGAAATGCACGCAGAGATGGCAGATTTATACTCAAAGCACATGTGGTGAGTCAGCCTGGGTTACGCCTCAAAAGAGCAGTGACGTCTTTATCATGTTTGATGGCTGAACAGTTTGAACGCTTTTTTAAGGTGTAGTTTGACATTTTGTGAATTATTTAAATATTTCAGACTTGGATATGAGACTGTGGTACACCAGTCTTTTTATATGTCTGTTAAAAATAAAATCTTCAGCCGGCGTCTGGTTAGCTTAGCTTGCTACGTACATTGGAAACGGGGGTAAACAACTAACCTCTGTTGGAAGGTTCAACATTTGGCATAATCGCCATAGTGTAAGTTTTGTTCTTGCATCACAAACCTAAGAAATATTTAACATTCACGCAAATATTAACAAATCACATAATTCATCTTGTAGAAGCAACACTTTCTACAGCTCAGGTGTATTCACTCAGAAGAAATCTAGAAATGGGTAGTTTAGGCAGCAGCATCCTTATATGTGGAGTTACGGGTAAAATCAAAACCGTCAATGTGGTAGTTTGGTTGTCGTCATGCTCATGCCTTAAGCTCACAAATGCTGTCGAATATATATTTCTAAATCCCTATAAATAGCAGATATATTTGAGATATGATAAAACACTTTCTGGTGGAGCAAGATAACACAGGCAAGTCATCAAATTAAAACTTGGACATGAGACAAAGGTGTTTTGTTTTTTGTTGTTTTTTTTAATGGCAGTGTCATTAGTTTGTTAGTAACTCCAAAGCCACATTTAAAGTGTCCATACAGAGAGGTTAAACAAAAAAGCTCATTTTAATTGTTAGAATAATAATCTGCAGCTTGGTTAATTTTTGTCACCAAGTTCAGAAAAAGATAATGGTTCTGGTTAAATACATCTTTTCACATTCAGCACCTGTTACAGGGCAACGGTTTTGATCCCTGAAAAAGAGCGACAGCGAGGACACCAGCTTTTAGCAACGACTCATGCATTTTGTTTCTAATGTCCAGGGAATTTCATAGCCTGCCCTATGTGTTAAAAACTGACACTTACGGACACCCACTTCAAGAGTCCAAGAGTAATACTGGGCTCCTCATTAACATATATCTCTCTTGAATCTGTACAAAAACAAACAATCTAAAGAGGTCAAAACTCTAGCTCCTTCTCAGAACTCTCACATTTCAGCTTGAAGCCTTCATCAGGGTCATCATCACAAACAAATACAGGGCGTCCTCGGTTTACGACGTCATCGACCTACGGCGTCGGAACCGGTTACATGGAACTAGTTGATGAGCGGAGTGGATGAATACGTCGTCACTGCACTGTAAGACGGCTTTGTTTACTTTGTCTGGTAGTACACCGCCTTGGATTGTGCTGCATTCGCTTTTTTTGCCTTTCATTATGGCTCTCAAGCACAAGTCAAACTATTCCGATGGCAGAGCTTTGAAGAAAAGGAAATTCATCTTCATGGAAGGGAAATTAGGGATAACAAAAAGCTCGGAACAGGATGAAACACCAATGAACATTGGTCAAGTTTTAAAAACAGTGCAACATATTGTAGTGACCGTCTGTGATGAATGAGTGAGACTTTATCTCATTCTCTAGTCATTTATTGAACCTTCACACAGGCTACTATGGGCCGTAGCCAACGGCAACATAACTACAAAAAAACTATTACTCCAGAAGTAGCTCCAGCTCTTTCTCTGGTTTGACACACACACTACTGCTGACTCTCAGCTGATCAGAGGTGAACTAACTAAACATGGCACATTCACTGACATCAGGTAAATCTGGAACTGATCGACAAACATTGAAACATCAACAACAATATCAGTCCATTACAATATTCTGTCATCTTCTTGTAATATGTTCTGACTTACAGCAAAAATCGACTTGCATCAATCTGTAAGAATAGATCACTGCTGTAAGTCGAGGACCCCCTGTAGTTGAATGACAATTTGTGGTTTTATGGGGATTATGCATTGGACTATTTCTTGTCCAGGTGCAGTGGCTTCCACAAGTCTCCGATGGTTGCCTGGCAACCTCACACAGACCCCAAACCACACATTTAACTTGGTATATGTAAAATAAATGGCACTTAACACTAGGAAAATCTCATAACTGTACAAAATCTGCCTGGATGAAGAGTCTCAGTGCCTCTGCTGGGCAGTTAAAGGTCAGAGGTCAGACAGTCACAACAGCTGCCAGCATGAAGGCTCTGTCATCCGGAGGTTTCTGGTGCAGTCTGCATGTTTTCCCGATGCTTGCGTAGGGTTTCTCCTGGTGCTTGAACTTTCTTCAGTCCAAAGACAAGCAGGTTAGTTAACTGACAACTTTGCTGGAAGGCGTGAATGTCTGCTCCCTGTGACTCACTGGTGACATCTTGGCCAGAGTCAGCTGGAACTGACTCCAGACGCCCTCACAACCCTTTAAACAGAGAGCAAACGGAATATGCAGGTTGTGTCTGTCCTCTCTTTAAACCCTGGTTAAGAATGTTAGTATTTCTCCAAACACAGAACTATTTCCTGTGGCTGCTATGTGTGCTCATATAAACAGGTGCCACATTGTTGCTAACGGCAAAGCAGAGACTGCACTTAATTATAGCCAGTCTAAATTGTTATGAAGTCCAACTTCTCTAATGAACAGTTGCAGACTTGTTGGTGGCTGTTGGTGATGGTGTCTCTCTCAAAGAACAAATGTTATGTGCTAAAAATCTGAAATAGTAACGAGGTAAGTGTGAGCTGTCACTTTCCCTTTCTGTCATTTCACTGCGAGTCTGTCGACATCATCAGTTAGTCATCTGACGCTGGGTGTAGCTTTACGCCAAAGGGCCATCAATAATTCTTCCCCTTTAGGGCGATGGAGGTTGGATAGGCACACAGATGAACTGATGAGTCTGCTGTCTCTTCAACAGGAAAAAGCTGAATGTCACGAAGAACTCAGAACTATTAATGCAATTTTCATGGGACTGACCTGAACTCTGAGGTGAAGGTGAGATGAGTACACGTAGATCTCGCTAGTCTTCAATCTGTATACACTCCACATAAATGATACATTCTGACTCGGTCATTTCCAAATGTTTGTCAATCCTCTGGGCAAAAATGGAGTTAACTGCATCGCATTAAATCTGTATTTTACATAAATGTAAACAGTACAATGTGTAGCAGGATTAAACGACTGACTTTCACGCTGCAGTCTGATCCAGCATATGCAAGCCTCCTAGCCTTCTCTGAATCACCGTGGACACTCAGCAAGGACAGAGCAGTGCGGTCTGACTATGTGCTGGTGTACACCTTTAGCCAGGGTCTGCTCACCCAGCAGATGGTGCATGTATGGGTGTGGAAGGCGCAGGAGATGTGGGTTTGTATGCATGAATGCGTGCACGAACATGTGCTGTCTGTCTGGCTGTGTGTGTGAGAGCTGGCGTTGCTCCTCCTCATTATATGATTGTTTTATCATGAATATTTTATGCATTTACATTGGATTTCAACATCAAATGTCCCCTCCCCATGCATTATTAATAGAGGTGATTTTGTCAGGATTCCATCGGGTTCATTTTGAAGTCGCTGCATCTTGTGTGCGTGGTTTTGTTTGACACCAAAGGATATACAAAACAGATGAGGGTGAATAAGTAATTTGTAGGGTGAGTGGGCAGCTCAGACCATCTGGACTGAAGCTATTGCGATTGTTTAGACTGTATGAAATGTGTGAGGATAAGAATAAGGAGGAAATGAAGGCCTGTGGTAATATTCAGCTCTGTATTTATGCTACTGTGATAACAAACACGGTGTAGTGTCAGCAGGTGTGTGATTGGCAAAGGACAAATAAGCGCAAAACCCATAAAATTACACGTTCTCTGGAGATGGCGGACAGAAATACAATTCGCTCACAACAAATGCACAACTGTGTCATTAGCTGGCCGTGGCTGCTTCTACTGTGGAGTTAAAGCACAGGAAATAAACACAAATTCGCATGCTAGTCAGTAAAATAATTTTACACTAAACGACACGTAATCCACTGCAAGCCCCACTTACCAGCATCTACCAGACTAGAGAAGGTGTAATTTCACTTTAAGTATTCATTACACTGCTGGCATTCTTCTATGCCATTTAAACATTTAATTAGGTTTTGACAGAGATGTTTATTTCACTGCCAATAGGTGTACTGTTTTATAAAAATCAAGGACAAATAGCAGGTATTTGGACATGATATACTTTGTCCCAATAATAAAAATCCTGATAATGAGCTGCGTGTTGAAATTACTCCTAACCACTGAGTGTTGACTACAGATTAAGGCATATGGCTGCATCAGAGATAAGTAGCACATTTTTGAAGTTATTTGTTTAATCAGGAGCCTGGTTTAAAAAAAAACAAAAAAAACAGAAAATGCTGAATATCAAATTTGACAATGAGCCAAGCGGATATGTGGTCTATCCCTGCATTTAACAAGTTCACACTTCACAAATGGAAACTCTACTTAGCAGCAGTGTTTGGTTTGGGTTTTTGAGTGAAATCCAAATTATGTAATTTCTGCTGGCCTTGTTGTGTTCATATCAGCCAAAACAGCGTCAGCCACCTTCCTCCCACTCACTGTCCATTTAATAAAGACAGGCTGAGCTAAAGATGAGCAAACATGCTTTGGATAAATGCAAAGGGAAAAAAAACTTCAAGCAGTTCAGCCTGCGGACGTTCTTTAACCTCCTCCATTTTTACTTGGCCAACACATCTGGAAAAATGACATTCCTGGAAATACTGCAATGGATTAACTTTGTTTGTCAGTGAATTTTGAAATGTTAAGATGCATACTCATACTTTCTGTCACCAAGGCCACCAAGATGAGTGTGGCAGCAAGAGTTATGGAAAGCAACAGGATGTCAGAGAACAACAAAAGTAAAAAATGAACCAGTAAAAACCTGGTTTTTAAAGCACTGGAGGGAAACAGGAAAGAGAACAGGACTCATGCTTTGCTATGTGGTCCGTCATGCAGTGTAATTTTAAATTCAGTCAATAACAGAAGCTAGAACTGACATTTATTATGTAAATTTACATCAAACCATAATGCATTTAAAAGCACAAATTGGAATCAGTGGGGGAGTCTCTTTTCCTTTTCTATTCTCTGCCCACTCACTATTTCTGAGTACAATGACGTAGTTTTATGAATGACAACCATAAAAAATTACAATTTAGCCCTCAGAATCAGTCAGCTTGAACTGCTTTACAGTATAGTTACACTCAGAATCCCAGTGACATAATTTACCATTGAGAATGAAGACCTAATAGATGGAAATAAAAGGTCAAAATGGAACTGTGTGGGTAGCTGCTGTAGAGTAGATATGAACTTTTGAGATAAGGAATCAGGACAGAGAAGGAAAAGGTGAGCAAGATGAACGATGGGCCAGCCCCATAAAATGTGAATTGTGTGATTTGCTCGTAGAAGTCTTTGCTCCATGTCCAAGAAGACTGCACACAGAATAAATAATAAATCAGCTCATTCTTATCTCCCAAACAACCCAATAAACTGTGAGGCTGACCCTGCAGGGGGAGGCCAAAATGGAAGATTAAAAGGGCGTGTTGGGGAAATGTGATTAATAAATAAACCTTTGACCTGTAGGTGGCTGAACCACAAAAGAGAAAAAAATAAGGCAGTTCACCAGGAGGACACAGAAGGACACGTTCATACCACATTTGTTGAGATAAGGTAGATTCATCATAAGATCTTTCTGACATTCCACGAGAGAGGAAATATCCTTTACAGTGTTTTATAGGACTTATGTAGCCATTTTATTCACAGACACTAGACGAAATGCATACTATAAATCTAAGAGACTCACAAGAAACTGTCTTTTATTAATTACTGTTCATATATTTCAAGGTTAGGTTTATTGATATGACAGTAATTCAGTTTTGCTTAGTAAGTCTGAAAAAAATGTATACATCAAACAATAGCAAACAGCACAATTTATTTATCTGACTCTCTCTGATCTTTGTGAAGTAAATGAAGAGCTACATTGTCAGAGATGCATTTTCAGTTTTCACCTAGATGATGCCTATTCATTCACAGCGTAAATATGGGTCTGGTTTCAAATGGCCATTCACCCATTTTTTGCTGCTCGTCCATATCCAGTGGCAGCAGATTAAGTATGTTACTCCTGATGTCTTCCTACCAAGAAACATTTTCCTCTTCTTCATGAGGACATTACCAGTCCAGATGAGATACACTAGTGCAATCTCTTCAACTTGTTCTGGGTCTACCCCCAGGGCCTGCAACAATGGAAAACCTCCAATGGACGCTGCCCGTGGACCATCCTTATCAGATGGCTGAATCAACTCAAATTGCTCCTTTTAAAGCGAAAGAGCAGCTGGATGTCTCCTTACAGAGACCCTGACCACCACTGCCCCTGTTTTTAAAGTGACTGTTATACATTCCATGTCCATGAACAGGCAAGGGTCGGCTAGGGTCTTCATGACATAGACTGTCATCTGTCCGAGATTTTCCACAAACCCTTTCACAGATGTCTATGTGCAGTTCAAAATTTCCCTCTGACTGCACAACAACAGCAGTAGTTTACATGTAGATGTTGACCAGCTGCACAAGCAGGGGATGTAGTTTCCACTTCGTACACTTGAAAGTAGTCTCATAACAACTATGCATCTATAGTGTCCACATGTATGTCTTCAAGGGAGTATTATCAAGGCTTAAGCCGCAGAGGACGCTCATTTCAGCTGCTTGTATTGGTGAACTACATTCCGTTACGTTCAGGACCAGTGGTCTGGAACACAGAAAGAATAGTAAAGAGAAAGCCTTGCCTTCACTCCCAGCTCTATTTTGACCATTACAAAGCCTGTGTTTTTGCTGATACCACATCAGTCCACTGCTGCTTCCTTTTACATTGTCTCGTGAATAAGACTTACAGCAAGTCGCCATATTCAGAAAGAGAACCATGATGGCACGGATTCAGAGGTGCTGACTTTTCACAGCTGATTGGACTATCACAGTGCATGCTGAAGATCTTGGTCTGATGAAGCCAACAGAACCACATCATCAGCAAAGAACAGAGGAAGTCCATAAAAATCATATACTCAAAGGTATGAAGTAGCGTCACCCCAGACTTTTGTCCACTCTCAAATTCACCAAAAAGCAAGTGGCTAAGTTCAGCTGTTTCTTGAGGTTTATGGAAAGCAGGATGAGTAGAAGAAAAGACACTCACAGTACAGAACTAATACAACTTCAAGAGACAGAAAACTCAGGAAGGACAGTTGGAGGTGACAGATCACGAGGCACAGAAGAGGAAGATGAGAAAGATGAGCAGGAAAGCTGATTGCTGCAATATGTGCTTCTTCTATTCCGCTGACCAATTCCCGGATGGTGCTCGCGTGACATGAAAATCGTGGCTGAGCACATATTGAATAAGAGCCTCATTAATTAGCTTTCAACCTCTGTGCTTCAGCATGATAAAGGAGCCACTGATGGCATACTTGGGTAGAGCTGGGATGATGATGATGATGATGATGATGAGAGAGAGAAAGAGCGTGCTGTGGAGAGAGAAGGAAGAGAAGCCGATGAGTGATGCTGAATTTGAAAGCATGGGCCAATTTTTGTGTTATTACTAAAAATTGTCCCGCTATATAAAACTGCTGAATGTCAAATGAATCCAACTTCAGTGATATAAAAGCATGCGAGAGGAAGAGTGATGAAGACGAGGGTGAGGGAGATGAGTAAGTTTGAGCTGCGTGGATGGATGAGTGCACGGATGGGTGAAGGGTGAAAAAGGAAATTGAAGAGACACTGTGGGTATGTCAGAGGAAATAAATGAGCAGAGGAAGAGGAGGAAAGGCCGATGATAAAACTGAGAGGGGCTGAAGGACAAAGACAGATGGACAGACAGCGATAGTGGAAGCTGGAGGAGACAGTGTGTGAGAGTGTGTGCTGTAGATGAGCACTGACTTTGTTTACATCGCTATCTGTTTGCATGAGGCCAATCATATCCCACAACCGTCATGAGTAATGCTGTGGTGCAGAGCTGTTTTTGGTGTCACAATGCATGAAGTAGGCTACATGATCTTAAAAGATTAATGTGATATATTATGTTTTATGGGGAGTTCAAGCAAGAATCAGTGAATCATAAAAATAACATGAAGCCCTTCTTGAGGAATAAAAATAACAGATTGCTCAGCTCTTGGCTAATGTTTCCCCCTCTGCATTAAGAAACGCTTAACTTTGATTCATAACATGCTCAATAATCCCACTAATAATCTTTATTTAGAAGTTTCTTTGCAAAGTGCTTCACAACGGAGAGTCTTAGTGCAATTCAGCTTGATGAAATTGAAAAGAATCAGTGCATTAAAATATGCCACATTATGAGAGATGGAACAGTCAAATTGAAAAGTGCATGCTAATTAGGAACCTGTTCACCGGCGGGAGGGATTCTATGGCTTAGATTTGCAGAAGCACGTGGAACATCTGGGTATCTCATGGTGGAAGCTTGGCTAACATTTTCAGCATATGCTCCACTGAACACCTGTCACTCAAATGTATGACGCATCGTCTTGTAATGTGGTTTCTAGTTCTTTTGAATATATACTTCCTGGCTGAAAAAAGTCACCACTTGGATTTAACTCAGCAAATAAGTAAGATCCTTCCATTGGATAATTACTGCAGTGATGAATATGTTTCAGCTGCAATAATTTATTTAACCCTAGCTGATGCAGTGAGGAGCTTCTCATTTCTAAAACAACCATGTTGGAAAACATAATCTGTGGTCATGGAAAGGATGTTCATCTGTTTCAGAAAAGTCAGATCATTGGCCTGCATCAAGCAAAGAAAACAGCTAAGGAGATTTATGAAACTACTAAAATCAGGTTAAGAACCGCCCAACGCATTATTAAAATCTAGAGGATAGTGGTGAACTATCATCTTCCAGGAAAAAAATGTGGTTGCAACAATTATGTTTAATAGTGTAAGTAAGAACATTTCCACTCACACAATGTGAAATAAACTCCAAGGATTGGGCCGAGACGGCTGAAGCTCTGAGAAAACCATTCATCAGCGAGGCTAATCAGGAAAAAAGGCTTCAGTTTTCTAGGGAGCACAAAGATTGGACTCTGGAGCAATGGAAGAAGGTCATGTGATCTGACGAGTTTAGATTTACCCTGTTCCTAATCAACAGGGAAATAAGAGAGGTGGATGAAGTGATGAACTCATCATGTCTATTCTACCAGCCTGTGGGGGTTAGGGTTATGATCTGGGGTTGTTCAGGTTCAGCAACATTATTTTCCAAAAGAATGAGGTCAGCTGACTACCTGAATATACTGAATGACCAGATCTTTCATCAATGGAGTTTTTCTTCCCTGATGACATGGGCATGTTCCAAGATGACGATGCCAGGATTCATGGGGCTCACACTGAGAATGAGTGGATCAGGGAGCATGAGACATCATTTCCACACATGGATTGGCTTCCACAGAGTCTAGACCTCAGCCCCACTGAGAATCTTTGGGATGTGCTGGAGAAGACTTTGTGCAGCAGTCTGACTCTCCCATCATCAATATAAGAATTTGGCAGAAAATTAATCCATCTCTGATGCACACATACCACTGTCAGTGTAGTATGGTTTTTAATTATTCCTAAGATTCATAGCATGTTTGAGAAACTGTGGGACAAATATCTTTACTTTAATTAAAACCTGAAAAATGAAATAAATCTGGTAAAGCTGGTATTTTTTTGATGGTTCTAAACATATTGAAAATACACAGCTATGTACTGCCTCCTACAAGTATCTTGCTAAAATGTGACAAAGCTGTCACCTACTCCACTTTTATATTTTACTGTCAGACATCTAAGTGACCAAGTACTGTGCCAAAATTTTGCTTGCTGTACATGCTAACGGTGGGACTTTTCGTACACGCCAAACAGCAGCCTGTATGCTGAAGTACAAACACCGTCATTTCAGCCTGGTAGCTTGCAGATAGTCCTCCTGATTCTTGCTGCCTACATAAGCTTCAGAGAGACCCATTGATGCAGTTAAAGCTGCTGTCCGGAGTTTCCGTTTGTTTTCAATTTATGTATCATTTTTTAACAAAGCTTAAATGTGTTAGTCTAGTTCGATACTATAATATAAAGTTAGTATAACGCGATATGAAAATTTATTCCTGAGCTCCGCCTTCCTCTCATAGACCCCCATGTTATTCCAAAAAGCGCCGGTTGCTGCCGACCAATCAAGTTCGAGCTTCAGCTTTGTCATGCTGTCAATCAACGGTTACGCGCACAGCAAGCAAGCCCATGCAGAGGTGGGCGAGCTACGCACTACGCAACCGCGCGCACATTTGTTTTGCCTGTGGAGGAGAGAGCATCAGGGCTCAGCAACTTCCAGAAAAGTTACCAATCCCACGGCTTGTCAGGCCAAGAGACTGCAGGACGTTTTTTGGCTCGGGGTGCTCGCGTCGCTCCCCGACCACGGCCTCCATAGCCCGCCTGACGGCTTCGTTTAGATGCCCGACCTCTGGAGGAAGATGTTGGGGCGTCTGGGACATACTCTTCGTCAGAGGAGTCATGCAATTCTGAACTCTAGATAGAAATAAATAAACAATCTAACACATATACACGCGTAAATGCACTAAGTTTGATAAACAACGTCATCGAGAGGGATACACGAGTGTAATCACATATTGAAACTTTACTCGTTAGTCCTAGCAGATTCATGTTATTTTGGTATTAGGACAAGTTAGACTCAATACAGCATTCTAATGTAATTCCTTTATTATTTACTAAATGTACTAAATGCAGAAGAGGGGAAAACAGCAAAACAGGCCATATGCTGCAGCACTCCGGGCACTTCTCTCATGTACTGCACGCGTGCACAAATAAAGGGGCGAAATCAGAGGGAGGGACGGTGGGACCAACAGCGTTTTGGGAGACGCTGCGATTCAAACTCCGGACAGCAGCTTTAAGTTTCCTTGCGACAATAACACAAATTTTATTGCCTGCTAAAAGTTAATTTTAGTATTTTGATTTGAGCTCCTGTCCTGGTACCATTAGCATACTTATGTGAAGTCTGAATTGTGTTGGTTTTCTCTGGGTGCTACAGCTTTCTCCCACTGTCCAAAAACATGCTCTGATTAAATGGTAACTCTAAAACTTGTCCGTAGGTGTGAATATGAGTGTGATTGTTTGTCTGTATATGTATCCCTGCGATGGACCTGCGACCTGGCCACAATCTCCCCTGCCTTCGCCCCAAGTCAGCTAGGATAGACTCCAGCTCCCCCCCATGAGGACTGAGCGTTGTATAGATGATGGATGGATGGATGAACTGTGCTGACTTACCGTAAAAGTACATTTATTTTCTCATGTAAATACATTTATTGATTTCCTTTCGACAGCCTGCACTTTGGAGGCTGAAAAGTGACCAACACCCAAATTACATTTCGATATCCTGACCCAGAATACGGATGGAAACAACACTTCAGCCTCCTGGCACTACAGAAGTATTCTGACAATCCAAGTCAGTGTTATTTATAAAACCCTAAATCACAGGTCTGTCTCAGAGGGTTTTTACTGATGTCACTTCCACTCAGTGAGCAATCTCACTGCTTTTTAATGTTTATTTTGGGAATTTTCAAGGAGCCAATGTGACAGTCACGTATCAGTGATGGACCAAGGTGATGAGAAACATGAAAGCTATTATTGCCAAAGTGTTCTGACATCAAACAACAATGATGTGCTTCATCACATGTGCATCAATTTTCGGTTTATACGAGGTAGATCGATACAGGATGGACTGGGTGACGTCATGCCATTTAATGTATTTGCTATATCTTTATAAAAGCAGCAGCTGGAGAGAAGAGAGGACTTTATGTTATTACATGCAACAAGTGCTTAGTGAAAATCATTACGGAGATTTGGGGTTAGAGCATGTGCTTTCCAAAAAGGTCTACTTTTATCTCCAAGAGTATCTAATCATTTAAGTGATTTTTGGGAAAGCTGATAGCAGGATAATCTTCACCTGAATTGTCAGACTTGTGTACGGTAGACAACGGCATAAATCCGTATTTTAGACAGGTTTGGCTCAGCTTCATCAGACTTCCCGCTGAGTGTCTGTCTGTGACAGGAGCTTGTCGTCTAAGTAATCAGCTTATCACCTGGAAGAGGGTCCTGATTTAGATGAGGGGTGGAGGTACAGAAGGAGACAGATAGATTGGTAGGTTATATAATAGCTCACAGTCAACCAATGACAAATTTGATGTGTTTGTCCATGGCAGTTTTAATATTTTATATGCATGACACTGACAGCAAAGATATATTTGACGCAGAGATGTAGTGGTAAAATAAAAAGTGGGTATTCAGTCAATCCAGTGTTATTTATGCAGCACCAAATAGAATGCCTCACAAGTTGCCTTACAAAATACAAAGAGGAAAAACACAATAAAATATTACTACTGCCCCCAGTTACACCACTCTGTTATGAATAACTGCACTGAGGAAACACAAAAGCAGGATTAGTCAAAAATTCAAAACAGTAAGACAATAGTATAAATAAATGAATAAAATAAAACAAACAAAAAAAGCCAGGCAAAAAGGTAGGTTTTGAATTTGCTTTTAAAAACATATCATCACTCTTTGCTGCCCTCAGGTCTTCAGTGAGGTTGTCCCAAGACCTGGATCACAAAAGTCTTTTGTTCTGACTTTGACAGTACCTTAAAAGCCTATAAGGTTCTACAAGATTAATAGGTAAAAGTCAATCCGATTAATAGGCAGGATAAACACTATTAAGAGTTGTATAAACCAATAAAAGGATCAATTGTAAGGTAGACAGGTAGCGAATGCAGCGTCTTTGAAATCAGAGTAATGTGTGCTGTCTATCTGGTCTTAATCAACACACATGCTGCTGAATTAGCTGAGATATATTCTTCTTGGGAGACCAGACATTGATTGGTTCTAGGTCATCAGGAGAACCACCAATATATATCTGTATTGCATCAGCATAGTTCTGGAAGTCAATGCCTTTTGATAGCACGTCCAACTGGAAGCATATAAAAGTTAAAAAGTGAAGGATCTAAAATTGAACCTTGAGGAACACCATAATTTATTTTATAGCTTTTAGATGAACATTCATTCATGCTTAATATGATTAGATTTAATGAAAAGCAGCAACAGAAAGCCTAATCGGACTGGAAATTCTGTCTAAAAGAATTAAGTGGTCGCTCATATCAAACCCTGCACTTAGGTTAAGTAATATGAATAATAATTAAGTAATATGAATGACATTTTGAGTACTGTGATTAGTCTAAAAACCAGATGGATTTTTTATTTCTATTTTAAATACAAATGAGATTCAAAATATGGGCTTTAAACCCTCAGCAGGCCCAGAAGGATCAATAAAATACTGAACATGTTTCACCAGACTCCTGGGCTGGTTCTCTTTCTTTTTCTTCATCCTCCATCTAAAATATTAGATTGTTTCAACCCTCTTTACTTTCACCACATATCTTTCTCCTTCTCTCCAGTCTCCTCTTTTTTTTCCATCCATTCACTTTTAGGAAATACAAAAGGCCTCAGCTTTTTGATTTAACTCATCACTATGAAATCAATGTTAATTGCACAGTGTGATAGCTATAGAATAATGTCACCATCCATGTGTAGTTTGGTTTACTATACGCTCATTTTCAAGATGCACTTCTGTCTGCCATTGGGTAAAAAGTCTTAGGGGGAAAATGAAGGCTCGTTTTATGGCACAAAGAACAGCAGGAATGAAACTTGGATGGACATTGACTCAATGGAGAGAGCTGTGAGACTTCTAAAGGTTCAAATCAATATTCACTTGGTACTATTTTTACTTGATCAATAAGATAACAAAACCTGCCTACTTGTTAATACCACTGGAGGTTCTGTCTTTATCATAGCACTGAGATCAGGCTTTCTACTCAGGATCAGGGTTGTTTCTTCCTGTGGACAGTCAGGCTGTTAGCAGTAGCGATGCTGCTAAGGCACACAAGCCACTAGAAAACTTTTTTTTTTTCAAACAACTATGGTGAACTTTCTGCAAATCTATCAAATTTTCATACACAACTTAAGTTTGTGGAAAACCTGCGTTGGTCTCTTGGTTAATGCTAGTGACAGTGAAAACCACAATGCCACTGTGACAAAAGTGATAGTATCAATAATGCACAAAATCTGAAATTGTTGCAAACCTGCTGCAACAGTAAACAATAAAATAAACCAATAAAAACCTCAAGTTCACTACAAATCTAAACAATATATGAAAACATGACCTTGCTGTGAATTTGTGGCAGCATCATAGAAGATTAACTACAACGGACTGCAGTTTTTGTCAGAATAACTATAGAAAACAAACTGACATGTGTGTCACTAATAAAGTAGTAGTGACAAACTTTACTAATGCCAGAATGCTGCTATAAGTTTGACACTAGTAGCCAACACTGGAAAACTTAAGGCAACATTATCTGAAACATCAACTTCTTCGCTGCAGATAAACTCGAAACTTGCCAAACATTAGCTGCAAGTTTTTACTCCACCAAGGAACGTGTCAGAGTTATGTGACGAACATTTGTCCAACTGTTTTTCTGTCTGTCTGTTAGGAACATTAATCAAAAACGGGCTAAAGGACTTGGATGAAATGTTCAGGGAAGATCAGAAATGACACAAGGACCAAGTGATTAGATTTTGGCAGTGATGCAGCTTATGGTCTGGATCCACAGATTTGTTAAAGATTTCTGTATCATTGTGAGCTGGCGACATGGCGTCACTGTAACTATGACAAGTGAACACTACATCAGCTGCCTGCTGAAGATCACATGATTGTGATCCTAGTACAAGTCGACCAGTGTGAACTTACTGGGAATTATCCGTCAGAAATAATACAAGGAACAATTGATTAAATTGTGGGGATGTTTCCGAATCTCATCAATTCCTGTCGCCTGTCACAAATTTAGGTCACATGATTCGGTATACATACATAATGTATACATGCATAACACACACCTGCGCTCACCGCAAGGTAATTTTTTATTAAAGATTTCTTATATTGGAAATGATACATAGACAGAGCAGCCATGGCAGAGTACTGCACTCTCTGGCTACTTTTCTTGTTTTGCTTTTGTAAGAGTAACCGGATGCTTTCCCTCAGGAATGTTGACCGGTTTACGCCTTGCTGTTGGTATTTGGTTGGACCTGAGCAAAACAAAGAGTGATTTAGCTGCAACAGTAATACCACTTGGAAACACAAGAAGGGAAGAGTTGTCTGTTGCCTCTTGGAAAAACTCTACCTGTGCATCAAGCAGGACTCAGACTTGCATTGTGGATTAACAGCTTCATGTTGTGTGAATCCAGGTAATGAAATGTGATGTTACCTGCAAGCTAATTTCTGCTATAAAGAAGCAGCAAAAGTGATAATTTATATGATTTTCTCTTATTACAGAAGTCTGATCTGAGCCTGAAGAAACTAGCCGCCTGTCTGAAGAATAAAGAAAGGTGCTTTTGGATGAAGTTCTGCATTGCATGCGTGGGTGATGGATATGTGGTTGCTTTGTGTTAAATGGGATAGAGTGATGATGACATGGGGATGCAATGTTTGTACTGCACATATAACAGAGGATCCTCGAATTGTTAGAAGAAAGTCGAAGACAGGTTTAGAGGCTAATAAACCTTAGATTCCAAATCTGTAGAGCCAGGTTATAGATAAAGGTTTGTTCAAGCTTCACTTTCCTTTAAAATGATTGCAAATCTTCTAAGTATTTTCAATTCTGAGATGTGGATAAGTGCACTTTATATATATATATATATATATATATATATATATATAATTTTATATCCCTTATTAATCCCACAAAGGGGGGGGATTCTGATTTTTGCATAGGGCAGGGTCAGCCCCGGTACAGCACTCCTGGAGCACACACATTCACCCATTCACACACTGATGGTGAATGGGTGTGAATGGGTGATACACTGATGGTTGGATGTCTTGCTCAGGGACACCTCAACATTGGCGCGACAGGCCGGGGGATCGAACTGCAACCCTCCGGTTGCAAGACGGCCACTCTACCCACTGAGCTATGTGCCCCCCCACCCTCTATGCAGCATCTATTACAGCTCTGGTTTGAATGTTTAACAGTAAAATCAGCAGGCAGGACTGACATGACGCTGTCTTTACAAAATTGTTTTTGTAGCTGTAGGTCATTTATTAAAATATTTTATCAAATAATAGAAAAAGACTCATTAATTGTGAAAATTGTAATTGTGAAATATGACATAGCAGTTATCGATATCTGGGATACTTCTGACATGAAGTCTAAGAATTTTG
Organism: Acanthochromis polyacanthus; assembly: GCF_021347895.1. Lineage (NCBI taxonomy): Eukaryota > Metazoa > Chordata > Actinopteri > Pomacentridae > Acanthochromis > Acanthochromis polyacanthus. Next base: position 10,142,765 of record NC_067125.1, on the reverse strand, counting down.
AACCTGTAGTAGTGCACAGTAAACCCACTGGTAATAATGAGAGGCATTTATCAGCTGGATTATATGGAGACAGACACTTTTTGAAGTGAGTTTGGCTGCTGAGGCAGGTTATTTAATCATAGTTTGAATAGAAACAGATATTGCTTCGCTGACATGCAGTCCAGAGTCTATTATCAGCTTAATGAAGCTATAGTGGAGTAAAAAGACAGGACTGGGATTGATGCCACAAAAAAGGAACAGGCAGAATATGAACATGCCATTAATTATTCATGATTTGCAACTCGATCTTGGAGTAATTTCAAATCTTCGTCTCTCCTTTCTCTCTGTTTCTACTCTGACATGTATTTATATGTATGTATGTGTGTGTGCCTGCTGCTGATCTGTGGTAGGTGGTCTCAATATTCTGCTGACAAAGACGAAGAGAATAAAAGATAAGGGAAGAACGTGAATGGGAAGGATAACATGGGTTTATACATTAAAAAAACCTGACTTTGCATGAGCTGTTTCACAAAGAGTAGAGGGCGTTAAAAAATGGCTTTGTGCGAGATGAACAAATGGAGCGTAAGAAAAAATAAGATATGGAAAGAAAATGGGAGAAAAAGTAGAATCTGTAAGTGTGATGCCAAATCACTGAAACGTATTATACAATCTCCCTCTCCCAAATTTAGTCGTAGTCTAGAGCCTTCATGTAAAAGACATTAACCCTTCTACCTTTGAAGTCCCTGTACAGAGAGCAGGCTTTATCCGTCATTAAAATGCAAACCATTATGAAGTGTGGTACATTCATCAAAAAACTTGTCTAGTAATATTGCGACTAATATGAACAATGCATTTGATGAGCTGTTGAAGGAAGTTTTATAGAATATGTACTTCAGTTTTTATCAAACCATTGTCAGTGACTCCCTGTCATAAAGCTGTTATCCACTCTCTAATTTACAGTACAGATTAGGCAAAAGTAACAACTTTTGCTCATGTTTTTCAAACACTTTGGAACATTGATGAGGACATTCAAACAAGAGCCAAGGCTGTTCATTCCCTCATATGGCATTGTCAGAAATATAGCATTTACTTATTGGTTATTGATGATCAGAAATCACGGCAACATGGAATGTGGCTATTTACTACAGATGTACCCACAAAGAAAATGGCCTTGTGTTGAGCACAGATGTGTTATGCATGTGTACATTTTGTATGGATACAGAATTGTGTGACCTAAATATGTACCAGGTGGCAGGAATTGATGGGACTCGGAAACACCCCCACAATTTAATCAATTGTTCCTTGTGTCATTTCCCATGGATAATTCCTTATAAGTCTGCGATTTGTAGTAGGATCACAATCATATGATCTTCAGCAGGCAGCTGATGTAGCGTTCACTTGTTGTCATGGTTACAGTGACACCATGCCGCTATCTCACAATAATACAGGAATCTTTAACAAATCTGTGGATCCAGACTATAAGCCACATCACTACCAAAATCTAATCACTTGGTCCTTGTGTCATTTCAGATCTTCCCTGAACATTTCATCCAAATCCGTTTTTGAGTAATGTTGCGAACTGACAAACAGACGGACAAACATACGCCGATCATCACATAACTCCGCCGTTCCTTGTATTAAGTAATGAAATGGAGACATATTTTGAGGCAGAAATTTAAAAAAAATAGCATCATTAAGGGGTTCAGTCACTTGAACGAAAGTACGGAACAGCACATTGAAATGTATACATTTTCAAAGGCCTGTCTCTCATAAACACTGAGTTTTATTTGCTTCTGTAAAGCAAAATGACTCACAGAGACAACAAGCAACACACACAGCAGATAACCAAGGCACAGTAAATTCAAAATGACACTGTTGTGGAAGCAAGAAGCCATTCAAAAGTCAAACAGAGTGACGGCAAGTCAAGCAGAAGTTTGAAGGTTAGCACCAGTTTACTCATTACATCTGACATATCATAGCTCATGTAGCAACCCTGCAGAAAAAAAGCCCTTTTTTCTCTTTGCATTATTCACATTCTGCTATGTAGCCGACTCTACGAAAACTCTCTACAACCTAATGGGAATACTCATACAGTATGTACAGTCGCTGTTTAACACAGAGACAAGAGATGCTGGGAAATGTATAGAAGGCTCTTTTTACATGACGCCAGTGCAGGATTAACGTGTAGTAATGAACCTGCGTTAATTCGACAAATTGAACACACAGCACAATTCACAGGATGTTCCATTCGCCTGTGAGTCAGCATGTTCAAAGGATTAGGAGAAGAAAGTAGTTACTTTTAGTTCTGGAGTGAATTCTCAGAGGCAAATCTAAGCCTAACCTCGCTCCAGTTTTTTAATAGTTCACATCCACGCTGGAGCTGCTCACTCAGGGCCGTGCACTCTGCTGAGACCTGATCCCCAAACTGCAGAATTTGACGGGGTTTGCATCTATGCCTACACGTGCATGGGCCCGATTTTGTATCTCTAAAGTACGCATGTGTGTGTGTGCTCAACACCTCCTAAAGATCTGAGTGAATAGCCGTGATTTAAGATGTATCAGCATTTTCCAGTCACCACCGCCTCAATCCAATGGCATGCTCCACTCAGCTTATGCTATTTTTGGCTGTTGTGCTATTCCGAGTGACATCTCCTGACAAGATAATGGTGCTGTGTATAATTGTGCGCCGTGTACGATTGTGGGTTCCGCCTGTACATCACCATGGTAATTAATTCTGTCAATGGAAATTTGTATTAAAGTGTGAAAATGGGAGATAAGGGGATGATTATGGGCTCTTGTGCAGACACAAATACAACCGCACGCGCACACACACACACACACACACACACACACACACACACACACACACACACACACACACACACACACACACACACACACACACACTACACAAAGGTGTTTGAATGATGAGAGAATGTACAAAAGATAAGAGGATATACATCACATTAATAGCACAGCGATGGTAGGCACACTTAATTACAGAAGATGTGTGTATGTGGATTAGCCAATTAGGGTATATTGTGAGTAACCTAAGCTTCAGGAAAGGAAAATTGGTTCATCCATGACAACACTGTACCTATTAATCCAATTTGCAAATTTGATATCACACGATCTGTTAAATTAGATTTGAAGCCAGCATACAGAACATCTGCACAAATATGAAGTCAAAATCGGGTTGTTTATCTGATTTTTGAGCACTGATTCAGTCATTTGTGCCCTCTCTGCCCTCTAGTCGCCCTGCCAGTGACTGTCCCTCAGTGTGAGCATTAAGCGAGTGGCCCAGTATGACCGTCCACTAATGGTTTTCCTGCCAAGACTGTAGAGATTTACAGGCTCTGCTGGCCTTATGGGAGCTGGTCAAAACAAAACAGCCCTGACAGCCGCTAACAGTCTCGAAAATGCTGTAGCGGTTTGTGTGTGTGTGTGTATGTAAGCGTGATGTGTGTGTGTGTGTGTCTTTAGTAGATGAAGGCAGAAACAGAGAAAAGAGGTGGGGGCAGAGACAGAACAAGAAAGACAACCAGTGGCTAATGGCTTTCCCACAGGGCCATCACTTTCTGCAACTCACAGTAAAAAGTGTGGAGCCACGGGGGGCAGCCATTAGGAAACCTCAGATTTCATCTGCAAACAAAACTGTGGAAGCAGCTCTGCCTCCTGCTGAACAGAAATAAAATTGCCACAATGACGAGCAGTGAACAGTTTTTGCCCACTCTTGCCAGATGAGCATCTGACAAGAGTCTGCTAAAATTATCTGCTCGTAATTGTGAGAGTTTTCCACTAGTGTGGTCGATTGCTGCATGAATGCTCTGAATCGCTATGAACATAACAGTCTGACAAGCAACAGGAGGGAACAGTTGAATCAGAGTAGTAAAGGTGAGCGGAGTGGAATAATGAAGATGAATATTCTATTAGTATGCTAATTGTTTCTCCATTAATCTTTTGGTATCCTGAGAAGTGGTGTCAAGCGCATCTGTCTCAGAACACAAGTGATGTCAAGTCAGGCATGTTGTACAAGTGTGCATGCATGAATTTCTTTGTCCAATCAAAGAGCCACGCTTTCTCAGATTTACCTTTCTCATAGCCAAATTCCATTTATTTGATCTCCCAATTCGTACCTACTTGCATGATATCAATCCATCCAAAGAACTGGATGTTCCAGTGTCAGATCTTCCGTGAAAGAAAGATATGACCTGTACCAACACGGTCTCACGGGGATTCGTGAAACTGTTACGTAAATTTTTTGTTTCTTTTTCGTGCGCACCAACACGATTTCGTCATGTTTTTCGTGCCGCTCACCACGAAATGTTTTTCGTGTTGCTCACAACGAAACCCGCTGTGGTAATCACAGCTGAAAGTGGTTTATACCAGCGGATTCATGACGATCTAAGCTGTCCATCGGCGTATACTGCTTGTGTGATCGCGTTTGCGGCCGCCGGCCGCCGGACATTCTTGAAATTCCTATGCAAATTGGGGAAAAAAAAAAAAAAAAAAAAAAAAAAAAAAAAAGGTAAGTGTACCACCGGGTTATGGTTATGGTTAGGGTTATGGTTAGGGACGATGTCATGCAAAATATAGCGTTGGATTCGCCATGGTTTTACATTAAAAATATAATACACACATTCGTTTGAAATACGTTCTGGGTGGCACGAAAAGTCCGCCGTTTAAAATACATTGGTGCGCATTTCGTGGTGAGCGGCACGAAAAACATGACGAAATCGTGTTGGTGCGCACGAAACCGAAACTAAAACTTACGTGACAGTTTCACGAATCCTCGTGAGATCGGGCTGCCTGTACATACAGGGAGTCCTTGGTTTACCACATCCTCGATCTACGGTGTTTCGTCGTTATGTCGAAACTGGGTACGTGGAACTAGTTGGCGAGCAGAGCATCGATACGTTGACACATGACACTAAAAGAAGGCTTTGTTTACATTCTCCGGTTGTACGCCACCTTGGATTGTGTTACATTATCTAACTTTGTGCCCTTCATTATGGCTCCAAAGCGCAAGTCAGACTCTTTTGATGGAATTTCGACTTGTGGCAAAAAAAATGTACAAAATAACCTCCTGTACATAGCTGTTCTACCTGTTCTAGATATAAACTGATTAATTTTACAGACTGAATTTCTTAATACGAAAACTTAAGATAGTTAAATCAGTTTATCTCCTGACAGATATGGTTCTGCTAAAATCCAAATAATTTTTGGTGTGGCATATTTAAGGATTTTTTCCACACAAAATATGGAACCTCAGTATTTTATATGATGATATTTAGTCTTCTTACACTGACGTTCAAAGGTTTGGGGTCACCCAGGCAATGTCTTGTTTTCCATTAAAACTCACACTTTCATTCATGTGCTAACATAACTGCACAAGGGATTTCTAATCATCTATTAGTCTTTCAACACCATTAGCTGAGACAATGTAGCATTAGAACACAGCAGTGATGGTTGCTGGAAATGTTCCTCTGTACCTCTATGTAGATATTCCATTAAAAATCAGCCGTTTCCATCTAGAATAGTCATTTACCACATTAATAATGTCTAGACCGTATTTCTGATTCATTTAATGTTATCTTCATTGAAAAAAAAAAGATTTTCTTTCAAAAATAAAGACATTTCTAAGTGACCCCAAACTTTTGAACGGTAGTGTATGTCTAGTTATTTCCTATTTATTGTCAGTGTATTTCTGTTCAGGAAAAGTTATGTGTGGACCCTATCCCAGCACTAACCGATTAATCGATTATCAAACGAGTCGGCAGTTAATTTAACAGTTGACAACTAATGGATTGATTGTTGCAGCTGTAGAATACAGTATTTTGGATCCATCCTGCAAGTCCTGGGTGCCACCACTGATCCCAAATATTTAGAGCAGAGCTCTGCATATTTCTGCTCCTCAAAACTAATGGAACTTAATGTCGAACGTTGCAAGGAGGAGGAGAATATATTGTTGCAAGACATACAGCAGGTGGATGTATTACAGACAGCAAAGTTACTTTTACGGTAAAGACAGCAGTTTCAGTATTTCAGCTTCTTTACATTTCTACACAGAGACTGGTCCAGAATGAAAGCTGCAGGATTTAAAAGCCTCAGTTTGCGAGTCTTCGGTCAGCAGGGCTGTGCACACACTGCTCAACATCACAAATCCACTTTCATGTAAACCCTTGTTTTTTTTTAAACATCTCTCTTATGTCATCGGCTATCTATTACATTTCCTTGAACATACAGTTCATGTCTGTCAAAATACAGCTGTTGTGACTGAGATAGAGCTGCGGTGTGTAAGATTAATATCTGAAACAGTAACTTTTCAGGTTCCACTGAATTCAAGGTTTGGAAGAAACAGATCTACAGATGTCCTGTTTGTTCCCACAGCTGCTTTGTGTTACATTCTTTCCCCTGACTTTAATATATATCTGCGGCCCCGCACATCAGCGGAAGCAATAAGTACTTTTATAAGATCAGTGGTGAAACAGCAGCACCAAATACATGAACACAGTCTGATGGTATAAAACGTTCAGTATTCTTCATGTCTGACAGGTCAGCTGTTCCACAGATCCCAGCTTTAAATGGTGCTACTGGTTGTAATAAAGCTTCTCTGGGTGAATCATGAGCTGTCAGGACATTTTTACCTCTTCTCCATGTCTAGATCAGTCTAAATTTGATGACACCTCAGCAGAAGCTCAAACCTTAACGAATGTTGGTAAGGCAAAACATCTTTTATTCACAAAAACATGGAAATTATGTGAAATCTATTACTATAAATATCTGGAAATTTGGTTGGACTGCAGTCAAGACTTGTATTCAGTATCTCTGTCCTCAGAAGCAGCTGTCAATCAGTCAACAGCTGAAAAGTTGAACAGAGAGCAGCAAACCGTTTTCATCACACTGACTGACAGCAGAACATTTGAACATAAAAATAGTTCTTGTTGAGGCCCTGTGGGAAGAAATCAGAAATGTTTTGACGTATGGATTCATCAATTTTATTGAAAACCTGCAATGTCATAAAAACGAGTCTGATCAAACATTAAGATTAAAAGTTCACATATAAATATAATACTAGAAGACTTGTGTCATTTTAGCAGCAAGATTACAGTGTAAACAGAAGTGTTGAAGGCCCAAGCATGATGTTAGTCGGCAGCTTTCTATTTAAATCTTACTCAATTTTTAAATCTCATGAGGAAACTAAGCAGATTCTAAAAAATTTTAAAAGATGTTTCCTATTGAAGATAAGAAAATTGCTGAGTAAATGAAAATGAACCTTTACCTTCTTACCATCTTTCACTAAGAGTGGCTTACTTTTTCAGTACTTTGGGAAGAGGTCCTGGGTTTACAAGCACTGCATTTATCTTGGTGAACTTATCAAGCAACAGAAAAACCAAAGTGATGCCACTATTCTTGGCTTTTGAATGATACTGTAAGTGACATTAGAAATGCTAAACCTACAGCATTAGAGCTCTCTGCTGACATCAGCATTGAAGAGACTTCAATTATCGCACAGGATAACAATATGTACATGAAGCCTCACCTCAAACTTTAAAAACACTATGTAATTTCTGCTGCTGGAGGTCTCTTGAGCAAAATTGTAACAAAAGACGGTTTGATAAAGTAGCATGGAATCTTGGGAATTGCTGTCTACACCATCAATGGAAATCTATCTGATGTGACCACAGACTGCAAATAAAAGATGGACATAATCTCTGGGTCTGGAAAGTGAAGTCAATGCAGAAGTGCGTGAAACCTGTATTCTTCCTAACAGCCAGCAGGGGGCGACTCCTCTGGTTAAAAACAGAAATAAGATTGCAGAGAAGTCTATGAGAAAATTACTTCTTGCTTTATCTGCTACTTTAGTAAACATTTTCCTAATGAGTTTTTGGTCTCAATCACTAGTTACAAGTCTCATTCAATAAAGCACAATGTTCGTTTTGTAAGTTATGGTACCATTTAGATTAAAAATGGACAATAAATGGGTTTACCCTGTCTACTACACAGCCCTACACAGTCTCCTTGAATTCTTTGTCAGATCCCTCTTTCGATCGATACATGCGGTGACAATAATAAATCAGGTAGAAATCATGTTCATTGTTAATGTAATAAAAAATTAACCAAATGAACTTTAGTCATTTATATTCATGTGATGTAAGCCATCCAGTGGTAAGTCAACTTACCACTGGATGAGTTGACTACTCATAGAACTACTATAATTCTTAAAGAATTGAATTATAAGGTAGCCCAGTGCTGATATCACAGATTTGAACAATCACAGTAGCGTAATCGTGAACTATCACGAGTGAAAAAAATAAAAAATAGAATTAAAAAAACAATACAGTGGCTAGCTAGCTAGTTTGCAGACTTCTTTTTCCACCTGTGCTCTCTTACATATCCTTTGGCTACAGTGGGATAAAAGGAGATGCTTTGGTAGGGGATCAAAGCTAAACTCATCGTTGTGTTAATAAAATTATTGTTCTCTGGATTTCCAGTGTTTGTTATAATATTTGTTATAATGTTGGTACACAAGCCACCAAAATGTATAAAACTGGTCTAGTTGTTTAATTTCAATATGAAAATATGACATGCTATACTATTAAACAACATCAGGGCTCATTTTTCAAGCATCTAATTTGATTTCATGAGTGTAAACAAATGAAATAATACAGTATGCATTATATACACATATTTGTATATACAAAAACTTGTCTCAGCCTGACAAAGAGAGTGGTTTTGACATGTTAAAACCAGAGGTGCATGCAGAATATTTATTTTTCATGGCTCAAACAGATCAGAATCCATCATCATCAATCTCAATGATGGTAGGAGTCAAGTCACGCATATACACACAAACACTCAGCTGAGCGCATCCAACCCTCCATGAGGGCAGTACAGTCACCATCTATCCACCTCTACTGGTAAAGATTTTGAATTCTAGTCCAGGGACTGCAGATGGAAAATAGCAATAGCTAAATCTGGTACAAAGCATCTCTTCTTTTCAAGAATAATGCATTTGTACATGGTCCCTGACAAATAAACTAATAAACAAACAAACAATAAGCAGTCCATCTATTCCATCCATCCACTAATCAATTCATTCATTCCCTCTGCCAGTCACTCTTTTACTTCACTGGTCCATATGTTCACTCAACCGACCCTTAATATGATTTGCCTCCACACAGACTCTGACTCCGTTACTACCTTCTCCTCCATCTCTCCACTCTATCTACCATCTAGTTATCCACCTTTTAGAAGTGACACATGCAAAATATTCTGATGGCATGTTTTATTTATGTTGATCGTTGATGTGTTTTATGGACATGTCACTGGAAACGTATTTGAAGTTTAAAGCACTGAATACAACCGGATGACTGTGATGTAAAGCAAATAAAAAATATTCCGACAAATGGCACTACAGCATGTAGGTTGTAAGAATATGTCCTGGCAGACTTGCACAAAGGGTTAAATTGTAAAGCATTAGAATTCAACTGTGGGTGGAGCATGGCAGCCCCAATACTTAACTGTAATGTGCAATGTGTTTTACAAGTCTATACAGTAACTTTAGTGTCTCTAGTAGGGAGGCGCTAGGTGACTACTGAATGAGTTGTCATTGATTTTTCTCGCTGATGTGCCCTTGAGCAATAAGCTACATTCCCACAAGCTCCACAGGTGCCCTATGACTTTTGACCACCCTATAAGTGAGGTTAAATGAATGTAGTCTATAATAATGATGAGCTGAGTCACAGTGTTTTAGCTGAGTGATGTCCTTAAACCACAGAGCAGAAAGTTATATTTAAAAACTGAAAAAGAATAGAACATGAATGTGGTTCATATTAAGAATTTTAATCAATAAAAAGTCACGGCTTTCCAGCTAAAGTCTGATTTACTCACAGTGTAGCGAACACTAACATAAACTAGCTAGCTTGTCATTAGCATTAGCCAAACTTCAGCAGCACTGTGAGTGATGTTGCTAACGGTTACCTGTTAGCTAGTAAGCTAACATTAACTGCTGTATTATGCCAGAGAAATGGACTAACAATGATTATCTCTGAGCAGCGTATTTAAGATTTATCTTCTTTTTGACTTTTTATTTGAGCACATAATATTCAACAGAGGTTCTGTCCTCTTCAACAGACATTTCCTCTGAAATATGAGCTAGCTAAATATTGCACAGACACCACTTTTACTCCACTACAGTCCACCCCTAACTAATTGGGCTTTTTAGCTGTCAACAGCTCACTGGAAACTGTTCTAATAAAAACAAAACGTATGTCTACAACAGCGTCAAACATTTATTTAAGACTTTTACACAGTAAAAATGCTAAGGTTCAGATATGTAGATGGCTGTGTTCTTAGTTTAAGTGGAGTATGATAGTGCTGTGTATGTTTTTCCCTAGATATGAGGGCCATATCTATGGCTTCTTTTGTGTTCATTTGCATATTGAGAACTAAATTGCTTAAAACTTTATTTTTTGAGACTTTTAAAATGACAGACAGGCTTAAGGCATCTTATCAAGTAAAATGTGGTAACTGCTCTGTCAACCTTTGTTTACTATGCTCTGTTTCCAACAAGACACATTTCAAAGATAGGAAAAAAATAACCCAAAAAAATTTTAATCAATTTTTTAAACTTTTTTTCATAACTTTTTACACATTTGCAGTCTTTTCCCAGAAAGCAAGCCAGTTGAAGAGGATGTATGCCGTTTTTGACGCTGTGCACAAACTAATGATCCCGTCATCTCAGTGACATGGATGTCATTGTAGTGCAGCCAGCGGTCAGCCGGATTGTCCAGGCCCTTACCAGGATACACCCCATCACTGATGTAGCGTCCCAACAGGAGAAGAATCACTGTTACATCAGGTGTCAACTGAAGGTTATAAAATTTAACTGTGGAGAAGAACAGTAGCCCAAATTTAGAGAAACTTCAACAAATAAACTTCCAAAAAATGAGAAAAATATGTAAAGGAAAGAGCAAGAATAACTGGAGAAATAAGGATAGAAATGTGGCACTTATATTTGCTTCATGTCATAATTTGTGAATGGTTACAGTCTCCTCTGATGTTATCTTACCTGAGTTTCCTCCTAAGTGGCTGATGACACTGACCAGGCTGTAGCAACCCTCAGCCTGAGAAGAACCACAAATAACAACAGTTAGCTTCACACACATACATATTTCTAGCATCCACACACAGTCCACGTGGTTTGTGTCTGTCTGTTGTTGATGGTGAGTCAGTTTTACCTGGCTAGAGGTCACCATCAGCTTCTTTGAGAGGGTGATGGGGTCTCTCCGCTTCACCATCTGCAGGTACTGCTTGAACCTGTACCTCTTCAGGTGTAACACCAGGAAGCTTTAGACAGGAAAAAATGGAAGGAAATTAATGGAGAAGTGATGGACTGGTTAATAAATGATGAACAACTATCCGCTGCCTGGATCTGTTGCAAAAACACATCTGAGAATGTCAGAATGTAGAGCAAACATTTGAAAATGGTTGGTAGAAAAACGTAAAGCCAACACAGTCAGTGATGGATGTGTTGTCACTGACTTTGTCAGCGTCAGGAACGGGGACAGCAGGCCTGAAGTGTTTCCACCACACTCACAGTTGTACTCTAACTGTCTCCTGCAGGAACAATAATCTCCCTGGATGTTCACTGGTGTAGGAGAAGTATGTCTGTTCCTGCTAAAATCCACCACCAGTTCCCAGGTGAGTTCTCTGTACTCCTCCTCATCTCTGTCCGTGGTGAGGCCGACAATGGCAGAGTCGTCAGAGAACTTCTGAAGATGGCAGTTTGTGGTGTGATGGGAGAAGTTTGCTGAGTAGAGGGTGAAAAGAAAAGGGGGCAAGGACAGTCCCCTGTGGGGCCCCTGTACTGCAGACCACAGTGTTGGACACACAGTCCCCTGCCCTCACAGCACAGGTAATCCAGCAGCCACATTGTGAGGTGAGAGTCCAGCTCCAGCTTGTCCCCCAGAAGCACAGACTTGATGAGTGTTGAAGGCACTGGAGAAATCATAAAACATGATTCTCACAGTGCTCTTCGTCATCTCCAGGTGAGAGAGACACCTATGCAGGAGGTAGATCACTGCATCATTAACCCCAATGCCGGGCTTTGGAGGTACTCCTAAACTACATGACTATTTCTTTTATTTATTTTTTAAATTTTCTGCCTGATAAGTTGGTTTGGATATAATGGGCATGTCTTAAGTTTAGCATCTGTTCTTAAATCACTGCAAATTCAAATTTTCTTAGTGGCATGACCTCTTAACTTGTGAGTGTTTACAATGAACTACAAATGCTGATTCTTCTAAGGTTTGTTTTAATTAAAGGTCTGAAAAAGCAAATATTGACTTGAACAAGTCAAGAAAGTAATTTGCAGTCATTTTAATGCAGCTACAGATTGTGACAACTGTACAAACGATTCTTTGTAAGTATACAGTGCATGATTAAGTTGTGTCACAACCATGATCAGGAATAACACACAAACTATCACCTGCTGCAGAGATACTATTCGTCAGGATGGTCAAGAATCAACAAAGAATCACCAAAAAGCACATCTGCAATGACTTGATGAGAAGTTGCTGGGACACAGGTGTCAGTGTCCGCAGTCAAGTCTGTTTTACTGTGCCATGATCTGAGAGGCTGCTGTTCAAGAAAAAAAGCCCTTCTTTTACAAACAGCACTTTAAGGCTGAACTGAAATTTTCTGCTGATCACATGACAAAGAAAAGGCATTATACAGGAAAGTTCTGTGTTCAGATGAAGCAAAAGTGGAGCTAGATAACCATATGATTGGAGGAGATAAGGTGAGGCCCTGATCCCAAAGAACTCCCAGCTTACCACCAAGCATGGTGGTGGTAGCATTATGGTCTGGGGTTGTTTTACTGCCAGTGGAACTGGCGCTTTCCACAAAGTAAGTTAAATAATGAAGGAATGTTACCAATACATTCAGAAAAACCTAAAATCATGAACCAAAAAGTTGGGTCTTCAATATAGTTGGGTGTTCCTACAAGACAATGAGTCCAAACATGCATCAAAAGTGGCAAAGAAATGGTTAAATCAGGCTGGAAATGAGGTTTTAGATTGAAGTCTTCAAAGTCCTGTCTTAAACTCTATTAAGAACCTGTGAACTGTGCTGATAAACAAGTCGATCAGAAAGCCAACAAATTGTAGTTGAACTGCCCCCAATTCTGACATAACATCAACCACTTTAATGGAGCTATTAACAACTGATGGGCATCTGAAATGTAAGCCTGCACCACTGTTTGTGAGAAAGCCAAAAAGACTGGAAACCACTGATTTAATTAACAATGTGTTGTATTTTAAAAGGTTGTTGTACAATAATTCCTTCTGAAGCAAAGTGGAGTGAAGGTATACAGCAACATAAAATGGAAATACTCAAGTAAATTACTTTGTCTCTCAAAATTGGAGTTATCGGAAAATATTTGAGGAAATACTACTTGGGAAAGCACTTAGTTACTTTCCACCATCGACTTCCCTTATCTACATATCTGTAACGAACTGCTTTGTGTCTCAACTCGTCCTTAATGGTCAGAGATGAGCTTTGAGCGACACCTCATGGTGGACATGGAGAAATACAACTAACTGACTTTAAGGAGATGCGGAAGCGGGAAGTTTGTCCCACGCGACTTTCCGTTCGACGAATTTATCATGTCAGCCCCCTTGACGGTGAGTTACCCTTCAAATATCTACTGTTTACTACACCGGGGAGAATAATGAAAACATTGTTTGTCTTTTTAAATGCCTGTTAAGTCTCTTAGAAAGCCGCGTTCACAGTTAGTTGATAGAGGAAAGCTTCTCTTGCTGTTTTAGTGGTTTGTTGGAGAGCTGAAGTACAGCTGCTAAGCATGATGGATGTAACGTAGCCAGTTCTATCTATCTATCTATCTATCTATCTATCTATCTATCTATCTATCTATCTATCAATCATACATACATTTCAGATGTATGTATATTTTTATTCACAGTCCTTACTCTGTGTGAGATATTGGACAGGGAAAAAATGCAGCTGGTATCAAAGTACAAATGGTTTAATTGGCATGTCCTTTTTTTCCTCTTGCTTTCCACTTAGACTTACCTGAAAGGTCACTATTTAGTTAGTCTATTGACAATTTTCTTTATTGATTGACAAGCACTTGTTAAATTAAAATATACTCATTTAACCCTCATCATCAGTACACCTGGGGTCCATAAGTGTTATATTTTTTTATTTGCAAGTTGGATTTTTCAGTCCCTTTAGGTAGTTATCACCCACGTAGTTGCCATCACAGACACCAAAATTTATTTGATTGCAACCAGCTTTGTGGTGTATATATACAAAAAACATTTGGGGTATATGTGGACCCCAGCCAGACCCCAGTCGGACTGTGCATGTTTTATCTATGTATGTTTGTGTTATGTTGCTCTTGTGATGACTGCTTAAGTTGAATTGTGTTTCATTTCAATTCAAGAGTTCATACACTAATACTGTAAGCAATACATGTCAGTAATCAACAATAGTAATTTCATTGTTTCCTTCATATTTGTATCTGTGGACGACACGTTTTGGAAAAATATATATTGAGAGGATATGGACAGGTACAGAAATGTGAAACAGGTGAAATACTACTGAGGTGTATGGATTAATAGGTTTTGCCACATGTACTGATGTGGGTTAATTTCTTGTATATGTACACTACCATTCAAAAGTTTGAGGTCTTGAAGAATTGTCCTTATGTTTGACGGAAAAGCATTTTTTTTTCAGTGAAGATAACATTATGTGAATCAGAAGTACAGTCCAGACATTGTTAATGTGGTAAATGACTATTCTAGCTGGAAACAACTGATTTTTAATGGAATATCTCCATAGGGGTACAGAGGAACATTTACAGCAACCATCACTCCTGTGTTCTAATGCTACATTGTGTTAGCTAATGGTGTTGAAATGCTAACTGATGATGAGAAAACCCTTGTGTATTATGTTAGCACATGAATAAAAGTGAGTTTTAGTGGAAAAAATGAAATTATCTGGGTGACCCCAAACTTTTGAACAGTAGCATGCACTACAAAATGTCAGAACATGGTGAGCAATATTAATGTGTTCAAAAGCTCAAGAAGATGTGCCCAAATGTCTTGTGTTGTCTGCAACCCAAAGGTATTCAGTTTACTGTCACAGAGGAGCTAAGAAATCAGACAGTACTGAAATTTAAGAAGCTGGAATCAGAGAACTTCTTAAAAAATACTGCTTAAGCCGATTAATCGATTATTAAAATAGTTTAATAGTTGAAGAAACTGAATCATCTTGCATCTCTACTGGAGGACAGCAGTCACTGTTCATTTCCTCCATGTAATCCCATCTCCTCCTTCTCTGTGTACAGTCTCTGCACAGATGTTGCCAGCGGTCGGCTCTCCTCCTCCATGTTGCCAGGCAACGCTGGAGCTCCAGCTCAGCGTCTCCTCCTCCTCTGCACACGAGGCTCCTCCTCTTCCTCACCCAGCGTTTCTATGATGTAGAGATGCTCCTGAGCTGGAGGTCTCAGCTGATGAGGAACCAGCTTCAGAAGAAGAACGCGTAAGACACATGTTGGCACTTTTAAACGGAGAGATGCATCCATACTGCTGCTAACGAACAGAAATGAAAAGCTGCCGGTGTGATTGATAACACAGATTAAAAGCTATTGTGCCTGACCGATTTATACTTTTCTCTACATGTAAGCTCTATTATAAAGTCAATGCACTAAAACAAAGCCTCCACTGAGCTTACTGCAAAAAAAAAAAAAATCTGTTTTTTATTTTAAGAGCTGATTTCTAATAATTAAATTTACTCTCATATGCGTGCATGTCTTTTGCCACTATGAAATAACGGCCATTACAGAGACCTTTGAGGTCATTTCAGATCAAATTTGTTGAGTTACTTCGATATATTTTGTCATTACTGACTTTTCTCTAATCTCTTTCACAGTTACTATGGCTATACTCAGAGGTTTTATGGGCTGGATTTAGCATCAGCATATTTTATCTTGAGTCTAAAAGGAGGATTTAGGTAAGTGGCTTGTGCCTCTGCAATGTTTGTGGTTACACTGTTGATATACAGAAAGACGACTGGATTTTTCTTTTCTCCTTTTTACATTTTTTTTATTACTGTTCATGTCAGCCTTCAGATTTAGTCCGAAAATACATCATTATATCCAGCTACTACTCTTTGAACCGTTCAATTATGCCCTTAAAATTCTGACTCTTGTATGAAGTAATTTTACGCAAGTTTACTGTGATCAAGTGCAACAATTGTGAAAACTTTTAATACAGGTTCCCAGAGCACATTTTGATATCTTAAAGGGGAACTTCGGGGAACTTTGTTTTTTTTCAACCTGGGGTCTGTTTTCATATGTCATTTCATACATGTGAGTGATGAAAATCTTGTTCCGAAATCGCGCGATAGCTCGCGCCAAAACACCGGTTGTTTTGGCGCGAGCTGAGCTGAGCTGCTAAGCTGCCTGCCTGGCTAAATACTGGAGCTATGTCGAAAATTCATTTCTCCATCACTCACATATATGAAATGACATATGAAAACAGACTCCAGGTTGAAAAAAAACAAAATTCCCCTTTAAAAGGTCATTTTTTGCTGGAACAACAGTTCTAAATGCAAAGAGATCACATTTTCAGTGCTATGAAACTGAGAAAAGTACAAAAATCCAAAAACATTCAGTTTACAAGCATAGAGTAGTAAAAAAAAAAAATCTGAAAAAATTCAATTAAAGATACTGGATTTAAATAATTTTTTTCCCCTTAAAAAAACTCACTAAAACTGATTAATCAAATATCATGATGAACTTAATAGTTGACAACTGATCGATTACTTGTTCCAGCTTTAGTTTTTCATGCATATTGTGTTGTTTTCTTCTTTGCAACTTTTCGGTCTCGTCTGATATAGAATAATTCTACAATCCAAGCTACGCAATGACTCTTTCCAAATTAGTTTTTGATGTCTTGAAATAAGTTCAACTGCACTGACTACATTCATAAAGTTTCTGTTTACTGTCAGCTTTTTTCTTGGAGTCATGAGCTGTGTTTATGTTAGGATCTTGAGCCCCAGTTCTTCCATGATCTGCGTTCCATCCTTAGGTTTGCTGGCCAGTCTGAATGGTTCTATGCAGACCAAAAGGGAAAGTTCAGTTGGGACTTTCTGAATCACAAAGACACACTTCTGGAGGAGGTCGACATGAGCTACACTGTCATCAACTACAGAGGACTGTGTAACCTGGGTACTGAATTCCAACTCAGCCTTTCTTGTTTTTTTTAGATTCATGCTTTTCCCGTTTAAGCACATCTACTGTGAATTCATTGCACTGATATTCAGCATGTACGTCCAGTTCTTGATCTGATTCGTCTCTCCTCAGAGGGCCAACGATCTTTGCGGACTCTGAAATTACGAGGCTGTCCTGAAGTGGACGACTGGCTCCTTGCCAGGCTCCATGTGTTCCAGGACTCTCTGGAGGACCTAGACATCTCTCACTGTCCACGCATCACCACAGGCGGCCTCGCTGCACTCAGGAATCTCAAGTAATTATCCCAAACTCACACAACATAGCCTAGTTATAACATTACCGATCTTCTGTTTTCATGTTCCTCCTTTTGTTTTTGTTGTTTCTGCTGAAGGGGACTGAAGCGTCTAGACGTGTCATCCCTCCCTGGCATTTTGAGTCCTGGGCTGGTCATCATCCTGCTGGAAGAGATGTTACCACAGTGCCAGATCACAGCTACTGGCTACGACTACAGTCTGAATGACGCACAAGGAGAGGAGGAGGAGGAGCACATGCAAAGACAGAGGTAGAGCCTGGAGCGAGACGAGAATCTGTGTGAACAAAAACAGAGTCCTCTGATAGAGTTCGGCTGTCGGTTCATGTGATACATCAACAACCGCTGTCTGTGGTGAAGCAAAGAGATGGATACAGCTAAGAGAAAAGGCCGTAACTCTGGTCAGTGCAGCTGTTCAGCCATCAAGTCTTTTTAGCAGAACCATATCATGTCCAGTTTAGGCTGGTCACAGACAAATGAGAGCTTTTTTTTTTGGTTTAATTTTCAAGTGACATATATACATATTTATAGTATGAAATGGTTATGAATCCCAGTTTAACTGAATATGTCAACATCCAGTTCATTGAAAACATGAAAAACAAACATAACTTACCTCAAATTTGTTGGGTTATTTGGCAGTTTCATGTGAGGTATACTCCATCATGTATGTTGCTTTACCCCAGAATCAGTTTATGTGTAATTGTGTACACATTTATGATGTATATCTAAATGTATACAAAATTTATTTTGTCTCAAGCAAACTGTACTTTGTCTTTAATGATTTTATTTGTTGCTCAAATGTAAATGATTGTAAATGTATTTAATAAAAAACTTATTGTTCAGTAACATGATACTTTGTATACATTTTACTTTTTCAAATACTTTTTAAACCTTAAGTATGTGAAATTGTGTTGCATATTTGATAGACAATGACAAACCGTGTAGCCACACATCACAGTTTAGCTGTATGTATTTCTAATCTTCACCGTGGCGGCTTATGTGAGGAAACTAAAGCCCATAATCCAGTATGAGCCTTGTTCTGCAGCAGTAGTCAAACCCACAGGTCTTCCTGGTGAGGACATCAATAAGACTGGAAGACAGGAATGAATGGAGGCTGAAGAAATCTCTGCAAACTCTGTATGTAAAGATAGTTACAATAATTTGGTAGTGTAGTTTGATGTGCACAAATCATATTATATATAAGCTACTCCTACTTTTCATGAAGGGTTTGCCGTTTTACCATCTACTGTAAAGCAGTGTACAAATTATATGATTATTTCACGTTACCTGTGATCATTAACAGTAAGGAAGATGTATATATTAGGTTGGGGGAGGGGGTGGTATTTACCAGAACACAAAGTAACTTAGTCTGCCTAGGAACTAATGGGTCACGATGAACACGGACCGTGTTTTCGTCGGACAACAACAAGACGGCTCAGCTGACTTCTGTCTTTTCAGTGGAAACCTCTCATAACTTCTGAAAATTTGGGATTTAATTTGATTGTCACCCGGAGCCTTGTGGTTTAAGGGTCTCAGCAGACGGATAAATGTCAGGTAGGATGGATGTCTGGTCCGGAAACTCCGCTAATGTTTGACATCGGGCCGGTGTGTGGCTGCGCTGCTGGAGCTAGCTTTGTCGCTAGCTGCTTCATACACAGAGAAGTGTGTTAAGTTTGACTTCATGTTTATGTCTGAATTTGTAGAACTTCCTAAAAGAGAAGAAGAGGAGGAGGTCACGCCTGAACCAGAGGTAAGAAAAGCTGTTCGGTTAAAGTTGACAGACTGCAGCTAATGTATGTTAGCAGCTAGGTGGCTTTATGTTAGTCGGCTGCCAGCATTGCAAAATCAAAACAAAGAGCTCTTCTGTCAGTGTCTGCCACAGCTGTCTGTCTGGGTTAAGTTATAGCAGTGGTGGAAGAAATACTCTGATCTGTTACTCAAGTAAAGGTTGCTGTCTCCATTTAAAAACATTACTTTCAAGTAAACGTCTTTCATTTTACGATATACTTAAGTACAACTATGTGAATATTAATAGCAAAGCCAACCAAAGGGGAATGTAATTATGTGAGCAATATTTAGAGGTTCCTTATGGTGAGGTGTCAAATAAATGTTGAAATGTCAAGCCATTTATTTCTGCTGTTCCACAAGTCTCTAGCACTAAAATGTGTCATCCATGAATAAAGCATATAAAATGTTCTGCTGTTGGCTGCAACAATAAACACAAGAGTCTTTGTACATTCCTAGTATCAGAGGAAATGAAGACCCAGAGGACTGCATTCATTTTTGAGAGCAGTTTGACCAGAACAGTTGTAAAATCCGTAATATTGGCACATTGTGTGGCTAAAGTTACCATTAGCTTTGAGGTTATGCTGTCAGATCAGAGCTCTGTGGAAACACTGAGGAGCATTTAGAGATGGTGAAAACTTTCAGAACAGTTTGAAACCCATAAACGGGGACTGTGGGTTACTGTGTTTAGATGCCATCTGAAGTTCAGCATTTCATCTGTTTGTTTCTTGTTTTGCTTCTCTCCTGCTCTCTGTGTTCAGTCTGTTGGGAAAAGGACTAAAACTTACCGGGAGTTATACAGTCATCCAACCATCTTTTCAGTATTTTGTGTAGAAAAATTTAAATACACATTTTAGGGACATGCAAGACTTATGAGGGCAGAATGTCAGACCTTTAAATATTGCAGCTGACTGAATTAGAGCTGATTTTGTCTTTTCATATTCTGCCAGCTGACTTAAATTATTTAATAACAATTAATTGGATTCAATATCATTCAGTATGTTCACATAGATTTTAAAACAGTCTACTGAAAGTAACTAATAAACACAGCTGTCAGGTAGACTTTATTTACCCCTAAGTTACAGTGAAGTACAAGTAGCATAAAATTTAAATACTTAACTGTGTAACAGCTGTACATAAGTCCACTACTTGAGTAAATGTATTTTATTACTTCATGCTGCTTCTTTGCAGTGCAGCGTTGTTAAATTTATTTCACCACTAAATGTCAGTATTGTTTCCTCTGCAGGAACAATCCGACGACAGCAGTGAGGACGAGGCTTCAGGAGAGAGTACGCAACTATACATATGGCATTTTGTAACAAGCTCCAGTGTGGTTTAATTAGCACCACATCCGGCACATGAATGCACTGGATTTTATTGATTACATTTCAATATTTCTTTAGATTTTTTTATCCTTCTTTTCTTGTTTTTGTCTGTTTATATTCATTGATGTGTTAAGAGCCAATCTGGAATCCTGCACTTTACTGCTGTGTTTCTTTTCAACCAAACCGTAATTCAAGATTTCAGTGCTTTCCTGTCTGTTGGAAGCCACCTGTAATTTTGACATTCATGTAACAAGAACAATCAGTACTAATGTAAATCTATGCTGTCTGCCTTCTTTTCTACAAATGTAATGGCTATCCTGAAGCAAGAACAAAAACTTGTCATTGTATTTAAACAAAGGTTGCCTGCTGCGTTTTGTCGAAGCCTCCTGCCTAGACGATTCTGTGTTGATTTCCTGAAGACACTTGAGTGAAAGTATTGATCTTGCACTGCATTTTTACCATCATCTCATTCTTCTGTGTTCCTCTTAGTGGATTTCCTGCGCAACCTCTTCTCCAGCACTTTGGGCCTGGGCTCAGCAGAGAAAGTTCTGGATGAGCTGACTCTGGACGGAGTGGCACGATACATAAACAGCGGCAAATGTGAGTCTTTGCGTGCCTCCACTCAGCCCATCCATTATGGCTGACCACAGCGGATTGATCTACTGCTCACGATGCTGTTACCACAATGATGTTATTATTGATTGAGACACAAGTTTCCCTGCATCCGTACAGGTAAAAACATCATCTGCATGGTCGGAGCAGGAATATCCACATGTGAGTATGTCAGCTTTAATATCACAGAATAAGCATTTGAAGGTATTATGCTGTACACTGTTTACGGATGATTGTTTATATATTGCAGTTAATAGTTTTGGTGTTATCTGTTTCCGTTTCCTTCCACAGCTGCTGGCATCCCAGATTTCCGCTCGCCTGGAACTGGCCTGTATGCAAACCTGCAAAAATACAACCTGCCTTACCCAGAGGCCATCTTCCAGATAGATTACTTTAAGGTTTGTGAAAGATTGTGTTGCACTTGTTTGAAGGATGGCACTTTTTTTTTACAAGGTACTTAAAATCCTGTGCAGGTTTTGAATGTTTAATATGGATTTTTTTGACAGGATATTCACACAAACGACTTGTTAAATTTTCTGTTAAAAGGGCCCAAATGTTACTGAAAGAACTGATTGCATGTTGGCAACATCAGTGAATTAATGAGTAGGAAAATTAAGCAGAAACTACATTTAAAAATATATATACATTAATGTTTTTGTATGCGCTACAATAGCATTTGTTGTTATTGTGACAGGTTTATACCCTCATAAACAAAGTTTGGTCACGTTTGGGAGAGCTAGGCTAAGGGGTGATCAAGTTTAACAATAAGAAATATGGACTCTGACAGCAGTTTTGATACTGTAGATTTAAAAAACAGTGTATATTATACACATCATGCACATTTAAGGGATCGCAGCTTATGAATTCTGAGCCTACTGGGTGTCACAGAGCTAAAATCAGTCATATCTGTCTAACATTTATCAACACTACATTTTATGAGGCCACATGAGAGAGAGATACCGAGAGGTTGAAGAGAACTGAGTAATTTAGAAGTTTGCAAACACAGAAGAAGACTTTAAGTGCACAGTTTGTGTCCACCGAAGGAACCAAACCAGTTATTAGTCTCCCACTGTCCTGGCTTTGAGATTCCGTCCTCAACGCCATCATATCCCCGTGGACATAATCCTCCTGTGTAAAATGAGGGCTACATAGGACCAGAGAAGTCCCTTCACTTGAATAAATCACCTCCAAGCTCAGGAAAAATGTGCACTTGATTCTCTGACAGGTTGGAGTTTGTGTATCCTGCACAAATGCAATAATACACCACGATCACATACTGTGAAATGTGAGTTAATTAAGCATAAAGACACTGCTCAAAATGCCTACTTTTTCTTGTCTTCTGCCATTATGTCTCAGAAAACATAAACAATCGTGCATTTACTTCAACAATAATTTCCAAGGAATATCAAGCGTAAACTTGGTGAAAGATGCAACCTTCAAGTTGGTTTTTAATAATGTCTGCCCCATGTTAAAGCAGAGCTCATATTTCAATCACACAACTATAGCTTGGGGTTCTTGGTTACACTTGCTAGTTGTTTTATCGATTTATTTTTTATAAAATTGAGGTATTAAGTTAATGCAATATTTTTTTCCATGTTGAATTTCAGAAACATCCAGAACCATTCTTTGCCTTGGCCAAAGAGCTTTACCCCGGACAGTTTAAGGTATGAAGGAGGTTAATTGCTGATTGATTATCTTGTTATACATAAAACTATGAATTACTTCACTGGTGTTCTCTTTAATTGGTGTTTAGCCGACAATCTGTCACTACTTTATGAAGATGCTGAAGGACAAGGGGGTCCTTAGACGCTGCTACACACAGGTAGGAAAAACACTCAGCTCTACATGTATATTCAATCACCATTTCTGTATTTATATAACTGTGTGTTTTCATTCAGAATATTGACACCTTGGAGCGAGTAGCTGGGCTTGAAGGAGAGGATCTGATCGAAGCTCACGGAACGTTCTACACGTCACACTGTGTCAGCTTTTGTTGCCGCAAGGAGTACAACCTGGACTGGATGAAAGGTCTTTTTGCTTTGGACTGAAGTTATTAAACTGTTCTGATTTTAACCTTTTGGAGTTTTAA
Organism: Acanthochromis polyacanthus; assembly: GCF_021347895.1. NCBI lineage: Eukaryota > Metazoa > Chordata > Actinopteri > Pomacentridae > Acanthochromis > Acanthochromis polyacanthus. The sequence continues at coordinate 10,119,402 of NC_067125.1, read as the reverse complement.
CCTTTTCTCCTCTGCCTTCCAGAAAAAATCTTTTCTGATGACATTCCCAAATGTGACAAGTGCAGCAGTTTGGTCAAACCAGGTCAGAGAATCTCTACATGGTCTCTCTCTCTGTTGTTTTGCGTTTTGTATTTTTCTCATTTTATCCTTTCCACACAGCATTGATTATCTTTTCAACTTTAGGAACATGACTCCCAGATAATTTCTCTTTGGATTTCTTTGTTTCTCTTCCCACAGATATTGTCTTCTTTGGAGAGAATCTGCCAGTCCGATTCTTCACTTCGATGAAGATGGTGAGCATGTGGTGGTAATTTGTGAGCTTTAAGGCCATATTTGGAGGGGATGTGATGTAATCGACTGCAAAAACAACATTTCACCTCTTTTTTTTTTTTTTTTTACCTGTCAGGATTTTCCTCGCTGTGATCTTCTCATCATCATGGGAACATCTCTGCAGGTCCAACCGTTTGCGAGCCTCGTCGGCAGGTAGTGCAGATCAAGTTTCCCCTTCCTGTCTGAACAGAGACGCTGCTGCAGTAATAACCGGGTGGTGTGCTGTAATCTAACAGCCAGTGAGACTGCATTATGAAAGATTCAGGCTGTGTCGAAGTGTCTCTGAGGAGACACTGCATTCAGCCATATTTTAGAACCTACTGCAGATTGCTCTGGTAGAAATCTTCTTTGTGTTGGGTTTCTTTGTCATTTAGGGTTTCAAAAGGTTGCCCCAGACTGCTCATAAACATGGAGAAAACAGGGCAGGTGAGTCTTCACTGTTCCAGCAATCATTTCTATTTCTTTCGCCTCACTTTCTCTTCTATCACAGATGCATTTCTTGAATTCTCTGGGCAGCATTATATGTGTGTGTGTGTGTGTGTGTGTGTGCAGGCTGATCCTCTACTTGGGATGCTTGGTTTTGGAGGAGGGATGGACTTTGACTCAGACAAGGCTTACAGGTGATATTGAGATGCTGCTACTCCTTCACCCCAAGGGTTTTATTGTATTAGCTTTACCCTAAAGTTTATGATGGAAGCACCTAGGGAGGGTCAAGAAATGTTTCAGATGTTCAGATTAAAAAGAACTTCACTAGTGGAAAAAGGAGGCAACATTTTCACACTGCAGGTTGCATGTATTCTGTGTACCAGTTTAAACAGACATTAAGCAGTTCACTGTCACACCACTAGAGGGTACCAAAGCCTTGTCCATAATGAGGATTTTGATAGATGGAGAACTTTGCAAAGCCCCCAGGGAATTAACAGGCGCTTTGTGCTTTACTGTATTCTCACCAAACTAATGATGATGTGACAAATTTATGCTTAATGCCGTTGCTCAGTATCTCACTTCATCTTATCGTTTGTCATCTTGTCACTCAGAAGTTGCCTTCACTTTGAAAAGTCATTGCTGCTGCCCAGTCACCCTGATGATGCAAATTTCTTTTAAACCTCTGATAAACACTACCGGCAGCAGTGACCTTTACAGATGTGTCATAAACAAAACACGGACTGAAAACCTGAAATGCATAAAGCTGCATTAAGTACAAAATATGTGCCATTTTTGATGGGCTTTCTGCAGCAAAATGTATAGCAGGAACTGATGAAGAAACAAGTCAAATAGGTTGAGTGTCAGTGTCGCATATGTTTTTGTAGCAGTGATGTTGTCCGTAATTACTAGGAAGAAAAACATGTGACGTGATGTTTTTCTTCTCTCCAGAGATGTAGCTCACATCAGTACGTGCGACGACGGCTGCTTGGCTCTAGCTGACCTGTTGGGATGGAAGGTAAATCACACTCATCTTTCAGAAATGTGCTGCTTATTTAAGGTTTATGCTTTTGTGCGGTTGTTTGAGCGCAGAGCATTTACCACACATCAGTCACACATGATTCAGAGGATTAATGGCCTTGGCCCACAATGCAGTCCGTACTGTTATTACCCTTCATTTCCTCTCCCTCATTTAATTGTATTCAGCTTATTTAATTTGGGACTCTGAGCTCTTACAGTGTCCTACAACACAGACTGAATACCACAACAGATACTGCACCATAAAGCCACAAGTATTATTTCCCTCTGCTCTTTGCCATGGTGTATATGTCATGCATGAGAAGGATATTTAAAGTGAACAAACTGAAAACCATCTTGTCAACCCCGCATGTGGGAAAAAAAAAAAGTCTTTCACCATGTTATCAGGTTCATTTGGTCTTTTTTATATGGTGACAGATGGCATGATAAACAAAATAAGCTGTCAGCACTGTGACTAACCACATCCACAGTGAAACTGAAGCATATGCCCACTGGCTCAGTTTTAGTACTTAGCATACAGACATGAGGGTGGTGTAGATCTTCTCATGGAACGCTCTAAAAGAACATCTTTTAGATTACACTGAACAGTAGTGACACCTGTAAAAAGATTTCTGTTTCAAAAGTCCAGCTGAAATGAAACAACATGTTTAGATTTTATTATGATTTGACGCAGAGTTTAATGCAAATGCATACATGGAGGTGAACTGAGGTCAGAGTACGAGCATGCATGGTTGTCTGTATTTTAGTGTACATCTTTGTGATGGACTGGTGACCTTTCCACTTCTTAGCCTGCCTTTTGCCTGATGTAAGTTAGAATAGTCTCCAACTCCTTGCAACGCTCTTTAGCAAGTATAGCTAATAGAGGTCTATAACTAGACCGTTCTTTAGGGGGGAGATAGATGAAAAGAGGTGTTTTTATGGGATACATGAGCGGAAGATAAGTCTGCTGGGGTTCCTTCATGTTAGGGTTTGGATGAATGGCCTGAGGGCCTTTAACAACTTCTTGTCGGGCACCCAGAAAGCTTAAGCGGGCGACCCGTGTACAGAGGCTGGTCCCCAACGCAGCGGCTTGGGAACGATTCCCACTCACAGCCCTTTGCTGCATGTCTTCCCCCACTCTTCTCCCTCCTTCCCTGTTTAACTCTGCACTATCGCTATCTAATAAAGGCAAAAAAGGCCAAAGCAAAACTTTAAAAAAGAACAGCTTCATAGGAAATGTTCTGGGAGAATGTTTTGTCCTCGGTGGGGTCTTTGGACAAGGAGAGCAGGGAATACTTCTGGAGTACAGAGAAACTTTTTGGACATAAAATCAACACTGAAGAGGTCTTCCGATTCTGCGAAAATCACAGGAACTGCAGCATTTTGAAAAGAAAGAAAGCTTTGATCACCACTGTTGGTTCAGAATCTGTAAAATCAACTAAACAAACAGGTTACTGCTGCTGTTTTCCATGAATTCTCACACTTTTATTCATGTGCTAACATAATTTCACAAGGGTTTTCTAATCATCAATGAGCCTTTCAACACCATTAGCTAACACAGTGTAGCATTAGAACACAGGAGTGATGGTTGCTGGAAACGTTCCTCTGTACCTCTATGGAGATATTCCATTAAAAATCAGTCGTTTCCAGCTAGAATTGTCATTTACCACATTAACAATGTCTAGACTGGATTTATGATTCATTTAGTGTTATCTTCATTTAAAAAAAAAAAACAGATTTTCTTTCAAAAGTAAAGACATTTCTAAGTGATCCCAAACTTTTGAATAGTAGTGTAAATAATTGGACCTCCAAATTACACTATGGTGCCTTGTAGTTTTGTATTAATTTAATCCCATCTCCATCTTCAATATTTTGATAAAGCCAGTTAAATCTCGCGCAACTTTCACAGGATGACAACAAGAACTACGCAAGAGCCACAGGCGCTGAACGTTAGCCCACATTAGCATTCCTGCTAAAGTCTTTTTATGCAACTTAAAAACATGAAAACACCTCAGCTTGTTGAACTAACAACCAAACATTTATGAGTTCACAAGTGTACTACTAACATCAGTCTGCAGGCTCATAAACTGCTCAGCTGCAGCACATGAACGAGCATGTAAAAATAGCTGCAGTTTTCACACCTCAGAGCTCCTTAGTCTTCAGTACATGACACTAACAACTCACACTGTCTGTCTGTGACGTGTAGACCACAGCACAGGTTTGTGTACTTTCCAACCTCTGTCAAACACAGACCCTGACGCATCCTTTTTTTAAAAATATATCATTTTAATAATGTGATACAGTGTAACCCAGAACAACTGTAAAAACACAATGGTATTATTTGACTAAAAAAGGATGAGTAAATGTGGTTTAATTGGACTTGAAGATAATCAGTGCCATGTTATCAGTCATTGGTGCTACGCTAATATAAGTGAATACAAAGCCATCTGTTTAGTACAAAAGGCACCTGCAGTCATCAAGTCCTGTTGGTGTAAGTGTACCACACAAGCAAATTGGAGCGCTTTTCAAATGTCAACAGCTCATTATTTTCCTGTGTGAAGTTGTGGTCGCCGGTCGCCGGTGAAGGGGGATGCCTTGATAAGCACAGAGCTCATGATGTTTTTCTCTGTTGTTTGTTCGTCCTCACCTCTCCATGCGTTAGTCTCGGTAAACCCCCTTTTTTTACCCCGCTTCTCTGCAGGCGGAGCTGGACGCGCTGGTGAAGCAGGAGCACGCCAGAATCGACAGTCAGGACAAGAAGGAGAAGAACAGTGAAAGTAAAGGAGCTGCAGCCAAGGCGAGCTCTGCATCGGTGGCACCAGAGCCCAAAGCTGAGGAGTAACTAATTTTAAAAAAGCGCCCTTCTTGATTAAAGCTGTAGTGATGCCACAGTTTGGAGTTGGCCCGTTAAAGGAGGCTGTGATACTCGGGTTTCTGTGTGGAAGTGAAGCTTTGGCGGGTGTCTGACACGCTCTGTTCATCTGCTGACATTTAATTCTTGTGAGAAAAAGTCAGACGTCTGATATTCCTGCTTCACTCTAATGTATATATCAGCCATTTGCACTTTCCTTACATTAATTTATGTTCCCTTTTTTTTTGCATTAGCTCCCATCTGTCTCAGCTGTACATTACCAGTCAGAAGTCTGGACGCTCCTTTTTATTCAGTGGTTTTTATTTAATTATTTTGTACATTGTAGATTAATACTGAAGACATCAAAACTATAAAAGAACGCATAGGGAATTATGTTGTAAACAAAAAACATGTTAATCCTTAGTATTAATGTACAATGTAGGAAATAATACAAATAAATAAAAAGCATGGAATTAGAAGGTGTGTCCAAACTTTTGCTGGTAGTGTACATCTCTTCCTCTGTGCATGGGCAGATTTTACTGCAGTACAACGAATTATTCATGAATCTTTATTTCAGCAACACACATTTTCATACGTGTGGAAGGGGGTTAATATTGAAAAAAACATCCGCCCTTGGGTCAGGACTTTGCTCCATGGCATGAAAGCTGAAATGACGTCAGTTGGACAGCTCTGATGAAGTGATGTGGACTGAGGTGCTGCACCTCCCTTCATTTCAATGAGTGTGTGAATTAAATTTAGACTTCCTCTAAATTTAGGAGATAACCAGGCTGTTGGTCTGTCATCTTCCTCCTCAAGAAATACTCGATTGACCTGATAAAGTGTCATGTTTTACCTATCACAAAATTCACTTCCTGATGGGCAAACTCATTTGTAAATATAAAAACAGCGTAATTACTTCTGAACTTCTAAAATGTCTTGATTTTTAACTAACAATGTCTTTCATGTTCTTCTCCTGTTCGATTTTTTTTGTCATTTCTTTTAACACAGTTCTCTCAAACTCAGATGAAACAAAGCAAGTAACAAAAAAACTGTACTCAATGTGCAAAAACTAACTTTGCTTTTCCTTCCGTCAAGAGTTTAATCGGTCCTTTGTTTATTTTGCCTCGTTAGTCTTTGGAGATTGATGAAGTTCTGCAGAAACATGGGTTGCTAAAATGAAGGCGTAATTTAACATAAGAATATACAATTTCTTGGGATAGCTGGAAGAGCATGAATTTTTGCGATATGAATTTAATAAATACTGGGTTGGAAACAATAACATTAACGTCTGTGCAACGTTCTGGAAGCCAAGAACAAAATCCTGCAATAAATTTTACCTTTGTAAAACTGACAATATTCTTTTCTTTTCTTTTTTTTTTAAACGGTGTCAAAGGAGCTGATTGAACTCTGGTCGTATATTTTAATGGCATCATGTAGAAAAAACACATTAAGTCAAGAATGATGTACACACGTGGACAAAATTGTTGGTACCCCTCAGTTAAAGAAGGAAAAACCCACAATTCTCACTGAAATCACTTGAAACTCACAAAAGTAACAATAAATAAAAATTTATTGAAAATTAAATAATCAAAAACAGCCATCACTTTTGAATTGTTGATTAACATAATTATTTAAAAAAACAAACTAATGAAATAGGGCTGGACAAAAATGATGGTACCCATAACTTCATATTTTGTTGCACAACCTTTTGAGGCAATCACTGCAATTAAACGATTTCTGTATTTGTCAGTGAGCGTTCTGCAGCTGTCAACAGGTATTTTGGCCCACTCCTCATGAGCAAACAGCTCCAGTTGTCTCAGGTTTGATGGGTGTCTTCTCCAAATGGCATGTTTCAGCTCCTTCCACATATGTTCAATGGGATTCAGATCTGGGCTCATAGAAGGCCACTTTAGAATAGTCCAACGCTTTTCTCTCAGCCATTCTTGGGTGTTTTTGGCTGTGTGTTTTGGATGGTTGTCCTGTTGGAAGACCCATGACCTGCGACTGAGACCAAGCTTTCTGACACTAGGCAGCACATTTCTCTCCAGAATGCCTTGATAGTCTTCAGATTTCATCGTACCTTGCACACTTTCAAGACACCCTGTGCCAGATGCAGCAAAGCAGCCCCAAAACATTACTGAGCCTCCTCCATGTTTCACCGTAGGGACAGTGTTCTTTTCTTCGTATGCTTGGTTTTTGAGTCTATGAACATAGAGTTGATGTGCCTTACCAAAAAGCTCCAGTTTGGTCTCATCTGTCCAAAGGACATTCTCCCAGAAGCTTTGTGGCTTGTCAACATGCATTTTTGCAAATTCCAGTCTGGCTTTTTTATGAGTTTTTTTCAGCAGTGGTGTCCTCCTTGGTCGTCTCCCATGAAGTCCACTTTGGCTCAAACAACGACGAATGGTGCGATCTGACACTGATGTACCTTGGCCTTGGAGTTCACCTTTAATTTCTTTGGAGGTTGCTCTGGGCTCTTTGGATACAATTCCAACGATCCGTCTCTTCAATTTGTCATCAATTTTCCTCTTGCGGCCACGTCCAGGGAGGTTGGCTACTGTCCCGTGGGTCTTGAACTTCTGAATAATATGAGCCACTGTTGTCACAGGAACTTCAAGCTGTTTAGAGATGGTCTTATAGCCTTTACCTTTAAGATGTTTGTCTATATTTTTTTTTCGGATGTCCTGGGACAGTTCTCTCCTTCGCTTTCTGTTGTCCATGTTCAGTGTGGTACACACCTTTTCACCAAACAGCAGGGTGACTACTTGTCTCCCTTTAAATAGGCAGACTGACTGATTATGAGTTTGGAAACACCTGTGATGTCAATTAAATGACACACCTGAGTTAATCATGTCACTCTGGTCAAATAGTTTTCAATCTTTTATAGAGGTACCATCATTTTTGTCCAGGCCTGTTTCATTAGTTTGTTTTTTTAAATAATTATGTTAATCAACAATTCAAAAGTGATGGCTGTTTTTGATTATTTAATTTTCAATAAATTTTTATTTATTGTTACTTTTGTGAGTTTCAAGTGATTTCAGTGAGAATTGTGGGTTTTTCCTTCTTTAACTGAGGGGTACCAACAATTTTGTCCACGTGTGTATATCCCCACCAATTGCATCTCCTCCAAACCATCCTATCTGTAATGTGTGCATATTTCAAATGCACTGAGATCACCGTACAGGCCTTCTTAGGTTGTGGATTGAACCCCTACAATCACATCTTTTTAGCAAAGTTACACATTTCACAGTTGTTTTTCATGAAAATAACCCCTTCATGCGTTGAATTGGCAATCCATCTAATAGTTGCTGAGACATTTCAATCTGGTCAGACAGAATGACTGAAAGACCACTACTATCCAAAATATGGCGAAAAACTGACAAAATGTGCTTTTCTTCAGCTTCTACAGTACAGTCAGTAAGAACTGTCTTTGCAAAACAAGAAAGAAATAGTAAAATAAACTGAAAGAAGCTAAGATCAAGGCCTTCAGCTGCTAATATTTATTTTAAAGTCTGGTTTTAAGTGTCTGCTTTGAATTCATTATTATCAGCTGTCGTCTGCTGGTCATTGCCACTATAAAGGTCATGCTGTTGGCAGGAAACAGTTTAAACGGAAAGTGAGACCGCACTGCTTCTTCTAGAAAGACCAAGACTATTGTTGCCACAGCATTGTTGACCACAGCAATGCCTCAGTCTGTGGTTTCCGTGAAAGGCAGGACTGTTAAACAGCAAGAAAGTCAGGAGAAAATAGCCTCAAACATCCTCTGTGTGTGAGAGGTCTTGCCGCCATCGATCTCTCTGATGATTCCTCTGTTATTTTTTGTTTACATTGCTAGTCAAAAGTTTGGACACACCTATTCACTCAATGCTTCTTATTTATTTGCATTATTTTCTACATTGTAGATTAATACTGAAGATTCACCTTTTTTTTGTTTACAACATTATTCCATGTGTGTTCTTTTATAGCTTTGATGTCTTCAGTATTAATCTACAATGTACAAAATAATGAAATAAAACCACTGAATGAGAAGATGTGTCCAAACTTTTGACTGGTAGTGTATAAGATCTCCACCTAATGTCTCTTGCATAATCTCTTGCTCGGGTGGAAGATAAAATCTGTAACTCTGAGGAGCACAGATCATTTCAGAGCTGCAGTGAAACATTTTCTGTCTCACCGTCTCAGCTTTGAAGGTTTTCACATCATTTCTGAGTAGAAGACAGAGAGGCGGAGAAGAAAAAAAATAGCACATGTGTTTCTTTAGAGAACACGTAGTGTCGTTTCAGCGTTTGCGCTGTGCACAGTGCTGGGTTAACCACAGGCAGGCTTGAGGTGAGGCGGAGGGTGAAGAAGGTGCAGTGAATTTTCACATGAAAACTGAAACTGCATTTGATGGCAACATGTGGAGGACGCAAACACAGCAGCTGTACGACAAATATCTGGATTTAGAAATGGAGAAAATACAGCTTATTAGACCAAGGAGCATCTTCAGGATGTGTTTGTGAGGAGAGTGTGAGCTTCCTATTTTGGGTTTGATAGTATTTGAGCTCTTGAGCAACACTTTAGCACAGAAAGGAAGAGTTCAAGAGAGAGAAGACTGCAATATGAGCAGAAACTGCTAATGGTGTAGAGAGGTGAAGACACACGAACTAACTGAGGCAGCCGAACATGTGAGTATCAACTGTTATCACTCTACATAGAAACTTTATTGATTCTGAGATGTGATTGTTTAAAATGAATATTTAACTTGACTTGTGTCTCTGTCTTTGAGGGTGGCAGCATCAGAACCCTCATTTTAGGTTTTTAAATATCTGACTTAAACATTGTTTGTGCATTAATTCAGATGTATACATGCACGTGTCCATATGTCTGTGTCCAGGGCGGTTCACAGTCAAGTTAATGGGACCACAGCGATCCCGTGGAGGAGCAGCAGGAGGAGGCTGTCGCTGCTGGAGCAGCTGAAGGGCTGTCAGGAGGCCTGGTGCCCCGGGGCAGCCTGGGATAGAGAGGGGGCTCATGCTGCTCTCTGTGGGACGCCTGCTGGGGTAAGATAAATCAATTAAAGACTCTGTGGCTACTATTTGATAGTGAAGCTGCGAAGAAGCAGGGAATGTGTGAAAGGATGTGCAGTCGGGCCGGACTCACTTCTTTTTTTTTAGCCTTTATTATAGAGCACAGTGGAGAGAGAGACAGTAAATGTGGGGAGAGGAGTGGGAGAAAGACATGCAGTAAACGGCTGTCAGTTGGACTCAATCCCATGACTGTTTTGTGTCAGGAACTATGGCCTCTGTTTGTGGGTCGCCTGCTCAACCTGTTGAGCTACATGGGGTGCCCTGGGATGGGGACTCACTTCTGACTGTATTACCAACCATGTGGCACCACACAGCTGTAAGGCCATCCCAAATAAGCAATCGTACTTTTATTATTTGACATCACGTCTCTAATGTGGCATCAAATTAAGTCTAGTTTGTGTGTAGAGAATTCTCCTGTCGTTCCTCGTAGACATCCTCCATCCTAAATGTTTGGACCTTTAGGTGCTTAGCTTTACAAAAACAAAGGGACCGTTTGGACCAGTCTGATGCTGTTACTATGAGGTGCTTCGTTGCTGTTCAGCCCTGTTGCGTTGCCAAAATACAACTGTCCGTCTGTCATTTTGTATAGCAGTAACACAAATGTGTTATGCACTGTTCATCATTAACAAAGGATTGTGCAGAGAATTCCTTGAGCTCACTGATCCACTTATTCCAGGACATTTAATTTTCTTTTTTCCTAACATTTAAAATTTGAAAATCCCTAGGATTACTGAATGTCGACCTTCTATATTTGAGGGCATTTAGAGGCATATAAAGCTCCTCAACACTGCATAATCATGTTTTTGTTTTTAAAAAAGGTTACTTCTTCCATCTCAGATCTGGGATTTTGCCTAAAGCATAAACTATTACTGTGGCAAAATCCCAAACCTCTCAATTTGTTACATTCTGACAACCACAAGCATGTATTTCTTTTTAGGTTTCTTGATTTATAGAGCCGTGCTGCTACAGCGCGCTCTCTCTGGCCCTTTAACAAAATCTCTCCGCTCTTTCTGTTATTAAATTTTAGAAGGAGAACAAAAGTGCTATTACTTAGTTTTTCCACTTCTACTTCTCATCATCAGTATTTCCCATCTCTCTGTGTTTCCTCTCTCTGATCCTCTTCTTTGCTTCCTCCCACTGTTCCTCTCATGCAACATAGTTTATATTTTGTCCTCCTGTCAGCTCTTGGTTAGTTTGCTGCTCGTCCTTTCATACAGTTCAAGTGCTACATGAAAATAAGCAGCTTGAGGCCACGTGGCAAACAAGATAAGAACAAACGAAACGCGGCAGGGATGTTTGCGGACTGCGTTTCAATTTTTGGACGCAGTAGTGAGTGCTCTTAGCCAGAGTTGACATGCAAGTCTCATGCAAGCAGTTCCTTTTTTCTACTTTTCATCTGATAACTCAACAAACTGCCTTTGCGGCTAAATGCAGAAGTGGTGTTGAGTAAAAGAGGGTGCATATCAGGGAAATGACATTTCAAAATGGATGCTGCAAAGAGAGAATGTGAGTAGAAAAGATAAATGCATTTGTTGTATGTTAAAAGGAATGTTTGTTATTTAAAGATTCACATGCTGGTAATTACCCAGAAATGCAAAAGTCTAACCAGCAGCATCAGATCATTGAGTTGTGACTATTTGGTGATGGGGGAGGAGCTTTTATTTTTTTACTCTCAGAGGAAACTTGTACTAATAGTTATGTAGAAGAGCCCTGATGTGAGACTCTGTATGTTATGGAGGTTTTAGTCCAACTGGTTTTGTTGATTCACAGTTAATGAGCTCGTTTCTGCTCGCCTGCTTTCATGAATGATTGGAGGCGGCTGCTATGAATCACTGGAGAAATCCTTGCTCATAATCTCCGCTGCCTCGTTGCTTTTCTGCGTGTTCAGAGTTTGGTGACTTGAAGTGAACTCTTCAGGCTTTATTTCTGTGCACACCGAACCTAAGAGCTACTTCCTTTGTGTGTTTATAAATGTGTGCGAGCCCCTCTGAATTGTTCAGTTGTGGTGATGTAACTACATGACCGAGCCGTTGGGATTGCGTGTGCTTTGTTTTACCCAATTTAAGTATGTCTCAACCCACTGCTTTATTCTCTTAGTCGCTGCTGCTAAAGAAGGCAACTTAACGCTCTCTACTAACAGAACATCTGTGCTGTCAAAGCAAAGTTAGATGTGCAAAATGAAATCTGGACAAAGTGAAACAGAAATGTTCACGCTGCTTTTAAAATGAGCACAATTTCACAGTGATGTTCACACAAAAACTCCTTCGCAAACTAATCAGCAACCATCTCTAGATTATGATTCCAATGTTGCTGAATGCTGATTGGTGCATAGAAATCTGTGACATCACTTTTTTTTCCCCCAGCAGACCTCTGCCTACTTGAAACTAACTAAAAGGAACAAGATTAGACTCAACCTGCCAATTACCATCAGTGACACGGTGGAAATATTAACTACCAACTTCCCAACAAGAATTATTGATGCACTTTTCAACTTTGAACTTTTCAAAGACAAGGCGTTTTGCAGCAGAAGTTCAAGATGTAAGAAAACTGAAATAATATAATCAAAAGTTAAGAAAAAGTCAAATGACGAAAGGGAGTTTTCAGAAGAGATTTAAAACACGAGACTAACTTTGCCAGCCTGAAAGTTCCACTGCTGAGGGTCCAGGTAGCTCTGCCATCTTTGGTGGCCATAAAGTGTCTTCTGTGACGTCATTTGTGAATGTCCTGAACACTTTTTTTGCAGCTCACTATGGTGTAGTAACTTCTGATTTATTGGTCATTCTTGATCTGAAGGATATTTGACATTCCACCCATGAAATTTCAAATAATCCATGTACAAAATACTAAAGCATGCAGTTGTTCAGTAAATGTACTTGTCCTGCTACCAAATCTAAAATAATAGAAGAAAAGATTGTTTGAAATTATTTTTTAAAATACCAAATAAGTCTGGAGTTCCCCCTAAAATGCCATTTTTCTCTTGTCCCACCCCCGTGATGACCAAATTGAATCTCAAAACAAAAAAACAAACAAAAAAAACTGTTTCAATAATTTAAATCTCTTTTTTTTTGGTATCTTTTTTTTTTTTTTACTGATGTCTCTTGTAATTATGGGAACATTTTTAAATCAGCATAATATTTTAAATGCAAATTATTATGCATGGCACGTGTGTCCCACAACAACCCTGTTAGCATAACCTTTATAGCTGGTAGAAGAAGGAGAAAACAGTGAATCACATGATATGCTGGAATTAAAATCATCAAACAGTTTTCCTAAAGAATGAGTAGAGCAAAGCTATGTCCTCTCTTCTATTTTTCAGATTTTCTTAACATTGTCAGCCTTGATTGAATGTCTCACTCTACCTCACATTATCAGGATCAGACTCATTCTTTTGACTGTTTTCCATCAATCAGTTTGTCCTCTTGGTCAGCAGCAACAGCTAGCTAAATATCTAGCTTCTACTGCTGAGAAAAAGCTAATATTAGCATGGATTAGCGACCCTGTAACTGTGATTAGAGTAGGGTTAGCAAACAACAAATAAAACATGGAATAAAAATGGTACCATTGATGTGCAAGCTGAGCCAATCAAACCTTTGATAGTGAATGACCTATTATTGATGAATGTGTAGCAAAAAAAACTGTTAAAGAGAAAGGAGTCACTGTGTGTTTTCCTGCAGAGTTTCCTGGTTGTGAAGGACTATGCGACGTCTCAGCTCAGGCTGCTGTGTGTGTCTGCTGGAGGTTTTTTTTTTTTTTTAATTTGATGTCCAAATGTCCTCCAATTCTGGAAAGACCCTTGTCTTAACTAAAGGCAAGTTCAAAAATGAGCAAAACAGGTGTTGCATGAGTGGAGCTGGAGGTCAAACCTCTCTGGACCCAGAGAGGCAGCACCCACCTGCCACACAAAGCAGCCACACCTTTAATTATGTATAACTTTAACCCTTCATAAATTCACCCTGTGTACATTTTTTATGAAATGTGAAAGTGGTATAGAAACCAAAACCAGCAGATCACCGATATAGAGAGGAGCCACACAATTCAAGACTTTAAAAACAAGCAATAAAATCTTACATTCAGTTTTAAAACTCAGTCAGTACAGCAAGGGGCAGCAAACACTGGTATATTATAGCTGGCTCTCTTGTTAAAAGCCTGGCAGGAGTGTGTTGTATCAGCTGCAGTCTTCAGATGTTTAACTTGCTGGTACCAAATATAACATCCATATAAACAGTACAAAATATTTTAGCATCATTACTGATGGTGATTTGCAGGTTAAGTCTGAACTTGTTCCTGCTAGTAGCAGTTTGTAATCACAAAATGCATTTTGTGTTTTCTGTGAATGGCAAGTGTTTTTCAGGCCATTTAACTTCAGTCTATTAGGACTTCCTATTATTGGTCATACCAGTACCTGCTTCAGTCAGGCCTTTATGGCTGACAGGATATTCAGAAACCTTCACCCTGTACACTGGAGGTTCAATGTGGAAATGCTCAGCCATTGTGATGACTGTTCATTTTGCTTGTTTGTTCTTAAGTACATTTCACAGCTGCTCCACCATCCATCCATCCATCCATCCATCCATCCATCATCCATCCATCCATCCAACCATCCATCCATCCATCCATCCATCCATCTATCCATCCATCCATCCATCCAACCATCCAACCATCCATCCATCCATCCATCCATCCAACCATCCATCCATCCATCCAACCATCCATCCATCCATCCATCCATCCATCCATCCAACCATCCATCCATCCATCCATCCATCCATCCATCCATCCATCCATCCATCCATCCATCCATCCATCAATCCATCCATCCTGTAGAGGGTAGTGGGGAAGCTGGAGCTTATCCTAGCCAACTTAGAGATCACCAGTCCATAAGTCCATCTCAGGGACAACACAGAGAGACAGAATCACCAACTAATCTATGCCTGTCTTTTGGACTGTATTAAGAGGCTGGAGCACAGGGAGAATATTCAAACCCCTAAATAAAAGCCCTAGCAGAGGTTTAAACCCAGGACCTTCAAGCTGTGGGCTGACAGTGTTGGCCACTTCAAACCACCTGCTGTCTCTCCAATCAGACACCATTTAAGCACCATAGATGACTATGGAAGAGGCTGACCAAACTTTAAAGTTCATTCTTGACTTTGGAAATAGTAGTTTTACTAAACAGTTTCAAATCAACGTCCACTTACTGGGTGTTTCCATAGTTTTCATGTTGTGTTCCTTCAGAGGATAGATTTTGTCCTTTCGTAATGAAGGATGGATCGTGTTGTTTTTGCTTTTTATACAAGTGCAAAAGAAACACTAATAATACAACAGATTATGGAAAGAGTGAGAGGTCCTGAGCTATGTTTGGTCTACACTCACATTAGAATTAACCAGCTTCCATTAAGCAAACAAACTCTGCAGCTCTTATCAGCCCTTACAAATCGTTGGAAATTTGCTGTGTTTGTGATCAAATCAATCCAGTCTTGTCACAGAAATTCTGACTCAATTTTTCTTGAAAACAGTTTTCTGAAACCTTCCATCCAGCTGTCAGTCATCACTCAGTGTTTCTGTCGCTGCTGTCTGGTTGTCATGGAGCCTCTCCATGTGGCCTGCCCGTATGAACAGTCATTTAATAAAGCTGCTCTTCCTGCTCGACGGGCTTCCGTAACACTTCAGGTACCTAAATGAGTCACTGTGTGTTTCCCTGCAGAGCTTCCTGGTTGTGAAGGACTCTGCGACGTCTCAGCCCAGCCTGCTGTGTGTGTCTGCTGGAGCACAGAATGAAGAAGTTCTTGATTATCATATCAAATGCACAGCAACAGGTATGGACCAAATGCATGCAAACACGGATTTATTTCTGCGTGATCTCGTCTCTGATTTCTCTGTGTGACACTTTTACTTGTTCATTTCACTCGTTACGTCATTCAGACAGGACAAACTAGATCAACACATTAAGTCAGCCAATAAGTCCATGTGTCAGGTAGCTACACTTTCTGTTGTAGGTTTGTGTAATAAAATAAAACTCTAAATAAGATCTTTTCTCTGTCCAGACTTTTTCTCCTCCAGCATGAGATTCTGACCACTGTCTTCAATTTAGCTCCTGAGAAATAATTTTTCTCTCGTTTCAGCAAGATTCCAAAATTAATGCTCCCTGTTTTCACGCACTGCACTAACCTATCAGAAGTTTCCAATCGAAAACTGGTGTAAATGGCTCTACACAATATCAGAAATATCTGTCACTCATCCAATTAAAATCTTAACTCTCTTCTCTCTTCTCACAGTTGTCTCACTTCTAAAATCTACAAACAAACTTCAGTTAATTATTAATCAGATCTATTACAAATATATGCTTTCTAAGTAAGATGCAGATGTCTTGCTGGGCCTGCTGGTGGCATTAGAGGACATGCTAAGGGCTTCGAGTCTCGAGATGAACTGAAAAAATTAAAAAAAACTTCATGGTGAACCATTAAAAGTGTTTAGAAATCCGCTGCTTACAGACTCACAGATCTGTCAGTTCAAGACCCCCACGGATGCAAAAAGAAGTTGGAAAACAGTGATCAGGTTTTTTGCTCTTGACATTTTCCTTTAATAGACAATTTTAATTGCCTGATTTTGGAATTTTGACAGTTTCTGAATAATTGCAACAGGAATTAGGGTGCTGTATGTGTGAACAGTACACGCAGTTTCATTTATATTGCCATACATTTTCTCATTGT
This sequence comes from Acanthochromis polyacanthus, assembly GCF_021347895.1. Taxonomy (NCBI): domain Eukaryota; kingdom Metazoa; phylum Chordata; class Actinopteri; family Pomacentridae; genus Acanthochromis; species Acanthochromis polyacanthus. The sequence continues at coordinate 10,103,005 of NC_067125.1, read as the reverse complement.
TTGGGTTTAATTACTGCCCACCAAATAATTTATCAGACGTATAAAATACCAATACGAGAGTTACAGCAATGTAATCCTTATCATTTCATTTTTAAAGATTTTAATTATTGTTCCATACAATAGCTAAAAAAAGAAAACTCTAAGAAGCCTGTGAGCACAGTGAAAGAACGGCTGATTCATTTGTGGTATTTTCAAATTGCACAGAGTAATTTCTCGAGGATTGATTTATTCTTTTGTTCCTTATTTCTTCTAAAAGAGGAGGTTTAGAAGAAATAGACCAGAATTCTCCAAACAGAAGGATGATTTATTTCTGATTAGACAAAAAAGAGGCGACTTTGAGCGGTGAGTTTTTCCTCTGCAGTGCAAACCTGGAAAATGATATACAAGCCTTAAGGTCTCTCTCAGACTGAAAAGTGTGGTTCAAGGAAATAAGGCTAATTCTTTGTTACTGATTAGATATGAACTTTTGTGACGCTGTAGATACAGCTATCTAAACTTTACAAAAGATACAACGGGTCATCTGCTCCTTAACTTACGGCGATCTGCTGAGTATTTTAACCCACACAGTAAAATGAAATAGTAAAGCTAGTGTGGGAAAAAAGTTAATGAATCAATAACAGGCTTATCTTAAGAAGTCCCCTTTTGCTCTTCCTGGTTCAAGCAATGGTTAGTTTCCAGGAATGTGTGTTTTCAGCAGAATTATTAATGTGAGACTAATGCTGCCCACTCTTTCTGTTTCTCTGTCACAGTCTTCCAGCTGTCTGAGTCTCGACTTTCTTTCTCTGACTTGGCTCAGCTAGTGCTCTTCTACTCTCTGACCAGGTAAGAAGCTTCTGCATCACTGATGTCTTTTTATTTGTGTGTGTGTGTGTGTGTGTGTGTGTGTGTGTGTGTGTGTGTGTGTGTGTGTGTGTGTGTGTGTGTGTGAGAGAGTGTGTGTGTGTGTGTGTGTGTGTGTGTGTGTGTGTGTGTGTGTGTGTGTGTGTGTGTGTGTGTGTGTGTGTGTGTGTGTGTGAAATTCAGCTTCAACTTGGGCTTCTCTATCACATTGTTATTAATTACATACCGTATATACTACCGTTTAAAAGTTTGGGGTCACTTAGAAATGTCTTAATTTATGAAAGAAAAACATTTTTTCCCAATGGAGATAATATTAAATGAATCAGAGATCCAGTCCAGACATCGTTAATGTGGTAAATGACTATTCTAGCGGGAAATGGCTGATTTTTAATGGAATATCTACATAGGGGTACAGAGGAACATTTCCAGCAACCATCACTCCTGTGTTCTAATGCTACATTGTGTTAGCTAATGGTGTTGAAAGGCCAGTTGATGATTAGAAAACCCTTTTGCAGTTATGATAGAACATGAATGAAAGTACGAGTTTTCATGTAAAACATGAAATTGTCTGTGTGACCCCAAACTTGTAGTGTAAATATCAACCTAACTGCAGTGGTGGAAAGTCATTAAGTTTTGAGGGACTTTGAGTATTTTTATTTTATGCTACTGTGTAGCTCCACTTCATTGCATTTCAGAAGCTTATAAAATACAACACACTGCTAAAAAAATAAGCCTGGATACTTTAGCCTTTTTGCCTTGAGATCCGGCTCACATTTCAGATGTCTATGAATTGTTTACAGCTCTACCAAATAGTGATTATTCCCTCTAAATGTCTCACATGGTTTTATTTCAGTGCAAAGGATCCAGCATCTCACCAAAAATTAAACACTGGAGAAAAAGTACAAAAATTTAAAACAGATCGGTGCATTAGAACTTAGCTTTGTCCTTTTTCCTCTCCTGTTAATCAAGTTTGGAGAGTTCAGATTTATCCTCTGTCTCTGTGTAAAATTGGACATGAAGTTCAAACCTGCAGCAGCTCCAACAGTACCATGCTGCAAATGTCTGTCTGTCTGTCTGTCTGTCTGTGAGCATTCTTACATTGCTGCATTGGTTGTTTCACTTAAGTAAAAGATTCCAAAACTTCCTCCTCTACTACAATACTTTATTTGTATGTATTCTATTTCTGTAATATCTATATAATCGTTTGATTACAAGTACAAAATCCCAGTTCCTGAATGCTTGGACACTGACAGAACTGTAACTATCTTAAGGTCTGCTGATCACGTCTGTTTAAATACTTTATTATTGCTAGTATTCATCTCCACCATCCTTTCCTCTGTATCAGGGATGTGTTGGCTGTTTGTCTGAAAATTCCCAGCTGGATCTACAGTGTAACTGAGAAGAACAAAGACTGTCTTTCAGAGCTTGAACCCAGTGAGTCTTCCTCTCCCAGAATGTGCCTCAAAAACACAAATCCTGAAAGAGATTTTTCAACTGCTTCATTTCATTTATTTATCTGCTGCAGAAACTTGGCTTCTCACACCGCCTGAGCAGCCGACTGATGAAATGACCCAAAAGGAGCCGAGCAGCATGATGTGTTCCATACAGGTATGTTTCTTAGTGTGACAGAGAGCGAAGGACTGTGCTGAAGGGGAAATAACTTATTTCATTCACTGATGAAACTGAAGGAAGATCATTTTCTAAAAAGTTGAGTTGTTCATCAGGTGTCAAGACGCACAACTCCAAATATATGTTAATGTTGTGTCTCCTGGAATGCTGTCAAAGAGACTGTGCTTGCAAAAAAGCACCTTATTTTATATTTGGCCACCATCTGCTTCATCATAACCTCCTTGTCCTGCAGTAAATGATTGGAACGCTCCATAAGAGTCCTATTCTGTCAACACGTTAAGCAATGTCTGCAATGAATGCTGGATCTCCTCCACTGTAACAAAACACCGGGCCTTCAATTTAAATTTTATTTTGGGTACGAGAAAGAAATCACAGGGAACCAAAGTAGAGATCTGCCTCGACAGTCTGACTTTGGGGGATTAATAAATGGTGCCCAACCAGGTGAATGTCAAGAAAACGAGAGCAGGTGCTGCGTGATATGTAGTGTTGGAGACTGCGACTATTCCACAGCTGTAGAAACCATTGTTTAGTGTCTGGGTGGCAGCCACAGACCCAGCTCTGTATGAAGGCTGACTCATCCTGGCCTCCTGACTGACAGAACCCTGATCTTTTTTCTGTGCTGAAATCGAAAATGCCCTCCTACCAGTGGTTACAAAAAGTATAAGTACACGGATTCCACTGCTGATCGTAGGATGCCACACATCACGCTGACTTGTGACAGCTGCTGCTTTCACATGTTGCACACATGAAATCATCCCACCGGCACCATGGGCAGTCTTAGAAGTTTTTGATTGCAACTTCCATGTTCACTACGTAAACTTCATGAGGTGATTATGTGTCAGTGTTGTGCTTGTAGTGTGCTCCGTTACCCAGGGGACCACAAATTCAAAAAAAATGAAAGCACTTAGAGAGAGCAGTACTCCACCAAGGCTGCTCAGTCCTTGAATCATTTCCGACAACTGAAATCTTGAAAAAATTTGTGGCAGAAATCACGGCGCCATAAAATGTGGTCATTTAATATAGATGTACCCACAAACAAAATGATTTTGCACTGAGCACAGGTGTGTGTTATGCATGTGTACGTTATGTACGGATACCGAATCACGTGACCTAAATATGTAGCGGGTGGAATTGACGGGACTCAGAAACACCCCCACAATTTAATCAGTTGTTCCTTGTATGATTTCTGATAAACAAGTCCCGATAAGTCTGCAGCCGTCGATTTGTAGTAGGATTGCAATCATGTGATCGTGAACAGACAGCTGATGTAGAGGTCGCTTGTTGCCATAGTTACAGTGATGCCATGCTGCATCACTGCCAAAATCTAATCAGGTGCTCCTTGTGTCATGTCTGACCGTGCCTGAAAATTTCATCCAAATCCGTTAGTCCGTTTTTGAGTAATGTTGCTAACAGACAACCAAACGGACCGACAGACAGACAGACAGACAGACAGACAGACAGACAGACGTATGCCGATCATCACATAACTCCCCTGAGGCTCCACCTCCTTGACAGAGTAATAATACCCTTACAAAGCAGAGAATTGCTTTAAATTAAAGCTCATTTTACTCATATTTTGGGATAATTTGTGTGTGTTTGCGTTTACTGTAGCTGACTTCCACCAACGGGGCCCTGTGCATCATCAACCCCCTTTACCTTCACGAACATGGAGACGAATGGCTGACCAGCAGGACGACTGCCACACAGCCATCAAATTACAGACCAAATCGACGGCTCAGCACCTCCCGTCCATGGGCGGGGGCAGGGTTACAAAGTAAACGAGCCATCTCCCTGGACCAGGAACCCGCTGCTGCCAGCACAGAGAGCTCAGGTCAGGACTTGTTGCTCTTAGTCTGAAGCGGTTTTAATTCCGCTCTTACAGGTTTTGAGATATGTGCTTCCATCTGTTCAGGTTTTGAAAAACACTGCATTTAGGAAAACAGAAATTAAACCGTTCAAGTTACACCTGAAAATCCAAAGACCTTATATAAGTTCAACCCTCCTGTTGTCTTTATTTACGGGCACTAAAAAATATCATTTCCTTGTCTGAAAAAAATCAAAAATTCAGCAAAAAAATTCCCCAAATGTCTGAAAATTTGTAAAACCTTCCGGAAGAAAATTTCCAATAATTCTTTAAAAGTTTCCCTTAAAAGTTGTATAAAAACATTAACAAATCCCCCAAATTTGGCAAGAAAATTCTTATATTTTCAAAAAAATAAGTAAAAAGTTTCCCCAAAAAATCCTGAAAATAACTAAAATGATTACACATATATCAGTAACATTTCTGATATTTTCTTTAATAGCATTCAGAAAAATCAACCAAAACCCAGTGAATTTTGCTGGATTTTGCTCGATTTTTTTCCTGAATGTTATTAAAGAAACCTTTTTTTTTTATATTTCTTTTTTTCCACCAAAAAATGTTCAAAAATTTCCCAGTGATGTTGAAAATGTGGACATCTGAAGTTTCACTGTGAAAATATATTTTTTTCGACATTTTCAAACTTTAAAACGGGTCAGTTTGACCCGCAGGACGACACGAGAGTTAAAGAAAAAGTAGAAAGTTGTTTTTCACTGCCAACATTGATATAAAAAAGCTCTTCAGATTGTAAATTTAAGTGCAATGTTAAAAAATCCATGTGTTTGTCATCCATAAGGAATTACTCGAGTATAAATGTGATGCCTTTCTCTCTGTGCTCCATGATTTACTATATAAGTGAGTTCAGCTGAATTAATTCCCATCCTGTTTGTACTTTCTCTTTTCCTTGTCCAGGTCTAGTCAGAGCCAGGTCAGCTGATTTACCTTCAACCCCACCAACAGCTACAGTGGTCCTCAGGAGGCCCAGCCGAGATTCTGCCACCAGCCCCACTTACAGAGCGAGCACAGGGAGCCTTCCTCCGTCCTCTCCCACCACCCTTGGCAGCCTGACGCCCGAGCTGCAGCGCTACAGCAGCCCCCTGCCCCAGTCTCCTCACAGGGTGTCCTGGATCGAGGACGGAGTGTGGCTGCCTCCACCCAGGCCCTCCTCCTCGCTCCATCCCCCGTCGCTGGAGCTCGACTCGCTGTCAATCAGCAGCATAGAGGAAGAGCAGGAGTCCCCACTGCTGAGCTCCGCACCCCACCACGCCTCGGCGCATCGCCTGGCTGATAAGGTCATAAATCGGTTCTCGGCGGTGGGCCAGGCCCTGGGCGGGCTGGTGTGCCCGAAGAAGAGACTGATCAATCGTGTGCAGGAGCTGAGCGATAAGAAAGGGGCGTCGTTTGCGGAGGCTGTGAAAGGGTTTGTGGAGATGACACTGAGGAGAGGGACTGAACCTGGAGGGGCCACGGGGTCAGAATTCCTGCAGGAGGTTAGGGCATCGCTCACATCACTGAGGGAAACACTGTTGGACTATCCAGAAATCCAGACGTTGCTGGACGGCATTACTGACTTATCTGACTCCGAGATTGGTGAGTGAAACAGTTTTGCATCCTTGTACCTCAGTGGACCTCAGCATTTGCTCTGCTAATTCCTCCTCTCGTATCTTTTGACCTTCCTGTAGATTTCCTGGTGGAGCGTTCCATCCACAGAGTGACTCTGAAACCCGTCGCCACGCACCTCTACACCTGCATTCACACTTCCAGGACCAGTGACGGCAGCTTCGAGCGTCTCCAGAGCAACCTGAAGGTGCTGGAAAAGAACAAAGTGGAGGAGCTCGGGGGGTCGGCAGGAGTTGGAGTTCCCGACTCCGTCACGCTGGAGCGGATCCAGCAGTGGTGGACTAGTATGCACGAGGAGTTCTCCCCAAACAAGAAAGTCAAGATGCTCCTCAAAGTCTGCAAGAAAATCTATGAGACCATGAGTGTCAATTCTAGCTCAGGTAGTTTGGCTGTACTTGTCTTTGTTACTATCCTAGTTGTTGTTTGTCTCTGGTTGTGACATCCTGTTTGTCTGTTAATATCTCCTTACAGTCAGCCTCTCTTCTTCTGCAGGTACGGTGTTTGGAGCAGATGATTTCCTGCCCTGCCTGACGTGGGTGCTGCTCCGGAGTGATTTGGTCACCTTACAGATTGATACCGACTACATGATGGAGCTGCTGGACCCCACACAGCTACAAGGAGAGGGTGAGACCGACAGACCCAAACACATCCTCATGCTTGTATCACTGCATTATATCATATACTCAAGTACAGTTCAGTTCAGTTTTATTTATATAGCACCAATTTCAATTCAGATTGTCTCAAGTCGTTTTACAGAACTGTTATACCTGAACCCCCCCGAAGGTGACAGTGGCAAGAAAAAACTCCCTTTGAACGGGAAGGAACCTTGAACACACCGTAAAAACAGAATAGTTGAGAAAACTTAAAATTTCAAGGCAAACTTTTGCAGTAAAAGTTTTGAATTGTCTCATCATTTTGCGAGTTCTTTGTTGTAAGTCCTATTTCATCGTTGTACCAGTTACATTTGCGTTGTTCTGTGGATAGTCACTACTATTAATCCTCATTTGGCCAATATAAACTTGTTTTTTTAGCTTATTAGTGTGATTCACAAAACTACCAAAAGCTATTCAACCCCACAATCTTTGTTAAGTTTTTTTTTTTTAACCTTTTTTCTGGCTTTACTGAGAAAGACAGGAAAGTTGGGAAAAGACCTGCAGCAAAGGGCCATGAGCTGGACTCAAACCTATGACCGCTGCATCAGGAACTATAGCCCCTGTTTATGGGTTACCTGCTCAACCTGTTGAGCTACAGAGGATTGTAGCTGAGTTGTAAGCCACAGGAAAGAAACCATGAGGACTTGCCCCTGCTGTGTGTTCTGGGAAACCCTGTGGTTTTTTCCAACTTTGTTGTACCAACAACAAATTACATTTTCAGCTTATTCACAATTACAAATTTAGACATATCGAGGTACACACGATTGGTCTGGTGGGGATTTTCAAGCCAAGTATAGCTATTTTAATTTTCATTTCCATTCAAACAAATCAGAATACCAACTCTGCTGAATAAACTGTAGTTTTCCTTCTTACAGTGCAGAATCAGCCATTTTATTTTCATAATACAATGAATAAATCTGAGACAGTGGATCTGAAATGACACAAACTGACTGAGAAACAGCTTTGGTCAAATATTTGCAGGAGGAAATGTGGAGTGTTAAGGCGACTGAGGGGCTGATGCATCCCAGAGTTTATTACTTTGAGTCGACAGTGTTGGACTATTTAAATAAAGGCATTTAATGAGTGACATAAACAAGCAGGAAAATGGAACAAGAAAATAAAAATGTATAATGAATATCATTAAAAGTGTTGTTTAAGGGTCACCTCATTGTAGAATTGTCTTTAAACATTAATACCAGCTCTTTTTTGCTGCAGTTTTTCAGTGTTAGTTGGATTTTACAAGTCAGACAAGCCAAATATCTGCAGGAATTTCAAAATAAAAGACAGTTTTTCAGTGATTTGGTGAAATGTGACGCATGCATTCACTTCAAAATGGTTTTCTGTGACAAACAAAAGGAAAAAAATAAAAACAAGTAGTTTAGCTTTAGTTTGTGGTCCACGTTTTAGAAAGTGTTCTCTCTTTGATGCACCCAGTGCTCAGTCAACGTTCCTGTAGCTACAGTGCAATGAAAAGCGGCACTGTTTTGCTATTTGTTTTCCAAGCTTGACATGAAAGACAACCAAGTAAATGTTGCAGTCCCCTGCAGTTGCTGGCTCTGTTGGCTAGCCTGTCCATCTCTCTGCCCGATCCATCACACGCACACAGGGGTGGGAGCAACATTCGGCGCAGCGGCAGAGTAGAGGGGAACTTGCGCTCTCTTAATGGATCAAACCATTATTCAAAAAGGGGGGCAAATTAGGGAGAACTTTGCCAGATTTTACATTTGGTTTGAAACGGTAAAATAAATAACACTGTTAATAATTATTTCAGCATTTATTATAAACATAAATAAATAGCGCCCAATAATTCTAGGGGTGCTTAAAAAAATTAAGGGGTGCTCAAGCACCCCTGAAAATGGTCTAGCTCCGCCCCTGGTGAAGGGTTAGTCTAAAACTGAAAAGATAACTGACTTACTGTATGAATACCAGGTTCAGGACAGTCCAGGACTCAAAACAGGACTTGTGAGTCTAAAGATGGGGAAGGCAGTTCTTCTTTGGCATAAATTCCATTGCAACCTTTATTATATTTCAAACAGTCTGTGAGGAAAGAAGACATCCTCTCAGCTCTGTTTTCAGGCTTAAGATAATCTATCCAGTGACGGCTAAGTAAGCCAATCACAAGGCTTTTCACCCAGAGCAGTTGAGCTACTATTAAGACCAGCTATGGACTATTTATGCACATACGGTGGGAGGAAGGTAGGACAGACAAGAGAGACCTACAGTAGGATATTTTGCCTTTCCCAGTATTCTGCTCACTGTAATTCCTGACTCAGTAGAGGGGTCCTCACTGTCTCACACACTGTCATCCTTCCTGCATTCTCATATCCACAGGTGGCTACTACCTTACAACCCTGTACGCCTCTCTCTACTACATCAGCAGCTTCCGGCCACGACTGGCTGCCCGTCAGCTCAGTGTGGAGGCCCAACACTCTCTAAACCAGTGGCATCGTAGGCGCACCCTGCACTGCGACCAGTCGCGTCGCAGCAAGAACAGAAGGACCATTCGCAGGGCGCCGTGCAGGGAGAGAGGCCCGCAGAGCTCTGAGGCAGACACTGGCAGTAAAGAGGAAAGTGGGAAAGAAAGTGATTTAGTTAATGCTGATGAGTCACAGAAGCAGACAGAAAGCAGCACAGAAGCTCTGCAGACGCTGAAGGAGGAGACGGTGCAGGAACAAGGAGCCAGCGACCAATCAGAGACTCCAACATCACACTGTCCACCTGTGACACAGGAAGACGAGATAACAAGCAAACAGGAAGACAGACAGAGTTTTTCTATAGCAGCAGAAGAGGACCACAGAGGATTGTAATGGAGGAGAAGGATGAAAAATATATATGGAGAAGGTCGGAATTGCTGGAAAGGATCTCACTAGGTCAAAGCCTTCGGAAACCTGCTTGAATTTATGTTTGAAAGAGGCAAAGAAATCTTGGGAATAATGTCATTCATACACTGGTGTCCGTTAATTACAAAAACTGCGTCTTTTTCAGTTGTTGCCAACCTAAGGGCTGGGACTCCTCTATGGGTGACTTTTTTTCATTTTTTAACTTTTTTCTTCAGAAGTGCTGCATGTTTTTGAAGAAGAAAAGTCTTTAAACTGATCAGACTGTCCACTCTGAGGCTGTAGTCTGTAATAAGGGGTCAGAAATGGACGCTCCATTTGATAGGTCACGTAGTAAAGAGGTTTGTAAGTGGTGCCTTAAATGGCACCAATTTTATTGTCACACAGCTGTGGTGTAAAGAACATGAGTTTATAGAAAAAAAGAGTGAAAATATAGGACTGCCTAGAGGTTTGGTGGTTGGCACTGTTGCCTCACAGCTAAAAGATCCCTGGTTTATGCCCTGTCCTGGGTTCTTTCTGCATGGAGTTTGTATGTTCTCTGTTTGGGTTTTTTTCCCCCCAGGTACTCCAACTTCCTCCCACAGTCCAAAAACATGCTGTGACTGTGAGTGTGATTGTTTGTCTTTATAATGTAGCTATGTGATAAAATAGTGACCTGTCCAGGTGTCCCCTGTCCTCACCCTAAGTCAGCTGGGATAGACTCCAGCCCCTCATGACCCTGATGAGGATTAAACAGTGTATAGGTAACGGATGGATGGATTGAAATTATGTTTATTTGGGCATTGTATCTGCTGTAAATCTATCACAGCTGAAACTTGGCTGGTTTATGTTTACATGTCAATATACCTTTCTACTACAAACATACTAATTCTTCCCTTTTATATTTGATACAGAAGCTTTTTTACTTGGTCTTGTTGTCTCAAATTGATTTCCTTGAATAGGAGGTTATTACATTTCGTAACACGTCACATGATTTGGAATTTTTTTTATAATGCTGATTAAATTAAACCAGTGTCTTTTAAAATTGTAAATGTGTTATTATGAAAGGAACCACCTGCAAAGAGACTGGAGCAATAAAGAAAAATCTGTTTCTGTTGTATAGTTTGTTGCTGCTCTTATCAGCACCATTTTTTTTAGCAGTTCCATAAAAACTCTAATAAAGCAGCCTGGGTTTGTGTCTTATGTACAGCGTTTTTAAGCTTCGCTAATTATGGGGTAAATAATTAAGAAGAAAAGATAAAAGATCCCCACACAACAGAAACATGTGTCCTCTGTGTGGACCACTAGAGGGCAGCATTAAACTTCCCCTGATCTGTTCTTTGAGATTTCTTCTTACTCGGAGTCTAAATTCGACAAACAAAACAGCATCCAGGGCTGGAGTGGCCATCTGGCATACCGGGCACTGTCCCGGTGGGCCGGTGTCTAGTGGCTGGTCAACAGGTTCCCCCGGACCTGTAATGTATGTTGTAATGACATTTTAAATTTCACGAGTCGCTTCTATTATCCCAGCACAGCTTTTCCAGCATTTTTGTCGTAGTGAGCTCAGGAAACACACAGACCAATTACATACAATTTAAGGAATCCCACGTGACACTACTCAGCCAATAAAATCTTTGCGTTGTAGCCGCTAAGCAAGCTTAGCATTCAAAAAACAGTTTAGAGGCAAAGGACGGACAAGAGGACAGAGTAGATAGAATGACAAATAACGCGACACCGAGAAGAAAGTAGCCCTGCATATGCTGGTTATGTTCGGCTAAACATACAGTTATGAGGCAGTTTTCTCAACTATGAATATAATCCAAACTAAATATCGTACCAGTCTGACCAATGAGCTCCAAATGTGTTTGAGAATGACCCTGACACCATTCAGACCACGATTCAAAATACTGGCAGTACAACATGCAGCTCAGTTCTCCCATTAAGCAGCAGGGATATAAGGTGAGAGACATAAGACAGGGAAAAATGTGAAAGTGGTAAATTCAGTGGCGGATCTTCCGTGGGGGCACGGGGGAGCAGTGGTCCCCCTCGTGATCTGATTGGCCACCCCGTGCCCCACCCCCCCAAAAAAAAAATAATTAAAAAAAAATTCGTTAGAAATTTACATCAGTGGAACTCCAATTTCCGATGCTCATGAACGCAACTTCGTTGTCCGACTGCACCTGAATGCACCAATGACGTTAGTTTGATGTTTTGATTATATTTCCTTTGGATTTGAAGAAGCTTTGAAGAGTTTCCTGATGCCTGAGGAGAAGACCAGCAGCTTTGGACCTTTGTGGTAAGAAGACTGTGGCCGTTTCTCAGTCCATAATTGTCCGTACTTGGTTCTGACATACTCATGAAAGTCATCATCGAGACTGCATCGGACCAGACTAGTGAGTATAGATATGAATCGGTAGATAGATATATATCTATGGCTGTAGCTGGCAGTGAACAGGAGGATTATTATTAGAGGAAGTCAGACAGTCACACAGAGAAACATTAGAGCTCACACTGAAATGGAGCTACAGTTCTGTGTCTTGTACAAGATTTATTTTCAGAGCTACTTGTGTGACGGTAATAATCCGTACCAGAGCAGACCTCATTAGCACTTTCGCTAGCTTGGCTAACTTCCGGTCACTCCATGGACGCTGTTGTCTGTAATGTAGCCAGAATATGGATTAATTTTTCATTTGGACTTGACAAAAATGAGAACAAAAGAGCAAGTGGAGCAGCTAGCTAATGCTTAGTACAGTTTGTTGACGTTTTCAAAGTCACATTTTTATAAATTATATATGGAGCAGAAAGACCACGACCAAGCAGCCTGGAGATCTTAGGCAGCGTCTCCCTCAGGTGGGTGTCAACGGTGTTCACGGTCAGGTCTGTGGTAATCCTATGAAAAAACAAAACAGAAAAAAATGGAGATTATAAATCAACATGTAACCAAAGCACTCTGTGTATAACGCCATAGTACAGGATGTAGTTCAGAAAATGTCAAAGTATAGTATACTTTTCAAGAATAACATAGTATGGCCTGTAGTTCATAGTATAGCATGTCGGCAAAGTATAGTAATTTTTAAAACTTTTAATTCTTATATGTTGCTAAAAAAAACAAACAAAAAAACTAAAACAAAAAATGTCATACCAATATGTCAATTAAAAAAGCCTATAGTATAGCATGTCGCTCTAAAAACGTCAGAGTTTAGCCTTTGGTCCACAAAACGTTGTTCTGTCCCGGCTGTCTGAAGTAGGTGAGGAGCAACACAAAAACAGTCTAAACACTGGTTTCCAGAGGGTTAGACGAGTATTTATTTGAAAGAGTAAGTTTACAACAACACAACATGTGAGGGGGTTAAATGCAAATGGGTGTTAGTAAAATAAAAATAAATAAACAGAACTAAAAGTGAACTACACGTTGACATTGATGGGCATTCCAACCAGGAACAAAGTAAAAGATCATCAATACAAAAAACTCTTCCTGTTCACCTCTTAAAACCCAAGAACACACCACAATATCACCCTAAACTAAAACTACCAATGGGTTCCCTGTTTTCCTTTCTGAACAGTTCAAAGGTCCCTCTCTATCTCCCCACACATCCACCAACCACTGGAACACATCTCCTAATTTCTGCTGAAGCTCAGCTTCCCCTCAGAAGAAGTGCCGCCAGATGAAGGAGCCTTTTGAGAGGCCGCTGGCATCGTGATTGGACGGTACTTTGGTCTGATCCAATCCAGCTTCAGCTCCAGAGACGGCAGGCGGGACGAGTCAATGGAGGCCGGGTGGACGAAGGCATGCAGCTGAATACAATCCAGAAAACAACAGAGGAGGAGTGCAGCGGCCCAGGGCCAGAACAAACAGAGTAGCATAGTATGTCTCTGAGAAAACATCATAGTATAGCCTTTGGGATGAAAAAAACGCCATCATATACATCGTGTAGTGTATAAATAAGTCAAAGGAAAGAGACATATATTGTAGAATTGAAGTAATTGTGAGCTGACTGATTTACTGATTATCAGTATTTTATTTTTTACTGATTTAATATAATAAATCAATTTATAAAGGGCGCTACTTTGGCTCTGAACCTTTATCTAGCTGTGGTCGCTCTGTCTTCTGGAGTGATTTGATTGGTTATACGTCACGAATAAAACTCCTTTAACTTAACATCTGTAAGCAAAACAAAAACATATCAACAAAGTTTTCTGTTAGAGTTTGTGTTCTTCTAAGTTTAACTCCAAGATTTTAAAGACTTTCATTTACTGCAAATGAATATCTGCTCCAAATGTCTCATTAATAATCATTATCAGCCTTAAAAACCCACAAAGCACCCCTCTATACTGGACCACTCTTAGTACAGTCCGTTCCCCTTTCTATAAATCTGCTTGGAATCTTCCACTTCCTGTTTGTCAAAGTGGCCTTCTACCTGGACAGGTTTTGTTGAAGCTCATGCAACAAACATTTTGGGTAACTGCACTTTAATATGGATGGATGACACTGAATTAGTCTGTTTTCATGAGACTGAGTTCAGATGTGTAGCTATGTCATTAAATAGTAAATTATTTCTCAGAATTCACAGAGAAAAGTCAGAAATGTTTGCTAGGTTAGCGTCCCACATGTTCTTTGGCTCAGCTAAAGCTAACTCTCTCCAACTTCTGGATCTCTTGAGTTGCTTGTTGTTCAAATATCTTGCTAGAGGTGCTGAAGCTCAGAAAGTCTGAGATGTTTGTTCAGAATAAGCTCATTCTCAAGTCTTATCTGAACTGTCCTCTTTAGTTTGAACTTTCCCTAAACTTAGGAGTTAATGACAGAGCAGCACATCCAGACTCAGTCTCATTTATGTAGAGATTAAACTTCAGTGTCATTCATTGATGTTAAAGTGCAGTTTTTCAGACGTTTGTTGCCCAAACCAGTCCAGGTGGAAGACGATGTGAAGAGAAGCTCCAGAGGATGAACATCACACATTTACGTTGGAAATAAATGTCCTTTAATTAGACATTGTCATGCAAAAGTTGGATTTCCCTTTCATGATGTGTTTTGGTGATGTTGGTTTCTAAATGTTTTCTGACACTCAGCCCCAAAGATTAAAACCTTCTATGGCTCACAAGCTGCATCAATTCACACATTATCAACTATCTTTAATTAAACTAAGATATAAAGTGAAAAACTGTCTGATTCCTGCATCATAAATGTAAATCTTTTTGGTTTTTATGACAGTAAACTGAAATTATTTGGGTTTGACATTTTATAAACCAAAACAAGAAATGAATTACTGCAGAAAACAATCAGATTAATGGACAAAGAAAATGTGTTTTCCAACATATATGTCTGAATTACTCCATTACAAGATACATACAATTTAAATTACATTTTATTTATTTAACGCCAATTAAAGGTCAAATTGTCTCAAGATGCTTTATTTTTATATTTTTTGTCATATTTAAAATATGACAAAGTAAAAAATTTAAACCTCTTGACTAATCCAATTTATCATTTGTTTTTTAAGAGACTAATCGACAATTAAATTAACTTTCTCCACTAAAACTAATAAATGTGAGGTCAAATAGAAGGAACAGTTTTAAATCCTGCAGTCCCACGACGACAAGAATAAAGTTTTTCAACAAAAACTAAATCTGATGGATTCCATTAAAGTCCTAATAAAATGATAATAAAGTGTGATACTAAAGGTTTGTGGTACTAAAAATCTCAAAGTAAAGATATCAATTTGAACATCTGGATGGAGGTTGATAAAAGTTGACCTCCCTTCATTTTAGGGATGCTGGTTCAAGACCTGCTCTTCTAGTCGTCTTCCTTCTAGGCGCTGTAAAAAGTTACTCCATCCTCTTCAATACCTCTTCATGACAAGTTCTTCTGCCTCCGACCACGTGGAAACTCGAGAAACTCGGGAAACCTGTCGAGACTCGGATTTTCGAAAAACTTGTCGGGCGGGGGAAGGTGTGGTGGGCGGTGGGGAGTAGAGGGGGCAGTGGGGGGGTTGAGGGGGGAGGCCGCCACCCACCTCCCCGCCTACTCTCCGCCCTGACTCCACCCAGACTCCGCCTTGACTCCACCCATGTGGTCACTTGGAAACTACGATGACAAAGGGACGACGAAATTATTTCTTTTTATCTGATCTGTAGCTCAGTGAGTTAAGAATATGCCTTTGGAGCTGCAGGTTGCTGGTTCAAGACCAGACCCTTCTTAAATTTTTGGAAAATCCTGACAAAGACAAAGAAAGAAAAATGCCAGTAGTGGGTCTTGAACCTACTACCTTCCACTTGGTAGTCTCTCTTCTTACCCCCTGATCTACTTGCTCAGATACAAATTCTTCTTTTTTTTGCGCATTTATCATCTATTTTTTACTGCGTTCGAGTTTTTTTTAAACTTGAGTCTCGACTTGACCTTTTTTTCTCAGGAGGTTGGACTTCAGCCTTTGTGCTGGAAGGTTGAACCCTCAGTTCCAAGACTTTCCAAAGTCTCCAGACCTCCCGATTCCTCAGGACCTGAGCTTTCGCACAGACTGAGGGCTGATATTTTCTAAGTCCCACAGTAGATTTGTGTTAGATTTAACTTTCAGACAGTCCAAGGACTGATATCTTTGAAGTTCCTGAGTAGTACTCTGTTAGTTTGATCCTTTAGACAGTTCAAGGGCTGAATTTTAAGAAGTTCCTGAGTAGATGGCTGTTAGTTTGAACCTTTAGACAGCCTGAGGGCTGAAGTTTTAAAAGTTTCTCAGTATTTCTCTGTTAGTTCGAACTTTCTGGTTAACAGAAGCCTTAAAACTTGTGACCATGAGTCTTGATTTCACATTTAGACCATCCATCTGAGTTCTTCTCAGACCTTCACCTGTGGGTTCTTTAGAAATCCTGAACAAACTTTGATTCTCTTCACTTACCAGTAAAGTTTGTGGAGATCAGAAGGTAACATTAGTTTGATCAATGCCTTCAACTACTAGTAGACTTTATCTGGAAAGCAGTTTTCTGAAATGAGTTCTTAGTAAATCTATCCACAATCAAACCAAGAACAAAAAAGAAAGAGGAAATGTTTGAAGAAACAACTTGATGTTTTCATTTCAGACAAGAAAACGCTTTAAGACCTTTATCTGTTTTTGCTCTTTTTGATCGTTTTATTGTCTGTTCTGTTTAATTTGATCTTTTAAAGTCTAACTGGTGTTTTTTCAAATGTTTTGTCTTTAGTTTGATTCTTCTTAAATGTTTAGTTTTGCTCTTTTCTCAACTTTAATTCTTTTCTAATGTCTGGTTTGATTTTGAAATGTTTTGTCTTTTTAATGTTTAATTGTTGTTTTTTCAAATGTTTTATCGGCTTGTTTTAAAAATTTCCTTTTCTTTCCCAGTGTATAATTTTAGATTTAGTCTTTGTTAAGGTTTTTCTTTTTAAATGTTTTACCTTCTTTTAATGTTTCATTTTCATTTTAAATGCTTCATTGTATTTTCTGTTTAATTCCTATTTAAAGTTTTATTGTTTTTAAGATTTAATTTTATAATTAAACATTTAATTAAAAATTAAATGTTTCTTTTGAAAGGTCTAATAATCTAATTTAAATTTATATTTTTTAAATGTTTATTCTTGTTTCATTGTATTTATTAAATGTTTAATTATCTAAAATATTTTGTCATTAATGTTCAATATTTTTGTTGAAAAAATGTTTAATTTCATTACATGTGTCTTCTCTAAGTAGTTTGTCTGTTTAATATAGTTTAATTCTATTTCATTTTTAATTTTCTTTTCAAAAGCTTTATTGTATTAAATGTTTTTTCCTTTGATTTAATTGCTTTTTTAATATAGTTTCTGAATTTAAACTCTTTTTTCTGTCAAGATTTTAACCCCAAACTTAAAAATGAAACAAACCCTTAAATCACATTGAATATATTTCTGTTGTCACAATCATGAGTTAGTCAGTTATTCAGTTTATAAATTCAACTTTATTTGTTTAGCACATTTCACACAGATGACAAAACTAAACAAGCCAAGAGAAAAAAAAACTGTGCTAAAACTATGATTAAAACTCAAACATGTTAAAAAAAAACAAAACATGGTAATAAAATGTGTTTTGTCCAGGGGATGGAGGGAGTTTATTGAAGTCTTCTTGGGCTCACAGTAAATCATTTGAAATAGAAACTTGATATTCAGTCTAAGGAAACTGCAGAGCGACAGAAGAACCAACAATATTTCCCGTTTTCTCCTTTAACGAGTCGACTCTTCTGGTGCTTTCAGACCAAAGAACTACAGACTCTTCACAACCTGCTCAAACTCTTGGTACAGGACCTCACCACACAGGTCAAGAAGGTTTCCTTCTCATTTCTATTCTGAAGCTCACCTTCTCCTGCTCAAACTGCTGACAAATGTTTCTGCTGTTCTAAAGTCTGGTCTCCAGAACTCCCTAAAAACTCTCGAAGTCTCTTCTGCTGCAGGTTGCTTTGTAGACCTGTTCCAGAAAACCTCACTAAACCACATGGAGGGGCCTCAAGATAGTCGTCCAAATGAAACGTACAAAAAACCAAACACTAAAGTCTCCTGCAGCCTACCAGAGGACCTCTTTAAACAGAGAATCAGAACAGGAACTCTTACCTTCTGGACAACCAACGTTGGTTCACAAACAAGAACACAGAATGTGTCTGACCAAAAACCTCTAAAGACTCACTACAGCCAAGATAAAGACACAACTCAGCTGCACCAGATCCACTAATCACTGCACACATTAGCACCATGTGCTAACTGTGACTAAAGAACCACATTTGCCAGAAACTATCCAGTACAAAGCCCTAAAACACATTAAAGACGATTTTACTGCTGGAAGCTGCAAGCCAACGCCTAAAGAACAAACTAAAGCAACGGAGCAAAACCAGGTTCAGTGAAGAGAAGCAGAGGAAATGTTTGACTGCAGACATAAAGCAGGAAGACACTGAGCTGCTCAGGTGTTCCTGATAACACCAAGCAGCCACCTGGACAGCCAATAGGAACACAGCTTACTGGAAGTCCTGAGGGCTGGCTTAATGAAGTAAATTTATTTAAAGTTGAAGCAGAAAGTTAACAAAGAAAATTGAAAACCACCTTCTGATCCCTGAAATCTCTGAGTTTTCACACATAGAACACCTGAACATGTCAAACTGGTTCTATAGTAGAACCTTCACTGTAAAAACATCATAGTATGGTGTGTTGCTCAAAAATTTAGTTGAATTTTAGGAGAATACCCCTGTTCTACTGGATTGCAATTGTTTTTTTTCCAACTTGTCAACAAGTTTGTATAGGTCTCTAGGGATGTTTTTGAATTTTTGTTCTGAAAATTCGACCTCTCTGTCAGTTTTTTGTCATTCAAAAATTAGTGCTTGATTCAGTCAGCCGATAATGGTGTGGGCCGGTCTGGGCCAAAAATGCCAGAGCTGATTTTTTGCCCCAGTACACCCCTGACAGCATCATATACATTACTTAAAATATTTTAGTTTAAACCTCTTTGAGATGGCAGCTGAAACTGGAGCATTGATAATGATTTTAAATCACCAGCAGGGATTACATGTGGGAGATGCAGAGCAGCAGAAACTGATATGGCAGCTAAAATAAAAGGACTTAGAGCAGAGCTTTCAAAGTAGTGAACGACCAGTTGAACTTCAGTACAGACATCATTTAAAGTGACAGTTGTAAATGTAAAAAATGAAAAGAAGATGAAGTGATCAGAAATTAAGCTCTTTAAATGTGTTGCAATGAAAACTGAAATCCAAACAATTAAGTGGCCGAAATAAATATGAGGCACAAAACGCCTGTGAAGTTTCAGAAGATGATGAAACATTTGGACAAATTTAATTTAAAGCTAACCACCTTATAGATGTCAAGTGAAAGCATATGTCACAGTTAAAACAACAGTAGAGATTAAAGCATTTGAAGGGAGCTGAGTTGTAGGGGAAGCAGCGGAAAATATGCACTTGTTGCAGTTGAGGTTATACAAGGAAAGACCAAGAAGCTCCAAGAATGCACCTGTGAAGAGCAAAGACCATAGCTGAGTTAAATTTAGCTGCTCTTTGCAGTCGTCTGAATTGCATTGCTTCTACTGCTCCCTGGTCTGACCACATGTTGGTGCATATATGAGATTTCACTACGGACTTGAAACATGTGCAGAAAGCAAACTAGATTCTTCATTAAACTGACCAAACCTTTATGTCAGTGATCACTGGTGACCAGACTGGAGACCAACAAGTAGTCTACAGAAGACACATCAGTAGTCAGCAGCTTGACCAAATGCTTGTGTTTCTTTGACATTCTCAGAGTTCTTGCACTGAGAATTCATCACTGAGGGTCAGACTGTCAGTGCAGAGTTTTACAGTAGCATCCTAAAACATGTGCGGCGTAAAGCTGAATCCTGCCCTAACCACCAGATTTGGCTCATTGCAACTTCCTGAATTTAAAATCAAGCTTGTCTATCAGCGTTTTTACACTAGAGGAGATACAACATGCATTGCAGATGGTGCTCGATGCACTTCCAGAACTGGATTTACATGGAGGCGCTCCAACTGTGGCAGGACCACTGGGAGCTGTGTGTCACTGCACAAGGTAACTAGTCTGAGGGGGATAGCAAGCAAATTTAAATCAGGGACAGTTTGTGGTTTTTGTGAGCCCAATCTCTCAACTTCTTGACTGCAAAGTGCTGGTAAACCGAACAGAGAAAATGATTACATTTTACCATTTAAAGTATAATATCCAACAGTGAAATCAGTGTTCTGTTGGCTTACATTATCCCAAATAGCGCCAACAATGTTCAAAATGATAAAAAAAAAATCTTTTTTCATTGTAGTGACATGTTTAGTTTTGGTCACTTGTCAAAGACTTCATATTCAGTTTAACCACTGTAGCTGGGAAAACATGCTAACAATCTGATGACATGTTAGAGTACAGAAAAAAGACAAAGAAATTTTCATACTAGCTAGCCAGCCACTGTGTTTTTCTCTACTGATCAGTTGTGATAAACCACCAATATTTTAGTATTATTGTTGTTTTACTGTTTTAGTATTAGTTAGTATTTAATTTTAACCACAGATAACATTGCTGGGCAATCCCATGATTGAATTCACCACAAAATAGCGACTCATCTAATGGTGTTGGTTAGCTAATGGTTAGCAATTCACGTTAGCTAACATTATTTAATTAGAATGAAAAAC
Source organism: Acanthochromis polyacanthus (assembly GCF_021347895.1). Lineage (NCBI taxonomy): Eukaryota > Metazoa > Chordata > Actinopteri > Pomacentridae > Acanthochromis > Acanthochromis polyacanthus. The sequence goes on along the minus strand of NC_067125.1, from coordinate 10,082,429 downwards.
CACAACATGAATATGTGTGAATAAAAGTAACAGGAATAAAACATTAATGTCTCTTTTTGTTGTTTTGAATGAGAAACCTGGTGACAGAAGAGTTAAAGTAGTTGTTGTGTCGGTTGGTGAAGTGAAACTTACAGTTGAGGTAATTAAAGCAGATCTAGTGGAAGACAAAAATGCCATAGTTTAAAAAGTTAAAGGGGTTAGGTGTTTCTTTGAAGTGAAAACACAGCATTTCCTTGCAATAGTCTAACTTTTGTATTTTGTCACTGGTTTGTTTTTTGTCTTTCTTGTAGATTCCAGGACAGCTCCCTCTTGTATCAGTTATTTCACAGCAGTTATGTTTTCCTCCACTGTAATGTAATTAACAGGCTGTAAATTCAAATGCTGGCACAGCCCTTAATGAATGCATATACATCCAGCATGTACACATGTAAATAGTTTTGCAGGGGGCCTCTTATGTAAATGTACACGCAGCTTCATGTACACACACATATGGAACCGTCTCATCGCTGCATTCTAAATGACCGAGCCAATCAAATTTGCCTAATGAGACATCTGGCATTCTGCCTGCATGTGGATGTCAAGCTCAGAAACAGCTGGGCCTTTACGCGCACACACACACACACACACACACACACACACACACACACACACACACACACACGCTCGCATATTCCCTTTTTCTTCTCACACTTTATCAGTGCTATTAGATCTGCTGGAAGACTGACAAAGAAAGGCAGTGACACACACTAAGTGTCGTGGTTAATGGACACACACACACACACACACGCACTCACATGTACAGAAGGCCAAATTTAGGGAATTGCTGAGCAGAAGAGATGCGGTCTAGACTGTACTGGCCAGTACATAATGTCACACAGCGACTCTCCCACACGCTGTTCCTTCACACATGTGATATATTATGCATACATGAGTGTGTGTAACACACTCACCACAGCCATAAATTAGATATATGGCTGTGGTGGCGGCAGTGGAGGACGAGGAGAAGGAGGAGGAGAAGGAGTGTGCGTGTGTGTATGTGTGTGTGTGTGTGTGTGTGTGTGTGTGTGTGTGTGTGTGTGTGTGTGTGTGATGAGGAGGGGAGGGGGCACAGATGGCTGTGGCCTGAGGCATTCGAGGTGCTGCAGCTAAACATGGAGACTGCAACACACACACACACACACACACACACAGAGGAGATTATATGTGTGGGGGGCGGCTCACACACACACTTATGGACATGTAATGTATTGAAGCAGAGCTACATACAGTATAAACATACTGCGCTTTTATTTCCTCGGCTTCCACAACTGGTACTGGTCAACAGACTGACAACAAAACAGCAAAAATATCTGCAATAAAACCAAAAAGAAAACCAGCACCGGATTAACAACTGCTTTGATTCATAATTTCTATTTAATGCTGTTTAGCACAATTAAAATCACAGACTTTAAAACTGTACTTTGTCTGTACGCTACATTTTTATAGCTACTAGTTGCCCTACAGCATTAAATTTTACATGCAAAACATGATCAGCTCGTAAAATGTGATGCACAGTTTGTAATAAATTATAACATTTGCATGGACCATTTTTATTAATTATGAGTACCTTCACTACAGGGACTTAATATTTCAATGCAGAACTTAGTGTCTAGTGTAAAGGAGAATTTACATCATGCAACCTTGGTGAAGCATATATTTCCATATATCTTCTCCTCTGCATTTCTTGTGTTTTTTTCCTGCATATTTAAAACATGAAGTGCAGTATTTTCCTGTAAACTAGCTGAGGATTTATCTTTAGTATATACAGTGTAGTTAGTATTAGTATTTAAAATGTAACTGAGGCACAATAGACAGAATGTACAAACAGAATTTTGCTGCCCAAAAGACATTTTCAATTCAAAACATGATCAGGTTTTGATACACTGTTATAGATTATCCAGCCCAACAGTAGATATAATCATAAAAAATATTGAAATGGAAATTAGCATATTATTGACTATTAGTGTAGTAGTATACACTGCATAATGTTAGCATTTAAATGCAATTGAGACACAATCAGTGTGTGTATTTTTAGACAGAAAAAGTAAAAACTTAGTCTTAGTTGACAAAAAAAACAAAGAAAAAAGAAACAACTACGGGTCATTTTTGCAGTAAAAAGATAAAATTAATTATAGTTGCTTTAAAAAATCAGAATTTATTCATAATCAGCAAAGAAAATAATGATAATTCATTCTGGAATGCATGTGAAGTATGTGAACATAGTATTTTTTTAAGAAAACACTCACTTGACCCTTACTATTTGGCATCAAACAACAAAACTACATTTGTATTTGATGTCATGTTAAACTCCCACATCGTACTGTCTGGATTTATTAACTGTTCTACACTCTTATTGCATTTAGAAAGCCCCAAACGTGCCCTTGCGCTGTCTCACTTGGAGCTCCTCTTAAATCAGCGTGGATGAAGTGCAGAGTTGGTCTGCGTCTTTCCTGTCCTGCCCTGCCGTGTCCTCATCTGTCACTCGGCCGCCAAAGGACATGTAAGTGTCTTTGTCTTTACTGCGGCCTTTCAGCGGCTGTCACCGTCCAGCAGCTTGCCTCTGTGATGCCTTCACACACCCACAATAAAACTTTCTCCCTTTCTCTCCCTCTTTTCTGAACCCTCCTGCAGCTTGTACATTCCCTCTCTGTGTCATTCAGATCCTCACTGTTCTCTTCCTCCCTGTTTTTTTCCTCCATCTGCATTCCTCCATTCCTTTCTCTCCCTCCCACTCCTCCCTCCCTCCCTCCCCCACTCTCCCCCGCTTGTCTGAACTCTGACAGGTGTGTAATTGAATGATTAATGACCACCACAGTAACCCTCCTCCCACACATACACACACACACGGACACACACTTTATGTTAAAATGGAATTGTAAATATGTATGCATGCACACATATTCATGCACACAGGTGTGCACGTTTTCACATTACACACACACGTGTAAATTTTTTGCCTCAATAGCCTAAATGGTCAAATTGAAACCAGTAGGAGTCTTGAAATGATGGAAACATTATAAAGAGTGGAGCGATACACTGAACCACTCCAGAGCACATTTCAAATGAGAATCACACAATTTCGCCTTACGTGAATTTAATGAAATGCATTTTCCAACAAAAATGTGCTGTTTGCGTCAAACATTTTCTCAGAATGCAGCTTACACCTCTGATTGTGTAAGCTGTAGAGCTGCATAATCTGCACAGCCTGTGGGCTACACAACACATCTACTAACTGTAGAAACCACACAAATACATTTCAGCTGCTTCTGACTCTCTTTTTTCATTCCGTTTGTCTACATGAAGGCAGATTTTATGCAGGGTAATTCCCGCCTGTAGTGGAGTCTGTGCAGCTGAGAGAAAAAGCTGACAATTGATCCGAGCCAATCACGATCCGAGGCTCTGACTGTGAATGATGTTGTGTGAGTGAGGACTGAACACTGATGTATGAATAAAGTGACTACTGTTGATTTTTCTGCAGTTCAGGATGGGATGTTGCAGGAGGATGATTGAGAAGGGAGTTTTTCAGGAGTGATGATATTCAGACATTATGAATAGAGCAAAGAAATACAGTGCAGATCAGCTGGTTCTGGAATAACAGGGAGAAAGACTTCCAATGCTGGCATTTCATAGTTAAAACATATAAAAACAATATAAAATGCATGTTGATCTGTCTCCTTTTTAACAGAAATGTATGACATTTAACAACTAGGTTAGCATGTTTCAGTTTGATTGTAGTGACTAAACAAACGTGTGATGTGTTAACTGTGTGAACTCAAATCAAGTTTTTTTTCCATTACTGTGGACTCATTTTTTACTATGATATAAAGTCCTACATCTCTATGGAAACAGAGCAGCCATGACCAGTAGTAGAAGGAACTATATGCCATAAATAAATAAAAAAGAAAACAAAAACACTAAATTGCCTTTCTATTTTACCAAAAAATTAAAACAAAAACTAATGATAAAGCATTATGTACAATATTTTTCCAAGGGCCCACAGGTGTTATCAATGCTGGAAAGCAAACAGTGGCTCTCCACACACTAAGGAAATGTAATTTATGTTTTCATAACCTCTACAAACTCGGACTTTTTCACTCTACTCTGCACACCAACTCTAGAAAGATATTTCACCACGATGAATGTATCTTATAAACAACTTGTTCCTCTGTTAACTGCTTCGGAGCCGTGCTGCATTTGTTTTATTAATAAAATCTATTTTATTTTCCTCTCAGTCTCTCTTTTCATCACTTCAGTACGTAAAATTTGAGTGCAGATGGTTTAATTTTGGTGATTTTTGAGTAAAACATGCAGAATATAGTGACCAGATTGTTGAATTTTCAGTATTTTTTCAACATGATATACTGTGAATATGTTGAAACTAAGCTGAAAATCTCAGAATTCGTTCTGCTTTTAGGGTTCAAAAGTTTCTAGCTCTGATAAATAGTGCATTTTCACAATTTTAAAAGGAAAGCATGTCTTTCACAGGTTCTTATCCTACACTTAGCTAACTGACAAACCTGGTACATTCAGGTTTTAGCAAACAGATGTGATAGTGGCTTTACTATTATTCTCACAAAAATAAAGGATTTTCCCAAAGATCTCCATCATAAATTGAGCAGAGATATTATAAATGTGCTTAATGAGGAATTTTGACCAAGGTATTAGCTGACGAGACATTTACCCATCATAAAATTAGATTTATAGAGCTCTCTCATTGGATAAACAATGGAAACTGTGGTATTACTGCTTCTGACTTATTGCAAACATCTTTAGCATTTCTTTAAACTAACATTTCTAATTGTCAGCGGACATATGATGAGGTGACAAATTGAAGGAAAAACTTGAACGTGGACCCCACAGAGATGGATCCAGTGGTGTCGTTATGTTGTGGAGGGCATTTTGCTGGCTTGGTTTAGGTCCACTTGTCCCCGTAAAGGGAGGGATCAATGCAGATTAATACAAAGTTGTTCTTGGTGATCATCTCTATCCTGTGATGAAACTTTTCTGTCCTGATTGGAGTGATCTCTTTTGCAATTCTATAGTTTCATTTAGCAGAGCGACGTACAATTAAGAACCTGAGTGATCTCTAGGATGGCAGTCTCCTCATCTACAGGATATGCAGGGGTCTTTTTGAAATTTCTGGTCAACGTGTTCGTTCTCTTCACCACCGCCATCAAAACATCAGATGAGGTCAAATCTCTCAGAGGAATGATGTTCAACCCTCCAGCAGAGTTCAGGAGTCTTGGACAATCAATACGGAGGAGCATTGAAGCTGTTCTGATGGCAAACTGTGGTCCAACATTTTACAGATGCACAGGTTTTTCCTTTGTTGTTACTTTTTAAAAATGTGCCTCCCTTCTGTATCTAATCATCATAAGTAAGTATGAGAATTGACTTTAAACTTTCCAGTTTAAAATATGCGTTGGTCTTCTTCATGTTGCTTTAAACCAACAACACAGCCTGATTTATGGACACTATCTAGAGTACAGCGCCACGTGTAAGCACAGTTCTTGGTTGAGGAATGAGTGTTTATCATATAAAAGGAAGTTTTGTCTTTTACTTTTGAGAAATAAGAGTAAATGTAGTTCTTTTCCCAAAACCAATTTTGTATTGACTCAGAGTTCAGTGTCCAACTCTGGGAGGTCATCCTGAAACAAAAGCTGCTGCGCTGCTTTACATGACAGTGCTGTGAAAAAGATTACCAGGCAAACAAACAAGCCTGTGAGGAGGTGAAAGAGTAAAAGTGAGGGGTCCGTCCTGAGCAGCGAGGCCTAGGACTCAGTGTGTGGAGGCACAAAGAGAAAAGAAAAAGTGGATTGGTGCTGAGGTCAGGACCTGGGTGCCACCAAGAACAGCCATTTCCTGTTGACCTCTGTCCGAACTCTGGCCCCTGACCCCTCCTACTGCCCCAGGCCAAATGGGGGAAGGGCGAAGGTGGAGCATTTAGTGTTTTGTGGCGTGCTTGGGGTTGAATGTTGGCTGGCAAAAGGTGGAATTATGTGACAATGTTTGATTGTAGAGCAGACGAGAGGTGAAGGTTGCAGAAGCGACGTGTGCGTCACGAGCAAATATGTAGAGGTGAAGTTTCAAGGGTGTGCACTGGTTGACTCACACAATATAATTCTTAATTTCAGTGATGAATGAAAAGGAAAGAAGAATGTGAGCTCTGGTCTGAGTCATAAAGCATTTAAAAAGATCTTTCCTCCCTGTGATAATCCAGCCTGTGTGACAGATCACTGCAGCTGCAGCCTGAGGCCTCCGTCTGAGATAAACTGATAGTCGGAGCAGAGGACCCACTGACATGACTTATAGCTGCACAGAAAAGGAGGAAGATCAGTGCATTTTTCAAGAGAAGGTCTTATGAATGTGAATAGCTGTGAATGTTTGAAAACCACAGGAGCCAAAACTGGTCAGATGTGGTTTGGATAGTTGTAGATGAGGAACACACAAGCTGTTTTCTTTACTGTTTAAAAAAAATAATTAAATTAAGAGCTTGCATTCAGATTTTATTTATGTATTCATCCAGCACCTGTAGAAGATTTTTGGAACTGTTTATCTACAGTGGTATGCAAAAGTTTGGGCACCCATGATAATTTTCCAGATTTTCCTTTATAAATCACTGGTTGTTCGGATCAGCAATTTCAGTTAAATATATCATATAGCAGACAAACACAGTGATATTGGAAAAGTGAAATGAAGTTTCAGATTCATAGAAAGTGTGCAATAATCATTAAAACAAAAGTAGGCAGGTGCATAAATTCGGGCACCCCAACAGAAAAAATACATCAGTATTTAGTAGATCCTCCTTTTGCAGAAAGAACCTCTAAACACTTCCAATGAGGGTCTGGATTCTGGTTGAAAGTGTTTTTGACCATTCTTCTTTACAAAACATCTCAAGTTCAGTCAGGTTTGATGGTTTCCGAGCATGGACAGCCCGCTTTAAATCACACCACAGATTTTCAATACTATTCAGGTCTGGAGACTGAGATGGCCTGTCGAGGGCCAAGCACAAAATAACACAGGTTTAAAGTTAAATAAAGAAGAATATATTTTCCAAAAGCAATTTTTACAAACAAATGACCAAAGCTAATTAAATCAAAGGTATAGGGTCCTTTAAAGAGGTCAACAAAATATAATTCCACTGAAAATAGGAGTGACAGAACCTAGACACCAATTCAAATAACAGACCTACCAGAATGAGATTCTGGGGCAACATATATATACTGATGGAACAGACCACATTTAACATACAGGTGGAAACTATATATAAACTAAATAAAACTAACTAAATGAAACCCGGATTCCAGTGATTTATAAAGGGAAATCTTGAAAATTATCAGGGGTGCCCAATCTTTTTCATACCACTGTACATACACTACCGTTCAAAAGTTTGGGGTCACTTTGAAATGTCTTAATTTTTGAAAGAAAAGCAAATAATTGATGATTAGAAAACCCTTGTGCAATTATGTTAGGACATGGAAAAATGTGGGTTTTCATGGATACTATGAAATTGTCTGGGTGACCCCAAACTTTTCAATAATAGCGTAGATTGGTTAAAACAAAGTTTGAAGGAAGGTGCACACCCACTGCTGCTGTGTTTTTGAGAAAAAAATATTCAAAAAATGGCATTTTGCTCATAAATGGCCATTTCTGAGTTGTACTTGCACTGCACTGATGCTTAATTTCTACAATTTCTGCCCAACCAGAAGCCTATACACAGAAACTGTATGCCTGTTTTAAACAATAAACTAATACTATACGTTATATAGTACCACATCATAGTATACACTACAGAGCAATTTAAGAAATACTGTTCATTGATGGTGTGAAATGTGAACCTTCAATCAGACATTACATACAACTGCTAAACAGACCGGTGGATGTGTGAGTATTTCCATTTTATGTCACTTTATACTTCCACTGCTCTACATTTCTGAGAGAACTATTGTACTTTCTACTCCATCACATTTATTTGACATTTTAGTTGCTTTACAGATAAGCATGTTATGCAATGGATGATTCAATAAACTTTTTGAAAAATAGAACACATATTGTTAGACAAGCGGTGTCCAACTTATAGCCTCCTTACAAAGCCAGTGTGTAGGTGGGTTGCATTTCAAATGACTATGAGTTGTTAATAGTTTTCTCCTCTAAGCTTCTGAAAAATGTCAAAAGCAGATTTGTGTATCAGAATTGATTTTTTTCTTCTCTCCTCTCCCAATAATCACACTTTGAGCCTTCAGATTTATCCTCTGTCTCTGTATATAAAGCTATATATGCAGTAGTTCAGACCTGCAGCAGCTCCAACAGCAACCAGCTGCAGACACACTGATGCTTCACTGTTAAAAAAACAACTTTAAGGGTAAAACATGTATAAGATTGAGTTCAACATTACAAAAGTAACTTTGTGCAAAAAAATGAAATGTATGTGTCCGCATACTCGGCACTAAGTCAGACACGTTTCCAGTGGGTGTTGGACTCCGCCAGGGCTGCCCCTTGTCTCCAATCCTGTTTGTGGTCTTCATGGACAGGATTTCAAGGCGCAGTCGTGGTGGGGAGGGTTTTTGGTTTGAGGGCCTCAGGATCGCATCTATACTTTTTTGCAGATGATGTGGTTTTGTTGGCGTCCTCAGACCGTGACCTCCAGCACGCACTGGAGCGGTTTGCAGCCGAGTGTGAAGCGGCAGGGATGTGGATCAGCACCTCCAAGTCCGAGGCCATGGTTCTCTGCTGGAAACCGGTGGATTGCTCCCTCTGGGTTGGGGCGGAGTGTCTTCCCCAAGCGAAGGAGTTCAAGTATCTCAGGATCTTGTTCATGAGTGATGGGAAAATGGAGCGAGAGATGGACAGGCGGATTGATGTGGCGTCAGCAGTAATGCGGGCAGTGCACCGAACCGTCATAGTGAAGAGGGAGCTGAGCCGTAAAGCGAAGCTCTCAATTTACCAGTCCATCTACGTTCCAACCCTCACCTATGGTCATGAGCTTTGGAGGTTTTCTGAGCACGTCCATCTGGGAGGAGACCCCGGGGTAGACCCAGAAGTCGTTGGAGGGATTATATATCTCGTCTGGCCTGGGAATGCCTCGGATCCCCCAGGAAGAGCTGGAAAGCGTTGCTGGGGGGAGGGATGTCTGGAACGACCTGCTTTGCCTGCTGCCTCCGCGACCCGGCCCCGGATAAGCGGAAGAAAATGGATGGATGGATGGATGATGAAACAATGTAAAGTAGGCCATGAAAAACACTATGGAGCAGATTTCTTTGAAAAAAAAATCATCATGAATTTTGTCCAAAAAAAAGGCCCTACTATACTATGTCGAAAAAATACCATTTTTTCAACATGTCTTAAAAACATGCCATATGATGAAACAATGTAAAGTAGGCCATGAAAAACACTATGGAGCAGATTTCTTTGAAAAAAAATCATCAGGAATTTTGTCCAAAAAACCCATACTATGCAATGTCGAAAAAAATGCTATTTTTCCAACATGTCTTAAAAACATGCCATATGATGAAATAATGTAAAGTAGGACGTGAAAAACACTATGGAGCAGGTTTCTTTGGAAAAACAAATCATCATGAATTTTGTCCAAAAAAAAGGCCCTACTATACTATGTCGAAAAAAATGCCATTTTTTCAACATGTCTTAGAAACATGCCATATGATGAAATAATGTAAAGTAGGCCATGAAAAACACTATGGAGCAGATTTCTTTGAAAAAAAAATCATCATGAATTTTGTCCAAAAAAAGGCCCTACTATACTATGTCGAAAAAAATACCATTTTTTCAACATGTCTTAAAAACATGCCATATGATGAAACAATGTAAAGTAGGACGTGAAAAACACTATGGAGCAGGTTTCTTTGGAAAAACAAATCATCATGAATTTTGTCCAAAAAAAAGGCCCTACTATACTATGTCGAAAAAAATGCCATTTTTTCAACATGTCTTAAAAACATGCCATATGATGAAATAACGTAAAGTAGGCCATGAAAAACACTATGGAGCAGATTTCTTTGAAAAAAAAATCATCATGAATTTTGTCCAAAAAAAAGGCCCTACTATACTATGTCGAAAAAATACCATTTTTTCAACATGTCTTAAAAACATGCCATATGATGAAACAATGTAAAGTAGGCCATGAAAAACACTATGGAGCAGGTTTCTTTGGAAAAAAAATCATCATGAATTTTGTCCAAAAAACCCATACTATGCAATGTCGAAAAAAAAATGCTATTTTTCCAACATGTCTTAAAAACATGCCATATGATGAAATAATGTAAAGTAGGACGTGAAAAACACTATGGAGCAGGTTTCTTTGGAAAAACAAATCATCATGAATTTTGTCCAAAAAAAAGGCCCTACTATACTATGTCGAAAAAAATGCCATTTTTTCAACATGTCTTAAAAACATGCCATATGATGAAATAACGTTAAGTAGGCCATGAAAAACACTATGGAGCAGATTTCTTTGAAAAAAAAATCATCATGAATTTTGTCCAAAAAAAAGGCCCTACTATACTATGTCGAAAAAAATGCCATTTTTTCAACATGTCTTAAAAACATGCCATATGATGAAATAACGTAAAGTAGGCCATGAAAAACACTATGGAGCAGATTTCTTTGAAAAAAAAATCATCATGAATTTTGTCCAAAAAAAGGCCCTATTATACTATGTCGAAAAAAATACCATTTTTTCAACATGTCTTAAAAACATGCCATATGATGAAACAATGTAAAGTAGGCCATGAAAAACACTATAGAGCAGTTTTCTTTGGAAAAAAAAATCACCATGAATTTTGTCCAAAAAAAACGCCATAGTATACTATGTTGAAAAAAATGCCATTTTTTCAACATGTGGTAAAAACATGCCATATGATGAAATGGTGAAGCTGCTACCTCGCCCGGGTTAGGGAGACCGGGGCCTTCCCCTGGAGCCAGGCCTGGTGGGGCAGCTTGTAGAAGAGTGTCTTGTGGCCGAGCCTTGGGGTCCCGTGGGGCTCGGTCAGGCACAGCCCCGAAGAAGAAACACGGGGCCACCGCCCAGTAGGCCCACCACTTACAGGGCAGGAAGTCGGGCTCGGGTGCTCTGTCCACCGGGCAGTAGGCAGGAGCGGGCGCCTGGGCGTGCTGCCCCCTGGTGGCGTAGACTAGCTCTGTGGACATAGAACGTCACCTCACTGGTGGGGAAGGAACCTGAGCTGGTGCGGGAGGTGGAGCAATACCAGCTAGATATAGTTGGGCTCACCTCCATGCACAGCAAGGGTTCTGGAACCAGAATCCTGGAGAGGGGTTGGACTCTCTCCTACTCCGGAGTTGCCCAAAGTGAGAGACGCCGGGCGAGTGATGGGGATACTCACAAGCCTCCGACTGAGCGCCGCTTTGTTGGAGTTCTCCCCGGAGAACGAGAGGGTCGCCTCTCTGCGACTTCGTTTTGCAGAGGGGAAAACTCTGACTGTTGTCTGGGCTTATGCGCCAAACAGCAGTTCGGAGTATGCGGCCTTCTTGGAGTCTCTGGATGGTGTCCTGGAAGGGGTACCGCCCGGGGATTCCATAGTTCTCCTGGGAGACTTCAACGCTCACGTGGGCAACAATGGAGAAACCTGGAGGGGGGTGATTGGGAGGAACGGCCTGCCCGATCTGAACCCGAGTGGTGTTTTGTTATTGGACTTCTGTGCTAGTCATAGATTGTCCATAACAAACACCATGTTCGAGCATAAGGTTGCTCATAAGTGTACTTGGTACCTGAACACCTTAGGCCAAAGGTCGATGATCGACTTTAAAGTCGTATCATCAGACCTGCGGCCGTATGTTTTGGACACTCAGGTGAAGAGAGGTGCAGAGCTGTCAACTGATCATCACCTGGTGGTGAGTTGGATCCGATGGCGGAGAAGACTGCCGGACAGACCTGGTAAACCCAAACGTGTGGTGCAGGTGAACTGGGAACATCTGGCGGAGGACCCTGTCCGTAGGGTTTTTAACTCCCACCTCTGGAAGAGTTTCTCCTGCATCCCGGCGGAAGTTGGGGACATGGATTCTGAGTGGTCCATGTTCAAAGCCTCCATTGCAGAAGCAGCTGCTAGGAGCTGTGGTCTGAAGGTCACTGGTGCCTGTCGCGGCGGCAATCCAAATACCCGCTGGTGGATACCAGTGGTGAAGGAGTCCGTCAGGCTGAAAAAGGAGACTTTTCGAGCCTGGTTGGCTCGGGGGTCTCCAGAAGCAGCTGGCAGGTACCGGCTGGCCAAAAGTGCGGCATCTGTGGCAGTTGTGGAAGCTAAAACTTGGGTGTGGGAGGACTTCTGGGAGGCCATGGAGAAGGACTTTCGGTCGGCCTCGGGGAAGTTCTGGCAAACCGTTGGACGCCTCAGGAAGGGGAGACAGGGCTTCGCTCAGGCTGTGTACAGTCAGGGTGGAGAACTGTTGTCCCACACTGGGGATATCGTCGAGCGGTGGAAAGAGCACTTCGAGGAACTCCTGAACCCGGTAAACACGTCCTCTATGGAGGAGGCAGAGCCTGAAGACTCGGGGGGACCTTCGTCCATATCCGTGGCAGAGGTCACTGAGGTAGTTAAGAAGCTCCTTGGTGGCAAGGCGCCAGGTGTGGACGAGATTCGCCCTGAGATGCTGAAGGCTCTTGACATTGTTGGACTGTCTTGGTTGACACGTCTATATAATGTCGCGTCGGCATCGGGTACAGTACCTGTGAAGTGGCAGACCAGGGTGGTGGTCCCTATTTTTAAAAAGGGGGACCGGAGAGTGTGTGCCAATTACCGGGGTCTCACACTTCTCAGCCTCCCCGCGAAAGTTTACTCTAGGGTGCTGGAAGGGAGGCTCCGACCGATAGTCAAATCTCGGATTCAGGAGGAGCAATGAGGATTCCGTCCCGGTTGTGGAACAGCGGACCAGCTCTTTACCTTTGCGGAGCTGCTGAGAGGGTCATGGGAGTTTGACCTGCCAGTCTACATATGTTTTGTGGATCTGGAGAAGGCCAAATGTAATATTTCTAATTTATTGTTCTTCTTCCTTCTGCAGAGAGGGAAAAGTAAGTGCCCATTTTCAATCAAAAATATACATTTATGTTTATGCTGGCCAAACAAATTTGAAGTCAGTATAATTTTAACTGTTACAAGTGATAATATTTGAAGTTATTTTGAAAATATATCATACCATTAATTTATAGGATTTTTTCAAAGTCTGATATCCATTGCAATGGACATCAGGAGTTGGGCGAGTTTAGCCAACACTCACATGTTTAGTGTCAGTTTATAAAGAAACAAAACATCTGTAAGCTTTTCATAGGTAAATTAGGGTGTCACAGTTTATTTATTCATGATTATAAAATTTTAAATATATATATATATATATATATATATATATATATATATATATATATATATATATATATGCCGTATGCTGTGATACACCTATCAAGTTTATATGCATGTTCAGTACACAGACTGTACACAGACTCAAAGCCATGCAAACATCAAGTTCCAGATGTCTGATTGATTACCATGTGGAAAAATTGAGCCTTATTTTTCATAAGTTTTTCTGACATTTTACGCCCATGTTGTCGTGGCGTCCATTGGAATGGTCATGAAAAAATACTATTAAAAACATAAGTTAGAAAAAAAATGTTTTTTCCACTTTGTTTTTATGTTGGATAGGAGTCAGAATCAGTTTTAAATTCTTTTTTTTTGCCCAGCCAAAGAAATGCGGGTCTAGGCTCATGGGGGGCTGGACCCGAATGAGAGGTCACCCTGGACAGGTCACCAGTCTATCACAGGGCTACATATACAGACAAACAATCACACCTACAGAGAATTTAGAATTACCAATTAACCTCAGCATGTTTTTGGACTGTGGGAGGAAGCCAGAGAACCCAAAGAAAACCCATGGATGCTCAGGGGGAACATACAAACTCCATGCAGAAAGATCCCAAGCCCAGGTTGGACCAGTGTTAACCACCAAGCCACTGTGGAGCCCTACTTCACTGTTACTGTTATCTATTTTTAAATAATTTGTTCTTTTCTTTAGGATCTTTAACTGTAATGGAATATATTTTACATTGCTTTACAGATCTGAAAATTTCTTCCACTACTGTAAAGAAAACAGATTTAAAGTTTCATTGATGAGAGTGGTGAAGTGTGTTCCTTGTTTCTGCTCATTATAGTGTAAGATAATAATTTGTACTGTGTTTGGGACAGTCTACAGTCTATCCAAATATTATTACTCTGACATTTACATCCATTTTCATTCTGTTTATTTCACCAGTAAATATTTTTGATGAAACCAGAGATGAACTACCAGCACACACTAAAGGTTGGATGATATCAGTAATCAAGGAGATTGAAAACTGAAATTTGGAACCAACATGCATTTGCAGGGAAAACCTAAAAATCAAAAACTGGAATAAGACAAACTCTAACACACAGCTATGTTGAAATCTCTGTGTTTATTTATATTTTCCATGTGTTTATGAGCATAAACATTAAAATAACATAAACATTTATCCTTCACTGTTGACTTCAAGTCTCAGCAGAAATAAATTCTGCCTTCCACTTTGCAATAAATAAATGAACTTCAAAGGACATCACAGCATTAAAATCTCATCTCATTAGTGAGTTTAAAGTCTGTGTTTCTTAAAGCTGTTCTGAAGCAATGGAGGTTGATGAAGCCTTGAAAGTTGGTGCTACCAAATCATACAGGTGTCCCAACTTTTCTAGATTACTTACAACCCCCTCTGTCTGCATAAAAGTAGCGCTGGAACACACGGTGGCACCAAACCCTCCAGAGCATTATTTGAACAGTATTGTACAGCAGAAAGTAATGTGTTGCTTTAAAAATGGCGAGGAAAAGGCAATTAACATAGAAGAGAGACGGACCATAACCAGGTCTCTTCTACAGAGAATCTGTGAAGAAAGTCAGGGTGTCAGTGAGTCCAGTTTTCTTCACCATCAAAAGGCTCAGAAACTGGAGGAAACTCTGACAGGAAGAGGTCTGGAAGACCCAAAGCTACAACAGAATCAGAAGACAAGTTTCTGAGAGTGAACAGCTTGGTGATAGGAGCTCACAGGACAACAGCTTCAAGCACAGCTTGATAGTGGTTGTAGTGAGAAGTCTCAGTTTCAGCAAAGAAGAGAAAACTTTTTGGTATGACAGGTGGAGTTGCAGCAAGAAAGCGATTGCTAAGACGTCAGAATAAGAAAAGAGGTTTGCCTGGGCCATGAAACACCACCAATGGACTACTGAAGACTGGAAGAATATATTATGGACTGATGGATCAAAATTTGAAATCTTTGGTTCATCATGCAGGATTTTTGTAGAAAGGATGGATCCTCAGTGTGTGACATTAACTGTCAAACATGGAGGAGGAAGCGTGATGGTCTGGGGCTGTTTTACTGGATCCAGGGTCGGTGACTTGTACAGAGTGAAAGGAACCCTGAACCTAAACATCTAGCACAGTATTCTGCAGTGCCATGCAGTACCCTCTGGTATGAGAATAGTTGGTCAGGAGTTCATCCTACAGCAAGATAATGACCCAAAACATCAGTCCAAGCTATGGCAGAACTACCTTAGAAAAAAGAACCAGATAGTGAACTTGAAAACATGGAGTGGCAGCACAGTCTCCAGACTTAAACCCATGGAGCTGGTTTGGGATGAACTGGACAGAAGAGTGAAAGTAAAGCAACCTACAAGAACCTCGCATTTATGTATGGTTCTGCAACAGAGTTGGGAAGAACTTTCTGAAGAATATTTGATTTATACTGTGGAAAGAATGCCACGAGTGTGTTCAGCTGTTATATCTGCCAAAGGTGGTACTTTGAAGAGTCAAAAGTTAAGAATACATTTTGGTTCCTAAGTTGATTTTTGTTTTAAGTTAATTTGTTATTTTTTTGTTCTATGCTTTCATTTCAGAGCACAATGAGACATTAACATACAGAATTT
The DNA here is from genome assembly GCF_021347895.1 of Acanthochromis polyacanthus. Lineage (NCBI taxonomy): Eukaryota > Metazoa > Chordata > Actinopteri > Pomacentridae > Acanthochromis > Acanthochromis polyacanthus. The sequence goes on along the minus strand of NC_067125.1, from coordinate 10,066,445 downwards.
CCAATTTAAAAAAATGAAAAAATTGGAGTATTCTAAAACTTTTGACTAGTAATGTATGTTAGAAGCTGGTGGTAATACTTGCTTTGTCTTTTCAGCTAATACATTAATGGTACAAATTTATTGACTTTTTTTTGCTATTTATTACTTTACACTCTACACAAAATCTTCAGTTAAGTTTATGTGCAGCGTGAAGTCTTCATGCACGCTCAAAAATCTAATTTTATGCACCGACTCCTCTGAGGATATTTATTTTAGCTATTGTTTCAGAATAAAATCATGAAGCCAAGGAAAATTCACGATATTGTGAGGAACTGAGGCACAGTGACTGACTGACCGCAGTTTTTGGTTCAGTTCTTTCAGAAATGTCTTTTTGGTTGGATTGGTTCCAGGTACAATCACACCACACACACAAACAGAGGACAAGCGACAAGTCGTACAAAAAAACATTTTAATACTTTAACTGTATTTCCCATCGTCATCAACATCATTCAGAAATACGTCAGCAGTCCGAGCAGAGCGGAGAAGGAGCTGAATGTTTAAAGAGTCCTTTGGCTGCAGCTCCTCTCACACACCGCCGTGACAGACAACAATGTACTAGAAATGCTTACAGAAGTTTGTTTGTATGTGTGTGTGTGTCTGTATGTGTGTGTAGAAATGGCTTTCAGTGTCGTGTTTGTTGCTGTGTGTGTGTGTGTGTGTGTGCAGGAAGGATCCTAAGGTAATGGACACCTGCTGGCGTCTTAAGGAGGTCAGTGGTACGAGAGCGAGGCAGACTGGAAGTCATTCATAGTGTTTTAGCTTCATGCTGAGGAAGAGCACTAACATTTCAACAAGCTCACGTGAAGCTGCATCCGCCTGGAGTGGCACACATAAATATAAAAATAGAATAAGAAAAAACTCAAAAACAGCTTTAAATAAAGTGTGTGTGTGAGACGGTGTGTGTGTGTGTGAGTCTTTGACAGTCAGCGAGTGCAGGAAGACAGGGACTAGTGAAGAAGGCGTGTTCACAGGATCGACTCCAGTCATGTCCGTGTGCTGTGGATGAATGTTCATCTGGATCTGCGATCTCTGATCCTGCGTCTTCCTGTGGTTCAGCAGGCATGATGGGAAGTGTAGTTTAAAGCATGTGTCTCGCCCACAGGACACAGTGGAGACGTTTGGAGAGGAGGAAGCACTTCTACTCTGAAAGAGGTATGGCTTAAACCTGTGGGTCCAGACTGAAGAGTGTGTGTCATGTTTATGTCTATGTGTGTGTGCATGTGTGTGTGCGTGTGTGTGTGTGTGTGTGTGTGTGTGTGTGTGTGTGTGTGTAAATGAGTGGAACAGCTACATTGAGGTCAGTGTCTTTCAGTGGGGAATGTAAACTTTCAGAGCAATGTGTCTTTTTTCTTTAAATAGTGTACTATATGCGTCATTACACATACACACACACACACATACGCACATGCATACACATCCTCCCACCATACACACACACACTCACACAGTAATTTCCCCTCGCACACGCACACACACAAACACACACGCCGACTCCCCGCCGCAGCTAGTGTGCGTGAATGTCCAGTCCTTGGGCGAGGAGTGGCTCTGCGGGGTGTGCGTGTGGTGGCGGGTGCAGCAGCATGGCGGGGTGAGGGTGAGGGCCCGGGTACGAGTGAAGGGACGGTCCAGGGTGGGGCGGGTAGCCTGGTTGGGACAGCAGAGCACCGGGGTAGTCGCCCTGCAAAGAGGACATTCCCTGGAGACCTGGGGATGACAAAAATGTTGATGAAGAGGAGCAAGTTTTAGGAACTGGTTCAGCTAAAATGTAGAATGACAGAGCAGGTAGAGTGGACAACAGTTCTCCGTTCACAGCATCCATATCAAGTGTGGAAGTTAGAGTGGAGAAGAGCATTTTGTCTTTCTATTCATAATTCTACGTGGTTCAGTCATGTTCTGACCTGCATCACAGAGCACAGACTGCAGGTTCTCCACATGCACGACCAGTCAAAGTCTGGACACACCTTCTCATTCAATGGCTTTTATTTCACTATTTTCTACATTGTAGATTAATACTGAAGATTGACACTTTTAAAAAAAAAAAAAAGAGCACAGTTTAAGCCTAAAACCACTCATTTTTTTGAATATTTATTATCTTTATTAACTTGTCTTTATTATCTCTCATCAGCACTTGAAAATGTCAGTAAACTTCAAATGGGATACTCAAACTTTTCAGGCTTTAACCCCCAAAATACCACAGATCTCCACTGTCCAAGAAGGCAGCTGAAGCATACAAATGTTGGGAGTATATGAGCACTGACAGGCCTAACAAAAAAGGAAACCAAAGCCTGACAAACATAATGTTATTTTATAGTAATGTAATAGAAGAAACAAGAAGAAAAATGAGTAAAAGTAATGTGTATAAACTGTAGAGTATGTGAATGCAGCAGGTGATTGCTGTGTGTTTGTAACAAGCAAAATTTAACTGCTATCTTTAAGATCGATTACAACTAAAATATTCTATTTCTGATGCGTTTTAAATTATATTGATTTCTAAAAACCAACAACCCTTGGTGTCTTCTGACCTCTGACTTAAAGTATTCACCTATTTTCCTGCGGCTAACTTTTAACTGACTTCAACTTACAGTATAGATTCTCCTCTTTGTTTTCTGTAATGAAGCTAAAAAAAAAATACAATTCTACACAGCATTTTTGGTATCCACTTGTTGCAGATCTTAATTGAAGCTACACAATATTTACACTGTCTTACACAATGCTTCTGATAACTGAATCATCTGGATGTCATTTTGTCGACATTTCTATAACATTTACTCCAACAATATCAGGCAGCACAGCATTAGGTTGTAAGGCGCTGCTTTCTAATTTTGTTTACAGCAGCAGAAAACAGATTTTGTCTACAATTAAAAGACACGTAGTCGATGAGAGGTTCCAGTCGTTCAGTGTGGTCTCTGTTTACATTTAAATCAAAGATTCAATCCACAACTTTCCACATAAAGTTGTCTTCTCTTGTAGCAGAAATGGAACAGAAACCTCTTCTAACATTGCTAAAGAGTCACTCTTTTTATTTATAGTATTTAATGGTGGATGTGGAATACAAATATTTCATTCTTATGTTTATGTAAGTTTCTCAGTTCATCTCTTTTCCCTTTAAAGTCAAACTCTGGTTTTCAGCAAGGTTCTCAGTAGTGACTCTTTGTATCTTCTAGTTGTACCTTTTAAGCAGACTTTAAGGAGATGACTGGTGATAATCTACGCTTTGCTTATCGTCAAGAAGTCTCATAAAAATCCCAAAATGTTTTAGCCGGAGCGCCGGATTGGATTCAAAATGAGTTTGTTGGAGGTTCTGTTTAAATGAGATATGTGTAGATTTAAAAATCCTCCGAGACGCTTTCTTTTTCCAGCATTAAAATGGCTTCATTATCATGGTATGGTCATGCTGAACCTAAATAGTTCCAACATGTTTCAACATGAAGCCTTCTTCAGAGAGTTTTCAGCAGATTTCAAAGAAAAATATGACCATATCATGATAATAAAGGATTTTTAATCTACATGTTTCGTTGATGAAAGATGAAAACTTAGATCTCTTGACACTTGATACCCACTGGCTCCTACTTTAGTGAATGATCGTCAGACACACACTACAAAGTTTGGAGTCACTGAGAAATGTCCTTATTTTTGAGATTTTTTAAATGAAGATAACATTAAATGAATCAGAAATCCAGTCTAGACATTGTTAATGTGGTAAATGACTATTCTAGCGGGAAACAGCTGATTTTTAATGGAATATCTCCATAGAGGTACAGAGGAACATTTCCAGCAACCATCACTCCTGTGTTCTAATGCTACATTGTGTTAGCTAATAGTGCTGAAAGGCTAACTGATGATTAGAAAACCCTTGTGAATTATGTTAGCACATGAATGAACAACCCGGTCTCACGGGGATTCGTGAAACTGTCACGTCAGTTTTTGTTTCGGTTTCGTGCGCACCAACACGATGTCGTCATGTTTTTCGTGCCGCTCACCACGAGCGAAAACCACTGTGGTAATCACATCTGAAAGTGGTTTATACCGGCGGATTCATGACGATCTAAGCTGTCCATCGGCGTTTGTGGCCGCCACAGCGGCGGCCGCCAGACATTCTTTAAATTCCTATGCAAATTAGGCGGATTCATGACGATCTAAGCTGTCCATCGGCGTTTGCGGCCGCCGCCGCCGCCGCCATTGCAGCCGCCGGACATCCGGCCGCAATAGCGGCCGGATCACATCTGAAAGTGGTTTATACCGGCGGATTCATGACGATTTAAGCTGTCCATCGGCGTTTGCGGCCGCCGCCGCGGCCGCTGTTGCGGCCGGATGTCTGGCGGCCGCAATGGCGGCCGCGGTGGCGGCCGCAAACGCCGATGGACAGCTTAAATCGTCATGAATCCGCCGAATTTGCATAGGAATTTAAAGAATGTCCGGCGGCCGAAGCGGCGGCCGCAAACGCCGATGGACAGCTTAGATCGTCATGAATCCGCTGGTATAAACCACTTTCAGATGTGATTACCACAGCGGGTTTCGCTTGTGGTGAGCGGCACGATAAACATGACGACATCGTGTTGGTGCGCACGAAACCGAAACAAAAACTGACGTGACAGTTTCACGAATCCCCGTGAGACCGGGCTGGAATGAAAGTGTGAGTTTTCATGAAAAACATGAAATTGTCTGGATGACCCCAAATGTTTGAATGATAATGTACATGCTTTCATTTAACGATGAAGCCACGGTAATTTCTAATCGATGCTACTCATACTGAGCATTTACTGGGGACTATTTTCTGTCTCCACATTTGTGTTCTAGTACAGCAGCAGGACAGATGATGTGGGACAGGATCCGAATAGACTGCTGTATTTGTGTGTATGTTGAATAAGGAGTGTGTCACCCAGCGCAACAGTGAGCCTCACTGGTGTGTATTTAACACCCTGTGACACAAAGGAATGAGATCACCAGATCCCTATCACTAGGGAGCCAGTTTCCCTGCAGGATGCCGTACCTGCTGTTCGAAGGCCGAGGTGGGCCTGTCCGTCGAGGCCGTAGCCCCCCAAAGCTGCTCCTTCTGGGCTGTAGGGACCCCCCTGACCTGTGAGGCAACACACACCTTCAGACACAGACACACAGCACACTTCTAGACACATGCAGTGAGGATGAATGAGCACCGACCTGAGCGATTTGACTGGTCAATCATCGGCTGGACTATTCTCCTCCTGGCGTTGATGAACCTTCACCAGAGAAGGAGACATAAAGAGGAAGAGAGAGGGAGATGGACAGCGCCACCCGTTAATGGAGAAAAAGGCTGACCGGGAGACTATTAACCTTTTCCCTTTTACAACCACTTAACCCTTTCAGAGGGCAGAGTAAATCAACGTTAGGCCAGAGCAGCTATCGATCAGCCCTGTGATAATTGATTGATCTGCATCGATCGGGCGGTTGTGTGTGTGTGCTGCAGCAGGACTACAAATAAAAACATGTGGGCGATCAAATGACCAAAGCTATTGTTTAACCCAGCTCGTGTTGCCCTGTGGGTCAAAATTGAAGTTTGAAAACGTGGAAAGAAAAATATATTTTCACAGTGGAACTTCTGATGTCCACATTTTCAACATTTTAGGAAACCTTTGAACATTTTTTGTTGGGAAAGAAGAAAATGTTTCTTTAAGAGCATTCACCAAAAAAATCAACCAAAATCCAGTGAAATTCGCTGGATTTTGGTTGATTTTTTTGTGAATGTTCTTAAAGGGGCACCGAGGAAGATTTTTATGCTAGTAACAAAGTCTCATATTAATGTGGATGAATCTTCGTTATTTACACTTATTAATGCCCCCATTTTCGATTCATGAATCATTTTGGTTTTGTAAATATTTGTATTTTATTAATTTTTTGTCGACTCGTCCAGAAGTTCCTGTGAGAGACGGAGCGATTTACCGCAAATACGGTGCGCGTGCGCTGACCGAGCGTAGCAGAGCGGAGCTAGTTGTTTTTAGCAGTAGCAGAGCGGATAGTTGGATGAGAAGATGGCACACATGGAGCGCAAAAGGAAGCGAATGGAGCAAAGTCTGCAAGCAAAAAGGTTGTCAGATTGACAACGAAGCAAAAGAAAAGTTAATCTTGGACAGGTATTTCAGAGGTGGAGAGCATTCCGGGAGCAAAAAGGAATCAAAACAGATGCCGAGCTGGCTGTGCTTCTCCTAGACAGGTACGTAACTTTAGCTCTTTGTAAGTTTGATACAATTCTTTTGTCTTTTGTGTGTGTTGCTTGCGATGTGTGGTTGGTAGACTATGGGATTCGTTTGACTGTGACTGGTTTAGTTGACTAACTTTGTGGCAAAAACACTGTGTGGGTATTGGCTAATGTAACGTTAGCTCGGAGCTACCGAACGTTAGCTCCGAGCTAACGTTCGGTTAACTCCGTAGCTCGGAGCAGCTTTGACAACTCGGTTTTACAACATTAGACCGCGGAGTCATTTACACATGTTATTGTTCAACAATGATTTCAACTCCGCCGGCTTTCCTGAGGCTCGCTCGCTCGTTTATGACGGTTTGCGACAGTGCGCGCCGAGGCTCACGGGAAATGCAGGCAACGCTACATTTCCGCTAAAATCTTCCTCGGTGCTAGCCTAGCCATGCTAGACCCATGTTTCTGACGGCACAAGGGTCTAGGGAAGCTCGACAGGGAGGGAGGCGGGCTAAAAGGTTGTCTATCAAATCCCTCTGCAGCAATTGGGTAGGTGTACAACCAATCAACGCAACGAATAGGCTGACGTAGTTCCGAGAGCACCGGCGGAATGTGTCCCATTAGCTTCCCAACCAGTGGAGCCGCGGAGTCAACTGGTATATTAAGGATTTGCCATATCCCATCGGCATAAGTCCAAATTCGTCTTTCTTCTCAATGAAACAGTTCAGTGCCGTCCTTCGTTTATCTTTCAAGTTGAATTTTAGCTTAAAATCTTTAAGGGCTGTGGCCAAAGCCGAGTCGAAAGATAACTGTTTATTGTGCGCTGGTTGTTTTTGTCCCTCTCTTCTTTCTGCCCCTTTAAAGAAAACATTAGACATTTTCCTGATACACATGTAATCATTTTAGCTATTTTCTGATTTTTTTTTTTTAGATTTTTACTCATTTTTTGAAAAATATTTACAAGAATTTTCTTGTCAAATTTGGGGGATTTTTTAAAAATAAAACTTTTAAGGGAAACTTTTAAGGAATTATTGGAATTTTCTTCCTGAAAGTTTTGCAAATTTTCAGAAATTTGGGGAATTTTTTGCTGAATTTTTGTATTTTTTTTCAGACAAGTAAACAATATTTTTGCCGCCTGTAAACGAGGACAACAGGAGGGTTAACACATAACGCACACTTCATACATTCTGGTCCCAATGTGTGTTTCTGCATAAACTTCTGCTGCACAGAAAACAAGCCACTATGGCAGGAGTGTGTGTGTGTGTGTGTGTGTGTGTGTGTGTGTGTGTGTGTGTGTGTGTGTGTGTGTGTGTGTGTGTACAATCTGTGTGTCTGGAGAGGGAATGGGAAGTTTGGGAGCAGTAAATAATCAGATTATTGGACATTGATTTGCAATTCTGTTTTATGAACATGGAGAGAGTGGATTTTATGGTGCTGCAGCTGCGGGGAAAAATGCTTCGTCAGACATTTCATCCTCTATTGCAGCACGTTCCCCAATAAAGCAGATTATAGTCGTCTTTTTAGGTCCTGTAAAAGTGCTACCTTTTTTTAATTAACACTTATTCACACCCTGAAAAGTGCATCTTATGTGAGTTGTAAAAGACAGATTCTGCACCAGGCTATCCTCCTAATATATTATTGACACGACAGCGGCCATGTTAATTTGAAACTTGATGCTTTACATTTAAACAAGGCCGCTGAACCGATTATTGATAAGCCGCGCGGCTGGAATTAGAGTATTGATCATGACAGCACTGACCAGTTGTTGACCTGCAGGATGGTCAGCCCCGTGTCCTGTGACAGCTGCTTCTTCTGCTCCTCAGACGGGTACGGGTGCTGCAAGAACACACAGAGATGAGCTTAAAGGAAATGTCTAGGTCATGATGTTTTCCAGCTTTCTTGCAAAAACATGCAAGTGAATGCAGGCGGATCAACAGGAGACTCATCCTGAGGCGACTCGAAGCTGCAGCTCAGCTCCAGAATGAAATAACGTGTGTGAACCCTCAGTGTGAATGTTGATGACCTTCCATTTGAATTCACATCTGCGCCCACATTTCCAGCCTCCACTCCCTCCCTGTGTTTCTTCCTCACACACACACAGACACACACACACACACTGTAATAATTGGAGTGAAGCAACATTTGACCTGCCTCATTTAGTAGCTAATTACCAATCTAACCACCCCACCAACAATTACTCACTCCATTTCTATCACTTCCACAATTATTCAACAGCGAGCATATTCACATAATCACTTAATCCCCCGATTTTTCATTTAATTTAATTGACCTCCATTATACACTCGCTTCCCCTCACCGTCTATTCTTGTCGGTGACGTTTTGTCCCACACTAAATCCTCTTTTCCAACGATTATTCTCTCACGCAGCGCAGTGCAACACACAGGCTTTCATTGTTTGGCTACAAGGATGCTTTGAATTACCGTCCACACTCATTATTTTCATTCATTTTGAGGCTGCGAGAACATGAAAAAGCGAACTCACCGACAGGTGCTGGAAGAGCCACGCTCTCATGATGTTAGTGGCCACTTTGGGGAAGATCCCTCTCTTCTTGTTGTTCCTTCTGTCTCTGTCGGTCTCGTCTTCTTCTCCTGTGCTGGGGGACGCCATCCCTCCATCAAGACCATCGCCTGCAGGATGGAATCAGCATACATGAGTCTCTGTTATGGCCCTCTGTGCTAATATTTTATCATATTCATTGCATTTTACTGATATGAAGCCAAAATGTCTCCCCCATTTTCAGCTTTCCCAAACCCTAATATGCGCACTTACAGTACTAGTCAACAGTTGGGACACATCTTCTCATTCAATGCTTTTTATTGACTTGTATTATTTTCTACATTGTAGACTAATACTGAAGATTAACACTTTTTTGTTTACAACATAATTCCATATGTATTATTTTATCGTTGTGATGTCTTCAGTATTACTCTAAAACATAGAAAATAATAAAACCATTGAATGAGAAGGTGTGTCCAGACTGTTGACTGGTGGTGTATGTGGAATCTAATCAGACTGTTACATTAAAACTAGTTGCTGGTTACCATAATAATGATCAGTGCACTGCAGTAATCATATTTTCTAATTAAATGACATAATTGTTCAGTGTGTCAAATATGCAACAACTGCAACAAAAAAGCCTTTATCAAAAACTACAGTGACCTTGAAATATTTAATTTACTGTCAAATGTGACAAACAAAAGCCACATTTTTTCTCATCTGAAAGGCTGAACGCAGAAAAATGTTTGTTGTCTTAGCTTCAAAATAATGAGGCCCATTGATTTATTGCAAATTAGAATAGAATAGAATAGAATAAAACAGCCATTTTCTTGTTAAACAGAACATACACTTGCTCGTGCACATCATGAATAAAATTTCGATGCAAAAGCTCACCATTGGACTGATAAAAAACAGAACAAAAACTTTTTGAAATAAAAACTAATTCAATAAATGCATGTAATATATGTATATATATATATATATATATATATATACAAATACACACACATACATACATACATATACACCTGCACATATTTTTATACACATACATTAATAGCTCTATTTTACATAATACTTTTTCATTGTTATTGTTGTACACTGTGGCTGTATAGCAGCTACAAAAATCATGTATAAATCTGCTTGCACACTTTTGTTTTCCTGCATGCATCTTCACTGAGCAACACTGTTTTTCCACACACAGTATTTTCCATGTACGTGTGTGTGTGTGCCTGTGTGTGTGCGTGTGTGTACCTGCGTCACTGCAGTTGTCTGCTGTGCTGTGTGAAGGCAGGCCACAGGTGCCTGGTGTTCCCAGAGGAGTAGTAGCACATTCATCTGGCTCCCGTAACCATGACACGTTCTGCAGAGGGAGGTTGGAGGTAAGGTGGGGAATTCCCAGCAGATGAGAGAACAAGGATTCATGAAACAACGGGAGTCGTTGCTCAGGTTTTGAACGGACACAGGTGGACGTGTGAGTCTTTCCTGTCATGGTGTGTACATTAATTCAGCGCCTCACCTGCTCTGACAGACTGGTGCAGGATCCAGTGAAGTCCTCCATGTCAGACTTGGAGCCGCCCTCCCGGTCATCCAGGACCAGGTCTGTGGGCATTTTGCCCTTCAGACAGGTGATGTAGCGATGGCAGAAGTTGTCACACAGGTCATGCACCTTAGGGAACAGATATAATCTCATCAGTGCATACTGTTAACACCACCAAGACAGGTGTGAGAATGTATTTTCATAGCCTGATCACTTTATCTTCTCTCTTCTAAATGCATAGCCAAAGATTCTCTTAAACTGTCTCAAGCAGTTTAACTCTCGTGGCGTCCTGTGGATCAAAATTGACCCGTTTTAAACTTTGAAAATGTGGGGGAAAAAAATACAACTGTTTCCACAGTGAAACTTCTGATGTCTACATTTTCAACATTTTGGGGAAATTTTGAACATTTTTGGTGGAAAAAAAAGAAATGTAAAAAAAAAAACTTTCTTAAGACCATTCACAAAACAAAAATCAACCAAAATCCAGTGAATTTCACTGGATTTTGGTTGATTTTTTTGTGAATGTTCTTAAAGAAAATATTAGAAGTTTTATTGATATGTATGGAGTCATTTTAGATATTTTAAGGATTTTTGGGAAAATTTTTACTCATTTTTTGAAAATATTTGCAAGAATATTCTTACCAAATTTAGGGGATTTTTTTAAAATGATACTTTTAGGGAAACTTTTAAGGAATTATTGGAATTTTCTTCCTGAAGGTTTTGCAAATTTGTAGAAATTTGGAGAATTTTTTTGGCTGAATTTTAAAAATTTGTTCAGTCACAGAAACAATATTTTTTGATGTCTGTAAATGAAGACAACAGGAGGGTTAACAGCTGTAGATCCTGAACGTTAGACCTTTACAGAAAAGGAACATTCAAACAGGCTGCAGGGCCACCAACCTTCTCTAACTCCAATAAATGGAAACGAAGAACCTGTATGGCCTGGATCATCTGTAAAGAGGAGAACGAGCATTAACTATGCAGACACATCCCATAATGCAACAGGTTTTAGCATGACGGTACGTGACGCTTCATACCAAGTTATCCAGCTCAGGATTGGAAGAAAATATGGGTTTCTCGGAACGAATCTGCAAAACAAATTTAACTGATCACAACAAATCGATTCCGCATCAGCTGCCTTCTGCGTTCTGATTGGTTCTCACAGCCGTCACTCACCTGCTTCGCGAATGCGGCGATGTCGTCGTTGAAGGACTCGGAGGAGCAGACGTCGCTGTGGTTGGTCAGGTGGGAGGTGGCTGAGAGGGAGGTGGAGTCTCGGGGGGAGCAGGTGGCCAACTCACACTTCTCAAACACTAAGGCCAGCAGTGGAAAGAGTGGATGACTGCACACACACACACACACACACACACACACACACACACACACACACACACACACACACACACACACACACACACACACATATACACACACATAGACAGTTAACATACTCTACATTAACACAGTAACAGTTGACATAGTGTGCACATTTACAGACTGTGTTGCCAGAAACTTTACACCACAGTATTTATGAAGCAGACAGCTGCTAACACTTCACATGTATCTTCATATTCGACACACAAACATTGTATATTCTGTATGCTAATGTGCTACAATAGCAGTATGCTGCTTTAAATGTTGACAGGCTACATAAATCACAGTGTTACCCGTAGATCTGATCTTTGTGGTGTTTGAGGGAGTCAGGGACGGTGGGTCCGTACTGTGGGGGAGGAAGCGCCCTGATGTCGTCCCCGTACCCCCCCACCGACATGCCCTCTGACCCTGAGTAGTGCACCAGCTCTTCATACTGAAACACAATTAGATGGAAAGACGGAAAACATGAGACATCTGCGGCTGTCTGACATCAAATCTTACTGTGATTTTATTATGTGGCCGAGCTGTCAGGGGGTTCACAGCACTGATGTACGCTACGGTTCAAAAGTTTGGGGTTATCCAGACAATTCAATGTTTTCCATGAAAACCCACACTTTCATTCACGTGCTAACATAACTGCACAAGGGTTTTATAATCATCAATGAGCCTTTCAACACCATTAGCTAACACAATGTAGCATTAGAACACAGGAGTGATGGTTGCTGGAAATGTTCCTCTGTACCTCTATGGAGATATTCTATTAAAAATCAGCCGTTTCCAGCTAGAATAGTCATTTACCACATTAACAATGTCTAAGATGGATTTATGACTCTTTCAATCTTATCTTCATTAAAACTGCTTTTCTTTCAAAAATAAGGACATTCCTAAGTGACTCCAAACCTTTGAAGGGTAGTGTACAGTCAGTAGGCCTGATGAGGTTTTACATCTGCAGCAGTAATCGTGTGTGCTTGAACTGCTGCAGGTATTTTGGATTTTAAGAATTAACTGTTGCATGTTTCTGCATGTGTATTGATTTGTGGATGTGTGTTTAAGAGTTGCACCAAGCATTTATCTTCATTTCTCATTCATCTGGCACATATTTCCTCACGTAATAATTCCATAGGTGTGTGTGCTCAGCCGTTTTCTCTCCTTTACACTCCACTTGTGTGTGCATGTATCCCCATTTCTTCACGAGAAGAAACCTTTTTTGTTGTTGTTTTCACTTCAGCTGGAGAACTAGTTCAGGCTGAAAAATTGCACCGCTCTCAGGATTACGAAACCCTCGTGAAACCCTTTCAAAAGCATCGGCACACACGCACAGCATTCAAGATTAAAAGGCAGCTTCTCTTAGTTCTTGAAAAGTCTGCTGGTGCTCAGGAGGAAGATGAGAAAGGAGGGAGCTGAGATCCTCGGAGGAAGACAGCAGCGAGCCTGTAGCTGCTAATGTGGTCTCCTCCCTCCTAAACTCAGACTAGACAGGAGCCGTGCTGTGACAGCCACAGTGGGGCCCAACACAGTGAGTCTGACACACATATGGCAGACACAATGACACACACCACATGCACATCCAGGCACAAACATATACATATACAGAATATACATGTCATGAATATACATGTCTGACTCCCTTGTCTTCCCCCCTCTACCTCCACTTCTCTCTGTGTTATGGAGCTAATTTGTGCCTCACTGCAGCTTCTGTCTCTGAGGCAGCGTTGCTCAGGTCAGCAGATCTGCTCCTGTTTCTCTCCCCGCTGGATTAAAGGGACTCCGGTCACTGTCCCTGCAGGGATCACAGACAGACAGCACCTGCTTGGCGGCCCGGCCCGGACACCTCTCGCTTCAGTGTTATTTTAACCGAGCCGTAAAAGTCATGATGTGCTTCGCCTAGTTCTTCTGTGGAGACTGTTCCCTCGGCAGGCTGCAAGGAGAGGTTTACTATGATTTACTGCAGAAATGTGTGACTCAAGGTAACAGCAGGGAAGGTGATTCATTTATATTTGTGCTCCTATTTGGACTCGTTTAAACAATGTAACTGCATTTCTAGGGTTTTTTACACAATCAGAACTCCAAAAACACCAAGATTTGTGTCCAAAAGGGATGTGTTTTAGAAGATATTGGAGGACAGAAGTTTCTACATTTTAAGTGGTGAGACAGTAACAGTGAGACCAAACATTAATGCAATTATCCTTGCATATTGTCTATGTTAACCTCTGGGAAATTAAATTATTCCTCTTCATGTGCATGCACTGCCCCTCTGCAGGACCCCTGGAGGTCTCCGGACCCCACTTTGGGAACCACTGTCCTAAATGGCTTATCAAATTGTTGTATTTCAGAGTCCCATATGGCCACCGGGATCACAGAAAGCACCTGCTCTGAGGCCCTGTCCCCGGACACCTTCTAGTTTTTATGGAGGCTGGCTATTAACACAATCACCGCTATCGGATTGCGCGTCTCTCTTTACGCACGGCCCCTATCGTGTTTCTGTGCGTCAGGCGGATCAAAGCGCACGAGTTGAGATGACAAATTCCGCGAATTTTCCATTTTTAAAAAGTCACGGAGCCGGTAAACAGCACTCAGATGGCAAGACAACATTTTCATTACGAGTTTTAATTGTGTTATTTTCAAAGCGAAAAGTTATTTCAGGCCTAACAGGCGTGTTTAGACTGCTAATACTGGGATTGTGTATCGTGAGTTTGAGTGGTTACATCTGTGGAACTGAGTACATATCCGACAATAACATAACATTTAGTAAAAGAAGAAATTAAAAGACTAAACTGGATCCAACTGCTCCGTTTTATGTGTCAGACATTTTGTGAAAGAGGAGCTGAACTGAAAGAGAAAACTTATTTTCCTTTCTACAGACATTAAAAAGTGTATTTAACTTTGTAAACACCAAAATTTGGTCAAACTGGGACAGCTATCAATTTTAAAAATGCTCTTATTTTTTACATTACAAATAGTAAAGTTAAAAAAAAAAGACTTACGGTTCTCGGTGCCTCAACTTTTAAAATTAAACCGAAAACGTGAACTTCTTAAGGTTCCTTTTTACGTCAAGGAATTATTAAATTAGCCGACAAAAAGAGAGTTATTTTATTTACTAAATTTCATAATTTTTCCTCAACAAAACAAAGAAAAGCAACCCGGTGGAACAAAGTATACCTTTAGAAAGCTACACAGTAAATGAATACGTCTATTTGCACTCATTTTTTTGAAACATTTAACACGTAATTAGGAATTTGTGAAAGCTATTAAAGTATAAAAACTGTTCGGTTACAATTAGAACTTTTCGAAAGAATAATTTCTACATTTTGCAGAGGAAAAAACAGACTAAATGAAACGGTACCTGTTGCAGATTTGAGTGCCTGAAAACAACTGGAACTATTTTCACTTCTCAAACATTTACGCGCGTTAAGCCACAAACCTGTTTTAAATTGTCTTATATTTTTTGCACTAAAGAACCGGCAAACTTTTGTTAAATAATCAGAGTTATTACTGCACAAAACGCGGCAATATAGAGCTGAATGAAGCAGTAAAATTGAAATTTTAACACCCAACAATCCCCTGACACAACCTGTGCCAACAAATGACGCATCTACCCAAAAGCTACCCTCTATTTTACGCCTGTTTGGTTTGGATTCTCTTGATTTAAAAGCGATTTTGAAGCTGTTGCTGGTACAGGTGGTTGTGTCTGTGCATGTCTGACCTCTCATCTGCCTGTGTGCATACAGCAGTGATTTTTCTGGCCACACACTGTACCAGTCTAATTGCTTTCTTGCACTCTGAGGTCTCAGCCCTGCCGCTGCCCGTCAGCCTCTGCCTGTTCCTCCTCCTCCACCACCACCACCAAGCCTCTGAATCACTGTAGCAAAAAAACTGACCTACTTACCGAGTTGAAGAGCTGCATCTCCTCTGCCCTGCTCTGCCTTTTAATGATCTACTCTGTAACCCTGCTCTGACTGGCAATGCACGACAGTAATTGTGAGGAATCTGGAGATGAAAAATCGACACTTCAAGTTGCACAAAACCTCCCCTGAACCTGACGGATGGGAGCTGGTTTGGAAGTTTATTATGCATCTATATAAATGTGCTTTAAAATAAACATCTGGTTGCATGTGGGGGGAATTTCTAAATAGTTTTAAAGCTTAAAATTCCTCCCTAAACGTGAAGTCCATGCCAGCAGCAGCAGCGCACTGCTCGGGTCTCCACAGGGCCTTGTGTTTTCAGCTAACCCCGAATGCGCACCGCAAAGAGGATTCCCAACCATGTGCTCCTATTATTGCTGCTTTTCTTAATTACTTCTCCTCCGTGGTGATATCAGAATATATCCCCCCCCCCCCCCCCCCCCCCCCCCGCTCTAAGCAGCCAGCTCTGGGTGAACAGCCCAGCAGACCTACCCTCTTCTCCATGCGCCTCGACAGCCAGTCCAACCCCGGAGATGATGATGCGCTGCTCGGCTAGTCCAGCGAGCTGGGCTCCCTTCCTCTCTGTCTCTGGGGTCCTGGAAATAAAAAGTGCATTTGTTTTATATCAGCAATTAAGTTGTAAACATGATTAACATCACAAGAGAGAGAGAGAGAGAGAGAGATATACAGAGATAGAAAAAAAAAACAAGCCTGTAATGATTCAACAAAAACAGAGGAGGCAGTGGATTGAAAGCAGTCCGGACCTGCTCCCTCTGTTTACTCCGAGTCCGCGGCGTTTTATATTACAACCTAATGATGGGACCGGAGCTTTTTATGGACGCCTCACATCCGTGCACCTCACTGCCTTAATGGTGATGGCTGAGAGGGTAATAAAGGCTATAACAATTCTCGAAGCCTATTAAACGCAAATTGGCTGACGAGGAGGAGTAATACGAGGCTCCGGTAAACGGTGTAAAATGTCCCACCGAGACGTAAATACGCGCCGTATCCGGTCCCGGTCGGGCCGCTGGAGTCCTGGGAGGGTTTGGAAGCAGAGCAGCGGCTTCCTGCAGCGCCTCGCCTCCGCCTGGTGAGTCTCTGGCTCCGGATCGCAGCGCGTCGGGATGCTCGGTGCTTGTTGGAGGATCGACAGACAGCCTCCTCTACCTCTCTCTCTCTCTCTCTCTCGCTCTTCTTTTTTTTTCTTTTTTGCCTTTTTGGCTCCTTGCGCTCGCTGTCCGCGCAGCATACGGCGACAGGCTGGAAAATGTCACGGTTGGGAATGAGCGATGGTGTTTTCAGCCTCCAGAGGGGAGGAGGAGGAGAGAGGAGGAGAGAGGAGGAGGAGGAGAGAGGAGGAGTGATGGTAGTGATGGTGGTGGTGTGCGGGGAGGTTTCCGAGGGTCAAAACGCGACGGGGTCTCTCGGCCCCCTCCCCCCTCCTCCCCCATTTACTCCTCCTCCTCCTCCTCCTTATCACATACAAACGCCACAGAAGAAGAAGAAGAAGACCTCCTCCATCGTTTTATCTCCGCGCTGATTTCACTCCTCCATCATCCTCCCATCTTTCCCTCCCTTTCTCTCCCTGCAGCTGCGCTATTATCATCCCGGGATAGAAGAATCGTGATAACTCTCTCTCTGTGTTCAACAGAATCTGGGGAAGTCTCGTGGTTAATCTGAAGTGTCCGTAAGAGGACACATCACCAAAAATGTTTTTAAAAAATCTGGATAGTTTGCACACAAACGCGACACTTTGGATCTTAATCAGCCAGAAAAATCCATAAAATTGTTGGTTTCCCTGCAGGAGAGCTCATCTAAAGGCTGATTTTAAAGGTATTTAGTGCACAATTAAGGAGTTTTATCAAGTTCTCTCTCATCCAGAGTCATAAATAAGTTTGAAGCGTGTTCGGTGACACGGAATTTACAAGCTGATGATAGTTTCCAAAGTGTTTTATTGTTTTTGTCTTCATCCATCCATCCATCCATCCATCCATCCAGGGCCCTTTTGACGCAGCCCAAACATGCCCCTTTGGCCTCTTTTTGTTGATTGAGAAAAGCGAGAAAACAAAACCACTCCAGTGAGAAAGTTTAATTTTAACTAGAGGGAGAAAACAAGAAACCTTTGACATGTTAGTGGGATATCTAAACTCCCAGTCTTGTGTTGTAAATGGCACCTAAGTAACATAATAATTATCCAAAACGCTCCTCTTTCCCGGGCCCCGCTGTGAGGGGCCAACAGGCGGCTGCACTTCAATCAGCAGCGGCTTGGAGGGGATCAGCAGGCCGGGGCAGGCGGCTCCGTGGGCGGCATGGTGTTTGGCCGTGGGGCCGCCTGCGAAGGACCCGAACCGTGCGTCCAGGCAGGGGTCTTTCAACTCTGCGGGGCGCTGATGTCCTACAGGGGTGATCAGAGCGCACAGCCCCCTCCGACACTGAGCCGGTAATACAGCCGTGAAGCTGCGTCAATGGGCTGGAAAAGGCTTGTTTTGCCTTTATCAGGGTGAATGAAAAGGATTAACACTCAAGTGATCTGAAGGATTCATGTTTGCAGGGGTTTAGATTTCATTTCCCCAACCTTTTCAGTTCACACTAATGCTTCAATAACGGATTGAAAACGCAGATCTCAGTGTTTTCCTTTGGCTCCTTTGACTTGTTGCTTGAATTGGATCATAAATCTCCAGGCTGAGTAACATCTATCTAACAGGCTGTTGCCTAAACATGCAGATTACACTCATTTAAATCCTAAACACATAAAGAATCTGACGTTTTTATCACATCAGCAGCTTTGACACACACCGCTTTTACACAACATGTGCTGTTAAGGCCATAAGCTGATTTCTTAAGGAAGACACACAAATGTTCTAACACAGGGAGGAACATTAGGTTGAAATGCAGCAATTAAAACAACAATGAGGAATTAAATACAATTCAAGGTAGAATGAGGCAAAATATTCAAACAGTGACATTCATTGGCTTAGTACTGGGATCTATTACTGCTTCATTGTTTTATTTAAGTCACAGTTTGGGGTCATATTGTTGTTTTATCAGCTTAATAATGAATGATTTTTCCTATTTTATGAGAACTGCTGACATATTTTACCCACATATGACATCTATAAGGTCCGACTGACTGTGGGTTGTGTCATTGTGTGTGTTTGTGTGTGTGTAGGTGGGGGTTCTAGGTTTATAATGTTGTCTGTGCTGTTTTTATTGGTGTTGTTGGTCCTCTGACTACTTTTACGGAAAAGCCCAACCAGGGACAGGGGATGAAAATGAGCTCAATGCTATACACTCTATATATAATACATCAGATGTGTTCTATGTTAATTGCATGGTCCCTGATCAAATAAACGAATAAATAAATAATAATTTTAAATGTCTGCTACAGAAAAAAGCTGCATTGCCTCAGTTTGGGGTTTTGAATGTGGTTAAAAAGATTGAATTTTGATACTATCACATAGTACAACCCTCCCAAATGTCCAAACTTGAGTCTAAATACTATCGGATTCCTATTTAAGCATGTCATTACATATAGTAGACATAATACATTTGCTCTGGGGTGGTTTTTGTTTATAACGATCATAAAATGCATTTCAATACCCATTTTTTAAATGAGAAAAAAAGCAGTATTGATTCTTTTAAAGAAAGCAAAAGATTGATCTTATTATTAGAGTTATTATTTTGCAAATACAGCAAGTAATTGTCAACAAAACTGGTTTAAACTAGAATTCCTGTTGCTGTTTTTTAGAAGATTTCCTTGATGTGTTTTTTTTTTTTTTGGACGAGGAAAACAGTTGATGGTGCGCGACGTTTCCACTCTGCTTTCCCGTCTGTATGTGCGGTGGCTGATAAAAACTTATAGTGAAGAAGTGGCTTCTTGCCTGTAACCTCCAGGTAGATTCAGGTTTGCGTGTCTGCCTCCTCCTGTAAAGAGCCGACTGCTTTTCTGCACCACAGAGCTGAGTATCAGTCAGGCAGGTTCACTGAGGGACCATTCTGCATGTCAGGGCTGCTGCAGTTATTTGTCACTCCCTGTCAAGGCTCAAGCACTCGCTCCTCTGCACCTACCGAGGCCTGTTGTTGAGAGCTAGCGTGTGTGTGTGTGTGTGTGTGTGTGTGTTTTCAGACTCGTGTGTTCATGACAACGAACACAGGAATGTGTGTAATGTATGTATGTGTGTGTGCTTGCTTACTTGTTTGCTTGTGTGCAGGAGGGTCAGTGTCAAGGTTCTTCTTTTTTAAGTTGGGCCTCACTGCAGGCGATGCCGAGGGCTAGAAAACAGGAAAGAACAAGCAGAGAAGTGCTTGTGAGAGTGTGCAGAGCTGTGTGAGAATGTGTGTCCGTGTGTTCCCTTTGCGTTGCATTAGAAACAGATTTGCCTGTAATCTCAGGAAGCTCTAAAGTGAACATGTCAGACTTGTTGTCCTCTGTAGATCCTCCCAGCATGATGTTGTTGTTGCAGACATAAATATGACATTTCCAGCTGTTGACGCTTTTCAAATGGTAATCTGTCAGCTGCAAGGTGAAAAACATCCACCTCCAGAAAGCGCTGCTGCCCCCGTTTCAGTCATGTAGCCACAAAAGTCTAGTTTTACTCGACTTGAGAAGGCCACCCAGCCTTGTTGACTTCGGTGACTCCGCCATTAAGAAAATATGGCTGCCGTGACCTCTGGCAACGACACACAACCACCCAAAACATCAGACGACCTCCACCCGCCTGCCTCGGCGAGAGAGGGAAGAAGGAGAGTGATGGAGGGGAGTAAAGGCAGAAGCAGAGGTTGGGGAAAAGAAACAGAGAGGGGTAAAAGTAGGGGGGCAGAGTGCATTTTTATGAGCCTGAGCCTCTCTAGTTTCTGGGTCGTCTAGCCGCATAGACATAAATTTTCTCCCTCCATCTCTCCTGTTTTTTTCGGGCACGCTCACCAAGCAAATCCACCCTTATCGACCTGCTCTTGCAGCCTGTTTGCAAACTTTCCCCCCAGTTTCTCTCATTCTCCTCAAAGCGGGCCATTCGTCTTCCTTTACCCCTCCCTCCGTTTCTACCTGTTCAGACAGCTCCCCATCACTGCCTCCTTCCCTCCTTCCTTCTGCCTTCGTCCTCTCCCTTTCTTTTTGTTTTTAGTAGACCAACGCCATCTTCCTCCATTCTGTTATTTTCCTCTCCCTTCTCCATCCCTCCTCCACCTCCCTGCTCCCCCCCACCCCCACCCCACCCTCCGCCCCCCTTATAGATGGAGATTAACTGGGGAGTGCAGCGCCATCCGTCCTCGTGACTGTTTGTTGTTAAGGAGATGGATGGAGGCTCCCTCTGCCAGCCCCACGCAGCCGCAATTACACCAGCCGCCATGATGGATGGAGGGGAGGGAAAGGGTGGAGGGTGGGGGTGGGGGGGATTGGAGAGGGGGAGATACGGAGAGGGGCATCTATCACGCCCCTTAATCTACCTGTCACGGCACAGGCTTGGTGGTGGAGGGGGGCGGAGGGGAAGAGTCGGCTTCACCCTGACTGCTGGTCAAAGGTTTACTTCTTTTCTTTTTTTTTTAAACACGACATTTGTTTCTTTTTTCTTCTCTCACAGAATTAGGCCTGTAAGGACTGAACTTATTAAATGTCCTGATCTGTCCAATTGATTTCCCTGAGCTTATTGGATTCTGTCAAACATGCTGTGGGTGTGTTTAAAGTGGTGTGTCTGTGCATCTCAAGCATCAACAGGTAATAAGCTGCAGCTCTGTTGCCTCTTTTTCGAGCAAAACATGCAAAAGTTTTGCATAAACTCCTTTGTGACACACACACTTACGCACACCGCAACTCAGCCAATAAACATGCATAAAGGTGGCACGCACTCACACACTAAGTTGTTTATCATCCCATCTGTGGTTATTGCCTCTGCACTCCACCCACACATGCTCACCTCTGCAGCATCTCCAGCTCGTTCTCGTACCTGTTGACGGCATCCCGTCATTGAGTGAATCTGCATACATCACCCGCAGTGCCTCCTCACTTTTTCCTCCCCACAATGCTACAGAAATGTTATGAAAAGTAATCCGAGGCCTCCAACCTTCTACCCCTCCTCCTCCTCCTCCCATCTCCATCTTCCTCCTCCACCTCCTCATCTGCCCAGAGGAGTGAGAGATGGGACGGAGGGATTAATACTCTTCCGCCCAAGCCAGCCCTGGGAGTGATAGATGGACAGATGCAGGAAGGGAGTAGAGGAGGACAGAGAGATTAAAGGAGAGAAGTCTGAGGGTTCATAAATCCAAAAAAGAAAAAGGAGGGGGAGACCTGGTCGGCATCACACTCTAATAAGATCTGCAAGAAATCTATGATGAGGGAGAGAGAGAAAGAGGAGGGAGAGAGATGGGAGAGATGTAATAGCATTAGATGTAATCTAATCATGGCAATAAGATGTGAATGGATGAGTGTGAGTTTGGTGATTATGCAGAAGAGGGATGGTGGTGTGTTGATGAAGCTTTGAGGTGCGGGGACAGGCCTCGTTATTGGACAACAGATCAACAGCGTTCTAGTCGTCGCTGGGGAGCTCTCTGCTGCAGAAAAACACCGAGTTCACTGTAGTTTCTGTCAGATTTCGTCTCACACTAACCGCCTGTAACATGCGTGCAAAAGTAAATGAGGGGCAAACGTATTGATTGGAGTTAATTATTCTACGTGTATCGGCCATGAAACCTCCGCTCCGTCATCCATCTGTGTGTGTGCCGTCAGCCGTCACCATGTTAAGAATCAACTGTAAGTGCATTAAGTGCAGTTGTGCAGCCGTGACCTGACTTGGATCAGATAGAGTGCTCCTTCACCTCCCTCCTCTTCTGCACGACCCCACCACCACCACCCATCCTCCCCCTTCTCCCCAGCCTCCCCTTCATCCACCAGGCCACATTTTTCATGGCCCAGCTGTCGGAGGGCCGTGATTGGTTGGCTCGGCAGACAGATAGCCGATAGGCTCTGATTAATAGTTGAGGCCCAAGAACTTCCTCATTGATCAACAGGACAGGCAGCAGGAGGAGGAGGAGGAGGAGGAATGGCGGAGAGAGAAAAAGCATGCCCTGTCGCTCTGCAAGTGCTGGCTGATAATCCTGATAGTGGCTCTTGGAGTTTGTGGAAGTGTGTTTCTGGTTGTGAGTGTGTGTGTGCTTGTTTACTACAACAAAGGAGATGAAGGTTGTTAGAAACAGGATAAAATAGAAGCACTGCAGTGAAAAAGTGCTTCAGGTTTACTCTCCTTTCCTCCTCCTGCTCTCCTCTTTCTCTATGCTGAGGTGTATGATAGGATCTGTGAGTTTACTATGAATAAGAAAGCATGTATATTATCAAAGAAAACACACATACAGCCTATTTGGTGAGTAGCAAATGTCTAGAAAGGTCTTTATGCATGTAGATGAGTGTGCGAGTGTGAACTGAAATATAAAACATGTTTAATGTCTGGGAATTTGATTCACAATTATGTGATTGGTTAATTTTAACGCCCTTTTAATGCGTTTTATAGTGTTTGTTACAGTACCTAGGTATGTGTGTGTGTGTGTTTGTGTGCCTGTGTGTGCCCTCCTGCTGTTCTGTCCAACCTCCAGTTGATTGATGATCTCCACTCCCACGGGGTCAGCAGGGTCGTGACCTCCCACTTTTGACCCCCCTACAGAGAGACATACACACACACGGAAACAGATGGCCTTGGGACAACTGGTGCTTCCTCACCTTTCTCTCACAAACACCCTCCGATCTCGCCGTCACAAACACAACACAACAGAGCCACACATACACCCTGACAACACACAGTCATGTAACATCCGAACAAATCAAAATGACAGAAGAACATCCAGCAAAGTGTTCCAGATGAGCAGGTTTACTGTATTTCATCAAAAACATCAGATCAGTGTCTCTGAACTTTGATATGCAGTGATTGAAGAAAAGGGTTTCCAGCCTATGTAGCAATATCACACCCTAGTGACTCCACAGGGTTATGACAACTGATGAATGCTACAAAAACAAACCGTAACGTTTTATTTTATCGACACCACACAAAAATTAATGAGTAGAAAAGAGCTACCAAGTCATTGTTACTATAAATATGTAAGCAGAAACTGTCAAAACCTCCTTTGTAATCTCCACTCAAATACAGCATAATTTAACAACAAAATAATTGAAGATCAAGTACAAAATAATGACAGCAAGGACATCTACGACAGAAATCTAAATAAATCAAGCTGAAACAAAAAGCACGTAAACACACAGATCAGGTGCAGCCCTCTGAGATTGTTATAGATGGAGAGTGAAGAGGTGGAGAACCGGAGAGAGGAAATGGAGGACGGAGCGGAGCGGAGAGGCAGGCCAGATTATTAACTATTTCTTATCAGTTCCAGGGGACGGCGATAAGAGCTGATCAGGTTATAATGTGATGTGATCACACTGTTATTTTCTTCATCTTCTCCCCGGCAGCTGTCTCCAGCCAGCGGGCCACATGTTTCTCAATCTCCTGAGAGGTGAGAAGATGAGAAAATAATGTGTTAGAAATCACCAAAGATACATATTTCAGTTTACTTTTATGCTTCATCAAACTACCTCAAATTGTTGTGTTTCTGTTGTTGCAGGCATGACTTTAAAAGCAGATTTTGATGTAGAATGACTGAAATGTGATTCATAATATTATACCGAGTGATTCCTTTGACACCTTTGTGCAACATTTAGGAAGTAATAAAACAAAACCCCTTGCCGGTAAAAAAAAAAACAACAAAAAAAACACTACCGTTCAAAAGTTTGGGGTCACCCAGACAATTTCACATTCTTTATGAACAGCCACACTTTTATTCATGTGCTAACATAACTGCACACGGGTTTTCTAATCACCAATGAGTCTTTCAACATCATTAGCTAACACAATGTAGCATTAGAACACAGGAGTGATGGTTGCTGGAAATGTTCCTCTGTACCCCTATGGAGATATTCCATTAAAAATCAGCCGTTTCCAGCTGGAATAGTCATTTACCACATTAACAATGTCAATGACTGGAATTATGTTTAATTTAAAGCTAACTTCATTGAAAAAAAATGCTTTTCTTTAAGAAATAAGGACATTTCTAAGTGGACCCAGACTTTTGAACGGTAGTTTATAGATGTGTGGCAACTTAAAAAACCCACACACCAATGTAGAGCATCTTGCCATCAGAGCAGAATCAATGCTTCTTGCCGTTGACTCTTCAAGTCTCTGAACTTCTCTGGAGAAATGATTGCCTTTAATCAAAAAAAAAAAATCCCCTCATTTAATGCTTTGATGATGGTGGTGGAGAGTGCTGTCTACCACATCTCCCATAAGATGTTCAGATGTGTTCAGATCTGATGACTGTGAAGACCAGAGCATGATTCACATTGTTTTCATCAGATCATTCAGTGACCCTTCATGCCCTGTAGATGGAGGTATTGTCATCCAGGAAGAAACCACTTTGATTGTGATCTAAATGTGTCATCACAGGATAAAATAGATCACTCAGAACAACTCTGTTTTTTGACCTGCAGTAATCTTTCCCTCTAAGGGGACTGGTAGACCCAGACCATGCCAGCAATATGCCCCCCATAGCAGAACAGAGCTAATGGATCCCCTCATTGTGGGGATAAAGCATGCATATGCTCAAACTTATTTCTTGGTGGACTTGATCAGTGAGGTCCAAACACATCAGCACATAATAGCAACTTGCCAGTCACCAATTTCCAATTTGCCACAATCCAAAATTTACTCTGCTTTATCATCTGTTTTACTCAAAATGAGACCTTCATATACAAAATGAATATCATGCTGTCTTGAATCCAGTCCAATCCAAGCTCCACAGATGTTCTGGTGAGAGAACCTTGCTGTGGATCTTTGTTGATTTGACTTACATGTTTGTTATGATGTGACAAACTAAGGTGTTCATGCTGTACCTGTCTGGCTTTCCTGAGTGAGCGGCGGTCTGTGAATCTTCTGCTCGCCATGTCGGCACAGTGAGCAGTGTCCTTAATGAAGACCGTCTGAGCATCTTCTCCTTCCTCAGTCCTGTCCTGGACCACTGACAGCTCCTTCCATGGGTCAACCCCACCTGTGGAAACGATTATGCAGACATTTATGTCAATGTGGTTGCTCACCGCTGTTCTCATGTCTAATGAGGGAATGAGGGGTAGCTTCCTCAGAGCCTTTTACTCGCCAGAAAAAAATGATTACAGCTACATCTTACTGTTAATGCTTTACTTTGCTACTTTATTCAGTTGCTGTGATTCTGTTGATTTTGTCTCTTGTAATCTCACCGTTGACATAAAGGACTCTGTGCGTGTTTGGGTTGTCTCCTCCATAGTAGCTATTAGTGAAGGCGATGCGTGCAGGCAGAGAATGCTGGGAAACACCAAACACCATGGTACAGAGCTTAGTCTGAGTCTGCAGGGTCAACATCCCAGAGAACGGACAAGTGGCATCCTCACAAGTTTCATCTAAACACACATGGAAAAGAGTTCAGGACATGAAAAGAATGATGGTTGATTATATATATATTTTGGTGTGTGTGTGTGTGTGTGTGTTTTGTACAGAATCCAAACTCAGTGCAGGTCTGGTAAATCCACTGTCTCTCTGTCCTCCTGCCAGAGTGGATAGACATGTCCATCAGATCCTTCACTGTTTTCTCATGGGAGATGTCCAGACATGACTCCTCACTGCTGGAACGGTAGATCTGCAGAGTGCACAAACACACACAAAGAGAAAAAAAACAACAACACACACACAGAGAAAAAAAACAAAACACACAAAGACATAGAAACCCCTAATGATTACACCTTTTCCGTTGAACTCCCACAAGCACTTCCCTTGTGAAGAACTCATTAAAATGGTTCAGCAGTGACATCTGGTGGTAATATCCGTGCTTGAAAGGGGACAAAGGAGGCCTTCAGGTTTCCATACCTGTGAAAGTTTAATGAGGCGGCTGTAGGCTTCCATCTCCTCCTCATATTCCTCGCTGGCATTGGTCATAACGCCACACAGCTCATTAATAGACATGAGCACCCCTTCTTCATTGTACTGCACCGTTCCCATCATAATGTCAGCCAAGTTTTGCATCAGCTCAACCTAAGTAAGGGCGTGTGATAAGAGTTATGCTTCACTGTAGAGCATTTATTCTACCAAAAGTAGAATAAAAAACTGAGTAAAGTTTGATTAAGTGATACTCATCATCAATAAGGAGAGCAGGTAGGAAAAAAAAAACATCTAATTAAAAAATAGCCTGTATATAACACTGAAACTTCACACGCAAATGAGAGTGAAAATTAGTAAGCTAGTAAACAGAAAGAGGCATTATGCTCACAGTAGTTGATAAATAAACAAATAAAACTAAAGCTAAGCTAACTCAGAGTAACAAATACACAGTTCAGATCTGAAGCTAATAGCAGGCTAATGGATACATGACCGGAAAAGCTAAAAGCAGATAACCAGGGTAAAATACTTTACAGAAGGTAAAGAAAATGGTTAGAATATCATAAAAAATAATAGAAAAATGGTCAATACATAGCTAAAAGTAATGGACATGAAGTTAAGATGTCCATTAAGCCTAGCTCAGGGCTAGGCTTAATGGTTGAAATAGCTAAAATAGCTGGTTGAAATAACTAGCTGAATGTAATAGATTAAAAGTTAACCGTTTGCTAAAAGCAATGGTTGTAGGGTGATTTTAAAAATTGTTAGAATTAGTGAATAAACAATAATTAAAAGGCTAAAATTGCTCAAATTAGTGAATATATAGTTCAAATGTTAGTAGGCTAATGAGTAAATCATTATAGCAGAAACAGCTAAAATTATGTGACTGGTTGAAATAGTTAACAAAATGTAGTAGACAAGTGGTTAAAATGGTGAACAAAATGTGGTAGATAAGTGGTTAAAATGGTGAACAAAATGTAGTAGATAAGTGGTTGAAATGGGTGAAAGTAATGAGTAAACATTGAACGGTTAGCTAATAAGCTGACAGATAAACCGTAAATAGTAAACAAAGGTATCACATAAAAGATAAAAAGTAAAATAAATTGTTCAAATATTCACCTAAAAGGAATAAACAGTTCCTTAAAATAGTATGTCGACAAAGAGCAGTTTAAATGTTTAAAGTTTTGCTTTGTACAGAACAAATGTGAATATAACCAAGCCAAACACTGATTGCTCAGTTAAATAAAAAAATATTTGCAATAACAGGAGTCATTTTAATGCTGTACATATAATTTTAAAATAAATCAGCTATTTTAGAACACATGCAGTTGTTGAAAAGCTAGGCTATTGTACCTGGGCTGTGAAAAGGGTTTGAACCTGTGATTTAAATGACAAGTTGGCTTTCTGAAACACGTAGATTATCGTCACTGTCCAATAGTACGATCCAAAGGCATGTTTAGTGGTCCCATGTTGAATGGTCAAGTATGACCATGTGGTGTTAAAGAATACATTTTTAATCCTCACAAAAAATAGGTGTTACAGCTGGTGCATTGCCTCCCTTTTTTTAAAGCCTCACAGCTGCTAAGTTTTCCTAAAAACACTCCATGAACAAACCAAAGCCTTCACCTGGTCATCATGATCTTTAGGGATCTGACAGCAGCCAAAGTCTTTGGCCACCTGGCTGACGTTTCCACCCACCAGGGCTGCCTCCACTGCTGCAAACGCTTCCCGCACTTTAGCCAGACACTGCAGGAAAAGGATGAGGGTGAATTCAACAGAAAAAGCACCAGACAGGATTTAATTACTGTCACACGATGCACAGACAGGTGGCAGCCTTCACACCTTCTCTGAACCGCCAACTGCCTCATTCATCAGCCCCATGCCAACAATCTGAAACACAGGAAATGGCAAATGTGTAGGTGATAGGAAACTAGAATCAGTAGAATGATCTGTACCAAGTTTCTGCTCTGTGTGCAGAGATAACGGCAAAGTGAGAACACTGAGATAAAGCTCTTGGTCATATTTCTTCAAATTTGATGGAGTTAAACAATTTGACAAGAGGTTTTTAGAATAAACTTCTTGAAACTGTATTGTTTTTGGGCAGCAAAATAAATAAAAATGAAAATAGAATAATATCTTGATTATTTTTGACTATAATTTCCTGCTTTGTGGTGTTGAGAAATCTTCGAAACAGCATTTAGATAAGAATGTTCAAGGGTGGAAATGTATAGAAACTATTTTGTAATTCATATAGTTTGCTTTAAGTTTTGGTTTCTTTGTTTTATGTTCGTCCTAGTAGAACGTCAACACTATAACCATGGATTGTACTAGTTTACATTGTTGTAGGCAGAAAAGTCCAGCTTCGCCTTGACCGGAGCAGAGGACGCCACAGCTCCATACACCAGATTAGGAAACTGAGGAGTCAAAGAGAACGGAGACAGAGGAGTGACAAGAGATAAAAATGAGTCAATACGTAGACAGTTTTATTCATAATCTGTGGTCTATTTCCTCACGTGTGGAGTATGCAGAAAAGAGAATGCATCTAGTGCCTTTTAGAAACCAATAAGATGTGGGAGATCTAAGATTCTAGGACCATTTTCAAAGGTAAAGGATAAGACATGAAAAGATTACGACTAACAACAAACAAATCCAACTAACATGTTTTTGGATTCAAAGCGTCACATGTTGTACAGTCCCAAAAACACATCAGTGAGCCACATCACGGCACTCACTGTAACTTATTTAACAATTAAGGCTTATGATTGTCTACTTTTACCATGAATGCTATGATAGTGACCTGAAAGCCAACAAATGCACGTGACTTCCATTTCAGTAACATTGGTAAACCGTGGAAGCCCATTCCTGTCAATGTGATGGCAAAAACAGGTCCCGTAAATCAATATAATCAGAGACTTTCTTGAAATAAAGAGTTAATATCTCAGAACATGACTGTGTGATCAGTCACATTTGACAGGGCTCCTCTGTCAGTAATTACCTCAGCCATCCAACACTTCTGGAGCATCCATCTGTAGTCGTGCTGTTTGCCAGATGTTTGCAGCTCTTGGTCAGTGAAGGATGGCCCTTCAGCTTCATCTGTTTGATTTCATCTCTGCCAAATCTGGTCCTTCTGCAGCTTTCTCTCTTAAGTCTGGAGTTTGACATTTTGTGATTCTCCCAAAACCACTGAAACTTCATGATTTGTGATCTCACGCCTGAGTCAGTCTTTAAAGGTGGTTTCCACCCTCTTCTGTTGCTTTGGCATGTATGAGGAAACATATACATTTGCAAATATTGAGAATGTTTCTTGTTTTTTTAAGCTATTAACTCTATTTCAGGAAAGTTTCTCATTATAGGGACATTATAATGACTCACAGGACATTTTTTCCATCACATTGGTTTAAATGGGCTTTCATGAGACTCTACAAAACCCAATTGCGAATTTCTATTCTCTGTATAGAATGAACAGACAGAAAGCCGCAGACATAATAGAGAAAGCATGAAACACAGAGATGGATTAATTCATGTTTGGCCTTTCATAAGATTATCCACGATAGAAAAACTAGTAGGGGCACTGAAAGGACTCTGCTGAGACAAACATCTATTTTTTGTTGGTGAACTTGGAAGTTTCTAAGCGCAACCTTCAACAGTACTTGATGAATCCCTGTACTATTTTAAAGGAGATTCAGAACATCCTTTCTTATCTCTTTTAAGATGAGAGCAAAAGAGCGTCCTTTATAAAATATAGTCCCTCCACAATTCTGCAGAAATAGATGACTCACACTGCACCTCTTCTCGACCAGCTGATTCCTATCAGTGAACTTCAAAAGAAAGATTCCGATTTGATACGTTTTTGCAAAATGATGCAGAGAAAACTACATAATCTCCATGTACATGTTCTCATGAACACAGTGTCTGGTAGGAATTAATGTTATTTAAGGATGTCGTTTACAGATTTATTATTTAAAGTAAAAGATTCTGAGGTGCCATGTCTTCAAGCAAAGAGGCTTTATGGAGCTTTAAATGTTTTCAGAGTGTCATATCTGACCTTTCCTCTAAACCAGGCGGACAGAGCTCCAGAGTACGAGCCTCCAAAGCTGATCCAGGTGTTCCTGCGACTCAGATTGAAGCTTTGACTGATGTGCTGGTGGAATACAGCCAAGTCAGTGAGCCTGAACCAAAGAGAACAAAATACTGAAAATATGGACTTTTGGCACATGGGACATTTAGACGCAAAGACATGGGGAGTTCAATAGGCAGAGGACAAATGTAAAAGGCTTTCAAAAACACACCAGCTTCCTCACACTCGTCAATACACTCAAAGAAAATGAGAAATAGTTTAAAAAGCCGATATCTGTCTTAGCCCTCGTGTCGTCCTGCGGGTCAAAATTAACCACTTTTAAAGTTTGAAAATGTGGGGAGAAAAAAAACCATTTTCACAGTGAAACTTCTGGTGTCCACATTTTCAACATTTTTGGGAAGTCTTAGAACATTTTTGGTGAAAAAAAAAATGTTCAAAGAAACGCTAAAAATCCCGCAAATTTCGCTGGATTTTTTAATGAATGTTCTTAAAGAAAATATTCAAAGTTTTACTCGTATATATTCAATCACTTTAGGTATTTTTAGGATTTTTTGGAGGATTTTTTTTAAAAAAAGTACATTTACAAGAATTTTCTCGCCACATTTGGGGGATTTAAAAAAAAATTCAAGCAAACTTAAGGAATTATTGGAATTTTCCTCCCGAAGGTTTTGCAAATTCTTAGAAATATTATTTTTTTCAGACACGGAAACAATATTTTTTTGGTGTCCATAAATGAGGACAACAGGAGGGTTAAGGATGTTCTTTTTTTCACTGATTGACCTGGAAAATATTTTCAAAATGCTTTAGATTTTTATTTGATTTAGTTTTAAAGGAGCT
Organism: Acanthochromis polyacanthus; assembly: GCF_021347895.1. Classification (NCBI taxonomy): domain Eukaryota; kingdom Metazoa; phylum Chordata; class Actinopteri; family Pomacentridae; genus Acanthochromis; species Acanthochromis polyacanthus. The sequence continues at coordinate 10,035,061 of NC_067125.1, read as the reverse complement.
TGAAATGCCCATATGTCCATGACTATGATTTGTGCTGAATGTGATTGGGTTGGAGATGCCCATAATACACAAAATGCTAAAAAAAAATCTTATGATGCAAATGTTTGATCATTGTTTGCCTTATATGATTATGATTTGTTGCTACTGGTCTCATACAGTGAACTAGATTATTGGAGGCAAACTAAATACTAAAACATTAACAATCACTCCGACATGAAGAGAAGAAAGTGATCTGAAAAAAACTAAAAAGAGACAGATGCACATACATATGCAATAAGACAGAGGAAGAGGGGAGAAAAGCGGAGTGAACACACACACACATGCTAGAATAGAGCTAACACTAACGCCTGCTGGCTGCTCAGGTCTGCCAGGTTCTCCGTTTTGAGGCCATCAGGGTTGATGCTGTCGCCATAGAAACGGTGCTCCAGAGCCAGTAGCAGAGCCCCGTGCTCCTCAGCCATGTCAACATGGTGACCTGGGAAAATATGTTCAGAGCAGATAAGATTCAGAATGTACCAAGGTTCAGTCATTTTAGCACAAAATGCAGCTGCAGCATGTGAAAGGATTCAAAGTGAATAAAGAAGTTAAGATGTGTGACGAGGTGATGACCATCAACACCTTCGATCCCCCACAGGTACGTAAAGGTAACATTCTGTTAGCAGAACAGTGGGAAAAATAGAGTAGATGATATCAAAGATTTGATTCATTTCATTTCATTTGTTATCATTACAGTTTTCTTACTAGATTTCCTCTGATTTTAGCTTTGGATTGCACCCTAAAAATGTTGCAGATGATGAAGATGTGTGAAGCAATATTCCTATCAAAACAAAGAGACATGTGGTGCAAGCAAATTAAAGGGGAGTCAGTAAATGTAGAAACAAGAGCAAGGAACGATGGTGAAATAACAAAAAAAATGGAGAAAATTGACGCTCAAGAGAAACAATAAAACACTGTGAATTACATCGTAAATACCTCTTTATTTACAGTCTTTAAAAAAAATTATTAGACCGCCCTGTTTTCTTCAACTCCTTGTTTATTTTAATGCCTGATACAACTAAAGGTACATTTGTTTGGACAAATATGACAACAACAAAAATACAGTGCTCCCTCGTCTGTCACCAGGGTTACAGTCCACAAAGTAGCGACCTTATTTATTTGAATATTTATGTATATTTTCAGGTTTTATAAACCCTCCCACGCACAGCAGAGCAACACTATGCGCAGCAATCAGACGTCTATGTGAAATAGACAAAGCCAGATGCTGAATGCTGCTACACACAGAGACAGAGGAGACTGAAGCTACGGTCGCTGAGCCAATCAGTGCCCAGCTGCACGCATTTTATTTTCATTAAATGTTCTTTTATTATGTTTAAATTACATTTATTTTTTAAAATCTAGTTTTCTATCATTTTTTTCAGATTTTTATTCTAGAAAATGCTTATTTTGCCTCAAAAATTATTTAAAATAATGTAGCTATCACAAAGCTGAACTGTGATTGAACTGTTGTGCTGCAATGCACTATGGGAATTCTAGGTGTTGGGGGTTTAAATGTTATTATTGTGGTTTATGTTAATGTTCCAGTGTGGTTAGTGTTTTGTTGCGTTTTTGTGATTTAGTCTAGTGGTATGCTGTCAGGACCGTATGAAGTGTAGTGTGTTCAGTGACTTCCTGCCACATTCTCTGTATTGCTGGTGTCTGTGTGTGTCCAACTAAAAGCATGCTTTAGTTGCAGAGTGCATTAAAAGTAGATTTCTTGCAGCCGATGTTCTTAAAACGCAGCTCACCACAATAATAAATACATACAAATGCTTAAATGCCGCAAAATCCTGCGATATACCAAAACATCCACTATACCAAATGCAACTTTAAAATCCACAATACAGTGAGACCATGAAAAGTGAACTGTGATATGACAAGGGACCACTGTAGCTCACAAGAGTTTAACTTAAGTGCTGATATCCAGCAATTTTCCATGGTTTTCTTGATAACCAAAATCACTGAAGTTCTTCCATCAACAGCTATAGCATTGTACTGTAAAAACAGCTTTTAGGCATTCCATGTTTTCTTTTCTGCTTGTTTTAGTCTCATGATACACACAGGAGTTAGTACTGATTCATAACTATTGTTTCTGATGGCTGCAGCCTTGCGTCTTGGCATGCTCTCCACCAGCTTCTGACATTGTTCTGCTGTCACAGCAGCCCATTCCTGTTGCACAATTTCTAACTAATTGGCTTTGTTTTGGGGCTTGTGGTTCTCCATTTTGCATTTGATGATTTTCTACAGGTTTTCAGTTGGATTTAGATCTGGTGATTGAGCAGGCCACTGGAGGCAGGAAAGAGTTTCCAGCTGATAGAAGATTGTTTTCAAGAGTAGCCCCGAACATGACCTGGTTCATTCGCCCTGTTCCACCCATCCTGAAACTACCCCAGATCATCACTAATTTACCCCCATGTTTTACTGGAGGGGCAAGGCAGTCTGGTTTGTAGCTTCTCCAGACTTCCTCCTAACCAGTAAGTTGGCTGGAGTGGGCATCAACTGAAAACTGGATTCATCAGTGAAGAGAACCTTAGCTCAATCATCAACAGTCCAATCCATGTGATCCCCAGCAAAGAGTAACCAGGCTTTCCTCTGCCTGTCATTGATGAAGGGCTTCTTCTGTGTCCTGTGTGAGTTCAGACCAGCTTCATGAGGTCGGTTTCCAACTGTCCTTGCTGAACAAGTCACATTTATCCACAGTGTTCACTCATTTTTAAGTTCCCTGGAGGTCTGAGGATGATTCCTGACACAGGAACGGATGAATGACGGTCATCTGGTGGGTAGAAAGACATTTCCTACCCAGCTAGCAGTTTGGTAGAATCATGTTGGGCTCGTTTTTTCTTGGTGTAATGAATGCCTGTCTTGGAGATCTTCAGTTTTTTTTTGCTACTTGTCTCTCACTCATGCCAATTTCCAGCAGTGCCAAGATGGCTGCCTTTGTGGCTTCACATAATTCTTTTTGTTTTAGGCGTTATGTGAGAGCTGACAACTTCTGAGTTGTGCTACAGCTTGAATGTAAGCAGGAAACCACTCTAGACCTTTGCATGTGCAGTGCTGTGCATGACATGAAATATCCTAGGAATAAAATTCAGCTTAAGCATGCAAAATAGGACATAAAGTATTATGTAATCAGCTGCATTTTTGTAGTATTCATTCCTTTCCTCAGGTAATATACCTTTAGTGGTACCAAGCATTAAAGTGAACAAGAAATTGAAGAAAACAATTGTGGTCTAATCATTTTTCCATGATCTTGTCAGAAAGTACATCATTTACAAAAAACTCTACTCCTTTCCTTCTTTAATTCTGCATTTTATCAAATCGGAGTGAAATTCAACTGTTGATAAAGTTTTTGCCCATCTGATAGATGCCAACATGAACAATGACTTGCAACTCATGATTATTTTAATAGATTGCGTAATAAGTTTAGTGTTTGCTGTAGAAAATGCCCAAAACTAGTGAAAAATGGCTATCACACTTTTTGCCGTAATGAAATGTAATATCTTGTTTTCTGTCATCAACAGTCCTAAATGCAGAGATATTTAGCCTGTTGAAGCCAAAACTGTCACACTTAAGGGTTGTCTTGTTCAAGTTATAACCGACCAAGTGACTCATCATTTCTAAACGGACATACATAAAGCTGCAGTTATTAAGGTATTCATATCTCTTAAATCATAAACGATATGACATCTATAGTTTGAACGTATTTTAAATTACACTTATCGAGGCTGTTTTTTCCTGACTAGATCCTTGCTTGTGCTGTATTTAATCAGATGTACGTCGATTTGGATAAAAGTGGCTGAATGAAATTGTAGAATTGTAGAAATTGTAAATAATCTTTGCTTTCATTATTTCTTGTATGTTGCTTTTAAGTTGGAATTAAGTTTATTTCCGCTATTTTCGAACCTCCAATTTTGAGTAAAAATATGATATGGACCACTGAGTAACATACATCCTAAAAAAAGGAAAACAAAAAAACACCACAGTATTCTAAAAAATCATATATGTACTCAGACCATTACTGGAGAATAAAGTCGCTTTCTCAGTTTTTATTTCTTTCCTTTCTGCTCCTACGTATGTGAGAGATATGCTTGGTACAGACAGAACACAATTTAGAGCAGAAGGACATGAACCGCTTTCAAACAAGTATCACCTTACTACAGATATGACGCTTCACTAATGGTGTTTGCACTTTCATTTCACAGTTTCTGAGGATGTGTTGAAAAGTTTTATTGGCCAGTCTGACCTTTGAAAGTGCAGGTGTGGACAGGTGAAGACATGTGCTGCATCTTTCAGTACCTGCCAGAACATCAAACTCATAGATGGGCCCTTCTCCTCCAATGAACAGAAACACTGGACCATCAGGACGCTGCCAGTAGGCTTCGTTCACAAAGAACCTCTGGAAGACAGAAAGACAGAGATTTACATTAAAAAAAAAAAAAAAGTTCTGTTCATGTTCGCCTAAAACAGCAGCAGTGCACAATCATGGCCTTGGTGTAAGTAATCCTTTACTAAATGCTGCAGTGCACAGATTTGCACATTGTCAGCCTCAAATGGTTGGGAGAGCTAAAGAAGCTGAATATTTCATTCATGTTGTCAGGAAACGTTGTCTTGTCACTCTCTGGTGGGTTTGGAGAGGTGAATAGGTTGATTCAGCCCTGATTTCTCTAAATCAAGTGCCCACATTCTCTTGTCTATAGAACCAAACGAAATGAAACGAAAGCAAAAGAGTAGAGTGGGACAGGAGATTTGTTTTACTGGAGTCTTTTTTGTGACTGAAGCTGACAAGGCCGCTCCTTTATAAACTTTACTGCAGTCAAAACAGTCCTCAGAAGCAGTATGATGCCGTCTCATTTGATGCTTTAAATAAAATACGGCCTTCTTCTAAGAGATATAAGATTTCTTTGATCAACACATTGAACTTTCATAGTCACATGTTGTGTGAAGAAATGCAGGGGCCCAGATGTGAAACCCACAAAAATGGTATCAGGGGGATTTGAAATTGGCGGTATATGTAAGAAAACCCTCAAACATCTTGCAACTGAAGGAATTTTACATGAGCAGGAGTTTGAAATTTCAGCAAATTGGTGCCAAAATGATGGAAATCCTGCAAAATACCTTCAAGAGAGGATTTCTGTTCAAGGGGGTAATCCTAACTTCTGGTGCCAAGGGTGCACTTTATCCACCACGCTATATTGCTTCTATTGATATTGGAATTAAATAAACCGTAACAAAAATTACATTTCTTGAGGTATTGCTGAAGTGTACCACTTCAATTCTAAGCATTACATCAAAGAGAACCAATGCTTTCTTGTTCAAATATGCCAAAAATGTTTTTAAAAAGTCTTCTTTTTTCCTATATTTTTCACACGATTGCATTTGTTCTGATCTTTGTTTGATCTTCTCTACCTGAGTGAAGGTGTTAACATCCTGTCGGTTGAAATGATTCAGAGGCTGGTGGATCCAGGCCTCCTTCACGTGTTGTAGAGGCTGCTGACCGCTGGCTGTGAGCGTCAGGAGAAGCTGCTTGTTCTTCTGCAGCTGGAGTTCACGCACACGCTGTTTGATCGTCCTCAGAATCCGACCTGCCGGTAAAAAGAAACAAAAAGCAGGAAAAAAAGAGCAAGACAACTATGAGCACAGTTTGTATGAGCCCAGTTTGATGTTCATGTCACTGTTGACAAAACTCTTCCTACAAAATACATGATCTATTTCAGGAACAATCTGAGAATAGTTTCCCAAGAGACCCACTATAACCACCAGCATTTAGTTTGTTATCTCTTGTAGCTGGACTACAAACATAACTAAACCTGCAAACAAGTACTCCAGCACAACTCAGACCAAGAAGGTTTCAGAATCAAGTTGACTGGCAAAGCAGGAGCAGTGAATACAAGTGACTGGACATGCCCAGATAAGAGCTTCAGACAGTACCGCTACCATCTGATCGGAGCCAGTCTGGAACCACAAGCTTCTGTCTTTTCCCAAAATATTCATGAATGTAGAAATATAAAAGTTAACCTTCTGCCATATTTAAAATACAAGTGCGATTTAGACACATTAAAACCAAAAAATATAATTATTCACATTATTTTTTATTTCGTTTCAGGACAAAACCAAAAATGTATGTAGCCATAAAATCCATTAACACATTCAGTGGAACATTCATCAACTCACCAGAATCAACATAGCTGAAGAGCAGCAGAGGGATGAGACAGCGGACCAGTGAGAAAAGCATCTTAACCATCAGCTCAGGGTACTTCAAACTAAATTTAATGTTTATCCAATGTATAACACTCTAAGACTCTGGAGCATCTCATCACTCTGATCCCTATATAGTCTACAGGAGGGGCCACGCTGAGGAAACAACACCTGTAAACTGGCTGTGATATGAGCTGAGCATCATTGTTATGCTCTACATGTAGCACATCAAGAAAATGGACTAGTGTGTGTGTGTGTGAGAGAGAGAAAGAGAGTCTGTATGTGTATTTGCCATATACAAGCTGCTCAGCAAAGTATAGCGTCAGCCTGGTGATGTAATTAGACCTCCCTGCCTTGTAATGGCTTTTTTGTGATGGATGAGTTACTAGAGCAGTTTTCCACCGTTTCCGACTCTCGAGCTGCATCGTGTAGAAGCCATCAGAAGAACTGTTCCATAACTTCATTTGATTTCAAATGTTGCTCTTTAACTTCTACATGACAATATAAAATAACAATTAGAATGAGTTACGTGATGGATGAAAGTTAGCATTTGACATTTGATTTGGGTATTTGTTTAAATATAATAAGTATAAATGTGCTACATTTCATACCGGCTGCACAGTGGCTTGGTGGTTAGCACTCTCATCTTGCAGCTAGAAGATCTCCTCTTTGTGTCTTGGCTTGGGCCTGGGATCTTTCTGCATGGAGTTTACATGTTCTCCCTTGTGGTGTGGAGATGACAACTCCCATCCACCAGGTCCTCAGGTGGTAGATAGAGGAACGGCCCTCAGATATGAGGGCTAGCTGCAAATAGCAGTCCCGGACCAAATCGTGGGTTGCCCTTTGGCAAGCCATACCACCCGCCTGTCACCCGTTGCAGGTTGACATGAAGATCCATTTGGGAAGCAGGAATGGTGATAGCATTGGTGGGTCAACATCAATAGACAGCTGTTTCTGTCAATGATGGCTGTTTGTGAAGCGGATGAAATGTAAAGAGTCAACAATTATGAAACTCTGCCCCCTTCAGTGGGGAACTGCTCCTGTGATAGTCTTGGCAAGTCATCACAGTATTTATGCTACTACAAATTCATGATGCATTCAGATTACATCTCCATGGTTGAAGTACATGCTGCTTGGTCCCTACATGGTTATGATGAATCCCAAAAACTTCCATTGATGAAGATAATCCAAATCCTTCCGGACGGGTATCTTCTGAGATCAGAATCATGAAGGGACTCTCCCGACCAAAAAGACCCTATTTCATTGGCACTCTAAATTGTCACACTCTGTGTGCATTCAAGAACACAGACACGTACATTAAGAATAGCATTAGAATTGCCCATGATCTTGGCTCAAACACATCGTTTACTGCATCTGCCTGGAGAAACGAAGCCGGAGCATCAGTCGGTGGAATTGGGATTGTAGTTCAAAATCATCTCCTTCCCCTTCTTACAAATGTCACAAGAGTTAGTAAGCGCATCGTCACGGCAGTGCTTAAGGGAAACCCTATAACAGCCATCATCTCCTGCTACTCTCCACACAACAACCCCCCAGTAGAAGAAGCAGAGGAGTTTTACCAACAGTTCAGTGATACAGTCTCAGCAATACCACTGCATGCCATGCTCTTAGTTGGAAGAGACTTCAATGGTCATATTAGAGGAAAATTCTCATATCACTAGTCAACAAACAGAAATGGCTCCATGTTAGAGGACTTCCTACAGCAGCATAATCTCTTGGCTGGAAACAGTGTTTCAGAAATCTTCTCAGGCTCTGGACCTGCAGACACCCAGTTGGCCATCTGTCATAGATCGATTTCATCCTGCACAGGAAATGCTGAAGAAATAGTATTCATGACTGTCAAGGCCATTCTTCTCTGCTCCTATTGGTGGCGACCACAAAATCATTACTGCTACTGTCCAACTTAGCCTCTGTACATAAAAGAAACTTAGCACCAATAATCTCAACTGGCGGGCTTTGAAAGAAGACGAAGAGCTAGAAAATACAATTGATGATTTAATATTGGAAAAACTGAATCCTCTCTCAGGCTGAAAAATCATGTACTTCTGTTGTGTCCATAAGCAACAAGGTTGGGAAGGAGGAGTACTTACCACAGAGACTCCCACGTGCAACACCTACTGTGGATAGTTCACCAAGGAGAAAAGAAATAGAAGAAACTCTCAAAGCAGCTTCTTCAAATTTAACAAAGCAGCAATCAACTTTTGACAAGCTTGAGGATGACCACATTAACAAAACTCTTGCTGAATTTGAGGTCAGTGATAGCAAGCAAAAGGGACCTACCGGTAACGGGCCACGAGCGGCTCACAGGTCGGACTAGACACACAAAACGCGGCCTGCGTGCAGCTCACTTCTAGCGCACCACGGTGACTCTATGAGGATAATAAATGGCTACTATAACAATAACACACGAAAACTGCCTTAAACAAAGGGCAAGCGATGCAGCAACTGCTACCTTACCTGTTGGCAAAATGTAAACAGGAAGTGAGCCGAGCAGGAGCGTGCCCCTGACGTCAAAGCAAGAGAATGGCGAGTAACCATTGCCCAGCTTTATAGTGTGTCCTCCTAACATGATTGGTTAATGGAAGTCACAGGAGCAAAACACTAGCCAACCCAAAGCCAAGATGCAGCACTCATTCATTCTGCTACAGAACATTTCTGCAGTAGTGAAGAAGTACTTGAAGTACTTCAAGGAGACCCTCTAGCACCTTTCCTGTTCATCATCTGCTTAGACTATGCACTGAGGAATGCAGTCTTACCCTCCGATGGCCTGACCCTAAAGCGTCGTCAAAGTAGAAGACACCCTGAAGAAGTCCTCCCAGAACTTGCTTTTGCAGAAGACCTTCTGCATTGGGGAGAGTGAGAATCAAGATGATTGGACTCTTCCTGAATGCTGGGAAGACGAAGTTCATGCACCTTTACCCAAGATCTGAAGACAGATTGCATGTACTAGATAGGTTTGAAATCAAAAAAGTTGATGATTTCCTAAATCTTGGAGGCAACACCAAAACAGCACATGATATAGAAACAAAAACTGGTAAAGCTTGGGGAGCATTAAACTGTGTCAAAAATATGGGTATATTCCTATTATGACAACAACTAAAATGAGAGTATTCAAGGTGTCAGTGGAATCCATCTTACTCTACGGATCTGACTCCTGGTCAGGAAGGTTCTCTTAAGAAGAAATGATGGGACTTATACCAGAATGCTACGGATGGTATAAAAGATCTCCTGGAAATCGCACTTCGCCAACAAGTCGCTAAACAGTCTAACTAGCTAAACAAGAAAGAAATGAGCTTTTTGAAACATTGTTTTGATTGTGTTCTTTTTTATTAAATTTAGATAATCATGACAGACATTTTTTTGGCAATATATCAAATTTTATATGGAACAAAAAATTGTATCTGTGTCCGAGAAATGCATTTCAACTAAGTTACCCATTACAAAGACACCTCTCAAGGAAGTGTGTTAATTCCAGATCACATGACCTGCTCCACATGATGTCATTTCCTCCTGAAGAAAAGACTGGAAAGACTCCAAGGCTTTCTGTGTTATTGAAAATAAAGTAGTCTGTGAGTCAAATGTGGATTTATTGCATGTCAACAGGTTTACGACACTTTATTTATAAACAACTTTCCTTTTCAGTCTTACTCAACTCTATATATAATATTTAGAAGATTCTCTCTCGAAAAATGCCATGTGGTGTTTGGTTGTAGGTGGCCATGTTGATTTTAGGCCTGAAAACAGCAAAAATGCAAACTATGATACCTGTCAACTATGTTACAGAAAGTCCCGCAATTATACATTGGCCCTTGCATTTCTGTCAATCTCTTCATATGGAATAGATTATCATTTAAATGTAGAACATGTACAGCATGAATGTTTGGCTCCTCTGATTTGACCTAGATCCTCCCCACAACTGTTCCACTGAACAGACTCACAGGTTTTGCTGCATGTATTCAAGGAAAACATTTTTGCTCCTCTTGCATTATTAAAAAAACAAAAAAAACATTGTCAAATGTACTTAGAACATGCATCTTGATTATTGTCAGTATCATACTGAATATCATTATGAAGTTTCCACTTGAGAAGTGGTGAAAACCACAGAGGAGGAGGAGACTATGCGTGATTGCATTCTCACTGTTCTTATCCTATCAACATGGTGGTGGTGGTGAATCAGTTTGTGCCACATTTAGATTTGACTTTTAACTTTCTCAGAGAAATGAGTGAAAAATTTCCCTTGTAAGACCACAGATATTTCAATATAGGCCATCGTTTAATGCATTTCATCAGGTCAGGTTAAACAGCCAAATAAACAAATGCAGTGGTTCTATTTAACAGCAGGGACAAGGTACAAGAATAAAGGATTTACTACGATTGCCACTGAAGAGCTGGTACTGAGGAGATCTTTGGCTTTGTTGGGTTTGTCTCAGTAATCAAATGTTTTAAGATCCTCTTCTTACTCAGTAAAGTGCCTTGAGATGACTTATGTTGTGAATTGATGCAGTATAAATGAAAGTGAGAAGAGTCAAATTGAAATATGTTAGCAGATTATTGCACATCCAGCTGTGCTATAAAATATAACTGTACCTTTGAATGAATGTAGTCTTCAAGTGCATGTCAGTGTAACCTGTATTGTGCCAATATGATGATGTGCACTATGTAGAATTTTTAGGTTTTCTGAGCTGTGGAATATCTTGAAAACATGCATGTGTGCCAAAGCAGCACCAGATATCGTCAATCAATGAAAATTATGAGCAATAATGGAACAAGCAGCACAAACAACACCATTGGATGATAGTCTGTTTACAGTAAAAGCAGCTTTAAGCAGTTAATGATCATTTACATGCAAACGACCAAAAACCTTTTACTGATATGATCTGTGTAAGATTGACTAATATCAGAAGATATTTTCATAAAATGTTGCAATAAATTTGCATAATGTTCACTCACTTAGAGAGCAATGAATACTGGATATGTCACAGTAAAACTAAATAAGTCAGTTTGTCAGTTATTTACTATCTGTGTTACTATCTGTGTTATTTAACCCAAAAATGTGTTTATTAACCAGATATTGCATTTCAAAACCACATAAAACATGAAAAAAGTAAACTGTTGATTCATTTACGTCAGTGAGCACAACTCTTGGGTTGAGACACAAGAGTTTCCTGTTCCATTTTTAACATCTACCCTCCCAGTTGAACTGCTGATCACACAGATAGAGAGCAGAAAGAAGAACTACTGAGTGGTGTGTGAAGGTACAACTTTCACTCAAGGACTCAGAAACATTGCTTTTCTCAAAAAGTCGACATGAACAACACCACTGAGGACGAGCCACAGCCAGTCTACGCTGTGCTCTTTGGCTGCATCATGGCCCTTGGTCTGCCTCTCAACGCTGTTTCTCTGTGGATTCTGCTTCGTCGCCACAGCCTCAAGTCACCCAACGCCGTCTTCATGGTCAACCTGGCAATCTCGGACCTGCTGCTCGTCATCTCCTTACCCATGAGGGTCTATGTCTATGCAACAGGTAACTGGCCTTTTAGCAGCACAGCGTGCCTCGTTACAGAGGCACTCTTTTACACCAACATCCGCTCCAGCTCTATCTTCATCACCTTCATCAGCGTGGACCGGCTGCTGGCTGTAGTTTATCCTCTGAGGTCACGGCATCTTCGAACCTCAACCAACGCATGGAAAGGTGCTGGATTCACTTGGCTCATTTTGTTGGTGACAAGTATCTCAGTGACGGTGACGCTTTCAGGACAACCACCACATAACCACACCTGTTTTGTACCACATGATACAAATGATACTGCTCCTAAAATATCATCAGCCGATTTTCTTGATCCTGTGGTAGTGTCCATCCTGCTGGCAGTCAACGTTGTGTGCACTGCTATGGTGTTGTGGACTCTACGCAGTCATCTCAGTGACTCTGCAAAGGTCAAGAACAAGATGAATGTAATGCTGATTTTTGTGCTGAACTTGCTCATATTCACCATATGTTTCTTACCTGTGTCAATTAGTTTGGTTACAGTTCATAACCGTTTGTCATTGATATGTCTTGCTGCTGTGAACTGCTGCCTGGATCCACTGTTGTATTATTTTTCTTTTGATGCCTTCTGGAAGAAAAAAGAAGATGTGGAACTATCATGAGAATAGGACAAAAAGAACATATTTACATGAGGTGGTGTCAGATCTCCAGTGGGATGTTGTGGTTTTCCTATTTTCCTGCAAAATATGGAGCATGGGATGTACATTTGGCGACAAGCTAGACTATGTGATGCTTTTACATTTGTCTTTATACCAAGAAACCAAAAATTATTGGTAAAATGACAAATGTGCATTATTTTTTAAACCAGTTTTCTTCAGCTGCTTATGGGTTCTTATTTATTTTACAGACATAACTGATCTTCTCATCATTTACCAGAAGGTAAAACGACCTTTGACATGGTTTATCATGATGCTTTTAATACTAGTGCTAATTATATTCCTCTTCACTGTATGATAATGTTGGTGGTTGTACCTCTCTGTAAAGAGTAACGCCTCATTGCTGACATTTGACTCACTCTTATCTTTAATGCAAATCAGTTTTTAAATGCAATGTGCTTTCGTTCTGTTGATTCATTTTTCAAATCTTAAATGCTTTAATTATTGTTTGTCTTATTTTTCTAAATTTGCTTTAATATTTTTATTGTTATCCAAGTTTCTTATTCATGTGTGTACATCTTTAGTTTTCTTACTTGGCTGCATTGTAGATGAGGCCTCCACACTTGAGTGTATTCCAACTTGAAATAAAGATTGAAAACAACATTTATTAACCATTTGTTTGCATCCAGTGTTTTTTTTTTTTTTTCCAGTCATCAGAACTGAACTGAAGTTGCATGTTTAACATCCCTTCAGATTTTCATGCAGTTGAAATGACAAAAGGAGGCAGAAAGGGTTTTGGTTTAAGACAAGGCTTCAGAAAGTCACTGGTACCTGCAAGTAGTCAGCCACAAAATTCTGCATTTTTACACTTAGGCCTGTTTCAACGAGGGTTTAACCCGAGCAGAAAGCACACAGAGGCTGATCTGGGTTGGCTGGAAGACAGAATCAGGCAGCTGGCAGGCGTAACTGCAAACGACAGGACAAGATTAACAAAGGTTTTAAATGTACAACAGCAAGGTGCAGAATGAGCCTAAGTACTGGCTACAATAGCAGAACTTCACTCCCTGGCAGAGTGTGGAGTGTGAGACCGGCTTTTGTGGTAGTTGATGATTCACAGGTGTGCTGTGCTGCTGTAACCCAGTGTAACGGAGTAAGAGCAGCATTTCTTCTTCTCATGTAAAAGGAAAAAGTATGGCAGAGTTAAACTATAGACCTTTTTGCAGTGACGTCAGAGTCTGGGACACGTGACCATACCTTCCTTAGCAACGCACGCCGCCATTTTAAGAGGGGGCAACAAAGTCATTAGCAACCGTGATTTGACCGCCGAAACCACGCGGTTTTGACCCGGAGAAAAATGTCTGGTGATTATTTCGGAAATCTTGAGCCAAAAGCCAAGCTACGGTATAAAGAAAAAATAGAACTGGTTGGTTTGCAGTCACGTCCGTACCAAATTGCACTGGTTTCATGGGAAAACGACCCTACTACGTGTCCAGATCTTCATTGGCACTCCATTTACGAGAACCTTATCAACAGCCCAGGCTTCCACACAATGGAGAAGACTTATAAAAGCCTGAACTCATACATTTTCTTTGAGGTATGCTTATATTTATACGTTTTTGTGCATACAGGTCAATGTCAGAATGATAAATGCTTTGTAAGATACGGCTACACCAGCTCCGCTATGCTAAGCTAATGTTACGCTAACGGGGTGAGCCATTACACCTTTTAATTTCAAGTGGAAGTAGTGTATGTATATTAGTTAGATGTGCATTATCAAAACTAAGAGTCAGATACCTGTAAATGAGCTCTACCCACCCTAGGCCCAAGGGTATGAGGTGCTAACAATAATGAGGACAATGCTGCTGATTACAGCATAGTAGTTAGCAGAACGAAAGGGAGGAGAGAAGGTTTAAAAATAGCAGTGTGAGTAGAAAGACCCCTGACTTTTTGTGGGAAGCAGAGCTAGCACTAGCCTAAGCTAAGTAGCTAGCCCTCAACATTTCAGATAATTATAGACATCATAAGCTGCAGTCAATTCCAGCCACTTTCAGTACAAAAAAATCGCTAATATTCTATTTGTAAATAAAAATATGACGAGAAATACAGGGAATATTGGACGCGCATCGCGAGGTGCATTTCCTTGAAAACGACCTATTCGTGGATTATATACCGACTTCAAGATATGTTTTGGACAAAATATGTTACTGGCTTGTTTCGTCTGGATGTCCAAGGTTGGATTATGGCCGTTTTTTGTGGAATATTTTCATCTGTGTGTAATAATGAATCCGGAAATCTGAGTCGCGCTGTGTATGTTGAAGCTGTGAATAGAGAACGGATGGATGGATATTTGTTGTTTGTCGGACAAATGTGTTTATATTACCCGCTGTGGTAATCACATCTGAAAGTGGTTTATATCGGCAGATTCATGAGAATCTAAGCTTTCCATTGGCGTATAGTGCTTGTATAATCGCGTTTGCAGTTTCAGACATTTAGCAAATTGCTTATGCAGATCTCAAAGTGTACCGCGGGCGGAACACTGAAGCGCAACTGGTTAAGCTTATTAATTAATAATTTCAGAAAATCAGTTAAGGGGTAATAATTTCATGAAACACAACATACCATTGACGAAATGCTGACTGCAAACATAGGACCATTTTGACTGTGGGCTCCATGTGGTTCCATTATTGTTTATCCGCCTCAATGCTGTGAGCCATAAACTCCTTTTCTGGCCCTTTTCAGTCGGAATCCTGTAAAAGGAAATGTTCTTGTTGCTCCATGACTGAGAACTACAGCAAAAACAGCGCAGGTTTTGGGCATATCTGCTTTTGGTCGTTCAAATCAGGAGGGAAACGTGGGAAAGTAATGGTCGTCAAGGCAAAGCATACCCCTCTTAAAATGGCGGAATCGCGTTGCTAGGGCCGGTGACCGGCGGTGACGTTCGATGATGACGTTTCGGAAAAAGGTCTATTCTCAGAAGTACATTTTTTCCAAAAAGTTACTTAAGTAAATGTAACGAGTTACTATCCACCTCTGTATACACATATATATGTGTGTGTGTGTATATATATATACACACACATTTTTATTTATTGGCAATGTTTGCATGTAGCTTTACGCTGCCAGCTTCTGCATCAGCCAGAAGACCTCCACCTGCCCTGCAGCTCCCAAACCCACAGGAAAGCGAAGACGGGGCTCTGGTTCCACTTGCCGGCGCAACAAAACTCTGGCGACCAGAGGCCAACGATGTGGCTTTCACAGCATGCACACTCGATGCTGTCCCTGGCAGAGGTTGAGGTCCAGCTAGCAGCGGTAGAGGACCAGCCAGCAGTGGTGTTAGCCCAGCCAGCGGAGGTGGACGCCCAGCTAACAGTGGTGTGGGTCCAGTCAACAGAGGTGAAGGTCCAGCCAGAAGCACTGTGGTCCCAGGCAGCAGTGAAGTCCCAGCTAGCAGAGGTGGAGGCCCAGCCGGCAGAGGTGTTAGTTGAGCTAGCTGTGGTGTTAGCCCGGCTGCCCAAGGTGAAGACCCAGTTAGCAGTGATGTTGGCCCAGCTAGCAAAGGTGGAGGCCTAGCTGGCACTGGCCTTGTTACAATTCTGAAGGTGAGCTCAGGTGCAGAGAATAAGCAAGCAAGCAGAAGGTTAGCTTATTAAAAGCTTTATTGCAGAAAACAGAACTTCAGGACTACAACTCGCAGGCAGAAGACTACAAACGGAAATACTAAACGAACAACTAAGGTTTACGCTATACTGCTACTAGAGGCTGAGAAGACTAACTACAAGGACAGAACTCACGGAGGGTAACACCCAGGCAAGAACTGAATACTAAGATTACGATTTTACAAACAAAACTAGAAAGGAGTGAACAACTAAGGGCGAAGCTACTAAGGCTTGATACGATAAATAACTCAAAAGAATTAGGTACTCAAGTTAAACAAATCAACGCGTACTATGAATCTAACTGTGAACAAATACTCAAAACTAAGGATGCTCGGACTGGGCTTCAGCTGGTGTGGGGATCCGGGGAGGGTTGCAGCGACAGGTAGGTGGAGATGGACACTAGACAGACAACAGTGCAGGTAGGTGGCTTTCCAGGTGGAGAACAGACTGAACCAGGAGGAAGACAAAGAAACCCAGATGGCAGGAGCAGGTGGAACCAGAACTGCAGCAGAGGAAGACAACTAGAATTACTAGGAGTACTCAGTAAACTCAGAACAAAAGAATAGAAACTTACAGGTGGTTTCACAGTCCAGCACTGAGAGGTGAGTGGCATCTGATTGTATTGCAGGAGGAGTGAGGCTGATTGGCTGCGCTTCCACCTGCTCCTAATCCAGCTGTTGATTGGGATGAGGGACACCTGCTGCTGCAATCACCAAGTGAGAGAACCTAAGAAGGGAAGAAGAGAGGGGAAGGAGGTACTAGCCAGAGCTGGCAGCTGCCAGCCTAACAGGCCCAGGGTTTAGTTCAACATCACCAGCCGAAAGAAGTATTAGCAAGACATTAAAAACACCCAAGAGTGGTTTGCCTGTAACAGCCTGTTCCTGCTCACATGGGGGTGGCCTGGCATGGCCATAGTCCAGTACCCTTGTGAATAGCATGTGCTGACTCCATCTGGCTGGATACAAGGTTTGAGTGTCCCTTTTTCTTGGAGAGGTTGAACTTAGCAGAAGATAGAGAGTTATCCAAACAACAGAGGAATTCATTGACAGCACAATCCAAGGTCCAATTTGCTCTTTGGATGACTTTTTAAGCAAACCCACATTAATTGCCAAATCACAGCAGCCATCTTGGATTGAGGATTTCATGTCATTTCATATGGATGCAGATAAATTAAAAGTCACATTTAGACTTGACTTTTAACTTTCTCAGAGAAATGAGTGAAAAATTTCCCTTGTAAGACCACAGATATTTATATATCAGCCATCTTTTAATGCATTTCATCAGGTGTAAGGCTGACTAATATCAGAACATGTTTTCATAAAATGTTTTCACAAATCTGCATAATGTTCCCTCAGTTATAGTGCAATGATTACTGGA
Source organism: Acanthochromis polyacanthus (assembly GCF_021347895.1). Classification (NCBI taxonomy): domain Eukaryota; kingdom Metazoa; phylum Chordata; class Actinopteri; family Pomacentridae; genus Acanthochromis; species Acanthochromis polyacanthus. Next base: position 10,017,638 of record NC_067125.1, on the reverse strand, counting down.
TAAGTCACAGTAAAACGAAATGAGTCAGTTTGTCAGTTATTGACAATCTGTGTTACTACCTGTATTATTTACCCCAAAAATGTGTTTTTTAAAAAAAGATATTGCATTTCAAAACCACAAGAAACATGGAAACCTTAACTGTTGATTCATTTACGTCAGTGACCACAACTACTGAGTTGAGAAATAAGAGTTTCCTGTTCCATTTTTAATGCCTACCCACCCAATCGAACTGCTGATCACACAGATAGAGAGCAGAAAGAAGAACTACTGAGTGGTGTGTGAAAGTGTAATATTCACTGAAGGACTCAGAAACATTGCTTTTCTCAAAAAGTCATCATGAACAACGCCATTGAGGAGGAGCAACAGCCAGTCTACGCTGTGCTCTTTGGCTGCATCTTGGCCCTTGGTCTGCCTCTCAACGCTGTGTCTCTGTGGATTCTGCTTCGTCGCCACAGCCTCAAGTCACCCAACGCCGTCTTCATGGTCAACCTGGCAATCTCAGACCTGCTGCTTGTCATCTCCTTACCCATGAGGGTCTATTTCTACGCAACAGGTAACTGGCCTTTTAGCAGCACAGCATGTCTCAGTATAGCTTCACTCTTTCACGCCAACATCCACTCCAGCTCTATCTTCATCACCTTCATCAGTGTGGACCGGCTGCTGGCTGTAGTTTATCCTCTGAGGTCACGGCATCTTCGAACCTCAACCAACGCCTGGAAAGGTGCTGGACTCACTTGGCTCATTTTGTTGGTGACAAGTATCTCAGTGACGGTGACGCTTTCAGGACGACCACCACATAACCACACCTGTTTTGTACCACATGATACAAATGATACAGATCCTGAAATATCATCAGCCGATTTTCTTGATCCTGTGGTAGTGTCCTCCCTGCTGGCAGTCAACGTTGTGTGCACTGCTATGGTGTTGTGGACTCTACGCAGTCATCTCAGTGACTCTGCAAAGGTCAAGAACAAGTTGAAAGTAATGCTGATTTTTGTGCTGAACTTGCTCATATTCACCATATGTTTCTTACCTCTGTCAATTAGTTTGGTTACAGTTCATAATCGTGTGTCATTGATTTGTCTTGCTGCTGCGAACTGTTGTCTGGATCCACTGTTGTATTATTTTTCTTTTGATGCTTTCTGGAAGAACAAAGAAGATGTGGAATCATCATGAGAACAGTAGAAAAAGAACATATTTACATGAGGTGGTGTCAGATCTCCAGTGGGATGTTGTGGTTTTCCTATTTTCCTGCAAAATATGGGGCATGGGATGTACATTTGTCTACTATGTGACTTTGACTATTTGACTATGTGATGCTTTTACATTTGTCTTTTTACCAAGAAATCAAAAATTATCGGTAACAAGACAAATGTATATTTAAAAAAGCAAAAAAAAAACTGTTTTCTTCAGCTTCTTATGGGTTCTCATTTATTGTACAGACACGACTGTTCTTCTCAGCATTTACCAGAAGGTAAAAAGACCTTTGACATGGTTTATCATAATGCATTTAATACTAGTGCTAATTATATTCATCTTCACTGTATGATAATGTTGGTGATCGTCTCTCTCTGTAAGGCATAAGGTCTCATTGCTGAAGTTTGAATCTCTCTTTTCTTTAAGGTAAATCAGTTTTTGAGTGTAACTTTATTTTACTTCTGTTGATTAATTTGTTTTCAAATCTTTGTGTGTGTACATCTTTAGTTTTCTTACTTGGCTGCATTGTAGATGAGGCCTCCATACTTAAATGTATTTCAAATTTAAATGAAGATTGAAAACAATGTTTCATTATTTGTTAGCCAACCAAACGCATTCAGTGTTTTTCTTTCTCCATCAGTCATCAAAACTGAACTGAGGTGCCTGTTTAACATCCCTTCAAATTTTTATGCAATTAAAAGTACAACAGGAGGAAGGGTTTTGGATGTAAGACAAGGCTTCAGAAAGTCACTGGTACTGACTTGCGAGTAGTCAGTCACAAAATTCTGCATTTTTACACTTAAGCCTTTGTGTGATCTGATATCATTTTAAATGATATCAGGTGGAATTTAGATAATAAAAAACTAACAGTGTTGGTTCTACTGGATCTCAGTGCCGCTTTTGATACAGTAGACCATCATATCCTATTAAACAGACTCAGACACCTGGTTGGCCTCTCTGGTACTGTGCTTAACTGGTTCAACTCTTATCTTTCAGACCGATGTTTTTATGTAAGTATGGATACGTGTTCCTCAGGAACCCATGAAATTAGGTGTGGGGTTCCCCAAGGGTCAATTTTAGGTCCCATTCTTTTTAATCTTTATATGCTTCCTCTTGGGGACGTCATCAGGAGACACGGCATCAGTTTCCATAGCTACGCTGATGATACACAGCTGTACATTGCCGTGTCTCCTGATGACACAGGGCCAATTGATACTCTTTTAAAGTGTATTTTAGACATTAAGTCATGGATGGCAGCGAACTTCCTACAGCTCAACCAGGACAAAACTGAGGTTTTAGTTATAGGTCCTGAAGGTCAGAGAGAGAAACTTTTACTTAAATTACAAGTTTTTAAACCAGCAGAATTTGTAAAAAACCTGGGCGTTATTTTTGACTCTGAGCTGAATTTTATCCCACATATTAAAAACATAACAAAGATAGGTTTTTATCATCTTAAGAATATAGCCAGAGTCTGCCCATTTCTCTCTCAGGCCAGCATGGAGGTGCTAATGCATGCTTTTATCTCTTCTCGTCTCGAGTATTGTAATGCCCTGCTCTCTGGTCTTCCCAAAAGAGTATTTTTAATCTTCAGCTTTTACAAAACTCAGCCGCACGCGTGCTGACAAGGACCAGGGGGCGGGAGCATATTACACCAGTTTTAAAGTTGCTGCATTGGCTCCCCGTCCGTTTCAGGATCGATTTTAAGGTCCTTTTATTAGTTTTTAAATGTCTTAATGGCCTTGCGCCTTCCTATTTGTCCAATCTCCTTTTAACATACCAACCCTCGCGGACCCTGAGGTCCTCTGGCAGCGGACTCTTAATTATACCACAAGCCAGAACTCAAACATACGGCGAGGCGGCATTTAGCCATTATGGCCCCCGCCTCTGGAATGGCCTGCCGGAGAACCTCAGGACTGCAGAGACTGTCGGTGTTTTTAAAGGAAGGTTAAAGACTTACCTTTTTAATCAGGCTTTTAACTGATCTTTTAAGCCTTCTTATATTCTGTTGTTCTTATCATTCCTTATTTATCATCTTATGTATTTTAAGGTTTTTTACTTCCCATTATTTAGTTATTAGCACATTTATTTATTTGTTTATTTTATTCTTTCAACTCCAGTGTTTCCTCAGGGGGGTCCTCCACACTGGGGGCTGTGTCTGGTCTGCTGCTGGGGGTGTTGTCCTCGGGTCTCCTCGGCTCGGCTAGTTGAGGGGCTCCCTACCTCGGTGTGGGGTCCCTGTGTCAGTCGTGGTCGGGGGGTCTGGGTGCCGGCGCCTCCGGCGGGCATGGTCTGGAGCTCCTCCCGGTGTGGACGGCCCCAATGGAGGCGTTTTCCACAATTGTCAGTGCCACGCCATGTCTTCCTTTAGCCATTGGTGACGGTGTGTGTGTGTGTGTGTGTGTGTGTGTAGTTGTGTACCTATAAGGAGGGAGGGTGGGATGGGTATTCTTATTTTAAATGTTTTTAAATGTTGTACAGCACTTTGAGCTGCTTTTTATTGTATGAAAAGTGCTTTATAAATAAAGTTTGATTTGATTTGATTTGATTTGATGCAAACAACAACATATAGCACAGTAGTTATAGTTTTAGTCAGGCTTGACCAAAAAGATGTCTAGTCCTGGTGACTTCATATTGGATGGACACACACACACACACACATACACACACACACATACATATATATATATGTATATATATATATATATATATATATAGAAGGTCCCCAGTTCGTATCCTGTCCTGGGATCTTTCTGCATGTTCTCCTTGTGCATCTGTGTGTTTTTGAACTGTGGGAGGAAGCTGGAGTACCGGCTTCCTGCCAGAGTCCAACAACATGCTGAGATTAATTGGTAATTGTAAATCGTCCATAGGTGTGAGCATGATTGTTTGTCTCTCTGGTTTACCAGCTTCAACCTGGTCCTCTGCTCCTCAGCTGGGCTCTTTCTCCACCTTCCAACCTCTGGATTCCACTCTCCCTGGGCAACCACTTTTTCACATGTCAGCTGCTGCCGCAAGCCTCTGGTTACCTTCCTGACCGTGTCCAGTTAAGCCTTTCCGACTGTTCAGTTTTGTTATCCTGTCAGCCGAACTAACCTTTTACCGTATTTTCACGACCAAAAGGCGCACTGTACCAAAAGGCGCAGTCTCAGTTATGTGTGCCATTACTGTATTTAAAACACACATAAGGCGCACCTGATTATATGGCGAGGGTTTTATATACAATCCACGCCCACACTTCCCCCTTTAACGTTCTCATGGTGTCCTCTACTACGTCGGCCTTACAACAACAACACACACACAAGCATACAAGTGTGCGTATTTAAAAATAGAGCCGGAGCAAAACTGAGTTTGGTTGTGCTTTATTTAAGTATTGATTACAAAGTACTAATATTTTTTTAATCATCAATAGGCGCGGGCATGGTAAAACACACGGATTAAACAAGCACACAAGTGTGCGTATTTAAAAATAGAGCGGGAGCAAAACTGAGTTTGGTATTCACTTTTTTTTTTTTACCGGTAATCGTCATCAATCAAACCCATGGAAGTCCTCATCCTCTGTTTCTGAATTGAACAGCTGCGCTAAACCTCCATCAAACATGCCAGGTTCACTTTCTTCCCTGTCAGAGTCACTTTCCGTGCCGTGCGGCGCCTCGGAAATGATGCCGGCTTTTGCGAAAGCTCGAACAACAGTGCCAGCAGACACGTTAGCCCAAGCATTTACAATCCATTCGCAAATTGTGGCGTAACTCGCCGGCGCTGCCTTCCACTCTTAGTGAAACTGTGGTCTCCATCGGTCATCCATCGCTCCCACGCCGCTCGCAGCCTTACTTTGAACGGCCGGTTCACACCGATGTCCAGCGGTTGGAGTTCCTTTGTCAGGCCTCCCGGAATGACAGCAAGCTCAGAGTTCATTTGCTTCACTTGTTTTTTCACATCGGCTGTGAGATGGACACGCATAGAGTCACAGATCAACAGCGATGGTGATGCGTGGAAAAAACCACCCGGTCTACGTCCGCCTTACAACAACAACAACACACACAGGACGCACTGCACCATAGGGCGCGCCGCACAATTTGAAGAAAATCTAAGACTTTTATGTGCGCCTTATAGTCGTGAAAATACGGTAGTAGCCCTTTTTGTCCCACGCTAGTAGCATCGCTTTTTGTTAAAGTTAATTAGCCATTGTTCGGCAGTTTTGAGTTTTCTCAATTTTGTGTATGGACTATTGTAGTCATTGTTCTTGCCACCAGCTTAGTTTAACATAATCTAATTGAGTCCGGTTCTCTGCCATCTAGTTTAGTTCTGGTTTTCTTGCCTGTTAAATCTGGGGATATCTAGAATTGGTTTCACCGGAGGGTGAAGTGGTGAATTGAAACCAGATTGATCGCAAACCTTTATTGTCATCACATATTAGACTTGTAGAGCACGATAGTCATAAACCCTCATTGTTGTAGATGTTCCTATAGTGCGCCATTCGGCCCACGACTGTATTTGCAGAACTATGTTCATTTATCAAACTTCCATCTTCAAATGATATAGAGCGATGAGTGGCACTGATTGATTACTAATTTGGAAACGGCATGTGACAATAAGTCCAATCGCTGATCAAGCGATAAATAGCGGGTGACAGCCATGCGTAATGTGGCATAATGGATGCCCTGGCATTGCTGGAAGATCACGTTAAGAATGGAGAGAGATTTTAGGGATCACGGGGATTTCCTGGCCCATGAAGATGACTGGCTAACAAGCCGATTCAGATTCCCTCTTGGATCTATGTGCTGAACCGGGCCGTCTGAGACAGACCCACCCGCCGAAACCACGCCATCCCGGTACAGACACAGGAGCTGACGACTCGGGGGTTTCTGGCGACACTGGCTCCTTCCAGCGGGAATTGGCCGACAGGTATGTGTTTTATATGAAGAATATATGAGGTTACATTTGTTGTCTAAATCCCGTTTGAGTCTGATATACAGTTACATGATGTCCTTTAGGTCTGGGATATCACAACTATCCCTCAGCGCAATAATGCCAGCTGTTTTGGATGACATTATAAACATGACCAGTCAATACATCAGGTTTCCTTACACTGTGGGTGAACAGGCCAACATTAAATGGATGTCCAGTTAGTGCAGCGATGTCCAGTTTCCCAAATGTAATCGGCGTAACTGACTGCACTCGTGTTGCTGTAAGGGCTCCGAGTGAAAATGAATTTGTCTATGTGAACCGAAAAAATGTACATTCAATCAGTGTACAAATTATTTGTACATCAGACATGATCATAACAAATTTAGTGACAGAGTGGCCTGGGTCAACACATGATTCATTCATCCTGACGCACAGCAGTGTGGGGAAAAGACTGCAGGCCGGCGCTGCGTAAAATGCCGTGGATCAGCAGCTTATTTATATACAGATACATTCATGAGTTACTTTGCATTGACCATTCATGGTAAAATGTGGGTGTGCTGTGGGCGGGATGTGAGGTGGATCCACCTGCGCAATCTTCCAGCTGGTGTGTGATTTATAAAGAAATTGCGTGCAGCTGTGCTTACGCAAAGTTTTATAAATCAGGGGCGAAGGGTGTACACTCATTTCAGGTTTTTGACGTACGCAAACTTTTAGTATGGATCCTACGCAATGTTTTATAAATGAGGCCCCTGGTCATTCAGTATATTCAGGTAGTCAGCTGACCTCATTCTTTGGGAACATAACGTTGATGAACCTGACCAACCCCAGATCATAACCCTAACCCCCACAGGCTGGTAGGCACTAGACATGATGAATGCATCACTTCATCAGCCTTTCTTCTTACCCTGATGCCCCATCACATTGGAACAGTGTAAATCTGGACTCATCAGACCATATGACCGACCACATTTGTTCCTAGAAGATGATGGTTCACCATTATCCTTCAGGTTTTAATTATGCATGGAATTGTTCTTAACCCAATTTTAGTTTCAAAAATATCCTTAGTTGTTTCCTTTGCTTGAAGCAGACCGATAATTTTACACTTCTGAGACAGATTAACATCCTTTCTGCGACCACAGGATATGTCTTAAGGCATAGTTGTTTAAGAAATGAGAAGCTTCTCACTGCATCATCCATCCATTTTTCTATACACCGCTTAATCCTCATTAGGGTCGCGGGGGACTGGAGTCTATTGCAGGTGACTTAAGGTGAAGGCAGGGGACACCCTGGACAGGTCGCCAGTCTGTCACAGGGCTACACATACAAACAATCACACCACATTCACACCTACAGACAATTTTAGAATAATTAATTAACCTCAGTATATTGTTTAGTTAAATCCAGGTGGAGACTTTTTTTGGACAGGCAGTGTATTAGTCTATAAATGACACAACGGGTTCACAGGACTCACGGAGAGAGAAGTAATTAATTCCATGAGAAACCCTAACTCTTCTTTTATTCTTTATTTGTTTGCTTTTTTTTTACATTTGGACAACATTGTATGCCAAAGTTTCAACTTTTCTTTCACTTCTTTCAAGTCTTAAAAAAATGCTAAGCTGGAAGTCTGGCAAACATTTTATGTCTTAGTATAACACAGAGATGGACACAGAAGAAGTAAAATTTTTTACTTTAATGTTTGCATTTCTGTCAGTCTTTTCACATGGAACAGATTACCATGTAAATGCAGAACATTTACAGAATGAATGTTTGGTTCCTCTGATCTGACCTAGATCCGCCCCACAACTGCGCCACTGAACAGACTCACAGGTTTTGCTGCATGTATTCAAGGAAAACATTTTTTTATCCTCTTGCATTATTTTGACGACATTTCGCAGACCGATAATTTTGGCAATTCTTGTTGAAATAACCTCAAATTTTCACAGAATGTACAGAAACGGATCAAGTTTTTATATTTAATGTCTTATTTTTGTTATGTTTTCAGATTGAGCTATGCCGTTCACTCCCAAAGAGAAGTCATATTGTGTCTTGAAATATGCTCGCACACAGTCACCCAAGACTGTGCAGCGTGATGCGTGCCGTGTCACAGGTGGTGCACACAATGAACACTTATGAAATCAGTCCCATAATCAACTTATGATGTTCAACATCTAAACTGTTCAATTTAATCGAGACTTAGTAGTTTTCAAGAGAATTTCTTTTAAAATGTTAATTTTTTTGGGACACCCGGTACTTAGAACATGCATTTCTATTATCAGTATTACGCTGAATGTCATTATGAAGTTTCCACTGGAGAAGTGATGAAAACCACAGTGGAGGAGGAAGAGGAGGTGGTTATGCGTTTCCGCATTCTCATCCTATCAACATACTAGTGGTAGTACTGGATCAGTTTGTTTCCACATCAATTTAAAGGTCACATTTAGACTTGACCTCTAAAATTCTCAGAGAAATGACTGGAAAATTTCCCTTGTAAGACCACAGATATTTCTATGTCAGTCATCTTTTAATGCATTTCATCAGGTCAGGTTAAGCAGCCAAATGCAGTGGTTCTACTTAACAACAGGAACAAGGTACACGAATAAAGGATTTACTTTTATTATTGTCACTGAAAAGCTGGTACTGAGGAGATCTTTGGCTTTGTTGGGTTTGTCTCAGTCTTCAAATGTTGTCAGATCCTCTTCTTACTAAGTAAACTGTTTTGAGATGACTTATGTTGTGAGCAGATGCAGTATAAATGAAACTGAATAGACTCAAGTTGAAATATGTTTGCAAACTATTGCACATCCAGCTGTGCTAAAAATATAACTGTACCTTTGAATGAATGTAGGCTTCAAGTGCATGTCAGTGTAACCTGTATTGTGCCAATATGATGATGTGCACTATGTAGAATTTTAGGTTTTCTGAGCTGTGGAATATCTTGAAAACATGCATATGTGCCAAAGCAGCACCAGATATCGTCAACCAATGAAAATTATGAGCAATAATGGAACAAGCAGCACAAACAACACCATTGGATGATAGTCTGTTTACAGTAAAAGCAACTTTAAGCAGTTGATAATTTACATGCAAATTGACCAAAAACCTTTTGCTGCTATATGTATAAGATTGATTAATATCAGAACACGTTTGCATAAAATGTTGCAACAAATCTGCATAATGTTCATTCTCTTACAGTGCAATGAATACTGGATGTTACAGTAAAACTAAAAGTCAGATCAATTCGTGTTACTTCCCCCAAAAAATGTGTTTTTTAAACAAGATGTTGCATTTCAAAACTGCATAGAACATGAAGAATGTACTGCTTATTCATTTACGTCAGTGACCACAACTCTTGGGTTGAGACTCAAGAGTTTCCTGTTTCATTTGCACCACCTACCCTCCCAGTTGAACTGCTGATAACCTCAGACAGAGAGCAGAAAGAAGAACTACTGAGTGCTGTGCAAAAGTGTAATAGTAATATTCTTTTAAGAACTCAGACATTGCTTTTCTCAAAAGCCGACATGAACACCACCACTGAGGAGGCGGGGGAGCTACAGGTGGTAAAGTCACTGCAGGTGTACGCTGTGCTCTTTGGCTGCATCATGGCCCTTGGTCTGCCTCTCAACGCTGTTTCTCTGTGGATTCTGCTTCGCCATCACAGCCTCAAGTCACCCAACGCCGTCTTCATGGTCAACCTGGCAATCTCAGACCTGCTGCTCATCATCTCCTTGCCGATGAGGGTCTATTTCTACGCAACAGGTAACTGGCCTTTTAGCAGCACAGTATGCCTCAGTATAAGGAGACTCTTTATCACTAACATCCGCTCCAGTTCCATCTTAATCACCTTCATCAGCGTGGACCGGCTGCTGGCTGTAGTTTATCCTCTGAGGTCACGGCATGTTCGAACCTCAACCAACGCCTGGAAAGGTGCTGGATTCACTTGGCTCATTTTGTTGGTGGTGAATATCGAAGCGATGGTGACGTTTTCAGGACAACCACAAAACAACCACACTTGTTTTGTACCATCTGGTGCTGGTCCTCAAACATTACTAGACACTTACCTTCAACCTGTGTTAATGCCCACCCTGCTGGCAGTCAATGTTGTGTGCACTGCTATGGTGTTGTGGACTCTACGCAGTCATCTCAGTGACTCTGCAAAGGTCAAGAACAAGTTGAATGTAATGCTGATTTTTGTGCTGAACTTGCTCATATTTACTGTATGTTTCTTACCTGTGTCATTTAGTAGTGTTACAGGGTTACAGCGTTTGCCATTGATATGTCTTGCTACTGCGAACTGCTGCCTGGATCCACTGTTGTATTATTTTTCTTTTGATGCTTTCTGGAAGAAAAAAGATGTGGAACCATCATGAGAACAGTAGAAAAAGAACATATTTACATGAGGTGGTGTCAGATCTCCAGTGGGATGTTGCGGTTTTCCTGTTTTCCTGCAAAATATGTGGCATGGGATGTACATTTGGCGACAAGCTAGACTATGTGATGCTTTTATATTTGTCTTTTTACCAAGAAACCAAAAATTTGTGTATCTTCAGTAAATGTGTGTGAAGCTTAGAGCAAGATAGATGGAGAACAGGCTTACTGACTTTGTGGTGTCACATTTTAGTTGTGCCTATGGACTGCAAAATCACAGTTTCACATCCACAGAGAGACCAACCAGGTTTAGACAAACTATCTTAAAATGAGCACCTTGGTGTTTTGGGAAATATACTTACACACAGTCTTAGGAAAACTGATGCCACTCTTGTGTAGTTATTGTAAATATAAATGTAGAGGAAGTGCTTTAAGCACAAAAACCTAGCACAGGAACAAAGACCCAATGATGGCATGAAGCCACACTTTCTGACAAGGGGTCATTGAACAAGTGAGAGCCATGGTTATGACAGTTCATAATATAACTTGTAACCCTGAAAAATCTCAAAGATGTAACTTTTTGTATTTTAAAGATGCTGGCAAACAATTTTTTCCTTCTTTTTAAAATTTTCTTTAGCTGCTTATGAGTTCTTATTTATTGTACAGACACGACTGTTCTTCTCAGCATTTACCAGAAGGTAAAAAGACCTTTGACATAGTTTATCATGATGCATTCAAGACTAGTGCTAATTATATTCCTCTTCACTGTATGATGATGTTGGGGATCGTCTCTCTCTGTAAAGAGTAACGTCTAATTGCTGAAGTTTGACTCACTCTTATCCTGAAGGCAAATGTTCTTTAATTTCTGTTGATCCATTTGTTTTCAAATCTTAAATGCTTTCATTTGTGATGATAAAGCAGCAAGGATGAATGCATTATTTTACTAAATTTACTTTATTTTTTATTGTCATCCAAGTTTCTTAAACAGCAGGAACAAGGTACAAGAACAAAGGATTAACTATTACTGCCAGTGAAGAGCTGGTACTGAGGAGATCTTGCAACAGTGCTCGAGGAGGCTCAGGGTATGAGAGGCGACCAAGTCAAATAAAGGTTTAAGGTTTTTGTTTACAGCACAAGATGAAATATGAGACTACAAGAATAACGTAAGGACTACAACCAGAAGGGACAAACTGTCACCCTGTAGATAGAGTAAGGCAGAAAAGGGAAACTAACCCCTCTAGCGGGCAGGCAGAAAAACTACATTCATACTGAAGGTTAACTAGGAGGCAGAATGACTAACCCACAGAGGGTCAAACCCAGGCAGGAGAGCACAAAGAACACATTAAATACTACAAGGAATAACTAGAGAAGAAAGTCTGCACTAAGCAGTACACCATGATCTAAGAGGCTAAGCTAAACAGGGCAGCTATACAAACCTGGGAATTCCCAGACAGGAAATCAGTACAAAACAGAGTGTACAGTACTAAACAGAGTTGTCAACATAAATCAGAGAGCCGCACTACACGGTGTAACGCTATGCTAACCTACAGAGTGCACAAAAACAAATGCTGGCTACCAAATACTATCAGCACAATATACAATACTACGTATATCTATGATACTACCTGCCTGACTCAATAATTGGGAACTTGCTGATGGGGTAACCAAGCAGAGTAATGGGAGAGTCTTCGATGGGTGACGGTGGTGTGGGTGAAGCAGGAGACGGCGTGAGGAAGTAAGTGGTGGCCAGAACCCGGTGAGGAGTGAAGGGTCCAGAGACGAGGAAGGATCCATGTTACAGAGTGGCAACAGACGGCTGAGGCTTTAGGTTGGTGGCTCAGAGGATGCACAAGCAGGCTGGAAGGGCGCACAGAACGAGAATTAGCAAACTGCAAAACCACAGAGTGCTAAACTGAACAGAAAGCAAACTGTTGCTTGCTCACAGAGCAGCATCAAGTGGTGAGTGAGGTCTGCGTTTATGACCCAGAGAGTAGATGACTGAACCACTCCCACCTGCTCCCTCCACTACAGCTGATTGCTGAAAACAGACACCTGCAGCCTCCTGCTCCAGCTGCACCTGATGATTAACTCAGGACGGTAGGGGGAGAGTACTGCCACTATCTGGAGCCTGCAGCCATGGGCATGAGAGATCTTTGGATTTGTTGGGTTTGTCTCAGTCTTCAAATGTTGTCAGATCCTCTTCTTACTAAGTAAACTGTTTTGAGATGACTTATGTTGTGAGCAGATGCAGTATAAATGAAACTGAATAGACTCAAGTTGAAATATGTTTGCAAACTATTGCACATCCAGCTGTGCTAAAAATATAACTGTACCTTTGAATGAATGTAGGCTTCAAGTGCATGTCAGTGTAACCTGTATTGTGCCAATATTATGATGTGCACTATGTAGAATTTTTAGGTTTTCTGAGCTGTGGAATATCTTGAAAACATGCATATGTGCCAAAGCAGCACCAGATATCGTCAACCAATGAAAATTATGAGCAATAATGGAACAAGCAGCACAAACAACACTATGGGATGATAGTTTATTTACAGTAAAAGCAGCTTTAAGCAGTTTATGATCATTTACAAGCAAATTGACCAAAAATCTTTTGCTGCTATGATCTGTGTAAGGTTGATTAATATCAGAACACGTTTGCATAAAATATTGTAATAAATTTGAATAATGTTCACTTACAGTGCAATGAATACCGGATATGTCACAGTAAAACTAAATGAATTATCAGTGTCAGTTATTGACTGTGTTACTACCTGTTTGATTTATCTCAAAAATTTCTTTATTGACAAGATATTGCATTTCAAAGCTGCATAAAACATAATAAAAGTGAACTGTTGATTAATTTACGTCAGTCACCACAACTATTGAGCTGAGACAAGAGTTTCCTGTTCCAGTGCTGCATGTTTTCATGTTAGTCCCAGAAGCCAGGATGGGTCCTCTGTTTGTAGGAGTTAAACCTATTACTGTTCTCTATACTCTTATCTGATTGTGTGTGAAAGCACCAGTTGACACAAAATTTCTTACACGAGAAAACAAACGGTTTTGAGGGATATTTAAGCTTTAATGCATGCTGTAGCTAAAAGTACATATTAGTTGTCTGGTGTCTATTGGATTCACCTTACCAGGCTCCACCACATTACCTCAGAACAATATTACAAACTAAACGCCCCCCAAAAAACATTTACTGCTCTCCAACAGTTTAAAAGGTAAATAAAATAAGCATTGAAGCCTTAAATTGAATTGATTTAGGATTAATAACCACCTTTATTATTATATCGTTATTTTTAGCCCTACTATACTTGCTTTTTCCATGCCTCCTTTGTATCCAGCTGTTGAATTTTTCCAGTGAGGGGTCAATAAAGCCTATCTTATCTTATCTTATCTTATCTTGGAATGTGGCTGCCTGAATGACAAATTGTCTTTCTATACTGGTATTCATATCTATCTAAATAAAATAAAATGAAGTTTTTCTCTTTTTTAAAGAAATAAATAAATGTGTTACCTCTGCAGAAAAAAGTCTTCTTGAGTCTACATTTTTACCTGGTTATGAGGATTGCGGCTATTGCTTCAACTGATTTCGAAGCATATCAGAATCTTTTTATGATCTACTCTGGGCTTGGAAAAATCACAGACTGTATATAATAGATGAACGCTGCCTCTGTACAGTGACGCCTTAGACCTGCTGTCGTTCTAAAAGCCAGCAGACTCCTCTGGCTGCACACAGATGTCTAGACATCTATGAGAAACAATCTTACTTCTCACTTGATTTGTAAATTTAGCAAACATTTTTCTAATCAGTTTATCATCTCAATTGTTAGCTTCAAGTCTCCAGTTTCAAAAACCAAGATGGTGACGATCAAATGCCGAACTCAAAACGAGTGGCGTCACGGCGGCGATGAAAGCCATGACTGTCCGTTTAAAATGTTTGAATGACATCTTTCCTTACAGGGATATTTCTGTTATGCCTGAACTTTAAATGCAGCTCAGAGGAGTGTTGTTCTTTAACTAAGCTGCCCGACTTAAACTGTGTCGCCAAGGATGCAAACAGAACATGACTTCATCTAGAAATCCAGCAGCTCTGCAGCCGTTTGAATGTGATGATGCCAGCTTTAGCTCCCACAAACACGAATACTTGAGCATCAGTTGGCTTTCTCTGCTGTTGCAGAAGCAAGTTTGTCTCAGCAGTTAAACGTTTGGTGACGTCAGCGAGTGAACTCCAGTCGATAGCAGGAAGTACTGTGTACCGCCACTAGATCTTTTGCTGGTACGCAGTACCGGACCATACCGACTTACTTTCACCCCTGATGTAGATATATATTTTTTTATTTTTACATACACAGACACACACACAAAACACCAAAATTAAATAATCCCCCACACAGTGGGGAAACAACAGAGAATGGGGTATAGATTAAAATGGAAAAAATAGGATATATAAATAAAAGCAATAAAGTCAATAAAAATTAAGAAAAATAGGTAAAAGGATATATAAATAAAAATAAATAGGATATATAAATAAAAGCAATAAGAGCAATAAAAAAATAAGATAAATAAATACAAGGAATAAAAGACTTCAGACCAGACTGAAGCCGACGTAAAAAAAAACCCCAAAAACCCCTCAGAAATAGACAGAGGTTCAAAATGAAAAGAACGGTCAGCAGAGGGAAGGCTTACAACAGCAGGTTCATTATCTAAGACAGTGTTTTTAAAATCACTGTTTAAACAATCAAACAGATGCCCTACGGTGATAAAATGCTCATTAAAATAATTTAACATTGCAGATTTATTGGTCAAGTTTCCAGAATCTTTGACCAAAAAATTTGGTAGTTCATTAGAGGACATAGCACCCGAAGCAGATCTCACAACATTCCAAAATTTCTTGGGATCATTTAGATTTTTGGTGGTTTCAGATAGATAAAAATCTGATTTAGCTTTCTTAATTAAGGTGGTACATTTGTTGAGGAGCTGATGAAAAGTGTTCCAATCAGATTTTTTTTTAGTTTTCTGTGCTTTGGCCAAGAGATAATCTCTTTCTTTGAGGAGATTTCCAATTTCAGTTGAAAATCAGGGATTGTTTCGCCCCTTTATCCTAAACTTACGTAAGGCAGCATGTTTATTGATTACTTCAAGAATTCAGTATGAAAGAAATTCCAGGCCAGCTCAACATCATCAAAAAGGGAGATTCGTTTTCACTCAAAATTAGACAGATCATGCAAAAAAGCCTGCCCATGAAAATGTTTAAAGTCTCTTTTGAGTATGATGAAGAAAATAGCACACCTTTGGTACCACTGTCACATGTCACCCATTCATTCAATGTCCCATGGTTATCCACAATTATCACACTTTTGCTATTTGCAAGTATTTTACCAGACTCATCCTTTGTTTCCGTCTGCCATACCCCCGTCTTACCTCCTATTATCCAATTGCCCTTTTGTTACCCTTGATTCAACTATACGAAAATTAACCACTGTCTACCTTAGTATTTACTTACAACCCCCCAACCCTTTCTCTGAGATGTTCCTTTTGTCTTACCCTCCGTATTTGCATACATCCCCTCCCTACCCTCTGATGCACCCTCTGACATCCCTATAAAATGTGGACTCTCCAAATGTTCTGGGTCGACTTACCTTCACAGGCTCATGCTCTGTGTTGGTAAGCCCACCGTATGTCGGAATACCAATAAACACCCCACTACAGCAAACTTGGCAGAACCAAGAGTGAAATTTCCTCAACAAGTAGAATACGTGGTTTCGTTTTGGGGAGTTTGGTAATAAAAGTCTCTATCTCTGTTCTTCTCTCATGTTTTCTGCTTGCTGCACTTTTGTCTCATCTCATCGGTCTGACTTGGAGCGATCGCTTGGCACTGAACCTTCGAAACACCGATCATGGAATTGATTAGCTGGTCTCTCAACACAATTGACAAGATTCCACCCGCCCGAATGGGAGTTTCGCCTCTGGTTACGTGATCGACGCCTGGGGGAAGTGGAAGGGGATGATGTGCCTGGCACCCCTGTCCATGGAGGATGTGGAAGATGTTTATATATTCGGATTTGTGATGA
This sequence comes from Acanthochromis polyacanthus, assembly GCF_021347895.1. NCBI lineage: Eukaryota > Metazoa > Chordata > Actinopteri > Pomacentridae > Acanthochromis > Acanthochromis polyacanthus. The sequence continues at coordinate 10,001,094 of NC_067125.1, read as the reverse complement.
CAGGCCTGCTGATAATTGGCTTGATCACAGGCCTGAGCTTCTGGAAAATTAGGATGACCGCAGATAGAAAAAACGTCCAAAATCTGCTGGTCTTTGCAAACGATCGGATCAAGGCTGCCGGTGACCGGAATGCTGAATTCAAACGTAAGATGGACAATTTGCTTGGTGTGACTGTTGATTTGTGTCGCAAAGTGGATGCCATCAAGGTGAGGATCGTCACAGCTGAGGTCTGAAAAAGTTGAGAGCAACCAGGGGGAAGGTGAAATTGCTCCTCTCCCCCGCCTAAACAAGAAGGATACTGATTACATTCTGGCACCCCTGGAACAATAACAAACTCCTATGGAAGTTTCATGGCCAAGAGATAGCTCTCCAAGTTGGACTGTCTATTAATTGACTTAAATTTAGTGAGTCACAGATAGATTTCAGATCATCTGAGATTGATGACAACCAATCAAGATTTAGACCCCCCTAAAACAAACTCACCAGAATTCAACCCTAAGACACAGTTATTTAAGGAGTTTAGTGATTCACTGCAACCTGAAGGAGGCCTATAACAGCCCATGACTGTAAGGGATTGTCTCTGTTGGAATTCAAGTTTCAATACCAAAACTTCAAACTGTTTGCTAACTGATACAGAGGAGAGTAGAGTAGCATGAAACTTGTTTTTTATGTAGATGGCAACACCACCACCTTTCCTGGGACGATCACACCGGAAAACAGTGTAACCATTGATAGAAATATCCTTATCTGAGACAGATTTACTCGACCAAGTTTCAGACAACACAAGAATATCAGTTTCATTTGTCTGTACCCAAACCTTAACAAAATCAATTTTAGGAAGCAGACTCCGGACATTTAAATGCAAGATGGCAAGACATGATCTGGCTATGAATTCATCAGGGGTACTATTTCAAAGTAGTTTCAATAAATCAACTGGACTTTAAGAAAGTTCCTTGAAGACGTTTTTCCTCTCATCCAAGAGGCTTCTTCAGTTCTGGTGGTGGTTCTTCATCCCCACTGCCATCAGACTGTATAACACTACTGTGTAGTTGTTATTATGTGCAATATTTATTATCTTGTTCTTGCACTTTCGTGACTTTTTGCACTCCTCTGTTTTTTTGTTCCTAAGAGCCCTGTAACAGTAAATTTCTCCTTTGTGAGATCAATAAAGTCTATCTTATCTTATCTTAAAAATACTGTCCTGAGGAACTGGCTCTCCTGTGTTGAGCCATAAGCGCATGGCTCAACACAGGAGGTCCTTTCAAATTTATTTAAACTACTTTGGATAACCATGACCTGGATGAATGAGAACCTACACAGACATCAGGGGTACTAATATTCATCAAAGAGGGGCCTGGGTTAGGCTGAACATTGCCTGATAGTAAAAGAAGAAGAAGGATAAAACATTTTCGTTTTACATTACAAATCGACTCCCTGTCATCAATATTGGAATTTCCCAAGGCAATGAGTGAAAATTCTGTGTGTACAAAACTGTCTTGCAAGAGAGATAAACACATCAAAGGAAGAAGAGTTACATGAATTAATCCTGATGGGCAGCAGGACAGCAGCAGATGTAGAGTCAATTTATCAACAGCCAATGACCAGGTGGAGGTCACAAACCTGGAAGGTACCACAGGTGTAAGGAGGGCATGACTGTGTTTCCCACTACCATGGTTTGACAACACCAACCCATAAATAAAAAAAGAAACAGTGCAAAAAAGAGTTGCATTGTTACCGTCTCAGGATCTATTGCTAAGGAAAGCAACAATAAACAATAACAAAATGTTTGAAACACATCTAGCTGTTATGTTTCGGCCCATCTCCTGGCTGGCACCCAACTGCTGACAGGATCCAAATGCAGGTGGCTAGCAGTTTCGGCGGTTAGAGGGCCTGGCCTGGTGGATGGATGGGCTGCAGCAGGACCATAGACTGTATATATAGTGGACGTAGCATCTGGCTCCAGAATTGAAGCCCACCCGGAAGTGTCAAAAACTTGCAATATCACGCCGTCCGCTAGGGTTGGCTCCAAAAAGCTTTTGCTCCATAGACCCCAATTCATTTTTGGAAAAAATAAAATTTGATAGACTGATGTTCTGCAGCTCAGGATTTTTTTCCCGTTAGTTTTCATGGTCAAAATGAGAGATCAGGTGGCCGATCTTAAAATAAATCAGTACTGAATTTTAAATAAATTGTTAAAGTTGGCGGAGCCAGGGGGCGTGGCTATACTTGATAGACAGCAACAGAAGCCTCTGTGGTAAAATGTGGGCGGGATAAGAGAGTCCTCAGCCAATCCTGCACCTAGTTGCTCTCCAGTCCAGTCTGTTTGATGACGCTTTTTACGTCACTGGCTCCAAAAAATCCAAAACGGCGACCAGGAAGTAGCAAAATCCGGGCTTCATTTTCTCGGCGTTGAAACCAACGGGTGACGTCACGGTTAGTTTACGCTTGAGCAGGACCTGGGCCTGGCCTGGTGGATGGATGGGCTGCAGCAGGACCTGGGCCTGGCTTGGCCTGGTGAATGGATGGGCTGCAGCAGGGAGCCCAAGGCAAATGGTGGCTACAGCAAGGCTGTTGGCTTGGCTGCTAGAGAGGCCTAGTTCAAATCCACCAAGTATCACCATTCAAGTTGCCAATCCACTACTACAAATTAATCCCAAAAGTCTTAGATGAAAGGGTCTAAAAACATATACTAAAATCCAATAGAAAAGGACAAAAAAACCACGAAAACAGACAGACACCTTACAGAGACATTGGTTGTACTGCCATCTTGACATTGATCAGCCAATGAAAATTATGAGCAATAATGGAACAAGCAGCACAAACAACACAATTGGATGATAGCCTATTTACAGTAAAAGTAACTTTAGACAGTTTATAATGATAATTTACATGCAAACGACCAAAAGCCTTCTGCTGCTATTAACTGTGTAAGATTGACTAATCTCAGAACATATTTTCATAAAATGTTGCAATAAATTTGCATAATGTTCACTCAGAGTGCAATGAATGCTAGATATGTCACAGTAAAACTAAATGAGTCAGTTTGATCGTCAATTATTGATTATCTGTGCTAGTTACCGAGGGTGACCATACGTCCTCTTTTGCCCGGACATGTCCTCTTTTGAGAGGCTGTCGTTTATAAAGTCCTTCAAATGTCCGGGTTTTTGATCTTGCCTAGCTTGAGCGCATCACAGACCAGTGTATTTATCATTCACGTTGAATGGTTCCTTTGGAAACACGCTCTGAGAGGCGGAGTTTGAGCCGAACCCCGGAACGTGTATTAATCATTCACAAAGCAGTACAGAGGCGCTCCACACTCACTCACTCCTCACAGGCTGACAGGCAGATAGACACACTGTGAGAGAACACTCGAACCGAAAGAAAATGCCAAAACGCAAATGTCATTTCACTGATGAAATGCGAAAAAAGTACTCCTGTTTTCGTCCGGGTCGTGTCAAATGGGAGGCAGAATGTACAGTCTGCAAAGCTGGGACTTATGTCTCTGTGGCTAATAGGAAAAGGAAAAAGAAGGAAAAAAGGACTGTTGACTTGAGGCATCATTTATATATATATTTCATTTGCCAATAGACACATTATTTTGAAGAATGGGCTAACTGAACATTGAAATTTTTCACACGCGAGCTGGAAGTGTGTCCTCTTTTCAGAGAAACAGAATATGGTCACCCTAAGTTACCCAAAAAACATGTTTGCATTTCAAAGCCGCTTAAAGCATGAGAAACGTAATCTGTTGATTCATTTACGTCAGTGACCACAGCTCTTGAGCTGAGACAAGGGTTTCCTGTTCCATTTTTAACATCTACCCTCCCAATTGAACATCTGATCACTTCACACAGAGAGCAGAAAGAAGAACTACTGAGTGGTGTGTGAAGGTGCAATATTCACTCAAAAACTCAGAAACATTGCTTTTCTAAAAAAGTCGACATGAACAACACCATTGAGGAGGAGCCACAGCCAGTCTACACTGTGCTCTTTGGCTGCATCATGGCCCTTGGACTGCCTCTCAACGCTGTGTCTCTGTGGATTCTGCTTCGTCGTCACAGTCTCAAGTCACCCAACGCCGTCTTCATGGTCAACCTGGCAATCTCAGATCTGCTGCTCGTCATCTCCTTGCCCATGAGGGTCTATTTCTACGCAACAGGTAACTGGCCTTTTAGCAGCATTGCGTGCCTCATTATAGGGGGATTCTTTCACACCAATTTACACTCCAGCTCTATCTTCATCACCTTCATCAGCATGGACCGGCTGCTGGCTGTAGTTTATCCTCTGAGGTCACGGCATCTTCGAAATTCAACCAATGCCTGGAAAGGTGCTGGATTCACTTGGCTCATTTTGTTGGTGGCGAATATCTCAATGATAGTGAAGCTTTCAGGACGACGACAACACAACCACACCTGTTTTGTACCACATGGTACAAATAAAACACATGATACTGATCCTGAAATATCACCAGCCGCTTATCTTGATCCTGTGGTAATGTCCATTCTGCTGGCAGTCAACGTTGTTTGCACTGCTATGGTGTTGTGGACTCTACGCAGTCATCTCAGTGACTCTGCAAAGGTCAAGAACAAGTTGAATGTAATGCTGATTTTTGTGCTGAATTTGGTCATATTCACCATATGTTTCTTACCCGTGTCAATTAGTCGGGTTACAGTTCATAACAATTTGCCAATGATATGTCTTGCTGCTGCAAACTGTTGTCTGGATCCACTGTTGTATTATTTTTCTTTTGATGCCTTCTGGAAGAAAAAAGAAGATGTGGAACTATCATGAGAACAGTAGAAAAAGAACATATTTACATGAGGTGGTGTCAGATCTCCAGTGGGATGTTGCGGTTTTCCTGCAAAATATGGAGCATGGGATGTACATTTGTCTTTTTACTAAGAGACAAAAAATTATCGGTAAAAAGGAAAATATATGTCTTTAAAAAAAACTGTTTTCTTCAGCTGCTTATGGGTTCTTATTTATTGTACAGACATGACTGATCTTCTCATCATTTAGAAGGTAAAAAGACCTTTGACATGGTTTATCATAATGCATTTAATACTAGTACTAATTATATTCCTCTTCACTGTATGATAATGTTGGTGATCGTCTCTCTCTGTAAAAAGTAATGTATGGAGGTATTTCAGGTGCAAAATGTTTGAGCACCTGTAACATCGAATTTGTAGTTGTGTACATTGAATTTGTATGTGTATCAGCAAATATGATTTCCCACACTCTATGAGTTGTGTATTTGTAAAATAATTTCTTGTATGTGTCGATTTTTTTCCTCCCACAAATACAACACAAAAATACACATTCACAAAATCGTAATTCCAGGTGCACAAATCACATTTACAGGTGCACAAATCATATTTACAGGTGCACAAATCATTCTCTACAAGTCACATATTTCAACACTGACACACTCACATTTTGCACCTATTGTTGCAGCACACTAAGTGCAAAACATACTTGTGCACCTGTATTGTACGAAGTGAAGTTAAGGTGAGAATTTGAATATGTGTAAATCTGAATATGAACTTGTGCAATAAGTATGTGAAATAATTTACCACCAAAATAGCTGTGTCCTCTTGATAGGCTCCAGCACCCCCTGCGACCCTAGTGAGGATAAAGCGGTATATAGAGAATGGATGGATGGATGGATAGCTGTGTCCTCTAACACACAAACACAAATTGCTACTTTCAACCACTCGAATCCTCCCCACGAGTCACACATTCTCTGTTTTCTCCAGGTGCAAATCAGAAATCGTACTTCCGGTCCCACTGAGATATTTGGTGCAAAACTACAAAACGATCCGATCTGTGTATAAATTCTATGGTCTGAGATTGACAGATTTTTCGGCCAGTCAGAGAGACGCTTTGCCCGCCCAGCCAATCAGAGGTTTTTATTCCATCCGAGGTCGCTTTACCCATTGACATAATAAAGAGTAGACGCTGCTCGAGGTGCTGCGCAGCGAGAAATACGGCCGCCATCTTGGTCCGGTCACCCGCTCCACTCAGCGCTGTTTGACAGCGCATTTAATCCATCTAAACTCTGAATATTAAACTGATTTTCATGCGTTTTTTTTTTTTTTTTTTTTTTTTTTGCTGCAGACGTCATACATGTAGCTATGATACAGGATAAATGGTTCGGCGTATTTTAATATTCATAGCGGGATTAACAGTAATAGAATATTCTGATATTAAGCTCGACTGTAGACAGGTATTTTGCAAACACTGTAAACACACACACACTAATATATGTTAGAGAAGCAGATAATGGCAGTAAAGTCAATTATTTTAATAATTTGAAGAGACAATATATGATTACGCTATATGTACATATATAAACGAAATACTGAATAATGAACACATATTTCTATATAAAACTATATATATATATAAATCATTTTCTGATATATGTTTTTTAATATATATGTATGAATTATATTGGTAGTCTATATATGATTTATATAATAATTTTCTCTGATATACTGATAATATTAATATTCCACATATGATTTATATATATTATGTTTTCTGATATATTGATTATACTGATACTCCATACATGATTTATAAATGTAGTATGATTTTCTCTGATATGTAACTTTCATCTATTATATATATATATATATATATATATATATATATATATATATACATGTATATGTGAATGTTTTTTATACTCCATCTATGATTTATATATATTCATTTTCTCTGATACATAACTTCTGACTATTGCAAGCCTTGATTGATATTTTTATGGATTAGGTGGTTTTAGTATATGTTTTAGTATATGTACTTCTCCAGAAACTTGGCCTTGTAAGGGTTAAACAAACATGTCACTTTCTCTTTGAACACTGTCAGATTGGGAAAAGGCATTGGTTGAATGTAAGTAAATACATTTGTACAAGTACTGTATTTAGACATGTGGACAAAATTGTTGGTACCCCATGAAAGCAAACCCCACAATAGTCACAGGAATAATTTGAATCTGACAGAAGTAATAATAAATAAAAATTATATGAAAATTAACCATGAGTCATTCCATCTCATTTCAACAAATCTGAGGAAATTTTGTTGCATGACCTCCTCTGATCATCTCCAAACTTTTTTTTTAACTATCCCAACATAAGAATAGATTACTTGCAAAGTTTTAACATCATATGATTGCTATTTGCTAAGTTATAAAATATTTAAATCCCTATTTTTCCACTCGGAAATTGATATTTTAGGTAGAAAGGCTTGATTTAGGAAGATAATACTGGGAACTGACTGATGATATAGACTTACAAGTGATCTGAAGGGTTCAAACACCTTAACAATAGAGCAGGAAAAAAAAATTTGGAATGAATATACCCATTTCTCTGTGGTACAGGGCAATTTAAAAATTTGGCGAAAATGGCATTTTTCAAGAATTTAGGCATTTTTTTCACAAATTTTAATAAGTAACAAGGTTCATATGTTATAAAAATCTCAAAGTACCTTAAAAGTTCTCTCTAACCTAAAAATATCCAAGAGCTAGCTAGTCTCCTTAGACCTCAAAACGATGCCTATTTATGAAACAGACTGAAAAACACCATACATATATTGGCACAGAAACCAATGTGGGACATGGAGTAGAAACATGAAACTTTGTCTGTATAACAATAAACATCCGAATAATTGATATCTGAAGTATCAACATTGTTTCTTGAATCCTTCATGGCCAATTTAACCAAGAAATGCACTATGTTTTATAGGCGTTTTTTTAGGAATTCTAACTAATATATTGCAGTTAAAATGAGTTATATTGCCTTAGGTCCCATGTAAAACATGTAATTTGTCCCCAACTTATCACACCACTATTTCTGTCCTTTGAACTGCTTGAATTTCTCTGAAATCAGGCCATCATCTGCACCAGATATGTGGTACTGTCCACCACGGCGTGTTGAAGGAGCAGTGATTGGACAGAGGATGTGGGCTGTAGGCACCCACACTACGTCATCCTTTCTAGGCCATGTGAACTTCTTGCTGGGACCTTTTGGGTGCATGAATTTCACTTGCAAATCTTCAAATTCAGCTGATAAGTCAAATACGATACCGAGGCTGTCCTGAGAATGCAGTCTGGGAGTGATGCCATTTCTTCTTATCCAGTTACTGTATGAAAGAAAAAACAATGTCTATATAATAATTAACTTCAGATATGCCCTTTGTAACTTATACTACGATGCTGATGCTTCAGATTCATCTTTCATCTTTAGTTGGTCATGTAAATGGTTCCTAAAAACAAAAACGAGGATCAAAATATATAGTAAATTGATTCAGCAGTTGCTCATCTTTGGCACAAGAAACAAATATGAAAGTAAGTTCACACATACTTCACACATACTAGTTCCTCCAAAAAAAATTTGAACCGCGTACCATGTATCCCACATGCACTTTTTAATGCCTAAAGTTAGGCTATTTTGGGTCTACACCTGAGTTCAACAGCCTATAAATCAATAAATAAGCTTTATTTTAATGTTTTAAAACTTTTACCTTATGCAACTTTCATTAGTAAAGAAGAAAATTCATTCTTTCAATGTCTTTTCACAAGAATAAGTCCTAAAATAGAGGCATGAAAAACCCAAAATAAAGTCGCCCATGAAATAATAAGGATATTTTGGGAAATTCCACAGTCCAGTATTTTTTTATTTTCATTCATTTCTATACTTTTCTCACCAGAAGGGTAAAAGTTTTGGAAGGGGAAAAAATTCTGACCATGTAAAAGGAGTATAAATTGCTTTTTTTAGTAGTTTAAAACCCTAAAATCATAGGCGAGGATTAAGTTTGGACTGACTATGGGTATTAGATTAGATCATTACTGCTTATACTGTATGTTTATAACCATAATACTTTGCATTTGTTCATAAAATTACCCAAATAAAGCCCAAAAAATTTTTTGGGAGGATCTGAGAAAGTGGTGCAACAAGCATTTGTTGAATTGACATGGAATGACTCCCATTGAAAATTAGATCTTGCTTTTGAACTGTGGTCTCACAGAATTATTTTAAAATATAAACTCATGAAGCAGGCCTGGACAAAAATTATGGTACCCTTAACTTAATATTTTGTTGCACAACCTTTTGAGGCAATCACTTTAATCAAACTATTTCTGTAACTGTCAATGAGAGTCCTGCACCTCTCAGCAGGTATTTTGGTCCATTCCTGATGCGCAGACTCTTCCATTTGTCTCAGGTTTGAAGGGTGCCTTCTCCAGACAGCATCTGTCAGCTCCTTCCACAGATGTTCAGTTGGATTTAGATCAGGGCTCATCGACGGACATTTCAGAATAGTTCAATGTCTTCCTCTTAGCCATTCTTGGGTGTTTTTAGTTGTGTGTTTTTCGTTATTATCCTGTTGCAAGACCCATGACCTGTGACTAAGACCAAGCTTTCTGATACTGGGCAGCACATTTCTCTCTAGAACACCTTGATAGTCATGAGATTTCACTGTACCCTGCACAGATTCAAGACACCCTGTGCCAGATGGAGCAAAGCAGCTCCAGAACATAACAGAGGCTCCTCCATGTTTCACAGTAGGGACACTGTTCTTTTCTTGATATGCTTCATTTTTGCGTCTGTGAACATAGAGCTGATGTGCCTTGCCAAAAAGTTCCAGTTTTGTCTCATCTGTCCATAGGACATTCTCCCAGAAGCTTTGTGGTTTGTCAACATGCAGTTTGACAAATTCCAGTCTGGCTTTTTTATATTTTGTTTTCAACAATGGTGTCCTCCTTGGTCGTCTCCCATGAAGTCCACTTTGGCTCAGACAACGATGGATGGTGGATCTGACACTGATGTACCTTGGCCTTGGAGTTCACCTTTAATGTCTTTAGAGGTTGTTCTGGGCTCTTTTGTTGCCACTCATATTATCCATCTCTTCCATTTGTCATCAATTTCAGTCTTTTCTAGGAGTACCATCATTTTTGTCCAGGCCTGTTTCATGAGTTTATTGTTTTGAATAATTCTCTTGAACCACGGTTCAAAAGGAATGTCTGATTTTCACTGGTTAATTTTCATAGAATTTTTATTTCTTATTACTTTTGTCAGATTCAAATTGTTCCTGTGACCATTGTGGGTTTTTCTTTCATTAACTGAGGGGTACCAACAATTTTGTGCACATATTTAAGTATAATTTAAGGTGACTGACAAATTTCATGGTACTCTTCTTCTACTCTACACTGTGGGTGCAAATATTGTACTTTTTACTCCACTTTATGAATTTAAAAGTGCTAGTAACAGGTTTATTAATTTTGAGCACATTTAGATTCCAAAATAACATTAAACTTTTAAAGTGCGTGTCCACTAGATGTGATTTTCCCGCACAGCAATGCACCGCATCTGAACATGGCATGGACAGTGAGCGGTCACTTGCGGACCACAACATTGTCACATGACTGCGCTCGAGCAACAGCGGGCCGCTACGTGGTCACGTGACCGAGCTTTCAGCTTGAAGGTCTGGTAGCCGAATCGGATAGACACAGCGGCTCGGCCACAAACTCTCTTTTATTTCAAAAACATTTCAGCGAAAAGTATTTCTGAAATCATTTGAGGCAAGAAATAAGCTGTGCAGCAGCTGAATCTGTCCTCGTTTTATGTCACTGATGGCTAGCTTAGAAGTTTGAGGACAGTTTCCAGATGTGTGGAAGCTCCACACGCTACAGCGAATTTGCATAAAGTAGAAGTCCAGTCTACTTTATGCAAATGAGCTGACCCCCGCTACGGGTAAGCACATCGGATCGCAGCTGGAAATGCACCGCAACCAGACCAGCACGCAACATGTGTGAAAATCCATGTGTGAAAATGACGTCTCATGCTCCCTGATCCACTCATTCTCAATGTGAGCCCCATGAATCCTGACATCATCATCGAGGAACATGACCATACCATCAGGGAAGATAAACTCCATTGATGGAAAGACCTGGTATTTTTTGTGTACTTAAGTAGTCAGCTGACCTCATTCTTTGGAAACAAAACATTCCTGAACCTGGACTTGAACAATTGCAGCAACCCCAGATCATAACCCTAACCCCCACAGGCTGGTAGGCACTAGGCATAATGAGTGCATCACATCATCAACCTCTCTTCTTACCCTGATGCACCCACCAATTTGGAACAGGGTAAATCTGAACTCATCAGACCACATTTGTTCCTAGAAAATGATGGTTCACAACTATCCTCCAGGTTTCAATAATGCATTGAATGGCTCTTATCCCAATTTTAGTTTCAGAAATATCCTTAGTTGTTTTCTTTGCTTGAAGCAGACCAATAATTTGACCTTTCTCAGACAGATTAACATCCTTTCTATGACCACAGGTTATGTCTTCCAACATGGTTGTTTGAGAAATGAGAAGCTCCTCACTGCTTCAGCTAGGGTTAAATAAGTTGTTGCAGCTGAAACGTATTCATCACTGCAGAAATTATCCAATTAAGGATCTTACCTGTTTGCCTAGTTAAATCCAGGTGGAGACTTTTTTTGGACAGGCAGTGTAATAGTCTATAAATGACACAAGGAACTCACAGGACTCAGAGAAAAGTAATTAATTCCATGTGAAAACCCGAATGTTTCTTGAGTCTTAAATTTTTACATTTGGATCAGTTTGTATACAAAACTTTCAATTTTTCTTTCACTTGTTTCAAGTCTTAAACACCACACTAAGCTGGCAATGTGGCAAACATTTTATGTCTTAGTGTAACATAAAGATGGGCACAGAACACAAGTTACATTTTTACTTTAAACTTTTACTCGTGGTGTCACCTCTCTTATTCTGAGCCTCCTCAACAACCATAACAAGATCTCCTGAGTATGGCAATAGTAGTTAATCCTTTATTCTTGTTCCTGCTGTTTAATAGAACCACTTAATTTGTTTACTTGGCTATTTAGCCTGATCTGATGAAATACATTAAAAGATGGCTGATATAGAAATATCTGTGTTCTTACGAGGGAAATTTTCCACTCATTTCTTTGAGAAAGCTAAAAGTCACGTCTTAATGTGACTTTTGAACTGATGTGGAAACAAACTGATCCAGTACTACCACTAGCTTGTTGATAGGACGAGAAATGTGAGAATGTGGTAACGCATAGTCTCCTCCTCTCTAGCTGTGGTTTCCACCACTTCTCCAGTGGAAACTTCAGAATGACGTTCAGTTTAATACTGATAATAATTGAGATGCATGCTGTAAGTACAGCTGACAATTTTTTTTTAACCTGTTGCACTGAATGTTTGTTTTTAAAAATAATGCAAGAGGATAAATGTTTTCCTTGAATGCATGCAGCAAAACCTGTGAGTCTGTTCAGTGGAGCAGTTGTGGTGAGGATCAAGATCAGATCAGGGAACATTCATGCTGTACATGTTCTACATTTACATTATCTATGTATAATCTATTCTACGTGAAGACTGACAGAAATGCAGACAAAGTAAAAATATAACTTTTCTTCTGTGTTAGATTAAGGTGTGTGTAATAATTCTGTAACCTCTTCTCAGTTTAAGCTTCTTTTTCCAGCCTTTCTTTTTCTAATGTGTGAGAATAAACTAAATGCATTTTGAACAGTGTTACTACACTAGATTTTTAACATGCAAAATCTCACTTCAGGATGCAGAGACATTTTGGAAAATGTGTCATTTTTGTTTGTTGCCAAAAGTTAAATGAGGACAACAATTTCACCATCTAATCTGTCCATCAAATACAAAATCAGCAGGACTAGATTTTTTTTTTTTTTTTTTTTAGCAAATTCTGACTAAACCAAAGCCTGTAACTAGCCTGTTTGTTTGTATCACACAAATGCCTAAGTGTAAAAATGCAGAAGTTTGTGGCTGACTACTTGCAGGTCAGTACCAGTGACTTTCTGAAGCCTTTTCTTGCATCCAAAACCCTTCTTGCCTATTTTTGTCCTTTCAATTGCATGAAAATCTGAAGGGATGTTAAACATGCGGCCTCAGTTCAGTTCTGATGACTGATGGAGGAAAAAGAACACTGTTTGCAATTGGTTGGCTAACAAATGGTTAAACGTTGTTTACAATCTTTATTTAAACTTGGAATACATTGAAGTGTGGAGGCCTCATCTACAATGCAGCCAAGTAAGAAAACTAAAGATGTACACACAAGAGTAAGAAACTTGGATAAAAATATTAAAGTAAAATAAAGAAAGCATTTAAGATCTGAAAACAAATGAATCAATAGATGTAAAAGAACATTACATTTAAAAACTGATTTTCATTAAAGATAAGAGTGAGTCAAACGTCAGCAATTAGGCGTTACTCTTTACAGAGAGAGACGACCAACAACATCCTCATACAGCTCACGGTGATGGAGAACATAATTAGCACCAGTATTAAATGCAACATGATAAACCATGTCAAAGGTCTTTTTACATTCTGGTAAATGATGAGAAGATGAGTCGTATCTGTACAATAAATAAGAACCCATAAGCAGCTGAAGAAAACTGTTTTTAAAAAAAGTAGGAAAAAAATTGTTTTCTAACATCTTTAAAATGAAAAAAAAAGTCACATATTCGAGATCTTGCAGGTTTATGTTAGACTTTGGGACACCTTGAAGGGGCCACACTTAAAAGACAAATGTAAAAGCATCACATAGTCTAGCTTGTCGCCAAATGTACATCTATGCTCCATATTTTGCAGGAAAACAAGAAAACCGCAACATCCCACTGGAGATCTGACACCACCTCATGTAAATATGTTCTTTTTCTACTGTTCTCATGATGGTTCCACATCTTGTTTCTTCCAGAAGGCATCAAAAGAAAAATAATACAACAGTGGATCCAGGCAGCAGTTCACAGCAGAAAGACATGTGATTGGCAAACTTTGCAACCCTGTAACCTGAATAATTGGCATGGGTAAGAAACATACAGTAAATATGAGCAAGTTAAGCACAAAAATCAGCATTACATTCAACTTGTTCTTGACCTTTGCAGACTCACTGAGATGACTGCGTAGAGTCCACAACACCATAGCAGTGCACACAACGTTGACTGCCAGCAGGGAGGACGTTAACACCAGATCAAGATAAGCAGCTGGTGATATTTTAGGAGCAGTATCATTTGTATCATGTGGTACAAAACAGGTGTGGTTATGTGGGGGTCGTCCTGAAAGCTTCACTGTCACTGAGATACTTGCCACCAACATAATCAGCCAAATGGGTCCAACACCTTTCCAGGCGTTGGTTGAGGTTCGAAGATGCCGTGACCTCAGAGGATAAACTACAGCCAGCAGCCGGTCCACGCTGATGAAGGTGATGAAGATAGAGCTGGAGCGGATGTTGGTGTAAAAGAGTGCCGCCGTAACGAGGCACGCTGTGCTGCTAAAAGGCCAGTTACCTGTTGCGTAGACATAGACCCTCATGGGTAAGGAGATGATGAGCAGCAGGTCTGAGATTGCCAGGTTTACCATGAAGACGGTGTTGGGTGACTTGAGGCTGTGGCGACGAAGCAGAATCCACAGAGAAACAGCGTTGAGAGGCAGACCAAGGGCCATGATGCAGCCAAAGAGCACAGCGTACACCTGCAGTGACTTTACCACCTGTAGCTCCCCCACCTCCTCAGTGGTGGTGTTCATGTCGGCTTTTAGAGAAAAGCAATGTTCTTGAGTGAAAGCTGTACCTTCGCACACCACTCAGTAGTTCTTCTTCCTGCTCTCTGTGTGAAGTGATCAGCAGTTCAACTGGGACAGTGGGTGTTAAAAATGGAACAGGAAACTCTTGTGTCTCAACCCAAGAGTTGTCATCAGCGACGTAAATGACTCAACAGTTTGTTTTTCATGTTTTATGCAGCTTTGAAATGCAATATTTTAATAAACACATTTTTGAGATAAATCAGACAGGCAGTAACACAGTCAATAACTGACACTGATAATTCATTTAGTTTTACTGTGACATATCCAGTATTCATTGCACTGTAAGTGAACATTATTCAAATTTATTACAATATTTTATGCAAATGTGTTCTGATATTAATCAACCTTACACAGATCATAGCAGCAAAAGGTTTTTGGTCAATTTGCATGTAAATTATCAACTGCTTAAAGCTGCTTTTACTGTAAATAAACTATCATCCAATAGTGGTGTTTGTGCTGCTTGTTCCATTATTGCTCATAATTTTCAATGGCTGATGGTGTCTGGAGCTGCTTTGGCACATATGCATGTTTTCAAGATATTCCACAGCTCAGAAAACCTAAAAATTATTTGTGCACATCATCATATTGGCACAATACAGGTTACACTGGCATACATTTAAAGCCTACATTCATTCAAAGGTAGAGTTATGTTTTACACAGCTGGATGTGCAATAGTTTGCTAACGGGTCATTCCGTGTGGTTTCACCAGATGGTGGTTGCCGCACCATTTTCAAATTAGTCCTAAATTTGCATGCCATTAGATAGTCGCAAAATTGTAGGCCTGTAGCTCAAATAGTTTCTGAGTTGTGGGGTCTGAAATTTTCAGAATTTGGGCTATAAAAAGCCTCGCCAGCGTTTTTAGCATCTTTAAGTGGTTATTTCTCAGCCTCTAGACATAACAGAGAGCTGTGAGTTGGTAAACAAGGCCTCTGCATGTAGCTAGTGCCCCACAAACATCCCCAGGTGTTTCCCTACACTCTGCAGGCCATGGGGGCTTGCTAAAAATGCTAAAAATGAAGAGATACCTACTCACAAGTGGGGTTTGGGACCTTAAAAGTACTAGAAATACTGCACAGAAGTGTTCTAACACCCCTGGATTCCATTCTACACAAACTTGTGTGATAACTTAGCAAACTGGAGCTTTCTAGGTACCTCAGTTTAGAAAATATGAGCTCCCAAAGTTGGACGAGATTTTAAATTGGCTATTTTTGGTGGCAAAAATCTCAGTGTGGGACAGGTACCAGAGACAGGTCGCCAGTCTGTCACAGGGCTACATATACAGACAAACAATCACTCACATTTACACCTACGGGCAATTTAGAGTAATCAATTAACCTCAGCATATTTTTGGACTGTGGGAGAAAGCCGTAGTGCCTGGAGAAAACCCACGGATGCACAGGGAGAACATGCAAACTCCATGCAGAAAGATCCCAGGCTCAGGCCGGGACTCAAACCAGGGATCATCTTGCTACAAGGCGAAAGTGCTAACCACTACTCCCACTGTGCAGGTGCAGCAACACCCCCAAGGAATATCTGCTCATTTCACCTGGAATGACCCTAACGTATTTCAGCTTGATTCTATTCAGTTTCATTTATACTGCATCAGTGTACAGCATAAGCCATCTCCAAGCAGTTTACCTAGTAAGAAGAGGATCTGACAACATTTGAAGACTGAGACAAACTCAACAAATCCAAAGATCTCTCATGCCCATGGCTGCAGGCTCCAGAGAGTGGCAGTACTCTCCCCCTACCGTCCTGAGTTAATCATCAGGTGCAGCTGGAGCAGGAGGCTGCAGGTGTCTGTTGTCAGCAATCAGCTGTAGTGGAGGGAGCAGGTGGGAGTGGTTCAGTCATCTACTCTCTGGGTCATACAAGCAGACCTCACTCACCACTTGATGCTGCTCTGTGAGCAAGCAACAGTTTGCTGTCTGTGGTTTTGCAGTTTGCTAATTCTCGTTCTGTGCGCCCTTCCAGCCTGCTTGTGCATCCTCTGATCCACCAACCTAAAGCCTTAGCCGTCTGTTGCCACTCTGTAACATGGATCCTTCCCCGTCTCTGGACCCTTCACTCCTCACCGGGTTCTGGCCACCACTTACTTCTTCATGCCATTGTCACCCATCGAAGACTCTCCCATTACTCTGCTTGGTTACCCCATCAGCAAGTTCCCAGTTCTTGAGCCAGGCAGGTAGTGTTTTATATTGTACCGATAGTATTTGGTAGCCAGCATTTGTTTTTGTGCACTCTGTAGGTTAGCATAGCGTTATGCCGTGTAATGCGGCTCTCTGATTTATGTTGACAACTCTGTTTAGTACTGTCGTTCATTTGTGTTGATTCCCTGTCTGGGAATTCCCAGGTTTGTATAGCTGCCCTGTTTAGCTTAGCCTCTTAGATCATGGTGTACTGCTTGGTGCAGACTTTCTCCTCTAGTTATTCCTTGTAGTATTTAATGTGTTCTTTGTGCTCTCCTGCTTGGGTTTGACCCTCTGTGGGTTAGTCATTCTGCCTCCTAGTTAACCTTCAGTATGAATGTAGTTTTTCTGCCTGCCCGCTAGAGGGGTTAGTTTCCCTTTTCTATCTTAGTGTATTTCCAGGGTGACAGTTTGTCCCTTCCGGTTGTAGTCCTTCTATTAGTCTTGTAGTTTCATATTGTCTCATCTTGTGCTGTAAACAAAAACCTTCATGTTTGCATTACTTTCAGTCTTTTCACAGAGAATAGATCATCATGTAAATGCCTAACATGTAAAGAATGAATGTTTGGCTCCTCTGATCTGACCGAGATCTGCCCCACAACTGCTCCACTGAACAGGCTCACAGGTTTTGCTGCATGTACTCAAGGACATAGACAAAAATTCAATGCAGCAGGTAAAAAAACATTGCTGGATGTAATTAGAATATGCGTCTTGATTATCAGTATTACACAGAAGGTCATTATAAAGTTTCCACTTGAGAAGCGGTGAAAACCACAGCCAGAGAGGAGGAGGAGGTGGTTATGGGTTACTGCATTCTCACTTTCTCATCCTATCAACCCACCAGTGGTGGTGCTGGATCAGTTTGTTTCCACATCAATTTAAAGGTCACATTTAGAGTTGACACTTAACTTTCTCGAAGAAATGACTGGAACATCTCCCTTGTAAGACCACAGATATTTCTATATAGGCCATCTTTTATTGTGTTTCATCCAGCTGTGCTACAAATATAACTGTGCCTTTGAATGAATGTAGGCTTTAAGTGCATATCAGTGTAACCTCTCTAGTGCCAATATTATGATTCAATTCAATTCAATTTTATTTATATAGCGTCAATTACAGTCAAATCGTCTCAAGACGCTTTACAGAACCCATATGCCTGACCCCCAGAGCAAGCCCAAAGGCGACAGTGGCAAGGAAAAACACCCTTTTAACAGGGAAGAAACCTCGAGCAGAACCCGGCTCTAAATAGGGGGGACCCATCTGCCTGCTGGCCGGGCGGGTTGAGAAGGACAGAAGAGGGCAAGGGGGAGGGATGGGAGAAGAGGGAGGGGTGAGAAAGCAAGGAAAACACAACACACATTTGGATACATGCATGACAGGATATGTGACACAGACAAAGTATAAGCTAACATTGAAAACTGACTCATAGTTTACTCTTATGATGTACGGCTCTGACATTAAACATACTCCTTATATAGCTAGCAGTAAAATTCAAACAGTATGTAAGTTAGCATAACAGTATAGTGAAGGCGATGCAGAGTTGACTGGTGGAAAAAGGGAATTGGAAGCAGAGGGCTGGAGGAAGGTCAGCAGCAGCATCCCACAGTGGACATGGTGGAGACTGGACCAGCTGGTGGAACATCGACCGCACATCTGAAGCATCCAGCTCTGGGACCAGGGACACTCGGAGAAATAGCACAGGGAGAAACAGAGTGAATGTACTGCAATAACGGTATACATATTAAATGTAAAGGTAGATAGAGAAGGGCTCAGTGCGTCAAGAAAAGTCCCCCAGCAGCCTAGGCCTATAGCAGCATGACTAGGGGCAGAACGAAGGGACGTCCAAGAGGGGGTCAGCTGTACAATGAAGACACAAGCCGAACCTCTGTGGGTCACCCAGTCAGCCCCAACTATAAGATTTGTCAAAAAGGAACGCTTTAAGCCTGGTCTTAAAAATAGAGAGGGTGTCTGCCTCCCAAACCCAAACTGGGAGCAGGTTCCACAGGAGAGGCGCCTGATAACTGAAGGCTCTGCCTCCCATTCTACTTTTAGAAATTCTAGGAACAACAAGTAAGCCTGCAGTTTGAGAGCGAAGAGTTCTACTAGGATAATAAGGTACTATCAGATCTTTAAGATATGATGGAGATTGGTTATTAAGAGCTTTATATGTCAGAAGAAGGATTTTAAATTCTATTCTGGATTTAACAGGAAGCCAGTGAAGAGAAGCAAGTATGGGGGAAATATGATCTCTTTTGCTAACTCCTGTCAGTACTCTCGCAGCAGCGTTTTGAATCAACTGTAGATGTTTGAGAGAGCTATTTGGACAACCCGATAATAAGGAATTGCAATAGTCAAGCCTGGAAGTAACAAAAGCATGAACTAATTTTTCTGCATCACTCTGAGACAGAATGTTCCTGATTTTTACAATATTACGCAGGTGAAAAAAGGAAGTCCTACAGACTTGCTTTATGTGTGAGTTAAAGGACATGTCCTGGTCAAAAATAACTCCAAGATTCCTCACAGTAGTACTGGAGGCCAATGTGATGCCATCCAGAGTAACTATTTGCTTTGAAAGCGAGTTTCTAAGATGTTTGGGGCCAAATACAATGACTTCAGTTTTGTCTGAATTTAGCAGTAGGAAGTTAAAAGTCATCCAGGTTTTAATGTCCTTAAGACAATCTTGCAGTCTAGCTAACTGATCAGTTTCATCTGGCTTCATAGATAAATACAATTGTGTGTCATCTGCATAACAATGGAGTTAATACAATGCTTCCTAATAATATTGCCTAAAGGAAGCATGTATAATGTGAAAAGTATCGGTCCTAAGACAGAACCCTGAGGAACTCCGTGATTAACTTTAGTCTGCTCAGAAGAGTTATTGTTGACATGCACAAACTGGAACCTATCTGATAAGTAGGATTTAAACGAATCCAGTGCTGTCCCTTTAATGCCAATTGAATATTCTAGACGCTGTAATAAAATTTTGTGGTCGATTGTGTCAAACGCTGCACTAAGATCTAACAAAACAAGTATAGAGACTAGTCCATTATCTGATGCTATGAGAAGGTCATTAGTAACTTTCACTAGAGCTGTTTCTGTGCTATGATGCACTCTGAAGCCTGACTGAAACATTTCAAACAAATTATTCCTTTGTAGGTGTTCACATAATTGATTTGCAACTGTTCTTTCCAGAATTTTAGAGAGAAATGGTAGGTTGGATATCGGTCTATAGTTAGCTAACACATCTGGATCTAAAGTGGGCTTTTTAAGCAAAGGTTTGATGACAGCAACCTTAAAAGCCTGTGGTACATAGTCTGTTACTAGAGAGAGATTAATCAGATCTAACATTGAAGAATTAATTAAAGGTAAAATCTCCTTGAAGAGTCTAGTTGGGATAGGATCTAAAAGACATGTTGATGGTTTGGATGTAGAAACTGTTGAAATTAGTTCAGAGAGACATATAGGAGTGAAGAATTCTAAAGATTCATCAGGTCTAACAGCCAATTCAAAAGCATCTGTGACATTTGTAGGAAGGGCCAGATTAATTTTATCTCTAATCAGAACTATTTTATGCGTAAAGAAGCTCATGAAGTCGTTACTGGTTAAAACTAAAGGAATACAAGGTTCAACAGAGCTCTGACTCTTTGTCAGCCTGGCTACAGTGCTAAAGAGAAACCTAGGGTTGTTCTTGTTCTCATCTATTAAAGATGAATAATAAGTTGTCCTGGCATTATGAAGAGCTTTTTTATAGATTACTAGACTATTTTTCCAAGCCACATACACTTCCTCTGAATTAGTGGAATACCACTTTCTTTCCAGCTTTCGGGATGCCTGCTTTAAAGTCCGCAGCTGGGAATTATACCAAGGAGCAAGTCTTCTCTGAGATATAACTTTCTTTTTTACAGGTGCAACACTATCAAGAGTTGTACGCAGTGAGGCTGAAGCATTATTAACATAATAATCCACTTCTGTGGGGGTAAAATAATAATATTTGCCTTCTGATTTATCAGTAAATGTTGCTGAAGTAAACAGTGAGGGTATTATTTCCTTAAATTTAGATACTGAATTGTCAGACAAACACCTACTGTAATGATATTTGTTCTCAGCTGCTAAACAATCCTTTACTTTAAATTGAAACGTTATCATAAAATGGTCAGAAAGAAGAGGGTTCTGGGGAAATACTGTTAACTCTTCAATTTCTAAGTCATAAGTCAGGACAAGGTCAAGAGTGTGATTAAAACTATGAGTTGGTTTATTTACATGTTGAGAAAACCCAATTGAGTCTAATAATGAATTAAAAGCTGTTGTAAGGCTGTCGCTGTCTATGTCAACATGAATGTTAAAGTCACCCACAATAATAACTTTGTCTGAACTGAGCACTAATTCAGATAAAAAGTCTGAGAATTGAGATAAAAACTCAGAATAAGGAGCAGGAGGACGATATATAACAACAAATAAAACTGGTTTCTGAGCTTTCAAATTTGGATGAGAGAGACTAAGAGTGAGATTTTCAAATGAGCTGTAATCAGGTTTAGGCTTCTGGTTCAATTTTAAACTAGAATGGTAGATTGCTGCTACTCCTCCTCCTCGGCCTGTGATTCGAGGAATATGACAGTTAATATGACTAGGGGGAGTTGATTCATTTAGGCTAACAAATTCTTCCTGCTGCAACCAGGTTTCAGTCAAACAGAACAAATCAATCTGGTGATCAGTTATCAACTCATTTACTAGCAGAGATTTAGACAAGAGAGATCTAATATTTAACAGACCACATTTAATTTTCCTGTCTCTTTGCTCTGTTGAAATAGAGGTATTAATTTTTATTAAATTTTTGTGGTTACTATTTCTTTTGTATATTTTTGATTTGATTAATTTATTGAATTTTGGTGGTCGGGGGACAGACACAGTCTCAATAAAATTAACTGAATTAACTGAATTACTGGAGGGTGACAGCTGTGAGGAAACTGCAGAGAGGTGTGTAAGACTACAGCTCTGCATCCTGGTCTTAACTCTGGGTTGTCATGCTTTAGGAGTACTAATAAAATCAGCCATATTCCTAGAAATGAGAGCTGCACCAGCCAAAGTGGGATGGATGCCGTCTCTCCTAATCAGACCAGGTTTTCCCCAAAAAGAGCTCCAATTATCAATAAAGCCCACGTCGTTTGATGGACACCACATAGACAACCAGCGGCGAAACGACGACATGCGGCTAAACATGTCATCGCTGGTCAGATCAGGCAAGGGTCCAGAGAAAACTACGGAGTCCGACATGGTTTTGGCGAAAGTACACACCGATGCCACGCTAATTTTGGTGACCTCCGATTGGCGTAACCGGGTGTCGTTACCGCCGACGTGAATAACAATCTTACTTTATTTACGATTATCTTTAGCCAGCAGTTTCAAATTTGCTTCTATGTCGCCCGCTCTGGCCCCTGGGAGGCATTTAACTATGGTCGCTGGTGTCGCTAGCTTCACGTTTCTGACTATGGAGCTGCCAATGATCAGAGTTGGTTTCTCAGCGGGTGTGTCGCTGAGCGGGGAAAAACGATTAGAAACATGAAGCGGTTTGTGGTGAGCCGGGACAGCAGGCTTGAGTTTAGGACTGTTTTTCCTACGAACTGTCACCCATCCACCCGGCTGTTCGGGCGCTGCTAAGGGACGGCTAACAGATGCTACACAAGCTAAGCTATTGCGGTCCGCACCGGCTAAGGGGGCCTGGCTAGCTGCTAGCGGGTTATTTTCCATGGTGCGGAGCCGCGATTCCAATTCGGAGAGCCTCGCCTCCAGAACTACAAAAAGGCTGCACTTATTACATATATTGTTATCACTAAAGGAGGCAGAGGAATAACTAAACATGTGGCACACTGAGCAGGAGAAAGAGAGAGAGGGAGAGGAAGAAGCAGAAGCCATGCTAACACCACAACACAGTGCTGAAACAGGAACAGGAAATGACGCAATACGCTCACCGTAACGTCAGACGTCCAGGATCAGAGTCTGATCCTGCATGATGTGCACTATGTAGAATTTTTAGGTTGTCTGAGCTGTGGAATATCTTGAAAACATGCATATGTGCCAAAGCAGCACCAGATATCATCAGCCAATGAAAATTATGAGCAATAATGGAACAAGTAGCACAAACAACACCACTGGATGATAGTCTGTTTACAGTAAAAGCAACTTTAAGCAGTTAATGATAATTTACATATGAACGACCAAAAACCTTTTGCTGCTATGATCTGTATAAGATTGATTAATATCAGAAGATATTTTCATAAAATGTTGCATAAATTTGCATAATGTTCACTCACGTAGAGAGCAATAAATAATGGATATGTTACAGTAAAACTAAATGAGTCAGTTAGATAGTTATAGACTCAGTTATTGTTACTACCTGTGTGATTTATCCCAAAAATGTGTTTAACAAGATACTGCATAAAACACGAAAAACCTAAACGGTGGATTCATTTACATCAGTGACCACAACTCTTGAGCTGAGACAAGAGTTTCCTGTTCCATTTTGAACACCTACCCTCCCAGTTGATCTGCTTATCACTTCACACAGAGCACAGAAAGAACTACCTAGTGCTGTGCAAAGGTACAACTGTCACTCAAGAACATTGCTTTTTTTTCTAAATGAGTCAGATCGTCAATAATTGACTACCTGTGTTACTTATCCCAAAAGCATGCAAAATGTTGATTCATTTACGTCAGTGACCACAACTCTTGAGCTGAGACTCAAGAGTTTCCTGTTTCGTTTGTACAGCCTAGCCTACCCTCCCAATTGAACATCTGATCACTTCACACAGAGAGCAGAAAGAAGAACTACAGAGTGGTGTGCGAAGGTGCAATTTTCACTCAAGAACTCAGGAACATTGTTTTTCTCAAAAAGCCATCATGAACAACGCCACTGAGGAGGAGCCACAGCCAGTCTACGCTGCGCTCTTTGGCTGCATCATGGCCCTTGGACTGCCTCTCAACGCTGTTTCTCTGTGGATTTTGCTTCGCCATCACAGTCTCAAGTCACCCAACACCGTCTTCATGGTCAACCTGGCAATCTCAGATCTGCTGCTCATCATCTCCTTGCCCATGAGGGTCTATTTCTATGCAACAGGTAACTGGCCTTTTAGCAGCACAGTGTGCAACAGCATACAGAGACTCTTTTACGCCAACATCCGCTCCAGCTCTATCTTCATCACCTTCATCAGCGTGGACCGGCTGCTGGCTGTAGTTTATCCTCTGAGGTCACGGCATCTTCGAACCACAACCAACGCCTGGAAAGGTGCTGGATTCACTTGGCTCATTTTGTTGGTGATAAGTAGCTCGGTGATGGTGACGCTGTCAGGACAACCACATAACCACACTTGTTTTGTACCACTTCATAGTGGTCCTGAAACATCAGTAGGTGCTTATTTTCAACCTGTGTTGGTCTCCACCATGCTGGCAGTCAACGTTGTGTGCACTGCTATGGTGTTGTGGACTCTACGCAGTCATCTCAGTGACTCTGCAAAGGTCAAGAACAAGCTGAATGTAATGCTGATTTTTGTGCTGAACTTGCTCATATTTACTGTATGTTTCTTACCCGTGACATTTACTAGGGTTACAGGGTTATACCGATTGCCGTTGACATGTCTTGCTACACTGAACTGTTGTCTGGATCCACTGTTGTATTATTTTTCTTTTGACGCTTTCTGGAAGAAAAAAGATGTGGAACCATCATGAGAACAGTAGAAAAAGAACATATTTACATGAGGTGGTGTCAGCTCTCCAGTGGGATGTTGTGGTTTTCCTGCAAAATATGGAGCATGGGATGTACATTTGGCTACAAGCTAGACTATGTGATGCTTTAACATTTGTCTTTTTACCAAGAAACCAAAAATCATTGTCTCTTCAGTAAAATGCGTATTTAGCTCAAAACGAGACGGATGGAGAACAGGCTTGTTGACTTTGTGATGTCATGTTTTATTTGTTCCTATGGGCTGCAAAATCACAGCTTCACATCCACAAAGAGACCAAACAGGTTTACTAAACCAATCTCCAAAAGAACATTTTTTTGGAAATATACTTAAATGCAGCAGTCTTTGGAAAACTGATGCTACTCGTGTGTTTATTGTAAATATAAATGTAGAGGAAGAGCTTGAAGCACAGAAACCAAGACCCAATGATGGCATGAAGCCACACTTTCTGACAAGGGACAAATGGCCATTGAACATGTGAGAGGTGCGAGTTTGTACAACCACAGTTATATCAGTTAAGTGATGCAACTCGAATTTTGTCTTGGAAAATGTTGAAAAATTAATTTGCTGAATGTGAAGTACATACGAGAACTGTTGACTTTAACGATAAATGTAAATACAATGCAGACGGTTCAGCTTCACAGGAATTAATTTGCTTTCTTGATAGTAAGATGGAATGCACTGTGCATTAAATATACTGGGAGACACTTTGTTAGCTGAGCACAAATCAGCTAATGTGGCCCTTTAATGGTGTCCCATCAGTCTATACCATAACCCTGCAAAATCTTGAAGATGTAACTTCTTTGTATTTTAAAGATGTTGGCGACCAGAAAGGGAAAAGACCTTTGGCATGGCTTGTCATGATACATTTAATACTAGTGCTAATTATATTCCCCTTCACCGTGAGCTGCATGCTAATGTTAGTCGTCTCTGTAAAGAGTAACGCCTCATTGCTGAAGTTTGACTCACTCATATCTTTAAAGCAAATCAGTTTTTAAATGTAATCTTATTTTACTTCTGTTGATTCATTTGTATTCAAATCTTAAATGCTTTCATTATTGTTTTTATTGTTTTACTAAATTTGCTTTAATATTTTTAATGTCATTGTTATCCAAGTTTCTTAATCGTGTGTACATCTTTAGTTTTCTTACTTTGCTGCATTGTAGATGCGGCCTCCACACTTCGATGTATTCCAAGTTTAAATAAAGATTGTAAATAATGTTTAACCATTTGTTAGCCAGCCAATTGCATCCAGTGTTCTTTTTCCTCCATCAGTCATCAGAACTGAAGTTGCATGTTTAACATCCCTTCAGATTTTCATGCAATTGAAAGGACAAAAACAGGCAGGAAGGGTTTTGGATGTAAGACGAGGCTTCAGAAAGTCACTGGTACTGACCTGCAAGTAGTCAGCCACAAAATTTTGCATTTTTACACTTAAGCCTTTGTGTGATGCAAACAAACAACATACAACACAGTAGTTACAGGCTTTGTTTTAGTCAGGCTTTGATAAAAAGATGTCTAGTCCTGGTGAGTTCGTATTTTATGGACAGATTAGCTGGTGACATCAATGTCCTCATTGAACTTTGGCAAGAGACACAACTGACACATTTTCCAAAATGTCTCTACATCCTGAAGAGTGTTTTTGCATTTAAAAAATCGAATTGGGAACTTGCTGATGGGGTAACCAAGCAGAGGAATGGGAGAGTCTTTGATGGGTGACGGTGGTGTGGGTGAAGCAGGAGACGGCGTGAGGAAGTAAGTGGTGGCCAGAACCCGGTGAGGAGTGAAGGGTCCAGAGATGAGGAAGGATCCATGTTACAGAGTGGCAACAGACGGCTGAGGCTTTAGGTTGGTGGATCAGAGGATGCACAAGCAGGCTGGAAGGGCGCACAGAACGAGAATTAGCAAACTGCAAAACCACAGAGCACTAAACTGAACAGAGAGCAAACTGTTGCTTGCTCACAGAGCAGCATCAAGTGGTGAGTGAGGTCTGCTTGTATGACCCAGAGAGTAGATGACTGAACCACTCCCACCTGCTCCCTCCACGACAGCTGATTGCTGACAACAGACACCTGCAGCCTCCTGCTCCAGCTGCACCTGATGATTAACTCAGGACGGTAGGGGGAGAGTACTGCCACTATCTGGAGTCTGCAGCCATGGGCATGAGAGATCTTTGAATTTGTTGAGTTTGTCTCAGTCTTCAAATGTTGTCAGATCCTCTTCTTACTAGGTAAACTGCTTGGAGATGGCTTATGCTGTAAACTGATGCAGTATAAATGAAACTGAATAGAATCAAGCTGAAATATGTTAGGGTCATTCCAGGTGAAATGAGCAGATATTCCTTGGGGGTGTTGCCGCACCTGCACACCGTGGAGTAGTGGTTAGCACTTTCGCCTTGTAGCAAGAAGATCTCTGGTTTGAGAATGCTGCAAACTGTGGAATACTGGGCTCTCTGCATGCAAATGCAGCTGGATCTCAACATCTTTTTAAGACTGGCACCCATTCTGCTTCTCATTGGCTAGTGACATTAGTGTAGTTGAGAGCAAAAGCTGCATTCTCCTCATTCCATTGGTAGATGAGCTGGATTGGCAATGTCGTCCTATCTTTTTTTGTTTATCCAAACGCCTGTGCCGCACGCCAGAATTCTGACACGGTGCCTAGATACTTACAGAAAGCAGGTGTCCACTAGATGCGTTTTTCCTGCATGTAAACATGCCGCATCTGAAAATCGCATGCATGCTGGGTGGTCACTAGCAGGCCACTGACCGAACTTTCAGCTTGACGGCCTGGCAGATGTGTCAGATAAACATAGCGGCTCGACCGCAAACTTTGTCTTTTATTTCAAAAACACTTCAGGGAAAAGTATTTCTGAAAGCATTTGAGGCTAGAAACATGCTGTGCAGTAGCTGAATCTGTTCTTGTTTTAGTTCACCGACAGCTAGTTCAGACGACCGTTTAGACCACGGACTGGTTGGCCACGCCTGCCGTAAACCATAGAAAAGCTGCGCTGGTTTAAATAGAAGTGTCCCGTCAAATTTAAGGACCCGGTTTGTATCGAATGAAGTCTGGGTCAGGGCTCTGACTGCGGTCCTCCATTTCGTGACCATAGGGTCTGTCATGTAGTTGAAAAAACGAAGCCTCGATTCAGAGGAATTTGCCTCGAGGAATTTTAGTAATCGGATTACTGGAATAACTCGAGGAATCATTTCAGCCCTATTAAAGTGCATATCAGTGTAACCTCTCTTGTGCCAATATGATGATTTGCACTGTGTAGAATTTTTAGGTTGCCTGAGCTGAGCTGAACTATTGGACATCCAGCTGTGCAACAAATATAACTGTACCTTTGAAAGAATGTAGGCTTTAAATGCATGCCAGTGTAACCTCTATTGTGCCAATATGATGATGTGCACAAATCATTTTTAGGTTTTCTGAGCTGTGGAATATCTTGAAAACATGCATATGTGCCAAAGCAGCACCAGATATCATCAGCCAATGAAAATTATGAGCAATAATGGAACAAGCAGCACAAACAACACCATTGGATGATAGTCTGGTTACAGTAAAAGTAACTTTAGGCAGTTAATAATGATAATTCACATGCAAATGATCAAAAACCTTTTGCTGCTATGATCTGTGTAAGACTGATTAATATCAGAAGATATTTTCATAAAATGTTGCAATAAATTTGCATAATGTTCACTCACTTAGAGAGCAATGAATACTGGATATGTTACAGTAAACCTAAATGAGTCAGATAGTCAATTATTGACTATCTGTGTTACTTATCCCAAAAGCATACAAACTGTTGATTCATTTACGTCAGTGACCACAACTCTTGAGCTGAGACACAAGAGTTTCCTGTTTTGTTTGTACAGCCTACCCTCCTAATCGAACATCTGATCACTTCACACAGATAGAGAGCAGAAAGAAGAACTACAGAGTGGTGTGTGAAGGTGCAATTTTGACTCAAGAACTCGGGAAGATTGCTTTTCTTCAAGAGCCGACATGAACAACACCACTGAGGAGGAGCCACAGCCAGTCTACGCTGTGCTCTTTGGCTGCATCATGGCCCTTGGTCTGCCTCTCAACGCTGTGTCTCTGTGGATTCTGCTTCGTCGCCACAGCCTCAAGTCACCCAACGCCGTCTTCATGGTAAACCTGGCAACCTCAGACCTGCTGCTCGTCATCTCCTTGCCCATGAGGGTCTATGTCTATGCAACAGGTAACTGGCCTTTAAGCAGTGCAGCGTGCCTCGTTACGGCGGCACTCTTTTACACCAACATCCGCTCCAGCTCTATCTTCATCACCTTCATCAGCGTGGACCGGCTGCTGGCTGTAGTTTATCCTCTGAGGTCACGGCATCTTCGAACCTCAACCAACGCCTGGAAAGGTGCTGGATTCACTTGGCTCATTTTGTAGGTGACAAGTATCTCAGTGACGGTGACGCTTCCAGGACGACAACAAAACAACCACACCTGTTTTGTACCACATGATACAAATGATACAGATCCTGAAATATCACCAGCCGCTTATCTTGATCCTGTGGTAATGTCCATCCTGCTGGCAGTCAACATTGTGTGCACTGCTATGGTGTTGTGGACTCTACGCAGTCATCTCAGTGACTCTGCAAAGATCAAGAACAAGATGAATGTAATGCTGATTTTTGTGCTGAACTTGGCCATATTCACCATATGTTTCTTACCTGTGTCAATTGGTATGGCTGCAGTTCGTGACAATTTGCCAATGACATGTCTTTCTGCTGCGAACTGTTGCCTGGATCCACTGTTGTATTATTTTTCTTTTGATGCTTTCTGGAAGAAAAAAGATGTGGAACCATCATGAGAACAGTAGAAAAAGAACATATGAAGAGTTCATTTGCAAAAACAGATAACTCCGTTTTGATAAATTGTCAGAAAACCTTATATTTTATTGTTTACTTGAGATAATATCAAACTGAAGATTTGACTCAGTAGAAAAATACAGGACAAAATATAGAATAAATAAATTATTAGTGGTATTATTATTATCTAAAGTAAACAATAAAAAATGAGTTTTCTGAAAATTTATAAAACGGAGTTACCTGTTTTTGCAAATGAACTCTTCATATTTACATGAGGTGGTGTCAGATCTCCATTGAGATGTTGCGGTTTTCCTGCAAAATATGGAGCATGGGATGGTTTTACATTTGTCTTTTTACCAAGAGACAAAAAATTATCGGTAAAAAGGCAAATGTATGTTTTGCTTTGTGTTTTTTTTTGTTTTTAAAAAAACAAACAAACAGTTTTCTTCAGCTGCTTTTGGGTTCTTATTTATTGTACAGGCATGACTGATCTTCTCATCATTTAGAAGGTAAAAAGACCTTTGACATGGTTTATGATGTTGCATTTTATACTAGTACTAATTATATTCCTCTTCACTGTATGATAATGTTGGTGATCGTCTCTCTCTGTAAGGCGTAAGGCCTCATTGCTGAAGTTTGAATCTCTCATCTGTAAGGGAAATCAGTTTTTGAATGTAATGCTCTTTTACATCTGTTGATAAATTTGCTTTCAAATCTTAAATGCTTTAATTATTGTCTTTATTATTTTACTAAATTTACTTTAATGTTTTGTTGTCATTGTTACCCAAGTTTCTTACTTGTGTGTGTACATCTTTAGTTTTCTTACTTGGCTGCATTGTAGATGAGGTCCCCACACTTCGATGTATTCCAAGTTTAAATAAAGGTTGAAAACAATGTGATGCAAACAAACAACATGTAACACAATAGTTACAGATTTCGTTTTTGTCAGGCTTTATTAAAAAGATGTCTCGTCCTTGTGGCTTCGTATTTAATGGACAGATTAGATGGTGACATCAATGTCCTTATTTAACTTTCGGCAAGAGAAAAAAATGCTCATTTTCCAAAATGTCTCTGAAGCCTGAAAAATGTGTGTTTTTGCATGTTAAAAACCTAATGTATGAACACTGTTCAAAATGCATTCGGTTGCATTTGAGAAAGAAAGGCTGGAAAAAGAAGCTTAAGTTGAGAAAAAATGACAAGACTCTTATTACAGTATTTTCTTCCAATGGTATACTTTAATTGCTTTACAGAATTTTACCCTCTGTTGTGTGTGTGTGTATTATAAATCCTTTCATGTGATTTTGGCCTTCACCTTCTTTATGAGCGCCTCAACTATGGAGCCAGCTCAAATCCTAAACCCCTCCAGATGGAAGAACGTGGGTTTAAGACCACAGCACACTGTAAGGATCTAGATTATCTCATTTACAGATTTGAAATGATCCACAAATAATCATTGCAAATGCAATTAGGCGTTGCAAATTGGGAGATTTTCTTATATTCGTGTTTTTATTTTAACATACTATTGCACAACTACATGCTCAAATACCATTGCTGATGCACGCTTGTTACCTGTTGTTTAACCACATAGTCATATGAGGGGGAACTGAGAGATAACAATCTTTCTTGGTCTGGCAGAGTAGACGCATGTGATGCAAAACCGAGATAAGAATCACGACATTTATAGACCAGTACAAATACTTGATGCAATACTAAACCAAGAGACAAACCATGTCACAGCGCAGCAACACACAATCATCACATCCTGTGTTGTTGGAACATACAAACAAGAGGTGAAATGTATCTGAAGAAATGTTACTGTGATCTCAAAATACCCAAAACTGTCAGGCAGAAATTTTAGAGTCAGTTCACCCCAACAGACTAATCAGTCACACAGAAATATTTTTTGTGAGACACAAATAATCTAAACCCAGAAGTCCACTTACTGCAACAACAATCAAGTGAACCTTTAAGTGGGATTATTCTGTCCCTAGATCAAGAATGAGCTTTAGTTTTTAGGTTTTTCCTGTTCTGGGAGAAAACAGTAGAGGTGAGCAGATTGAGGGTTTGTGTTGCTCACAGTAAAAAAATAAATAAAAATTGGATTGCTGCTCCAAGAATACACATAATGTAATGATTACAGGTGAAACTGCTAAGACTGTCCAGTGGGTAGCACTGTGGAGCAGCAATGAGGTTCTGAGTTCAAACCTGGCCTGCTGGTGCCTCTCTGTGATTTTATATTTTCCCTGTGTGCCCGGGCTCCCAGGACATTCATGGTAGGTGATTCTAAACTAGCCCGGTGAGACTGAGCATGTCTGGTTGCCTGTCTCTTGGTTATCTCTGTAGTGAACTGTCCACCTCTCCTGGATGCCTCTGGCTCAGAGTCAGCCAACTACCCCTGTTGAATCCAGCCCCCTACAGGATGAAGTGGGTGATGCTAATTGGATTATTGTACGCAGATGAACCACAGTAGAACCATCTGCCTGATGGGTCAGGACACATGGACAACATGGACCCCTGGGAGCTGGTCAGCGCATCCCACAAACATGCCTTGGATCTTGGTTAAGTTCCTCTAGCTGTTCCTGAGCAGTTGTTGGAGTGCCGCAGTCCACAATGTCCTGCTGTCCAGGAATGGTTTTCCCATGTGGAGGACACAAGGTTGAGTCTTTCAATTCAATTCAATTTTATTTATATAGCAGCAGTTACAGGTCAAATTGTCTCAAGACGCTTTACAGAACCCATATGCCTGAAGCCCCAGAGCAGCCCTAAGGCAAGAAAAACTCCCTTCTAACAGGGAAGAAACCTTTGATTAGAACCCAGCTCTTTATGTGGGGGGACCCATCTGCTGGTGGCTGGCAGGTTGAGAGGGACAGAAGAGGTAGAGAGGGAGGGATGGCAGAAGAGGACGGAGGGGAACAAGGAACATTTAATACACAATTGGATAAATGCATGATAATCTAGATGATACATACAAAATACAAGCTAACATTGAAACTAATTTATAAGTTTACTGTTATGATGTATGGCTCTGGCATTAAATATACTACATATTTAGCTGGCAGTAAAGCTGGTAGAAGAGGATATCAAGTATAGTGAGGGGGATGCAGAGTAGACTGGTGGAAATGGGCAGCTTGAAGCAGAGGGCTGGAGGAAGGTCAGCAGCAGCATCCCACAGTGGACATGATGGAGAATAGACCAGCTGGTTTGACAGCAACTACTGATCTGAAGCATCCAGCTCTGGGACCAGGGACACTCGGAGAAAGGACACAGGGACAAACAGAGTGAGTGTAATGCAATAACAGTATATATATTCAATATAAAGGTAGATAGAAAAGGGCTCAGTGCATCCAGAGAGGTCCTCCAGCAGCCTAGGCCTATAGCAGCAGAACTAGGGGCAGAACTAAGGGACGTTGAAAAGTAAGCCAGATGTGCCAATGAAGACTCCAGCTGACCCCCTCAGGGTCACCCAGTCAGCCCTAACTATAAGATTTGTCAAAAAGGAAGGTTTTAAGGCTGGTGTTAAAAATAGAGAAGGTGTCCACCTCCCTAACCCAAACTGGGAGCAGGTTCCACAGGAGAGGAGCTGATAACTGAAGGCTCTGCCTCCCATTCTACTTGTAGAAATTCTAGGAACAAGAAGTAAGCCTGCAGTCTGTGAGCGAAGAGTTCTGCTAGGAAAATATGGTACTATCAGCTCTTTAAGATATGATGGAGACCGGTTGTTAAGAGCTTTATATGTCAGAAGGATTTTGAATTCTGTTCTAG
The DNA here is from genome assembly GCF_021347895.1 of Acanthochromis polyacanthus. Classification (NCBI taxonomy): domain Eukaryota; kingdom Metazoa; phylum Chordata; class Actinopteri; family Pomacentridae; genus Acanthochromis; species Acanthochromis polyacanthus. The sequence goes on along the minus strand of NC_067125.1, from coordinate 9,967,911 downwards.
ATTTCTGGTACGCATCAAAGCACATCTAAATAAAATGGAAGGCTCAACATTTCTGGGAAGAACAACAACATGATTAGTGACATTACCTTCACCTGCCAGTGGTGTTGATGCCATGGCTGATTGGTGTATAATGTTAAAATATACCGGTGGCAGCATGACAATGTTGTTCATTTTAGCCGAGGTTTTTGGGGGTGTGGAAATAAAGCACCAGATTACATCACTTTTACTACTTTATTCACAGACATATTTCATTTGCAGACAAAATATACAGATCAAAGTTGGTTTTGTTTTGCTAACATTGTATAATATGCTCCCTTTCTGTTGTGTTGACTTTAGTCCAGTGTCTGACTCTGGACTAAGGCTTTAAACATTGTTTTACAAAACATTCTAAGAGTGCTGTTTCTCCTCTTTTAGATAAAGACATGCAAGGGAAAACAAAGATTACTGTAAATGACTCAGAAATGCAGGAGGGAGAAAAAAAGCACAAGAATAGAGAAATGACAAATGAGAGCATCAAAAATAAACATGGGTCTTCACGTGTTTCATTGATGGAATAGTATTTTTTTTTAAAAAAACATGAATGCAGTCTAATGCCCAGTTCAGCCTTATCTAACTTCTACTGTGTTGTAATGCTTGTTAACAAGATGAAAGGCAGAAAGAGGAGCAAGGAAGCAACAGGCAGGCAAGAGGTTAAAGATGCAAGCAAGCAACTAGTCGTCAGCAGTTACATGTTTACATTACAGAGAACATGAGAAAAACTAATTAATTAAACCCATGAACAATGTTTGCTCAGGAAAGCAAGACTTCACGCTTTGCACAGATGATTGTTAGCAGAACTAAGAGCCTCCAGGGCAGCAGGAAAAAAACAAAATACAGTCACCTTGACAACACATGGAGACAGCTGTCTCCCTCAACAACAGTAACCGTCATACAAATCCCCAGAGACGATGAGGAGAGGTGTTGAAATTATTATTCATTATTGGCTATGGATTCTGCTACATGGAAAATCCTGTGATAGAACCAGCAGCTTAGTATTGCATCATATTTGAAGGTAAATATTACCAATGGGAAATAAAAAAACCCAAAACAGACAGGTAGTGAAATAACAAAAAAATACTTCCTTTACCAAAGGACATCAAACCAAAAATCACAAGTACAGTGCAACTCAGACATGATCAGATCCACAGGACGGTGCTACAGTGGCTGGAGATGTGCCTTTGTTTGGGTGGGATGACAGATGATGGTCGTGTTTACGCTTCTTCGCAGATAGTCGTCTCCACCACAAACGTATTCTCAAAGTGGCGGATGTGGTGGCAGTCCTTCGCCTCACGCTTGTTGATGCCTGTCAGGAAAACAGGGTGAGACAGAGAGTGAAGACGGCAGCGTGGCTTTGTTGGGTGCGTGCTGAACATCGGATCTCATCATTGTTTGAACAATAAAGCTCCTCCTATCTCCGAGACTACAACACAGACAGTGCAGCCATATATCAGCTCTCCAACCTGTTTCCATTGACCCCTCCATAAACCCCAACTTACGCCTGCGGGTGACACGGCGGTTCAAGCGGTATGTGTCCTTCCCGTTGCACAGCTGGTAGATGAAAGGCCCCAGCTGACGCATGTTGTGCACTTTGCCAGTCACCACCATCTCTTCATGGATGATGTAGGTCTGAGGCAAGTATGTTCCCTTCTGTGAGGTGGAGACACAACAACAACAAACTCATTGGAACATGTTTGCTACAGAAACACTACCAGTCCGAAAACAGACTGCAGTGGCCCCTCATCTATCTACGTTCCAGATCCCCTTTCGATAGATGAAAATCCGCAAAGTAGTGACCATACTTATCTTATTATATTTATATATATTTGAAGGCTTTTTAAACCCTCCCCACACAACACCACAGAGCAACACTATGCGCAGCGATCAGACGTCTATGTGAAATAGACAATGAACGCTGCTACACACGGAAGACAGAGGAGACTGATGCGATGGTCGCTGAGCCAATCAGAGCCCAGCGCTGTATGCTACGAGTTTTATTTCAATTAAATATTATTTTAATTATTATCCCATATCTTTTTTTTTAAGATTGTTTTAAATTTTATAGCATGCTTATTTACCACAAAAATAATTAAAATAATGCAGGTATTGCAGAGCCGGTTTATGACTGAACTGTGGTACTGCAATGCACCATGGGAGTTCAGTGTGTTGAGGGTTTAAATGTCATTATTGTGGTTTATGCTAGTGTTACAGTGTTATTAGTGTTTGTGTTTTGTAGTGTTTTTGTGGTCTAGTCAGCCTAGTTCGTTTGGTTCAGTGTTATGTTGTCAGGACTGTGAGTGGGAAGTGTGTTTGATGAATTCCTGCCACATTTTCAAAAGTATTGTTCTTTGTGTGTCAAAATAAAAGCATCTATTAGATGAAGAGTGCATAAAAGACAGATTGCCTCTCTCCAGCATTTTTTTAACGAAGCTTGAGACAACAATAAATATATGAAAATAACTATATATCGCATAATCCTACAGTACAGTGAAAAATCTGCAATACCAAATACAATCTTAAAATCTGTGATACTGTGAGACCACGAAAAGTGAACACACATTTACCAACTGTTTAAATGTAAACATGAGGTCACACAAATGTAAAAGTTTGCTGCAAAATAAATTCTTCAGTTGGATTGTGTGATTAGAGGATTTGTTCTGGAGGGGTAAATCTGCATTTTTTTAATGTTGGCTTCGACTTTGGTGAGATCTGACAAAGGAATATACCTCACTGACCAGCAGCAAACTTTCCTGACAGTGCTGACCTTTGTGGGAATCAGCCTGAAGTACAGAGTAACTGTTGACCATTAGCTTCTACTTCATGGCCTCTGTTTAAAGAGGAAACTGCTCCACAACACAGATAAACTTACTTTGGTTTGGGTGATTAAACGATAGTGAGATATAACTCTAAAAGAACCATTCATCAATAGCTATAGGAAAATTGTTTGACATAATGTTCTACAGTGTCACTTAAATGCATCAGATGCAAAGGGCCGTGAAAGCCCATCATGAAAACACAGTCTGTTGAACAAATCCCGAGGGTGCTTCCTCCCTGGCTCATTAACATCCTCCACCCTCTATTTATTTCCCTGTGGCGTCCCTGCAGGTCTCCTGAGGTGTTCCACTCCACGGCTGCCTGGGCCTCTCCTCACCCCCGTCAGCACCCACGGACCTCCCCCTGGTGGAGGCTGTGGCCTGCAGGCACTGGTGGCTGCTCTTAGGAGATCTCGGTCTAAAAACATCCATGGCTTAGTGCCTCCACCACCTCCACGTAAGAGTCTCACTCCTGGTTGTCTCCTCCATTTTATTTTTAAGAGTCTTTTTTTTTTTCTCCATGTGTGTAAATAAGCTAAAGCGGGTACTTTCAAATTAAGATGGCTATATTTAAAATTAACCAATTTTCTCCAGGCCTTTAATTTAAAAAAGTCATAAAAAAAACAATAATTATCAATATGAGCTGAATTTAATTTTTTTTATCATGACAAATTTTCTGGTTATATCGCCCTGGACTAAATTGATCACAGTTAGTTCTCGTGCCTCGGTACATAGCCACATGTTTTAAATAAACTGGGTGATTTTATGGTCCCTTTAGCAATTGAGGAACAGTCAGCTAGCTAGCTAACTAACTTATTCCTGATAACAGATTTTACACAATTCATTAAATTAAAATTTGTAAATCTCAGAAAAAAATAAACAAAACAGAAAGAAGCTTGGAGAGCAGCTGTGACTGACTAGCATCTACCATTAGCTCTAGCATCTTCCAGACTTCCTAGCAAAGTAGCTGTTAGCTCACTTGCTTCTGTAGTTTACCAATTAGCAAGTAGCACCTCCATCTCAATACCTTTTACTCAAACTAATTTGCAAGCAATAGAAATGTTTTCTGTGCTTCTTTTGTTGTGGCAGAGATTTTAAAACTAAGACTCAGTTGTTTTTTTCTGTTAACTACCTACACCAGTAGTCAAAGGTCTGGACACACATTCTCATTCATTTGAATGAGAATGAAATTTTTGACTGGTAGTGTACATTGGTAAAACCAAGTGTAAACGTCCTGACCAGTACACAGCATTTGTTACCAGCAAAGGTTTAAAGTAGACAGTGCTTGAGAAGGACTCCTGAATCAACACTGTTCGTATGCCGTTGTGTTACCTTGACGTTGATTAGAAGCTCCCAGAGGTTGCGTGGAGGCATCACAATGGTGGTGTTGAGCTCAATAACGTAGCACTTGTCCAGAGCAATATCATGGTACGCTGTTAGTCCCTGGAAAATACAGCAGTTTGTTAGTGTCCAGTTTAAAATAAATGTTTCTTTTTTATGTTAATGGTTTATTTCTTGTCATCTGTTAGGATTAATTGAGAGTAATTTGAACCATGCTGGTTGCAGGGCTCGTCACTGCCATTCAGATTGTGAATTTATAAATGTTACTGAATATGGTGATCTGCACCATCATTCGGTCAAAATTTCAATTCATGTACTGCTTGGATTTGTTAAAAAAAAAACACCTAAAATGCTAATGGAAAGCCTGGCACTGTTCTCATTAGCAAATGTCAGCATCAAACACCTTTAATAAACAATGCCAACCGGAGATGCAATAAGGGAAGGAATCGCCACTAAATGAATCCTGAATAGAAATTGAATCTGTCAAAGATGGCGGCTGTATGACACATGTCCCGCCCCTTCCCCCAATGAACCAGTCCTCTGCTCTGTAACAGCTGAACCAGTAAAAACCATCCAGTTGTGTTGTTGCACTGACAGTGGTGAAATTGTGCACCTACCTAGTAGTCATGTATTCTGTTAGGTAAAGTGCTTTTTACCCTTATTTTGGAGCAAAGTCACCAGATTTTAAGTACTTTTTAAATCAGATTTGACTGGTGGTTAGGGGTGCAGTGCCTTTTGTGTAAGTAGCAGAGCACACCTCTGATGCATGTGCAGAGTTATGTTGCGACTCATTTCTAAGGTTATATAACCACTCTTTCAGTGGTGGCACATTTACATACAATAGTCAACTAAAACAGACTACACGATCAAATGTTTTAGGAATTGTTCATCATCATGCTGCAGTTCATTTATCTACCAAAGAAACCAGCATAACACTCCCATCTAAAGGATTATGTCTACACTGTCTCAGTATCTTGTTATAAGTTAAATGCCTATTAAATGTCTTAATTAAGCCATTTTTGCAAATAAACGTGTCGCAGCCTGACTTTAGGCCACAGCACTGACGGCAATAATAGTGATGAAAGAGGTATACATGCATAAATAAAGACTTCATATGAGTTTGCAATTACTTCACTGTATTATTATTGCCTTGAGTTATGGCTGGATCTCCTAGTGCCTAAAACATTTATATGAATTTCAATAAAATTATGAGAATTGTGAATAATCTATGTCCCCTCTTGGAGAAAGAAAGTGTTGTTCTGGTGCAGTCCGGCAGAACTACAGCTACTGTATGGTAGTGATTCTATACATACTGTATTTATGTTCAGTGACCAGAGAAATTCAAATTATGGCTGTCTTCCCATTCAATTAGATAGGAGCCTGATATTGTTAGCGAATGGGCCAATCCCAAGATAACTGCAAAGTGGCAAACATTTAAAGATTTAACTTTGTGTACTGCATATTGCAGTGATCATCAACTGGCGGCCCGCGGGCCGAATCCGGCCCGCCGAACCGTCCAATCCGGCCCACGACTGGATTCCAAAATTGTGAGGATCAAAGAGAAAATATCATGTGGTCCACACTATTAAAGCAGTCAGTCCAGTCATTATTAAAGGATCCGTTTTCCACATCAACTTTTCGTTTCGTGGCCTTAGAGAGTGCCATTTTACCCGTGTTAAGAGGCCTTTTCCTGTCACTTCTGCGGTGTTTCTTTTTCAAGTGCTCTGTGAATAAAGTTGACTTGAGATGAGGCAAAATATCTCTATCACTCCTAGTGGTTGACTGTGGTACAGCTGATAGGAGCACTGACTCATAAAGGCTAAAGATGCCTTCAGTTTTGTAATGAAATGGAAAAAATATAAAAAATAAACATCAAATAATAATGTTATGCCAAAATTCGATTTCTATTTAATTTTTGTTTGAGGGTCCGGCCCCCAAAGTGACTGTCCGGTAAAATTCTGGCCCTCTGGCAAATATAGTTGGTGACCCCTGGCATATTGTATTCAAATTGTATACATGTTAGGAAAATTAATGCATTTTATGATGAAATGCTCTTAACCGTGTAGTGTATAACTCATACGAAGCTGTGCTCAGTAATTTTCCATGAAGCGCTGCAAAGAGGAAAAAGACCTAACTGGCAGCAAACTAGAGAAAACACATACAAAGATGTGTAACTCATGCTTATGTGCCTGCATAAAAGCTGTTTCTCGCCTTTGTAAGTCACTTTTTCAGACTGTTCTCTGTTCCTATTGACGCCTTGCTGCATGTAAAACTTTGCTTTGACTTGAGCGATGACTGAGTGTTAACTTGGAGAAGTCAGGATTCCACTGAAGAATTTTCCTGACAATAAAGCATGCATGTGTGCATTTGCGCTCACTCTGTGGAAGTCATGGATTATATCAGCAGGGTCGCTGCCTCCAAAGTGAGGCACGGGCACAGTGATCTTCTCGTAGTTGTCAGCCAAGTAGATGCCGACATTTTCCTCCAGCTCCTGACGCCCACGCAGCGGGGCATACACAGGGTCTTCATAAAGCATACAGCAGTGGAACAGGTTGTCCTCTGGGATCTGCGCCCAAAAGATCAACACATGAGCTCGGAAGCAAGTCAGTAGTTAAAATATCCTTGGCACAGAGCAGCAATTTAAATGAAAAAGACACAGTTTAATTCATGAATTACACCATCTGAATGAAACATCAGCATGGCACACATGAGGCTCACTGTACAGTAAAATGAGGCCTTACATGAGGTATAAAGTAGTAGCGGTAGACGTAGATGGAGGCCAAGACCAGACCAGCCATGAAGACCACTAGGCCGAAGGTCAGGCAGCACAGCCCATTGAGTGGAGACTTCTTGGGCCGCAGTGGCAGGACCAGTTCCTCCTCATCCTGGAGAACAAACACACATATTCATACTTAAAGGTCACAGAAAAGCATATCTAGGAAGCTTCAATCCAGCGTACTCCTCTTCACAGTGACGGGCAGCAGTAAATGATCTGAACTAACCAACCGCTAAAGTAGAAGCTGACATAAAAAGCAAACGGTGCATTTAGAGCAGGACTTAGCAGCACCGAGGCAGACCAGAGGAAGGGATGCCGGAGAGCCTGGTAACGAAAACTGGACTGAGATGGTGAGTAATCTTCCCAGACGCCTCCAGTCTCACAACCCATCTGCTGGTGCCACGCGCCCAACCTGTGCTGGCAGGGTGGCACTACACTCAGACAGTCGCCGCTCAGTGTGTGTTTCCATTTCCCACAACAATGACTAACAGAGCAGTGTGTGAGCGCTGTACTGGAGCTGTGCTGCTCCACTGACTGAGGCAGGTGAAATTATCTTGTGCAAAGCCGGCTCTGTAGACAAACAATAAACGCTTTCTATTCTTAGCTGGAGCTGTGAAGGAAAAAATAATCACTGTGTGCAGAGGAAATGGCTCTTGGAGGAAACTTCAAAGAGATTCTGTGTGAACAATCATTTTAAAAGAGAGATGACACAAAACGCTTGAAAGCAGAACCTTTGTTTCACCGCGTCTGCTGCATCCCGAGTGCCAGTATCAGGACAGTGTGTTTTGCCACTGAGGCAGGATTTCAGGTTTCATGCTGTTCTTTGTGGAAGCGTTTGGAGACAGAGGGTGCATGAGGACGAGGAGATGACAGAGGATGCGCGAACACTCTTCTGAGAGTTCTTTGTGTTCTTCCATCCCACTGAGAGCGACATCGAGGCTCTTTTGCACCAGCTGGGAGCGTGACACACCATGAGGCCTGTCTGTCTCCTGTTCACCACATTTGGATGAACACATCTCAAAGTCACACAGATCTGTACTTCTGCAATATTCACTTCATATGAATGCCTGATGTCCCGTGTCTTCATTTTACAGTACCGTTCGTCATCAGCCATGTATCTTTGATAAGCTGGGATGCTGCCACAGCAAAGTTCAGGACTCCACTGCTGCTGACAAATAATCTTTCATGCACTGTCAGCCCCAGCAACCCATCTGCCATTTTGTCAGCCAAAGCTCTGCATTTCGTGCATTCTGCCTTTTTTTTAAGCTGTGGAGGTTGTTCATTTAAACCTGGACTGAAGGGAAAATCGCCAGAGGCCACATCACCAATAACACCAGATTCAATGCAAAGCCCTTCAACTGTGTCTCTCTTTATTTAGATGATGCACAATGCATTCCTGAACAAAGAGCATGCATTTCCACGTCCTAACAACTTGCATCCAGACGCACTGACGCAGAGGAAACCATCACAGCAATGACATGTTTTGTTTCCAACCAAATGGCGACAGCTGGTGTCAGAAATGCGCTGCAGGTGCAGACTGTCCTGCACTCAGCATCACAATACACAAGGATCATTTTCACACAGCAATGACAAGCAATGACGGATATGATGTTAGAAGGAGAAATAGACGCACCAGCGGGTGAGGGATGAGGATTTCGGTCTTGTCGCCATCATTTTCCTTTTCTACTTTCTGTCCCGCGACAGACTGGAAGCTGATCTTGACCATGGCTGGACGCTGATCAGTCCGCTGCAGGTGCTTCTCTCTCCGGCTGTGTGAACAACAGTTACCACCTTCTTCAATCAAATCCCCTCAGCTGCTCGACGGGCCGCCTTCTTTCTGTTCTCACCGCTGGGCTGCTTCTGTTTTTGTCTCTACCCACCGGATGTATGCTGTTTTTTTTTTTAATCGCCCTTAAAGGACCAGTCCGCTGTTTTGTTTCTGTGTCAGGTGTTGTGCTGAAAACTGATTGTGCTTCATGCTAAAGCTGTTTTGAGCATTTTTCTATAACTATAGGCTAGAGCTGCTTTTTTTTTCTGAATTAAACAGTCATAATGTTCAAATACACGATTACTCTGCCAAGGAACGTGGCGGAGTAATGTGACAATCGACTTATGTCCGTCTGTCTGTCTGTTAGTAACATTATTCAAAAATGGACGAACAGATTTGAATGAAATTTTCAGGAAAGATCAGAAATGACACAAGGACCAAGTGATTAGATTTTGGCAGTGATGCGGCTTATAGTCTGGATCCACAGATTTGTTAAAGATTTCTGTATCATTGCGGGCTGGCCGCACAGTGTCACTGTGACAAGTGAACACTACATCAGCTGCCTGCTGATGATCACATGATTACTATCCTTCAATAGTTCAACTGCTGTGGACTTATCGGGACTTATCCATCAGAAATAATACAAGGAGCAATTAATTAAATTGTGGGGGTGTTTCTGAGTCCCATCAATTTCCGCCACCCACTACATATTTAGGTCACGCGATTCGGTATCCGTACAAAACGTACACATGTATAACACACACCTGTGCTCAGTGCAAAGTAATTTTGTTTGTGGGTACATTTATATTAAATGGCCACATTCTATGTTGCCGTGATTCATGATCATCAATAACTAACAAACAAAAAAGCACTCAGAATTCAGAACTCAGTGCAGTACTCTGCCAAGGCTGATCAGTTGTATCATTTCCAACGGCTGAAATCTTGAAAAAATTTGTAATTCCACTTGTGTTTTAACTACACTGAACCACTCAGGCTTATTAATATTATTATGATTGTTGTTTTAGGAGACATCTTTCATTTTGTTCTTGTTTTTGTAATTGCCCGCCCAGGACCTCAGGGGACTGTCTTTCTTTTATCTGAGGCAGACGGCCTGGGGTCAAGGGGTATTTAGTTGATGGTATGATCTGGTTCAGGTGTTGTGGATGGAAACAGGCAGAGGCAGACAATTTTCGACTGTGCTCGACTTTCTTTATGTTTTACTATTTTGTTTATGACTAAAAGCTGGCTACTGACCAAGTTTGAGTTACGGGTGAAGAGCGATAATAAAAAACTGGGATTATTTGACTTGTATGAAGAATCAGTTTGTTTATTTTTTTGTTGAGTGCACATCAAAACTCGTGCATCAACAACCAGTAGTGCTAAGTACAGGACATAGCCACTACAAGTATTATTATTATTAGATTATTCATCTCCTTGCTAATTTTTGTGATGAAATGAATGCATTTTCTCAAGTTTGAGTTATTAGCCCAACAAGAGAAAGAATGACAACAATACACAATTCAAGAAACTTCATTTCATGGATATTTTATTCATGGATTCCAATAAAATGTCATGTTCAAAATTATTCATAGTCCAATTTTTTCTTTAATAATCAATACCATAGCCTTTGTTTTTTTAATGACTCCATCTAGACGATTCTTGTATGTGTTCACAAGCTTCCTGCACGTCTCCTGTGGAAAATTGGCCCACTCTGCCTTAGCGAAAGCCTCAAGCTGGTTTAGGTGGGTCAGTTTCCTATTTATCACTCTGGTCTTCAAGTCTTGCTACAGGTTCTTGATGGGATTCAGGTCAGGACTTTGACTTGGCCATGCTGGAATGTTGACATCATTGTCCTTGAACCATTTCTTCACTACCTTGGTGGAGTGTTTCTGATCATTGTCCTGCTGGTGCTTCCAGTTGTGGCCAAGCTGGAGTTTCTTAGCAGATTCCTTCACATTTTTCATCAAGGATCCTGATGTTATCCTCCTTTCTCATGATTCCTTGGAACTTGACGAGGTTCCCTGTTCCACTGGAAGAGAAACATCCCCATAGCATTGTGCTTTCACCTCCATGCTTGACTGTGGGCAGTGTTCTTCAGCTTGTATACTTTTTTTCCTCCAGACATATTCAGCATCCATATGGCCAAAAATCTCCAACTTTGTTGCATCAGACCACAGGATAGTTGACCATAAGCTGAGGTCTTGCTTCAGACGACCTCTAGCAAAGGCCTGGCAAACCTCCAAGTTTCTTCATGAGCAGTGGGGTCTTCCAAGGCCTACGTCCATGGAGACCTCCTCTGTGCAAGACTCACTCGATGGTGGACCGTGACACATTCGTCCCTGCCTGGTAAAGCATTTCTATTAAGGCACTGGTTGTGGTCCGGGAGTTGTTGTTGACTTCTCGGCAGACTTTTCTGGAAAGTTTGGGGGACACCTTATACTCCCTACCACGCCCGATGAGGTTTTTAACAATGTTGAACCTCTTTGCTTGTTGATTATGCTCTGGACGATTGCCAAAAGGACATCATACTGCTTTGAAATGGCCTTGGAACCCTTTCCTTCACTGTGGACATGCACAAGACTTTGATGTAGGTCCTCACTGAGCTCCTTCTTCTTGGCCATGATGACCACAAATTGAGAATGACTAGAGTGCTTTTCCTCCATTTGTACTCTTCTGGAAAGATGCTAATTTTTAATCATTAACATCTGGTCAACAAAAAGGGTATTCCTTTGAAACATCTTGAAATAACTATAGGACACATTTGGGCCATTTTTGTTGAGATATAATTCTGAACAGGAGCAAAAAAAATAAAAAATCACTTTTGGCCATATCTGTTTTTATGCAAATGAAGTTTTGCTAACTCATATGTGGATTTGTGCATAGCAATAAGTAGACAAAAGATATACAGGAAGTATCAACATAATAGCTTTTGCAAATTAAAAATCTATTTAGTTATTTTCCGTGAGGTATGAATAACATTGAGGATTGTATAGGTTCAACTTACCATACCAAGCTGATGTGAGCTGACATTGAAACACTTTTGAGAGATTAGATGTCACTTTGATGCAAAGGAAGAAAAAGACAAAAGCTTTATTTTATTCCAAATGTATTTTTTTTCTTTATTTCGATTGTAGGGCCCAGGCCTTTGACACTTCTGAAAGCACCCACACGCTCTATGCTGAAACTGGAGTCAGAGTCAGTGTGCAGCCGTATCACCAAGAGTTCAATTTGATATTTCAATGTTGTTAAATACTTGGAAAAAAGAAACAATTCCAGTACAACATCTTAAGTGCAGCATCATGCACAGCCAGTGGAGCAACATGCTTGTTCAATGCGCATGGAGGAACTGTGGGCTCTATTGAGTAGCGCTGTTGTCTGCACTCGAATGGCTTCTGATCTAGCCGTCTAAATGGAGCAACTTTCATTTACTGCAAATGAGGAAAATCTGTGGTCTCATCAATTCTGTTCAGCACCATGAGGACAATCCAGCATGCCCAAAGTACTCTGCTACCCACAATGCTTTACACTCATCATTGTACTGGAATTATAAAACCCCCTGAAGAGAAAGGCTTAAAAAAAAAAAAAACAACAACACAGAGGACAAGAAGGGAAGTAAGAGTGATATAAAGATGTGCCAAGTTGTTATAATGAGGTCACCCCTGAAGCACACTCACTGTGGGGCCACACAGCACTATGAGCCAAATGGTGAGAACGGGGGGGCAAAAACACGCCAAAGAAGGATTGGGGAAATCCTCAGCGCCCTCAAGTCCAGTTAGGTGATGCCGACAGCCCAGCATCTCACAAAGTGCACAAACACACAGGCTTTAATGTTTCAGTTAATGCTCTGCCATTCCCTTCCCTCCCTTTCTGCCCTGCTCACACCCCGGCACATTTTCAGCAGTCTGAGATACTCAAAATGTAGATGGAGAATAAAAAGAGGATTAACAGATCCAGAGCTAATACCATGACATTCCTCCGCTGTACAAATTGTTAATATCCTATAGGTTAGCTAAATGTGAGCTGGCCCTTTAAGTTATGTACAAAGAAACCCACCAGCAACCATTTCAGCAGTAAGATGAAACGCAAAAACAATGTCACTTAACCAGTTGTTTTTCATGGTTTAGAAAGTAATTTGATTACAATTAACCAAAAACGTGATGTTTAAGGTAATATATATATAATATATATCCATATGTCAAGGTTAAACAAAAATCTACAAAGCAAAAAAACAAAACAAAAAAAAAAGGCATATGTACATGTTCACCCTGTCCCAGAAAACAATAAAAACACCCAATTCTCGGGCTTTACCAAATTCATACCTTGCATCCCTCCCTCCTCTCTTCGTGTGCTTCAAGTGCAGTGTCGTAACAAAGCACACAGGAGGTAAATGGTTCTGTTTGATGGCGTCTGAGAGCTTGTCCCGGTCAAATGAACCACCGTTTGCTTTGCTGGATGAAGGCATAGATGCTAACTGTAGCGGTTGCTGTGATGCACATGAATTCCCGAGTCGGCGGCACTGAACGCGGGTGCCAAACTGGGCAGGCCTTCACAGAGCCGACGCCGGGTACAGCCGTGGATCTGTCACATTTCAAGGCATGCAACAAACACACCAATGTTCAACTTGCTCGTACCATTTCCATCACAAGGTTTTAGCTGACATTCTCGCAGCACGTGTGTGTGCATGTTTGTTTTTTATGTAATACGTGTGTGTAAACGTGTCGACTTTTGTTGCTCGGTGTGTGTGTGTGTGTGTGTGTGTGTGTGTGTGTGTGTGTGTGTGTGTGTGTGTGTGTGTGTGTGTGTGTGTGTGTGTGTGTGTGTGTGTGTGTGTGTGTGTGTGTCTTTTTCAATCAGGAAGTCTGCCTCTCTTTAAATGCACGGACATTTTCTGTCGCTATGTGTGATGGACTGTTGTCAATATAATATACCTTAAATGTCTCAATGTGCAAGAAAGCAGCAGCAACTATTATTTTCTCTTATTTGTTTTGAAGGAAAAAGACTGAAAAAGAAAAAAAAAATCAAATGTTCTGAGGAGCAGAGGAGCTGGTGACTTCCAGATGAGCTGAAATGGGCATGTTTGTTTTTCATTTGTTTCCTCATTTTTGTTCAGAAACCAGAACAGCAGCTGCTGATGGGTCCGTTAAGCAGACGTTGTCCAGATATGGTCCTGGTGGCTCCTCCCTGCACCTCTGCACCTGTTCTCAGGCCTCCTGGGGTGCAGGCCTCTTGAGGTCTCTGATCTGCTTGACCAGGTAAGTCTTTTCGTCGTTGAACTGTTCGTCCTCTGTTCTGTCGTTCTGGAACTTGCTGAGAAACTCGATGAGTTTGGTCTGGTTCTTCAGCAGGATGTCCAGGATGGGCTGTGTCTTGTTGGGGTTGGCCACAAACACCTGGTAGTGGAGGAAGAGGACAAAAGAGAAGAATTTATATGAGCAGATATTGTGTCATAGGTTTGATTGTTGTCACATCTTTGATAAAACTGTAAGAATGTGGATCCACGAGGCTTTGGTTTTTTATGGTTTGACAGTAGTTGAAGCAATGTCTTTGTTCTGTCACTTGGTTTCTTTTAGTGGCACTACAGCAGTTAAGAAGTGTTGAAATGATTCAACTTTTCAAATACATGCTAGCCATTGGATGGAAGGATGGGGTTTGCTAGATCTTTTTTTCAAAAAAAACCCCAAAACAGTCTATCTTTAAGCAGAACTCCTTCTGTGTTCTCCAGTTTGTGAGCAGTGAGGGCAGTGGACATGTTAAGTGTCTGCATGACTTGGTTATAGCAAAATTGTCCATATCTGGACCACATCTGTCGGTTCTCCTGCAGTTGACCCACAAAGTTATCAGGGAAGGCAATCACAGCTTCAGTTTGTGTTGCAACTGACAATCACACAGGTATGATAGCAGATGGCAGAGCTCAAATTTGACAGCTTCTGGAAGCTTCATTTTAAGAAGCCCTTGTTTAACGGCATCAGCTTCTATTCCGTTGACCTCTTTGCATCTTTTCATTTCTCGCTGCATTGCTGTTGCGTACAATCAAAGATGTACTTAAAATGTATGAATCTTGTTTCCTCTAATCACATTAACAGCAGAATTAAACCATTTTAATTGTGATTCAAGGACAAATTACCAGACTAACATGACACTGACAGTGAGAGAAGCTGTGCTAATTAACTATCAAACCTTGGACATTCTGCCCTGCAGGGCCGTAGCTTCCACTGCTCTATGACATTCATTAATTCTGTCCTCACTCAATTTATTCACTTGCTGCGAGGAAAAACAGTCTTTGTTCCTCCATATGAGGCTGAGCTGCAGCTGCAGAAGATAAAGTAAAAACACAGTGAAAATAACTAATTCTATTTTATCATTTGGTGAGTCTGCTAAATACATTGTTGATGTTTTGCATGCACTGTGCACTCAGCTTTACCGAAAGATGTCTTACACTTTTGAGAAATCACAGAACATAGTACAATACAAAGGTGGTGAGCCCTTCTGCTTCTCCAGGAAAAACTCCCAGTTGTAAATTTAACAGCCTGGGCGACAGATAAGTATTCAAAAAAATACAAGTGCAGAGTACCCTTTCACTAAACGCTGCAGCCATTTAGCTGAGACTGGAATGCTTAAAGAGAGCCACCTTTTTCATCATTGCTGATGTCAATGAGAGGCTATCTAACTAGTCAACGGTGAAAGATTTAATGAGGGATTCAGTGGCTGCATAATAAACTTGGGTGTTTTACCAATTGTAAAACCAGATTGTAAATGGAACCAGCTATCAGTGGCCACAACTTTGAATCATCAAAATGGAAAAGGGTGGAAATTTAATGAGTGAAGTCACAATTTGAAACTACAGAACCATTAACTAAACATTATATTTGTATCTTAGAAAAATGTAGCTGCATTTATCAGTTCTGAAACATGGAAATAAAAAAGTAGATTTCACATTTATTATTGCTACATAAATGTAATCGTATTTGATTTCAGCAACTCCACTGTAATTCATAGATGAAACTTCATTTTGTCTAGGATGCATTTTTATTGTTACCAATCCAGGAGGGGGTGCTCTCAGCCTGTGTGGACAGTTTTCTCTTTCACACACACAGATACAGACACACAAAGATTTAGCTCTTACTTACAATGGAGAGAATCAAATACTCAATGAGGAAACTCACTTCACTAGAGTCAATACTGACAATATTTGTGGTAACAAATGCAAAAAGTATTTTACATGTAGGAGCCAAAATACTATTATTCCAGTGAAAGCTCATCACATACAGGTGAAGACATGGACAATTTGACTGCTTTAGCTTGTAGCTGTTCTCTCGTTGTTGCGTATGCTAGCAGCCTAGAGCCCTTACATGGAGATAAAGAAATTATAAAAATATGGGTCAATGAACAATAGTAACTATTAACCAGCCGAACGTTTAGCATTGGGTAGGCTCTTAAAATCAATCTGAAAAGGTCAGAGCATTTTCTTTTCTGAGCTGTTGTTCAGAACATTTAGGAGCAGCAGGAGGGATTTAGTGATTTAGGTTCTGCAGGCAGTCTCTGTCTTGGTCTATTTTCACCCTTTCTCTGACTGAATGTTTGTGCTGGCAGTGATAGAAGTGTTCAAAACTTTTTTTCTCAAGTAAAACTATTAATACTGTCAAAGGAAAAGCACTGTGTTCCATTTTAACTAACATGAAGAGCAAAGGAGAATTAAAGCAATGGTTATTCTGTTCTTAAATTGTGTCTCTTAAAAAACAATAAAAAAAAAAAAAACCATTAAGACTGCTGCCAAAATATTGCTTCAATAAGCAGCATCAGTCTCCAATACAAGCTGTAGTACTGTTAAAGTCTTAGGTAGGTAAAGTTATGTTCATGTCAGGACCTCATCGTCCATCCTTAAAACCCTTAATATTTACTAAAAACACCTGCCCCAAGGCTGCTCAATCCTATCATTTCCAATGGTTGAAATCTTTCAAAAAAAATTGTGGATTCAGACTATAAGCTGCATCGCTGCCAAAATCTAATGACTTGTTTCTTGTGTCATTTCTGACCTTCCCTGAAAATTTCATCCAAATCCGTTATTCTGTTTTGGAGTAATGTTGTGAACAGACTGACAGACAGACAGACAAACCAATGCCGATCATCATAACTCTGCCGAGGCGCTGCCTCCTTAGCGGAGCAAATATGCTTCAGTTTTACCTTAAAAACGTGGAAAGCCTCAAACTGGATGTTGCGACTCTTGTCCCGTAGCAGATTCATCATTAGCTTGAGATTCTCTGGTTTGCTGATGTATTTCGTCATTATGGTGAAATTGTGCCGGTCAAGCAGCAACTCCCCAATAACTGCATTTCGGAGTGAGAAAGAGAAATAAATATTAATAAATAAGATCCAACATAAATTTTATTTTGAATAACATGCTTTGAGTTGACGAACTGTCACAACTACACGCCAAACTTCACTTGAAGGGTAGCAGCTTGTGTTTCTAAAAATGTAAATGTGACCACAACAAAACCAACACTACATGAATTCAAATATGGCTTAAAAATTTAACCCTAAACCTTACTGGAGGATATAAAGAGGATAATGTTCTTTGAAATATCCACCATTCAGTGCAAAATAAGCAGTGGGAGGAGCATTTGTTTACACCTGGAGCCCAAAATGTGGCTTCACAGCTTTAAACTGCTTAATATTCAGACTCAAAATTATACACTAGAATAACCAAAATCATACCACAAGTGAAGAAAACAATAAAGGGCCTTTAGAAGACATGTAAGGTACTTCTGCAGTCCCACCACTAGATGGCAGTCATGACACAGTGATCAGGATGGAGTGATTCCTGGTAACCCAACACTCTTGACTAGAAGTCATCTTTAAATAGCTTTCTGAATAGAGTTGCAACACTAAATGTGACCTGTTTACTTGGCTGACCCGGGGTCCTTACCTTCAGGGACTGCCTTTTAGTCACGTAGTTTTCCGAGTGGAGTAACTTCTCGTATTCACTAAAGAACTACAGCGAAAGAGAGAGCGGTTGTGAGAGAGAAAAGACAGAGAAAACAGAAGTAGTCGGGGGGGGGCAAGAACGAAAGAAAGTCTAAATGTGTGAAACAGTGATTTGCACAATTGCATCTGTGTCTTGTATCAAAACACGGTGACAGGAAAATGAGACATTTTCTTCTCACACACTGACAGCTCTGTTGTGTTCTCAGCCTGCAAATGATGTCCCCAATTGGTGATTTGATGTTGTTACCAAAGAAACTGCCAACATGCTAAACAGCCAGACTGACAGTTTCAATTTGCATGTAACTGGTCAAAAGAAGAAGTGAAGTTCATCCGAGGATGGAAGTTTCAGTAACCTAAAACATGTTGAATACCAATACAAGGCCTAAGCTTTTAACAGCTAGTACATCATGTAAATACAGCGATACCGAGAAAGCACACTGGATTCTTTGTTGTATTGTTTTCACTCCACTGATTAATATTTTCACAGCTGGAAGAAATGGCTGAATAACAATGCCAGCACATCTGAGCTCATTATTTCTTTTCGCTTCATAATGTATTGAAGCTTTTCTACTACACTGAATCCATCTCTCATTAGATGCTGGGCTTTAGCTCAACATGGACGTACCTTGTCATAATGTTGCTCCAGAAACTCTGCGCTCAGTAGCTTGTGTCTTGTGAGGAGGTCCTGGAAACAGACAAAGCTGACTGTGAGCACTTAATTCAGACATAATAGTTACGACCTGGCCTGGTCCTGATCGTCTCCTTTTTTGGAGAAAATCAGGGCAGGCAGAAATAATCCTTAGAAAGGCATTTCAATTTTTGTAAAATAAATGAATAACCACTCTGAGCCTAAAATTAGACAGGAAGAATGTCTTTGGTTGCAGTGTGAGTTGTGATAGAGATTTGAAAGACACAAAAAGACCGGCAGTTACTTGCAGCAAAGTAATCCTTTTGTTGGATGAAATAAAAAATAAATCTTGCCTTTTAATAGATAGACTGAAAAGTGATCACCAGTTGTTATTAAGAAGTGGTGTAAAAGTTTGCCTGAGAAGCACATTTACTGTAGTCTGTAAAATAGGAAAGGGCCAGCACTTAATATTATTATTTCCTTCTATCTTGGCGGCAAACCACTTAACAAATTTCCATGGGGAGCGACTTGTGGTTAGTGGATCAGCTGCTGTACCACCTGAGCCACAGCAGCTCCAAAATACTGGTTCATATCTGACAGAAGCCTGAACAATGAGCACAAAACTGGTAGTAGTTTAGATGCTGACATGAACAGTTACTGAACGGAATCACTATAATACGACCTGAGGCGTTGTTGTTGTGCAACTTTGATGTTGTGTTTTAAAAAGGAGAGGCAGCTCACTGATAGCTGAAGTGGTGTGTTGACGTCGCTAATTCAAAGTAGGTTGTTGCCAGAGGTACGGACCCGTACCCGTAGCCTGTGGCCTACGGATACGGCACTTTCCATTTGCCAATCAGATACGCGAGATCTGGTGACTCCCGGCAGACGCTAACGGTACGGACCCGTAGCATCGGTACTACAGGTACGGACCCTAAACCTGACCCTAACACTAACCCTAACCTTTGCTTACCTTTCAACAGTTTGCAGTGGTTAGCAGCTTCTTGACTCGCGAGAGTCGCGTACGGGTCCGTATCTGTCTGGCAAATGGAAAGTGCCGTATCCGTAGTCCACAGGCTACGGGTACGGGTCCGGATCTGTAGACACTACCTTCAAAGTATGACTTTTCATCTATCTTTTGCTTCATAACAGCCAGTGTTAGCTCCAAATTCACAGTCTCCCAGTTTGTTTGTGCTTGGTTATAACAGCAATATTAGCCACATGAAAATGCTGCCAGTGCACCAAATTTTCTGTCAGAGCTGTTTGGGTCGTTAAAGTGTTTGAAATTACACAACACAAACATGCAATCAGCAAGCAGCAGCTAGTAGGAAATGGAGAGATGCTTGAGTGAGATGTCATCTAACTGTATCTGTGTTCATCAGCTACAGTATGTGATTTAGCTGCTTTAAAAACACACACTTGGGGATTTGTCTGTAAAGGAATCACTGGCATAAAAATGTACGAAGTTACAGATGTACCTCTCTTTACTGAGAACGAAACTTGCCCGGCTCCCCTGCAAAATAAACTTCAACTTCAAAACAACTTAGCGACTTACTTTAAAAGTGGCAAATGCGTCGGAGGCAATGTCGAATGTGGACATCTCCACGTATCTGAAGAAGTCATAGAACTGTTCTGAGCACAGTGTGATTTTGGCCAGCGGTTCATGTCTGATGCACTCCCTCAGCATGATACCGCAGTTTAGAGCAATCTCTGGAGACTCATACCTGCAGGACACAGCAACATAAAGGAAAGGATTAATCATTTTATAGATGCATACTACACACACACAGTGTTTAAATGGCCTTTGGCTATGGACGGTTTCCTGAAACTAGAGGTAAGTTAGCTGACAAAACGTCCAGTTTGTTCACTATGATAATGAAAGTTAACCGATTTATCATTTAATAACTACAGCATTTCTGTATATTTTCACACCATCATGTGGAAATGACAATGATTCATTAAAAATGTTATTGTCTTTGCGTATCTCATGATGCTTCCATTAGTTCTGCCATCTCAAAAGATATGTGGACAACATTTTCTATCATCTACACATACATGCTGCATATGATGTGCTGCAGTCCAGCCTTCAATTAGCTGCAGTGTAGTTAGAATACAAACAAACCACAGATCAAATGTTATTGTTTGCAAAAGGCGATCCACCAAAGATTCAGCAGTGGATACTAAAGAGTTTAATGAAGAAAATGAGGAGTAGTGATTGAGCTGGGTGAAGGCTAATGGTGTTTACAACAGAGAAGAAAGATAAAACCAGCTGTACTCTGCACAACAAGGGAAGTCCCCATCGGTCCAATCACTATGGAGTGTTCTATGCATGAAGTGTAAGTTCCCCCAAAACACTGCTTTAAAAAAATCATCACTTTGGATTTACGGAACAAGCACAAAGGACCAAAAAAAACACCAGTCGTGTAACGTTGTGTCATAGCCAAGATGTGCCAATCCACCGAGTAAATGTGACAAAGTTTCTGCTAGTTTGAGTCACTAAAATGCTGTAAAATTAAACAGTAATGTATTGTAATTCGACACCCCTTGTGTGCAATGACAGCGGCCCAAGTAATGCATTTAGTTATTCAGGAAACAAGTGATGAAAATGGAGTTGTTAAGCATGACACTGGTACAAATCCGTGAATCCTCCCCTCTAAACAACCAAGCAGCCTAGTCACCGCTGGCTGTATCAGTTTAGCATTCCCATTTCCTTTAAACTGAAACATAAACCCATGTGTTTATATTCTGGATTGGATTGCTTCAACTATTTCTGTTCTTCTCTTATAGGCTACAGTCTAAAAACAGCTGCTCTCGTTTTCCTTTACGTAAGGAAGTCAGTGAGACAGTTGCTGAGTGTTTTCTAAAACATGAACTCTTTACAGTAATCGTCATAAATGATCTAATAATCATGAGGAGTAGGATTATTCAGTGAGTGCGTCTCCTTACCCTTTAAGCAACATGAAGAGGATATTCTGCTGAGTGCAAAGGTACTCTACTGTGGGTGTCCGAGTGCCAATCTGACGCCTCAGGATGTTGTTGAAGATCTGAGCCACATCTTTTTTACCCTGGAGGCAACAGACAAATAATACACAAAGGCTCCATGAAGCAGCATTGCATGTACACATACACAAAATGGTTTAACACAATCCCAGCAGATCAGGGTGGAAAGCCAAGAAGCAGCTCTTAACATCAGCTGTAGTGCTCTTTAAATGTGGCATAAACTCATGACAGATATGTAAAAGCCAACTAAAGAATCTCTTCAGGAAAATACTGCATTTTCTATTTTTATGCTGTGGCAATTAAACTTGCTTCTCATTTTTGGTGTTTCAGCTTAAGGAGAGAAAAGACAGATGCTCTCTCAAGGTTCAACCACATGGAAACAAAACAGCTGCAAAAATAAAAAAAACCAAGGCATCATATACCGACAACAATCGTGCATACTTCAAACGTGCACTGAAATATCTAACATATTGAATCACATTGGCAGCTTGCATTCTTGTGATTTACACTTCTTAAACAGTTTTATATGTTGATCACGGAGGAAGGATAAGCGAGGGTAAAAGAGGAAGAGCGAGATCACACAATAAAATGAGTCATGCTGTGATAGGGTGAGTCAGGGAAGCCTGCAGCAGCGGTTACCACACAGCACCGGTCTGACATACTGCAGGGAAACATGCGTTTGCTCACATATCGACACAGGCACGTCTGTCACGAACAGTCAACCGTCCTCACCACCTGAGAGTATGTCTTTGAAGCACATACAGTTCCTTCACACTCTACTGCTCATTTTTTTTCTCCTTTACTCTCATTCACCTACTATTTGTCTACTCCACTTCAAAAGGCAAAGTCTCACCTCAAAGTCGATGAGCTGCAGGTCTGCTATCAGGGTGCTCAGTAAGCCGCTGTTGTAGAGCTCCTGCGCGAGCTGGGCCACTGCCTCTGTCTGGGGCTCCTTTTCATTCGTCCCATATAGGATCTCCTTCATGGCCACCAGGCTCTTTGACACTTCCTCTGTGGCCTGCATACAAGAATATACACGTAAACAAAAACATATAAATACCACAAAGCACAAATCACAGCATTTCGAGCCTCAGAAAGCGTCTTCATCTTTTCCCTCATCATAGTGTAACTACTGAAGTGATGTGAAAGCAGAGAGCAAGCCCAGTTTCACTGTACCTTCTCTGCCTTTTTATCAGAGATATCGTGCTTCTCAAGCACCGACATGCTGTCCTTAAGGTTTTTGACGATGTCCGCCGGCGACTTGTGGGACTTGCCAAAGGGGAAAGGCATGGTGGAGAGTTACCACGAGCAACCAGGCAGCGGACTGTCCACCTGAGAAATTAAAGGAAAAGCAAGTCCATCTTTGACACTCAAATGGTGTAATCATGTAGAGCAAAGCTGGTCTGAAGACAGGTGCACTCCGAGTGTCCTAATGAAAAGCACCATTAGCTCCTCCTGTAAAACAATCTACAGCAGCAGGGCAGGGAGTCCTGATGCCAAACTGTGTGTTAAGCCCTAATGGAGCACACACTGCTGGCATTGAACACTGATAAAGCTACAACAGACACACGGAAAATCACAACTGTAGCTGTGGAAAGATGATGTTTTTTTTTAATAATATGTGAAAGTCATATCTAGATCTGACCTTTAAAGCTTGATATAGCAGTGGAACCACCTGGTCATTGTCAGCAAATGATTAACCCCGTACTGTTTACTATGACATCACCTCAGACCTTTGTATGACCCACTCCCTGTACAGTGACTAACACATCCAAGTCACATTGTGTTATATATTCCATCAGGTGACATTTTTAGGATAGCAGACACACCTTTTGAGTATCCTCTCTACACAAAAACTTCAGACCTCTAAGATGAACTGAACCCCACCACAAAGACCCCTAGCAAGGCCACGGGTGATCCAACTGACAGATGTGACGACCATATCTCACTGCTGGTTAGCTTAACGTGGACCCTTATCTACACAACTCCCTGATCCACCCAGCATCCTTACCTACACTGGAGGGCAAAAGCCAAAGTTTTCTGAACCCAAAGGGAAGTAAGCTAGAGCTCAAGACAGCAAAAAAACACATCAGCAAAACTAAATCCACGTCTCATAATCAATTTAGTTACATGTTTATTGAGAATGCTGCACTTTAAGATGTCTCTCTGGTCTGTTTCAGGTGGATATAAACTTCACACAGAACATCAACACGACTCTGTAGTGACTTGCAGATACACATCAAGCTCTAAGAGGCACCGGTGTAGAGTATGACACCAACCTGTTGTCCTGCTGGGATCCTCTAAACTCTGCACACAAACCCTGGAGCAGTCACACACCTCCTCTTATGTCTTGGCAGCGAGTCCACATTTAGAAAGCAATGCCGGGGCCAGGAATATAAACCAAGCAGCAGAGGAGAAGTGGGAGGTGCAGTCCACCATTCAGATATGATGTGTCATGTGTGAGTGAGCTGAAATATAAAACGGGCTTTCACTGGCGACCCAAGCACACAAGTTTGCCTCCGTATATCTTCATTAATCTAGACACACCTCAACTTCGCCAGGTGGCTAAATCCGTCTTTCGCACGGGCTAATGCTCGTTAATGGAGCCAGCAGGCAGCAGAACCGCCTCTGTACTCCTGACCCGCTTCAGTATCAGTGACGCAAATAGGAAAGCAACACATATGGCAGATTCAGGAGCAGCAGGTCACCACTGACCCTCTGTGACTCCGCTACTAATCAGGTATGGTGAGCTGGGGTGCTGCTAGGCCAGCCAACACCAGTGGTGCTGTGGGCCTGGATACTGCACCGTGTCGACTCTCTCGGGGGAAATCAGCCGGAAGAGACTGCACATTTCCACGACTACAATACCTATGGTGCCTGAAGTACTCTAACCAGCCAGAAAACAAACACAACAGTGTCAGAGAGCAGCTCAAACGTCCCCCCACCCTTCAGTCCAGACAGCAGCAGATGCTCTGCTAGCAACCACTACTAACAGCTAGCTGCTGCTAATCCACACATCTCACTAACTTCTTTACACGAGTCGCAAAGCTATGTCTGCTAACTTTAACATGACTGTCTTAAGCTAATGTTGAGATCAAGCTGACTTAAAACACAAGTCACAAACCCAGGGCCCAGTCCGATGACCACCATCACCCTGACAGTGAGCACCGCCCATCTGTGTTATCCATGCCTGTTTTGTGATGGTGTGAAGCTGCCAACTTTGCGCAATGCTACCAAAATGGACACTTAGCGAGAAAAACGACTCTAACATATGCTAGGTAGTGTAACCCAGAGCAGCAGTGATGTGTAATTCGGCTATTTTTATTCTTTACTCGACAGCTAACTCCATCAGTTTGTAAGCTAACGTGGCCTATTATGTTTCAATCACTGTCCACCAAACAACACGGCTACTGCTGCTGGTGAAAGTGTGTGCTGTCGATACACCAGAGGCCTCGGCAGGCCTAGTGCTTACAATCCGTTTCTATCTGTTCAAGCTTAATTTAAAACAGCAAAGTGTTTGGCGAGTAAATTTGCGATAACCAGTTACTTAACGTAATATTGGGGAGGTTGGTTAGCTAACTTAGGCTAACGTTAGCCAGGCCTGGCAGCGCTCCTCACCCATGCCTGGCTTTAGCACTCATCAGCAGCAGGCTAGTCCAGCTACAACGAGTCTGCTCGCAGAGCTGTCCAGCAAGCTGTGCCTGCAAATATTATTTCAGAGCAAAATTTATAAATAAAACATTATACCTTCCAAACGGTGTTGTGTCTAGTTTCTTCCGATTTGTCAAGACAGCAAAAGGCAATTCAGGTGCTCCTTGGAACAAAACCTGCTTTGTTTTCCTCGCTCGTTGCCTCCCCTTGTTTGTACTGTTGTTAATTGTGCGGCCCCTGTTTCCTCCTGGTTCTTTCTCTGAGCCCGACTGGTAGCGTTAGCAGCGGAGCGACTGTCACTGCAGCGGCGTCTACCGCCTCCTCTGGCCGCCTGATGTCACGGTAACAGCGGCGGCCGCTTTCCGAGAGGACGGTAGGTAGCCACAAGAGGGCGGCCTCTGCCCACGGACAGACGTGGACCTTCACAATGTACCCGTACTATACTATACTATACTATACTATACTATACTATACTATACTATACTATACTACAATGGCCATAGTATAATACCATACTATGCTACAATATCATGTCAATTATATTCTTAACTATATTATTATTATTAACTATATTATACTATACTACAGTATCATTACTATACTTTAATATGCTATTCAATACTATTCTATAGTATTGTATAATGATCATACTACATCATACCATAGTACAATATCATGTCAATGATATCCTTTACTATATTAAATTATACTACAATATCAATAGTATACGATATGATACTATATGATACTATACTATACTGTTGGAGAAATGACCATTCTACACAATACTGTACTACAATATCATGCCAATGATATCCTTAATTATATTATATTATACTATACTACTGTCGCAATACTATACAATGCTATACTATACTATACTATACTAACAATATTATGCCTCAGTTTATCATTTACACATCACAACTTACAGATCACAGAGTGTCTACAAAGGCACAAAACATTCCGTCACAGGTATGTGGAGCTGAACAAGATTGTACTTTACTTTATTTTATTGTACTTTTCTTGCTTTGATCAAAAGAACTTGTCAAGATCTAGAATTTCGACTTACATTTATTTACACATCTATGAGGTAATCCTGAGCACCACACCATACAAACTAAAGTGGGAACTATTAAGAAAGATGTCCCCCTGCCTTAGAAATATGTAAAATATATGTAAGAAAAATACATAAAATTAGTTTCAGTGCAGTGGACAAATTTAAAATAGTAGTTACTTTTATTGAAAAATTGCAGTTAATTTCATCTCTGAAATTTTTACATTTTGCAATGCAGCGGGCTGGATTGGACCTTTTGGCGGGCCAGTTGTGGCCCACAGGCCTTATGTTTGATACACCTACTATAGACTGATTGAATTATCTTATCGGAGAATAGGAGGCTCAACATCTCAGCATCCTTCTTCAAATAAGCAACACAATTAGGCACTTATTGGAAAAGTGACCAAGTACCTGATCTAAATTTGTGGTACTTGTACTTTTTGTGAATATTTAAATTTTATGTTATTCTATCCTTTCTACCACACAGAGGGAAATATTGTAGTTCCTCCACTACTTTAATTTGACAGCTATTGTAACGAGTTAGGCCACCGTAAAAAAGATTTAAACACAAAATATACCTTTCATAGCAAAATATGCTACATTTTACAAACCTTCACCTTGACCAACTGCACAACAAATTCATATTAATGTATAAGCACTAATAGTTAAATGATAGATTTAACATTGGAACATGGATGGAGGCCAGGTATCTAGATTAAGAATTTTTTCTTCAGATAATTTCAGGGGAAACATGACAGGTGAGCAGGGTCATATTTCTAATCCATAATACATATCAATATGACTGGTTGATTGCTTAAAATACAATAACAGTTTAGTATATGACAAGTTTTCAGCTGCATCTGAAAACTTGTCATATACTAGACAGTGTACATCCTGTTGTATGTCTTGATTTGGCTGATGCGTTTGATGCTGGTTGCTAGAAGCTGCAGGGGAATGCACAGTATTATCATGAAATATTTGTGGAAAAATCGTTTTTGTGTTTCAAAAGATGTGTCTGCATTAGATGGACACAAATATATATAAATTATATATTTTTTGTCTATTGTTTTCATGAAAGATCAACAAAACTAAATTCTACCATAATGACCCAATACTCAAAAAATCAATCAATTTTAAGTTTTTAATCAGTTTTTTAATGATTTGTTTGGTATTGTGGCTGTTATTGTACTAAAAGAAATTGCACTTGAAGAGTGATATATTGTAAAATTCAATCACTGTTGATTCAGTGAGGAAACAGTTGAGACTGAAGGTGATGCTGAAAACCTCAGACTTCTCTGTGGACCTGGAAGACATGCAGGATGCTATCTTGGAGCAGGTATGGATGCTTGACTGGAACAAAAGATGAACTGATTTTGTTTTTTTCTGGAGGCTGCCAAGATCGCTCAAGTAGTTGAGCAGGCGACCAATTAACAGGAGCCATAGTCCCCAATGCAGCGGCTTGGGTTTGATTCCAGCTCACAGCCCTTTGCTGCAGGTTTTTGCCCCCATTCTTATCCCTACTTTCCTGTTTGCCTCTCTACTAAACACTATCCAACAATGGCACAAAAAAAGACAAGATCAGTTGATTATTTGATATTTTAGGCATTTCAACTAAGAGATAGACTGTCATTGAATTTGATGGGGGTATTTGTGTCCCATCCTAGCTATACTGTTGTTTATTTGTGTTGCTGATACTTCTGTTGTAAGGTGCCACACTCCTAAAGTTTAAATTCTGACAGTTGTGCTCAATGTTTCTTCTTAGTTCAACCAGAGACTGAAGGACCATGGCAGGAGTGAACCTGTTAAGCTGAAGTGGATAAAGCAGCCTGATGGAAAGATCTTTCAATTAAAAGAAAGTGAGGAGAAGAAAAAAGAAAAATGTGACAAATGAAAAAAGCAGCTTTCACAAACAATGTTAATTTCATGCCTCCAACAGAATTGAGGATGTTATTAGTGATTTAGAAAGAATGTTGGTCTAAATGTTAGAAGGATCTTTACCTTGGTGGCTCCTGATGAGGAGCAGAAGATCTCTAAAATATCCAAGTGTCTTCAATTCAGATTTATTTTTCCTTGATTTTGCAAAATGAATATAAGTACAATAATAAATCAGCAACATTACATTACATACACTATTACATACTGTATGCTATCATTGTAAAAACATCAATTTAGGTTATGTTCTTTGGTATTAAGAGCTGTTTTTGGTTGTTTATTTGTGCTAAAACTAATTTTCAGAGCTCACTTTAAAGGCCCACTGAAACCATACTGTTAATTTTCAAAACCAGACTTAAATCAGATTTCAAAACAATTCTTCTTTTTCAGGTTTTCGCAGTGTTACATTAGTTGGTCAATTTCAAATCAGCCTCAGTTATTTATCTTGTTCAATCAGAGCTTAAAATTCTGAGTTCAAACTTTTTACTTGAAATGTTGAGTTGACACAAAAAACTAAACACTTTAGGATTGATTTAGTATGAACTGAAATTCTTGTGAAAGTGATCTATTTTCATATTTGACTTCAGTTAGATGATAGAAGTTTGAAATGTGTCTCAGATTAGTCAGATTTCATTTCTATGTTGCTGTAAAACATTAAAACTATGACGATGAAAAATCCAACAGAAAATGCCAATTACAAGGATGTACAGTTTGGAAAGTCTAAGTTACTTTGACAACAATTATGTAAAAGTAGCTGACTATGAGATTTAAATGGAATTCAGCCTGAAGAAAGTTAAATAACCTGAATAAAGACGGACAAATTCAAATGAGCTGCCTCAAACTTTCCTCATTTTTACACTGAAAGAATTCACAGTTTCTCTCTAACCTATTAAGTTGTTGTTTACTGTGTTATCTTTCATCTAACACCACTCTCTGACCACATTTTCCACTCAAACACAACCTGATTCCAAAGACAGGCCTTCTTTGACCTTTTGTTAAGGAGACTTATTGTCATATAGAATGGACATGCAAAGACAAAAGCCTTTCATGGGGACTGTTGTTACAATCATGGTTGCAAAACCTGCATTTTGTTCTAAATGTTAACTTTGCATCTGGAAGAAATGCTGACACTCTACTTACTGCAAGTACTAAAGTAGTAATATTGCAACTTTGGGCTTTGGGAGCTCCTTTGTGAAATAAGGCTTCATCATCTTTGTCATCCTTGTTTGAAAAAACAAACAAGAGAATAACCTGCATAACTTTACATCATCTGCATGATGTGTGTGTCAGAAAGAAAGAGAGTGTGTGTGTTTTTTAAAGAAAGCATTTTCTCCATATTTTCATCAATATTCAGTAGCTCTTTGGTGAACATGAATCTGTCTCCATTAAAACCACAGAAAGCTGTAGCTATGGGATCAACACGTCATCTACAGTTAAAAGTTCCAGATTAACATTTTTATTATTTAGACATGGGCTGGCTAAGCAAGGCTATTAATGTTGTTTTGGTGAGGAGGTTGACAATGGAACTTGATGAACATTAAAATCCAGTGGGAAAAACCAATACATCCATCCATCATCCATATATCACTTAATCCTCATTAGGATCGTTGGGGGCTGGAGTCTATCCCATCTGACTTAGAGTGAAGGCAGGAGACACCCTGGACAGGTCACCAGTCTATCACAGGACTACATATAGAGACAAACAACCACACTCACATTCACACCTACAGACAATTTAGAATCACCAATTAACCTCAGCATGTTTTTGGACTGTGGGAGGAAGCCGGAGAACCAGGAAAAAACCCACCAGACAGAGAGAACAAACCAACTCCACACAGAAAGATCTCAGGCTGGAACGTGAACCAGGAATCTTCTAGCTGTGTACTTGAGAGCAAAATGTAAGTTAAGTCTTAAAATAATCATACTGGTTTGGTCCTTGTTTTCTGTATGAAATGAGGAGATGATGAACAGTGAAGCATCAGTGTCTCAGCAGCATGTTTGTGGCTGCTGCAGGTTTGGACTTCCTTATATCCAGTTTAATATACAGGGACAGCAGATACATCTGACAGGCTGTCACATGAATTTTGGGTGAGAAAATAAAAAAAAAAAAAAAAAGTTCTGAAACTGTTTTTAGTTTTTGGTCATTTTGTCTGATCTTTAATTTTTGGTGAAATATTGCTTGTTATGCGCAGTGGATGATTGAGTCAGATTGACGGAGTTTATGCGCAGATGTAAATTTTAATTGATTACTGTGTGGAAGTCATGTGTGCGTGTGTTTGGATTGTAGGATTTATAATATTTTTGCCAAGATGATTATCTTTATTTAAAAATGAAATTAGTGCTTTAACACAGTGAAATGTTATATTATTTGCATGTTTTATTCTGTTGGCTTGTTGTTTACACATGTACTTTGTGTTTCTTAAGGTTTTTCACCTGAGTGGCCGATATACAGCCATAACTACATGAAATGAAACATTTTTAATTCTAATAAAAAGAAGAAAACCTGCCTGGCCAGAGTGAATTCCTGCATGATCCCGGACCTTTAAAACAAAGCTTCCTTTTCAAGTTAGGAAGAGCAGGCTGTAGAGAAAATAACTTGACACTTACTTATACTAACGTTCAAAAGTTTGTGGTCATTTAGAAGTGTCTTACTTTTGAAAGAAAACTTTTTTTTCGAATGAAGACAACAATAAATGAATCAAAAATCCAGTGCAGACATTGTTAATGTCGTAAATGACTATTCTAGCTGGAAACGACTTTTAATGGAATATCTACACAGGGGTACAGAGGAACATTTCCAGCAACGATCCTGTGTTCTAATGCTACATTGTGTTAGCTAATGGTGTTAAAAGGCTCATTGATGATTAGAAAACCCTTGTGCAATTATGATAGCACATGACTGAACATGAGTTTTCATGGAAAACTTGAAATTGGGTGACCAAAAGTTTTGAACGATAGTGTATGTATTGAAGCCATAGTGTAAGAACAGAGTTTGTCAAAATGCAACTCTTGGAAACCAAATGAAATCATAGGAAGTAGTATTTTGGAATAAATGTTTAAAACACAGCTGGGTACTATTTGAGTGGAATAATGTTATGATCCTGTTCAAGCTCTTGCCCTTCCTCCTTTTCCCTTCTCTTTCATTCCTCATCTGTTCTATCTGTTTTGAGATGTCTCTCCTTGGCTCCCTCTGTCTGTCACCTCTCCCTCATGTCTCTGTCTCTTGCTCTCCCTGCTACACCTGCCTGCACTCAGGTGATTACTGCAGGTGCCTCACATTACCATAATCGGCTCATGTGCCCAGGGGTGCCGAAAGGGGGGGGGGGGATTCTAGGGGCCCATTATTAGCAGGGGCCCAGAAAGGCCCCTGATAAAATTATAATACTGACAAAATGAATATGGCACTATCTTGTTAATTTATAATCACAAATAAATATTATTTACAATGCGCTGGTAACACAAAGTGTATTTGTTTTGGAAACATTTCTCAAGGGCCCCCCCTCCCTTTTTACGTAAAATGGTTCAGTCCTAGTGAATCAGCTAGGCTGCTGCGCCCAGCGGTTCGTGCTGCTTCAGTCAGACTGAGTAGGGTGAGGACAGTATGTCTTGAACAGACACATCAAGTGTAGCAGCAGGAACAGCAGCTGCTGTCTATGAGGCCTGTGAGCCCCTTACCCCTGAACAAGCCCCAGTACCCACAACTGAGGAAGGAGGTGAGCAACTGCAGCCACCAGAAGAAAAGACGAAGATTCCATGATAAGACCTCTGAGGAGAGGTCTCAAGAGAGTGCAGAAACTGTGTTTCGAAGCACTGTGTTTTTTTGTTACTGCTATGGACAGTATCATCAGTGACTTGGGAACTAGGTTCCAGACCACAGCAAATATTGTAAATGAATTTTCTACTGTTCTCAAAGTTGGGCAGATTAGTGAGGACAAAATCTCTTCTCTGTGCCAACAATTGATCACAAAGCATTCTGGTGTTCTTACACCTGATTTTGAAAATGAAGTAAGACACCTTAACAGTTTATACGCTTCCAGTTTCCTCCCTAACTTGTCCCCTCTTGAACTCCTGAATGCTATTTGTAAGCTGCAGCTCAAAGCATCTTTGGAGAAGTGTGTATTGCTTTGCGTATATTTTGCACACTGCCAGTTAGTGTTTCAGGTGGCGAGAGAGCTTTCAGCAAGCTAAAAATGATAAAACTACTTTAGGTCCAAAATGTCACAGGAAAGGCTCTGCAGTCTTGCCATGCTGTCCATCGAAAGCCAGTTGGCTAGAAAGCTAGATTTCAAAGACCTGATCAATGATTTTGCTACTGAGAAGGCTCAGCATTGGGCTCTTGGTTAGAAAGTTTGAGCAAGGGCCAGTTATAAATATGTATTGTAACTGTGTGTGTAAGAGGAAGCTCGGCTGAGCAAGGTTGTATCTGGCCTGTTATGTTTTTTTCTTTATGAATGGACCTACTTTGTTTACTTAGTTTAACATCTCCAGCTGATTTTATTGTGCTTGTATGATTCTATAGATGGTGATGAGAAATCATAAAAGGCAGTTCGCTTTTTGTATTTTATTTATTTATTTTATTTTTTATTTTATCTGTTTCTTCACAGATGATAATTGCAACTTATTTAATGGAAGAGGTTATTTTATGTTCAAGTTTTGTATTCAGGTATGTAATTTAATTTGGGGAAATTTTATGCTGAAGAATGAGAATCAATCTTGCAGTAAATAAATGAAACATTGTATTCAGAGTATTCAGAGTGTTCAATGCTTCCTCTACCAAGTAACTGTCACATTGTCCTTTTCACAAATATGGGAAATAATAGTCAAAAATATCATTAAAATGCACAGTTTTATGTAAACAGCACAAAATATTTTCGCCGGCCTTATGTCCGGTGCTACAGGGGCCCAGTAAAATTTCTTTTCATGGGCCCCAAACTCCCTGGTGGCTCCCCTGCATCTGCTCACAAGCTCTCCTCACTACTTAAGCCCTGTTCATTCGGTTACACCTCGCTGTATCATAAAGACTCATCGCCACAGTGACCCAGTTTTCCCCTCCACTGGATTACCCTCACTTGGACTCAATTCTTATTTTGGATTCTTGTTTGCCCTGCTTTGTCTCCAGCCAGTAGCTCCATTCTTGTCTCCATTGCCCTAGATTTCCTGAGCCTGCTTCCCAGCCCTTCTGTTGTCAGTTCCCCCATCTTGTAAGTACCCCTCCTAGCTTAGTTCTGTTAATTCAATTGAGTTTTGTGATCTCCCGTTTTTGAGTTCTTAGTGTTGGTTTGTAGAGTTTTGAGTAGCTTGGTTTAGTTCTGTCTCCCCCAGTTCGGTTGTTCATATGTATTCATTTTTGAGTTTGACTAAAACTCTTTCCGTATTTACTTGTCTACCAGTTTCTGTCTCTGCGTTTAGGTTCTCCAGCCCCTCCTTAACAAATAAACCTTCAAAGTTATATGTTATTGGGCATAAAGTAGTATTTTTGTCTCAAATAATCCTTTAAGTCCTGTTTGGATGGAAGAAACGTTTTAAACTACAACAAGCGTTTTGGCTAAAATAACCTTTGAATTGCCTTCTTTTCATTTTTGGAGTAGCTAGAAACTAGGTGAAGTCAGGTGCTGCCAAGATGGCAGCGGTTGCAGTCTCTGAACGTGTTGCAGAGAGTTAATAGTAGTGATCACTTTTTTTTTCTGTTCAATAACAGTGTTAATTCTAATAGTGTTCCCGTTAATTACTTCTCTTTCCAGCCTCAACAGTAAACATGTCTACATGTACACCTGCAGCACTTCACTGTCAGTTTCATCCTCGTATCAAAAATAGTAAAAGAACTCCAGAAAAGACCATGACGATGTTTTTCTCCGTATACACTCCCTCAATAGTTTGACAAGCAAATCATGGTTGAAAGACATCCTGTTCTAGCTTTGCTTACCAGACAACCAATTTGAATACTGTGCTTTCTTTTGCACTTCCATCTAACCCTAAGGCAAATCATTATCTTCACCACCCATGAAAAAAAATAAACAATTAAGGATAGCCAATCATTTCCAAGTGTTGAGAAAAGCGTTGTCTTATGGAGGAAAGACCACAGGTTCAGCACCACACTCTGTCATATAACATCTGTTTGCTCTCATGGTAGGACGTTGAAACCTGAGGTGTGAATTGTTCTGATTGCTGACCAAATATTACACTCGCACCGAATCCAACCTGTATACTGAAAAGATGCAGTGAGAAAAAAACACACATTCTACACTTCACAGGGTAAGTCATTAGATTATTAATGTGACATTTCCAATATAATGTGTCGATAGACTGTTGTAGTTCACTGTAAATGTATTGCTTCAGTGTGAAGCATGCTCTGTTTTAGTCTTGCTTTATTTAACAAACCAAGAGCTGACATAACCTTGTATTTTTATTTAAAACATAATTATGTCGGTGCTTTTCTCATCAGACATTGATTGCTTTTATTGACAGGATAGTAACTTTAATTACCATGGATGGAAACGCAGTCATAGTCATGGCCTTACTTGGTAAGTGAAACAGTTTTCTTGAGGTTTTTTCTTGTTTTGAAGAACTTTAACAAAGAATTCAATCTTATTTTACAATCTGTTTTTTCAGTTGTGATTGACTATTTTTTCTTGGGTTTGACAATTGTAAAAGTTGGTCCTGTTAGTTTAACTGGACAATGTTCCATTTCCCCTTTGTACTCTCTGTACTTCAGCCCATTGGATCTGACATGAAATATAACACCTAACTCCATAAAATCATCATATACCCACATTCGATCCTAACTTGTGAACAATTAAGTACATTGCTATGTACCATTAGTTCACCCAGATGGCTTCCGTCTCCTCCCTGAGACTGTTGGTGGTTTGGTAGTCCATCAGATATCAATAAAAGTAATGAAGAGAGACAGCAGGAGTTTTCCTGTGGATTTAGGAGGTTATCTACTCACATCGTTAATCCTGATCAGTCCAGCAAAGGCAGTAAAAGTAATGGCAATGATTGAAATAAATATATACATTTTCCCTTTTATTTGTGACAATTTGATAAATAAAAAATAACTATTTTGGCTGAATAAATGAAACTCCGGTGAACAAACTAGGAGAAAATAAACACTCAGTTTTTATGCTTCTGACTTTTCCTTTTTTTCCCCCTCTTTTTAGGATCAAAATAATTCCTTTACTAGGGTTCAAAAAAGGTGTCAGTTGCTGTCAGCTGCCCTGAGAATTTCTTAACCATCCTATTATCCTTGGGGTCAGTTTGGCCCTGTTCAATGTTTGTCATTTAAAGATTAATTGCTTCAGTCTTTCATGACTTTTCCTAATTTCAATCAATTATTTCTAGAGCCCTTTACAGCAGCCCAAAGGGTAACCAAAGTGCTTCACAGTGAAAAACAAGAGAACAACTTAAAAACAATACAGTAACTTAAAACAGGACAAACAATCACATTCGCGCACACACCTGCAGGCAACTTTTGAGTAATCAAATAACCTTAGCACACTTTTTGATAGGGGCAACTGATTAAGCATAAAATGATATTGACATTTTTTTCAATGCGCTAAACACATATTGCATGCGGGCTGCACAGCGGCGTAGTGGTTAGCACTTTCGCCTTGCAGCAAGAAGATCCCGGTTCGAATCCCGGGTTGGGCCTGGGATCTTTCTGCATGGAGTTTGCATGTTCTCCCTGTGCATGCATGGGTTTTCTCCAGGTACTCCGGCTTCCTCCCACAGTCCAAAAATATGCTGAGGTTACTTGATTACTCTAAATTGCCCGTAGGTGTGAATGTGAGTGTGCTTGTCTGTCTGTATATGTAGCCCTGTGACAGACTGGCGACCTGTCCAGGGTGTCCCCTGCCTTCGCTCAAGTCAGCTGGGATAGGCTCCAGCACCCCCTGCGACCCTAATGAGGATAAAGCGATGTATAGAGGATGGATGGATGGTCATATTGCATGCATTGATGTTCCTCTGGTGTCAATTTGACCCCAAGCTGTTTTAGCTGTAAAACTTGCCTGTCTGTGTGTGAGACCTAACATCCCCACACCTGCAGGTCCACAGTTGATACTTTGGAGTTGATACATCAAATCAAATCAAATCAAATCAAACTTTATTTATAGAGCACTTTTCATACAAGAAGGTAACAGAAAGTGCTGTACAACATTTAAAAACATTAAAAACAAAAAAGACCCCTCCCACCATGTAGACAGACAGACAGACACACACACACACACACACACACACACACACACACACACACACATGTTTGTACTTCTATCTTAGTGAGGACATCCATAGGCGTAATGCATTTCCTAGAGCCTTACCCTAACCTTAACCATCACAACTGATTGCCTAAACTTAATCCTTACCCTAACCCTAACCAAACCTCAATTCATACCTGTTCTCTAAAAACAAGTCTTCACCCTCAAACATGGCTGTTTCAAAGTGAGGACCGGCCAAAATGTCCTCACTTTGTAAAAATGTCCTCACTTTGATAGTTAAATGCAGAAAATGGTACTCATCATGTAGCAAGTACAAGAACACACACACACACACACACACACACACACACACACACACACACACACACACACACACACACACACACACACACACACACTCTCTCTCTTACCACTGGCTGTAGGGAGACATGGCATGACACTGAACGAATGTGGAAAACGCCTCCATTTGGGGCCGTCCACACCAGGAGGAGCTCCAGGCCTTGCCCGCCGGAGGTGCCGGCACCCAGACCCCCCCGACCCCGACAGACATGGGGACCCCACACCGAGGTGGGGAGCCTCCCAACCAGCCGAGCCGACGGGACCAGCGGCCCACACCCCCAGCAGAAGACCAGACCCAGTGTGGAGAACCCCCTGAGGAAACACTGGAGTTAAACGAATAAATAAATAAATAAGTAAAACAAACAAACAAACAAATAAATGTATAAATAAGTAAAGGATGGAAAATAGAAACAGTAAAATACCTAAGATAATAAATAAGTAATGATAATAACATAAGAAGGCTTAAAAGGTCAGTTAAAAGCCTGATTAAAAAGGTGAGTCTTTAACCTTCTTTTAAAAACATCGACACTCTCTGCAGTCCTTAGGTTCTCCGGCAGGCTGTTCCAGAGGCGGGGGCCATAGTGGCTAAATGCCGCCTCGCCGTGGGTTTTGGTTCTGGCTTGTGGTATAATTAAAAGCCAGAGGACAGAGGACCTCAGGGTCCGCGAGGGTCGGTATGTTAAAAGGAGATCGGACGAATAAGAAGGCGCAAGGCCGTTAAGGCATTTAAAAACTAATAAAAGAACCTTAAAATCGATCCTGGAGCGGATGGGGAGCCAATGCAGCGACTTTAAAACTGGTGTAATGTGTTCCCGCCCTCTGGTCTTTGTCAGCACACGTGCAGCTGAGTTTTGCAGTAACTGTAGATTTAAAATGCTCTTTTTGAGAAGACCAGAGAGCAGGGCATTACAATAGTCTAAACGAGAAGAGATAAAAGCATGCATTAGCACCTCCATGCTGGCCTGAGAGAGAAACGGGTGGACTCTGGCTATGTTCTTTTTTTTTTTTTTTTTTTGTCCTGTCCGGCAACAGAGCAGGCAGAATGGGGATCTGGCCGCTGCATTATGCCATACAAGTTTGCTTTTCCAAGGGGAGTTTATAAGTATAAGACTCCCCTTGATACTGTACAGTAATTTATTATGTGGACAGCCGCACCCCCAAAGACCAGCAGGCCCCCAGCCCGCAGCTAGCCACAGACCCCTCGCCCACGGGATACCACCCCCTCCCGCCCCGCCCCGGCGGCAACCAGAAAACGGGGATGTGAAGAACCCCATTACCCTCACCTCCCCTGCACATGAGTGTTGGTGAGATCTGTGTTGTTTGCAATTAAAATTGGGGAGTAGTAGCTAAGCCGTGCCGGGAGCGGGGTCAACGGGAGGTCCCGCCTACCCGAGCAACCCCGCCCACCTTACACAGCATGCTGTGTCTCCCAGATGCAGTGTGTGTTATCAGTATTTTGCTGTCTTTAGTGACTAAGTGCAATTAAAACTTGAGAGGTGAGCCACCAGAGGGTGCAGTGGATGGGGCCACTTAGATGGCCCCCACCACCACACCCAGCACAATGAGCACACCTCCCATAACCTTGCATGTGTGTGAAAGTGAGCAGAGGAAGTGAGGGGTCCAGGGATGAGGTCTGTAGGGAAGAAAACTTCCCCCCAGAGGGCGAGCCACTAAGGGCAATAGGCACCCCCGTTTCCCAGGCGCCCTCCAGCGCAGGACGAGCCAGGAGCAGCCGCCACCAAGACCGGGGCCCACAGCAACCACAGCCAGAGACCCGCCGACCAAAGAGGCACGCAGCCGCCACACATCAGTAGGTGGAAAGGCGAGGGAGGACAGAGGGCAGCAGAAGAGCCCAACCCAGGGCCCACCATCCCCACCGCCTCTGGCTATGTTCTTAAGATGACAAAAACCTATCTTTGTTATGTTTTTAATATGCGGGATAAAATCCAGCTC
The DNA here is from genome assembly GCF_021347895.1 of Acanthochromis polyacanthus. Taxonomy (NCBI): domain Eukaryota; kingdom Metazoa; phylum Chordata; class Actinopteri; family Pomacentridae; genus Acanthochromis; species Acanthochromis polyacanthus. The sequence continues at coordinate 9,929,425 of NC_067125.1, read as the reverse complement.
AGAGTCAAAAATAACGCCCAGGTTTTTTACAAATTCTGCTGGTTTAAAATCTTGTAATTTTGGTAAAAGTTTCTCTCTCTGACCTTCAGGACCTATAAACTGGTGATTTTTTTTCTCAATTAATCAATTAGTTGTTTGGTTTATAAAATGTTCAGAAGTGGTGAAAAAAGTCAGTGTTCCCAAAAGATTACCTCCTCAGTTGTCTTTCTTTGACAATAATTCAGGGATACTCAGTTTACTGTCAGAGGAATAACAACACCAGAGAGTGTTCCATTTTATGACACTCCTAGCAGAACATTTTGATTATGATTTTTTTGCTTAAAGAATGATTCAAACCAAATAATATGAAAAAAATATTATTTTCTTTTCTTGATGAAACAAAACAAAGTGAAAGGTGTTCAGATCCTATGAGCTGGAGTGCAGAGTCAACACCAAACCAACTGGATGTTGTTCAGATATGGAGTTTATTGTATCCCTTGCTGTAGCTTTGACTTGGGCCACACATTATTTGGACAAAATATGACACTTGTATATTTAAAGCACTGTGGTGTTTCATTTACCACGAGTTTAATAAATGCAATCTTTTAACGAAGCTAAATGTAATTTTCCTATCGTCACAGGACTGTGCATCCTCCCATCATGTTCTGCTCAGTTTTACCATGTTGTTAAAGCTGCAATGACCTGGACTGATGCCCAGAGTTACTGCAGAGAGAAGTACACAGACCTGGTTACTATAAACAGCATGGAAGACATGGTCAGGCTGAGGGACCAACTGGGGGGTAAAGATGATGATCAGTTCTGGATCGGTCTCTATGGTGATCTTAACAACTGGAAGTGGTCTCTGGAAAAGGAGGGAAATGAAGAAGGGCAGGCTGAGTACAGTGTGTGGTATCCTGGTCAACCTAATATGTACTCAGGAGTCCTTGCCTGTGGTAACACAGACACCAGTGGAACTTGGTCAGACAGCTCTTGTTATAACGGTCTGCCTTTCATCTGCTACAATGGTAAGATAATCACAACAAACAAAACAAGCACGCATGAACATCTCTGTCACCTGAGTAACATCGGTTCACAAGAATTCCCAAAAGTAATTATTATGATTCATTTTAAAACATTTTTTTGTTCCTTTGTGACATGCAAGATAATACTGAACAAGTCAGAATGTGTGAGCTTTCCTTCAAGCCATCCACTCTCTTTATGCTATCAGCAGTTCAATCACTTTGTTTTAAAGCCAAATAGTGAACAATTTGCCAGCTAACGTCTTTACCTGAACCAACTATTTGTTTATGTTAATATATTCATGTTGCATCATAAGTTTGTCACATTTTCTCTCTTTCTCTGTGAGTGTATAAATCAGAAGGGCTTCAGGCGATGAAAATAGAATCTCTAAACCTGTGTGGGAATACTCACATTGCCAAACTCACTTAAAAAGGGAAAATATCCTGATCTGAGACTGTTACCTGTTTTTTTTAATCACCTCATTAGAAACCACAGGGACATTTCACTGTGACTCAAATAATTGTGACTGGAGTAAATGAGGAGGTGAAGTAACATATTTTTAAAGCCACAAAAATAAAAAGGGATCAGCTGATTAACAGGTCTGTGAGTCAATTTTTTTTTTTTAATTTTCAAAAATGTGCTCTTTTGGCTCTGATTCAGCCTCCTCTGTCTGTAGACACCACCCTGTAGCTACAAGCAACATCCCTCCCATAGCGCTATCTTATTGGTCACACATCAGTGATGGCCTATAGACACTGAAGGCTACTGTACCGCAGATGGACACAAACAAGCTTGTTTGTAGACTGAATTAGCTCCAGTGAGAGGAGCTGTGGTTTGGAGGTGAAGCAGCAGATCCTGTCAAAACTGCAATAAATTGTACCATCCTGTGATTTACTTCACTGATGACAAACACGCCCAGTTTCACAGTGAAACTGAAATGATGTAGCTAAACCTTTGACTAACATTGATGTCAGTGCAAATGGAACTTATTTTATCTACCTTTGCTGATGAGGTTGGGCTGAGGCTATCATTTACTAACAGACTAGGATATTAATTTTCATTGCAAATCTATATCGGCTCTAAATGTTGATCTCCTTAACTAGTTTTCTGCATCGGCTCCGAATAAACAATGCCAGTTGACCCTAAATTCGACTGCTATATTTGTTGCTTTAGTGTAACTATGACTGTACAGGTCTTCCATTTGAACCTAAACCCTTGCTGTAAAATGTACTGTAGTGTTGATCAGTACTGAATGAACACATTAGACTGTGCAGTTAAATTTGGTAAATACTAGACCTGCTAAACATCAACACAATACTAGAAGCATGCTATGATACACATCATGACTTTTATTTTTTAGAATTTTCACAGACTAAATACATCTATGTGAGCACACCAATGAACTGGACCAATGCTCAGAGGTACTGCAGGGAGCGCTACACAGACCTGGCCAGTATGAGGAATGAATCTGAGTGGAACGAAATGAAGACGCTGGTGAAGAAACATGCATGGATGGGCCTGTACAGAGTGGCGTGGAAGTGGTCTGATGCTCAGATCATGGACATCACTTCATTCCAAAAATGGAGCACGAAACAGCCCACGAAAATCAATCATCACTGTGTGACCACGACTCACAGTGGATGGAGTGCACGGCCTTGTAGCGACAAATATGCTTTTGTCTGCAGGGGTGAGTGACAATCAGCTATTCAGTTTTCAAAATAATGGACACAAAGCATTATTGTGCCTGCATAAACATGTCATCATTGTAAAATTCAATCACTGTTGATTCAGTGAGGAAACAGGTGAGACTGAAGGTGATGCTGAAAACATCAGACTCCTCTGTGGACCTGGAAGACATGCAGGATGCTATCTTGGAGCAGGTATGGATGCTTGACTGGAACAAAAGATGAACTGATTTTGTTTTTTTCTGGAGGCCGCCCACATCGCTCAAGTAGTTGAGCGGGCGACCCATTAACAGGAGCCATAGTCCCCAATGCAGCGGCTTGGGTTTGATTCCAGCTCACAGCCCTTTGCTGCAGGTTTTTCCCCCATTCTTCTCCCTACTTTCCTGTTTGCCTCTCTACTAAACACTATCCAAAAACGGCAAAAAAAAAAAAAAGATCAGTTGATTCTTTGATGTTTCAGGCATTTCAACTATGAGATGGACTGCCATTAAATTTGATGGGGGTATTTGTGTCCCATCCTAGCTATACTGTTGTTTATTTGTGTTGCTGATACTTCTGTTGTAAGGTGCCACACTCCTAAAGTTTAAATTCTGACAGTTGTGCTCAATGTTTCTTCATAGTTCAACCAGAGACTGAAGGACCATGGCAGGAGTGAACATGTCAAGCTGAAGTGGATGAAGCAGCCTGATGGAAAGATCTTTCAATTAAAAGAAAGTGAGGAGAAGAAAAAAGAAAAATGAGACAAATGAAAAAAGCTGCTTTCACAAACAATGTTAATTTCATGCCTCAAACAGAATTGAGGATGTTATTAGTGATTTAGAAAGAATGTTGGCCTAAATGTTAGAAGGATCTTTACCCTGGTGGCTCCTGATGAGAAGCAGAAGATCTCTAAAATATCCAAGTGTCTTCAATTCAGATTTCTTTTTTGGCTTTTTTTCAAAATTATTATAAGTGAACTCTCTTTCACTTAAATGTTGGTAATTTTAAGTGAAAGCACATTAAACATTACTTAATATTTATTGCTGTCAAATAGTTTGAGATGCTGTTTAATATTAACTGCTTATATATCTTTTACTGGTTCATATAATTATCAAACTGTTTCTTAATTTGGGCTACACAGTAGAGTAGTGGTTAGCACTTTCACCTTGCATCAAGAAGATCCCCGGTTCAAATCCCGGCCTGGGATCTTTCTGCATGGAGTTTGCGTGTGTGGGCTTTCTCAGTGTGTTTTGCCTCAGTCCAAAACATGCTGAGGTTAATTGAGTACTCTAAATTGCCCGTAGGTGTGAATGTGAGTGTGATTGTCTATCTGTATATGTAGCCCTGTGACAGACTGGTGACCTGTCCAGGGTGTCCCCTGCCTTCACCCGAGTCAGCTGGGATAGGCTCCAGCACCCCCCGTGACCCTAGTGAGGATAAAGCGGTGTATAGAGAATGGATGGATGTTTCTTAATTTTACTGCTATGTAAACTTATGTTTTGATTGTGATTCCTTTTTCTGTTATTAGAAACTTGTAATTGTGTGATTCTTCTTTTTCATTTATAAGGTAAATGTGTTCACTTGCAGCATGAATCTGCTCTGATGGTAACTGACTCCAGCAGATGATTGGTAAACAGAGGTGGGATATCTTCAGTGATATGTACAATAATAAATCAGCAACATTACATTACATACACTATTACATACTGTATGCTATCATTGTAAAAACATCAATTTAGGTTATGTTCTTTGGTATTAAGAGCTGTTTTTGGTTGTTTATTTGTGCTAAAACTAATTTTCAGAGCTCACTTTAAAGGCCCACTGAAACCATACTGTTAATTTTCAAAACCAGACTTAAATCAGATTTTATAATAATTCTTATTTTTTAGGTTTTCGCAGTGTTACATTAGTTGGTCAATTTCAAATCAGCCTCAGTTATTTATCTTGTTCAATCAGAGCTTAAAATAAGAGTTCAAACTTTTTACTCAAAATGTTGAGTTGACTTGACACAAAAAACTAAACACTTTGGGATTCATTTAGTATGAACTGAAATTCTTGTGAAAGTGATCTATTTTCATGTTTGACTTCAGTTACACAGTGGAAATTTGAAATGTGTCTCAGATTAGTCAGATTTCATTTCTATGTTGCTGTAAAACATTAAAACTATGACGATGAAAAATCCAACAGAAAATGCCAATTACAAGGATGTACAGTTTGGAAAGTCTAAGTTACTTTGACAACAATTATGTAAAGGTAGCTGACTAGGAGATTTAAATGGAATTCAGCCTGAAGAAAGTTAAATAACCTGAATAAAGACGGACAAATTCAAATGAGCTGCCTCAAAGTTTCCTCATTTTTACACTGAAAGAATTCACAGTTTCTCTCTAACCTATTAAGTTTTTGTTTACTGTGTTATCTTTCATCTAACACCACTCTCTGACCACATTTTCCACCCGTACACAACCTGATTCCAAAGACAGGCCTTTTTTGACCTTTTGTGAAGGAGACTAATTGTCATATAGAATGGACATGCAAAGACAAAAGCCTTTCATGGGGACTGTTGTTACAATCATGGTTGCAAAACCTGCATTTTGTTCGAAATGTTAACTTTGCATCTGGAGGAAATGCTGACACTCTACTTACTGCAAGTACTAAAGTAGTAATATTGTAACTTTGGGAGCTCCTTTGTGAAATCAGGCATCATCATCTTTGTCATCCTTGTTTGAAAAAAAAAACAAACAAGAGAATAAACTGCATAACTTTACATCATCTGCATGATGTGTGTGTCAGAAAGAAAGAGAAAGTGTGTGTGTTTTTTAAAGAAAGCATTTTCTCCATATTTTCATCAATATTCAGTAGCTCTTTGGTGAACATGAATCTGTCTCCATTAAAACCTCAGAAAGCTGTAGCTATGGGATCAACACGTCATCTACAGTTAAAAGTTCCAGATTAACATTTTTATTATTTAGACATGGGCTGGCTAAGCAAGGCTATTAATGTTGTTTTGGTGAGGAGGTTGACAATGGAACTTGATGAACATTAAAATCCAGTGGGAAAAACCTGTACATCCATCCATCATCTATACATCACTTAATCCTCGTGGCAGGACGGCCCAGTCCGTCTCCTCTCATGCTGTTGAGTGTATTTAGGCAGGGATATTCATCTAAGGTTTTGATTTCTTAGTCAACCAAAGATGTCTTAACTGATTCTTATGTAATTTTCCCCGTAGAATCCAATTCTGCCTCATACATTTTTGTATCATGCATATTGATTCAGTTAATTAGCATTTTTGCATAAATTAGTGTTCAAACTAAATTTCTTCAAAATGCAGCTGTATTTCACATAATAAATGGCAAATTTTCATATTTCTGTATTTATTTGAACTTAAAACTTCAATTTTTATGTCAATATGTGATGCAAAATTGATATAAAGAGGTAATTTGCATATATTATGTTAACCGATTCTTCAAATATGCCACTCAAAGGAATGCATTACAATGTCTTTGAATTTGATATCCATATGTTTAATTTTTTAAAATAAAATTGTTGTAAACATAAACAGATGCTAATCAAAACATATATTTATCACATATTCAGCAAAATGTGGTATTTATGGTACTTAATTTGCATATTGTCAATGACATAAACTCCTGTGTGTCCAGAAAAAAATTCCAAAGTAAGTCGGTTGCTTACACAGTCTGCTACCTGAGAGCCCAGTCTGAATCTTTGATCAACTTTCTTCCACTTTACATGCTCATGAAGAGGTAAATTAGAAATGTAGCATAAATTATGCAAATATTGCATTATGTAACAACATACATGGTTAATACGAATGCAAAGTGGAATGTTTATGTGAATGTAACAATGATGTTTCTTTAGTTTAGATGCACATACATCTGCAAACAGGAGTTTACAATATGTGCCAGTATATTATGCACTCAGGCTGGTAATTTTTAAAAGTTAAAATTAGTTTAATAATAAAATTTTGTTATACTACATTATGAAAAGAGTGCTGCAAGCAGATAGTCGTGTGTATGTTTTGATTTATTGATAAAACTTAGATCTACATTGCTGGTGGTTTAAAAAATATGTACATGAACTTTTATGATGTTCATAGATTTAAATATTTATTTTGCATTACAGGAAGAATGAATCACGGTAACTGTTGCATTGTTGAAGTTGCTTGATTTCTTGTTCTGTTTGATTTTTTTGTATTTAATGCATTTAAATGATGTTAAGATATTTAAGAATAGGTCTAATGCTGACATAATTATTATATCACACAAGTTTATTGTTGAATTCCGGTAACGTTTTAAATATATAAGATAATATAAGATATGATCAACTGAGAAAATGATAGTCTGTACACAATAAATCCTGCTTTTAAAAATTGTGACTGGTACATTAAATTGATGAGTAGAATGCCCATTTTCTTGTAGATTAAATCAGATAATATAGCATCCATTCAGCAAAATGTCATCAAAACCTATCTCTCCTGTGATAGACTGGTGACCTGTCCTGGGTGTCTCCTGCCTTCACTCTAAGTCAGATGGGATAGACTCCAGCCCCCAACGATCCTAATGAGGATTAAGTGATGTATAGATGATGGATGGATGTACAGGTTTTTCCCACTGGATTTTAATGTTCATCAAGTTCCATTGTCAACCTCCTCACCAAAACAACATTAACTAAATAATAGCCTTGCTTAGCCAGCCCATGTCTAAATAATAAAAATGTTAGTCTGGAACTTTTAACTGTAGATGACGTGTTGATCCCATTGCTACAGCTTTCTGTGGTTTTAATGGAGACAGATTCATGTTCACCAAAGAGCTACTGAATATTGATGAAAATATGGAGAAAATGTTCTCTTTTAAAAAACATACACACACACTTTCTCTTTCTTTCTTTCTGACACACACATCATGCAGATTATGTAAAGTTATGCAGTTTATTCTCTTGTTTGTTTTTTCAAACAAGGATGACAAAGATGATGATGCCTTATTTCACAAAGGAGCTCCCAAAGCCCAAAGTTGCAATATTACTACTTTAGTACTTGCAGTAAGTAGAGTGTCAGCTTTTCTTCCAGATGCAAAGTTAACATTTAGAACAAAATGCAGGTTTTGCAACCACGATTGTAACAACAGTCCCCATGAAAGGCTTTTGTCTTTGCATGTCCATTCTATATGACAATTAGTCTCCTTAACAAAAGGTCAAAAAAGGCCTGTCTTTGGAATCAGGTTGTGTTTGAGTGGAAAATGTGGTCAGAGAGTGGTGTTAGATGAAAGATAACACAGTAAACAAAAACTTAATAGGTTAGAGAGAAACTGTGAATTCTTTCAGTATAAAAATGAGGAAACTTTGAGGCAGCTCATTTGAATTTGTCCGTCTTTATTCAGGTTATTTAACTTTCTTCAGGCTGAATTCCATTTAAATCTCCTAGTCAGCTACCTTTACATAATTGTTGTCAAAGTAACTTAGACTTTCCAAACTGTACATCCTTGTAATTGGCATTTTCTGTTGGATTTTTCATCGTCATAGTTTTAATGTTTTACAGCAACATAGAAATGAAATCTGACTAATCTGACACATTCTATCATGTAACTTAAGTCAAATATGAAAATAGATCACTTTCACAAGAATTTCAGTTCATACTAAATCAATCCTAAAGTGTTTAGTTTTTTGTGTCAAGTCAACTCAACATTTCAAGTAAAAAGTTTGAACTCAGAATTTTAAGCTCTAATCGAACAAGATAAATAACTGAGGCTGATTTGAAATTGACCAACTAATGTAACACTGTGAAAACCTAAAAAAGAAGAATTGGTTTAAAAATCTGATTTAAGTCTGGTTTTGAAAATTAACAGTATGGTTTCAGTGGGCCTTTAAAGTGAGCTCTGAAAATTAGTTTTAGCACAAATAAACAACCAAAAACAGCTCTTAACACCAAAGAACACATTTACCTTATAAATGAAAAAGAAAAATCACCCAATTACAAATTTCTAATAAGAGAAAGAAGAATAATTTTAAAAACATAAGTTTACATAGCAGTAAAATTAGGAAACATTTCTGTAATTATATGAACCACTAAAACATTTATGCAGTGGAATATTAAAACATCTTAAACTATTTGACAACAATAAATATTAAGTAATGTAAAATGTGCTTTCACCTAAAATTGCAAACTTTTTCTAAAGTGAAAGAGAGTTCACTTATACTCATTTTGAAAGAAAAAAAAAACTGCAAAGAACTCTGAATTGAAGACACTTGGATATTTTAGAGATCTTCTGCTCCTCATCAGGAGCCACCAGGGTAAAGATCCTTCTAACATTTAGACCAACATTCTTTCATAAATCACTAATAACATCCTCAATTCTTCTGGAGGCATGAAATTAACATTGTTTGTGAAAGCAGCTTTTTTCATTTGTCACATTTTTCTTTTTTCTTCTCCTCACTTTCTTTTAATTGAAAGATCTTTCCATCAGGCTGCTTCATCCACTTCAGCTTGACATGTTCACTCCTGCCATGGTCCTTCAGTCTCTGGCAGAACTACGAAGAAACATTGAGCACAACTGTCAGAATTTAAACTTTAGGAGTGTGGCACCTTACAACAGAAGTATCAGCAACACAAGTATGGGACACAAATACCCCCATCAAATTCAATGGCAGTCCATCTCTTAGTTGAAATGCCTCAAATATCAATAAATCAGTTCATCTTTTGTTCCAGTCAAGCATCCATACCTGCTCCAAGATAGCATCCTGCATGTCTTCCAGGTCCACAGAGGAGTCTGATGTTTTCAGCATCACCTTCAGTCTCACCTGTTTCCTCACTGAATCAACAGTGATTCAATTTTACAATGACGACATGTTTATGCAGGCACAATAATGCTTTGTGTCCATTATTTTGAAAACTGAATAGCTGATTGTCACTCACCCCTGCAGACAAAAGCATATTTGTCGCTACAAGGCCGTGCACTCCATCCACTGTGAGTCGTGGTCACACAGTGATGTTCGATTTTCGTGGGCTGGTTCGTGCTCCATTTTTGGAATGAAGTGATGTCCATGATCTGACCATCAGACCACTTCCACGCCACTCTGTACAGGCCGATCCATGCAAAGGTCTCCACCAGCGTCTTCATTTCGTTCCTCTCAGATTCATTCCTCATACTGGCCAGGTCTGTGTAGCGCTCCCTGCAGTACCTCTGAGCATTGGTCCAGTTCATTGGTGTGGTCACATAGATGTATTTAGTCTGTGAAAATTCTAAAAAAAATAAGTCATGATGTGTATCATAGCATGCTTCTAGTATTGTGTTGATGTTTAGCAGGTCTAGTATTTACCAAATTTAACTGCACAGTCTAATGTGTTCATTCAGTACTGATCAACACTACAGTACATGATACAGCAAGGGTTTAGGTTCAAATGGAAGACCTGTACAGTCATAGTTACACTAAAGCAATAATTATAATGTGGTTAAGGTTATGGAGCAGTGGAATTTAGGGTCGACTGGTATCTTTATTCTGAGCTGATGCAGAAAACTATTAAGGTGACCAATATTTGGAGCTGATATGGATTTGCAATGAAAATTAATATCCTAGTCTATTAGTAATTGATGGGGCTGCACAGTGGATAGTGGTTAGCACTTTCGTCTTGCAGCAAGAGGTCAGCCGCGGATACCCGTATCAGAGAATTTAGAGAGTCGGATGCCATCTGCCAGGTCTGGGATCGAAACCAGTTCAAATCACATCATGATCAAAGTTTGTGTTCAACATTTACGGTAATTACTGTGTGTACAAATGCTGAATTGATTTGAGTAAAAACATTTAAGCATTATTAATCTGTAACTACACAGTCATGCAAAAATATTTGCATCTCAAAATAAATAAGGCATATGAAGGTATATATTGTGCTTAAATTATGTTATAACTACTGCCGAGTAATTCTGTTACCGTATAATTCAATAATCATAATATGAATAAGGTTTAAAGAACAAAATACAGGCTAGTTAAGCATAACATACAGCTAAAACACAATAGAAATATGACATGTATTCTGTAAGAGTATATCAAAATTAACATGTGTGGATTGCAAAGTTTGTTTACACTCTTAGAAACAGGAAAATATTTTTGCTGTCCCAAAATCAATAATACCAGGGGTGGAAAGAGTACAAAAAATATTGTGGTTATGTAAAAGTATGGTTATTGTTATGCTTCTATTCTGTGTAAAAAGAAAACTTGGCTCTACATAAAGCCACACAGGTAATGGTAAGGCTTTCTTTATAAAAGTTTTCCTACAGTACTGAGAATATTTAAACTTTTCTGTGTTTTAAATAGTTTAATTTAAATACTTAAATACATTTATTTCAAAATTAAGTATTATATGGTAAAAACAGTAATAATAATATTATCTGGCCCAAAAAAATACCACAGGGTAGCAGTTTGTCCTGTTACAGTAAATTTAATCACATTATTTAAAATATTCCATTTGAAGACATAATATTGGATATCCACATACAAAAAATAATGTCCTGATAGATACTGCCTCAGTAAAACTGTAAATGTATTTTTTACACTCAATGTGTTTAATTTACTGTAAATTACACAAAAATTGAGAACATTTCTTAAGATTAATCAGATATTGAGTATCAACTTGTGTTGTTTCATATCAAGTATTGTTTCAGCATTGAGTCGCTCAAATATAAATCTAATATTAACGCTTAACTCATTTGGTAATTTGGTAACACTAGTTAATGGAAAACATTGCTCGGTTAAGCTATTTTTTTTTTCACATTTTTAAGATGGCAAATGTCATTGAGTACAATATCCCCCTAGTAAAAGTCACATTTCTCTTTTAAAAACTGTTACAAATCTTACAAAATACATACAAAAACCCGACACAATTACAGTAACTTAAAGTCATGTAGATCGTCGAAATCAATTCCAGTCATACTCAGAGTTAAAATCAACAGATTACATGATTACATGGTGCAGACTGGCAATCATACAGTAAGAAGTGGGGGCTTTTTTTAGCGCTACCAAAAAGTAGAGTGCCTGTATAACCAGAGTGGCGACATGACGGGTCCAAAAAATTTTGGTCACATGATGTACAGGCGCCATTTTGTTTCCAATTCATGAACGCCGGGTTTTCCTTTTAACGTTGTTTACACCGCAGAGAGTAATTCTAGGTCTTTTTTCACTTCCTAAATACCTGAAAAATGACGGGCTGTTGTGCCTTTGGGTGCACAAATCGATTGGAGAAGGGATTCCACATGTTTAGGTTTCCCAGTGATCCTGAAAGAAGGAAAGTGTGGGAAAATAAAGTCTGGAGAGTGGGATGGTAACCGACTTCATCATCATTTTTGTGCCAGGTTAGTCCCATGTATGTACTTTCATGTTATGATGTATGTGTGAATGACAGATAGAAAAGTTTGATGTGATTTTAGACAGTTGTGGTTATTTTGACTTTGATCATTTTCATGCATGGAGATGCATGAAATACGGGCTGCTGAAGTTTAACGGGTTACCCCGTTAAACTTCAACCCCGTTAAACTTCAGCGGCCATATGTGCAAATGTATTTTGCTAAATTGACCGAAGCTGCAAACTCGATGATAGAAACATTATACACCCATGGAAAGCTTAGATTCTCATGAATCTGTCGGTATAAACCACTTTCAGATGTGATTACCACAGCGGGTAATATAAACACATTTGTCCAACAAACAGCAAATAATGTAAACAGCACAACTCACCTTTGAAGGCTCAAAACTAGTCACAGATGAAAATATTCCACAAAAACGGCCATAATCCAAGCTTAGGCATCCAGACAAAACAAGCCAGTATAATATTTTGTCCAAAACATGTATTGAAATCAGTAAGCAATCCAGAAATAGCTAGTTTTCGTGAATGTGCACCTCGCGCTGCGAGTCCCATATTGAGTGAATGGAAACAAAATGGCGTCAAATCCCCAGTTGTCGCCACTCAGGCACTCTACCAAAAACGGTGAAACAGCGCCCGCCAAATCTCCATAGTGGCCAAAAATATATTACAGCCGTACTGTAAGGAACTACCATGGAGAATGAATGGGAAAAGTTAAGGAAGTTGAGCTTAACTATACGCGAGGGCCGGTTTTACAATAGAGGCAAGGTAAGCTACTGCCTGGGGGCCCCTCCAACTGCAGGGGCCCCCAGACTGGCAGCCCACTCTCCATTCAGCTGGGAATCGGGGCCCTGTGGACAGTGATCCCCAGCCATTGCGTTTTTAAAAAGTAAATTTTTATGTTTAAATGGGAAACAAAGACAACAAACTAAAATACAAAGAAATAAAGTATCCGTGTAAACCCCTCCCATTTCTTTTAATAATGGACTATTCTGAGCTTCAAAAGGGAAAGACGGACGCGGACATGATAAAATACGCCGAACCATTTGTCCTGTATCATAGCTACATGTATGATGTTTGCAGCAAAAAAATAAAAATAAAAAACGCATGAAAATCTGTTTAATATTCAGAGTTAAGATGGATTAAATGCGCTGTCAAACAGCACTGAGTGGAGCGGCTGACCGGACCAAGATGGTGGCCCCACGTCTTGTCAGCCCCAATAGGCAGTAGCGGTCGATGCGGCGTCTACTCTTTATTATTTCTATGGTTGCTGTAACCATGAGGTGAACACTGTCTGCTACCTGCTGCTGGCCATCACATGATTGTGATCCTACTACAAATTGGCCGTGATTTATCAGCTGGAAATCATACAAGGAACAAATGGTTAAACTGTGAGGTGTTTCTGAGTCCCATCAATTCCTGCCGACCGCTACATATTTTAGCCACGCCATGTAGCAAACCCCAGCCAGACAGTTAAGTTCAGCCATCAGCCTTAGTTGAACACAAATTCACCTTTCTGTCCTTCCCTCATTTCTTCACCGTAACACCTTGTAACCGCTCAGTGGCGGTTCGAGCCTTATTGACTCCCTAGGCAAGTACCTTGCTGACGCGCCCCCCCCCCCACACACACACCCCCACACCCACACACCCCTCCCCTCAAAATAATAGAAAAAAGCTTTTAAAGCGAAAAGAACAATATATTTATTATGTTTTTATATTACTTGTACTTTAGTGCAGAACAAATATTTTGACAATAATAAATATAATAAATACTGTAAGCAATTCCAAGTTAAATACACTCTTTGAAAATAAGAAAATCACCACACTTCCCTTATCTCAATGTCTAAAGCAAACATAAGGGTGTTTTCAAGTATTAAAACAACAAATAGAACCAAGTACAGTAGTTGAACTGTATCTAAAAATGTTTTCGTCTTGCCTTCATGCGAGCAAAGTCATCAATTATCTTGTCATATGTTAGTTTCTCAGCAATGGTGTGGTTAATGCTTCTCACTGCCAAACCAGAAAGCTGATCTCACTCAGGAGGCGGACTGTACCAAATAACGAACATCTTATTGTCTGTAAATGGAAACAAGGTGTATGTGTGAGAATAGCTTTTTTTCTTTTTGTTAGGTGGAATGTGTGAAAAAAGCTTTATCGAAGTAGTCTGATATGTAGCTACTAAGTGGGCTCTTAGTAAGGCTTTGAATTAGTACAGCCACCAATTAACCTGGGTCAGTCACCGGTAAACTCGCACCCCTCTCGCCTTTCCTGATTTGGTATATTCCACTGTCCATTTGTTAGCAGAGGGCGCACCTCTGAGTCTTGACCTGAAGAGGGCGCCATTTGTTATGCCATCAGAGTGTGAATGGATGCTTACTTAGCTGCGTGCTTATGAAGGGAATTGTATTTAATGATTTTTTTTCCCCCTTCATCATGCCTCCCCCTTGAGTTTTCCGCCCAAGGCGGCCACCTAGTTGGCTTGTGCAAAAAACCGCCACTGTAACCACTAGGTGCTTATAAGTTTAAACACATCCTTTACTAGACAGCAACAGCGTGGAACCGTTTTCTGTCATCTTTATGTGAATTTTCGGACTTTTCCACAGCGTCTTTGTCATGTCAAGAAGAAACTGCTTTTTAGACAACACTTCCTGTGCCACTGGAATGGTGACGAAATAAAAGCCTGCAACATTAAAATACGTCTTCAAAATAAAAGCATTGATGGAACGGTTATTTTAACATGAGCGTGCCAAAAGTGATGACCTGATCAACTCACCTTCATAAGTGTAATTTACACGCAGTTTGGTATCCATACATAACATGCACATGCATAATACATCCCTGTGCTCAGCACAAGGTCATTTTTTATTACAGATTTCATCTGTTGTAAATAATACGTTAACTCAGCAACCTTGGTGGAGTACTGCGCTCTGAGTGTTTTTCTAGTTTCAATTTGCAGACCATGAAGAGAAGTCAAGACATCTCTTCTTACTTCAAGAAGAAAATTAGCACAGGAGGTGAGAGAGAGCCAACGGTCGAGCAGCAGAGGCATAGTGATGAGGAAGAAGGAAGGGAGCAAATTAACTCAAAATGTTAACTGTACTGTTATTAGTCTATGCACATTAGATCATTAATAACATTAAAGCTGCTGTCCGGAGTTTGAATCGCAGCGTCTCCCAAAACACTGTTGGTCCCACCCTCCGTCCCTCTGATTTCGCACCTTTATTTGTGCACGCGCGCAGTACATGAGAGGAGTGCCCGGAGTGCTGCAGCATCTTGCCTGTTTTGCTGTTTTCCCCTCTTCTACATTTAGTACATTTAGTAAATAATAAAGGAATTACGTTAGAATGCTGTATTGAGTCTAACTTGTCCTAATACCAAAATAACATGAATCTGCTAGGACGAACGAGTAAAGTTTCAATATGTGATTACACTCGTGTATCCCTCTCGATTACGTTGTTTATCAAACTTAGTGCATTTACGCGTGTATATGTGTTACATTGTTTATTTATTTCTATCTAGAGTTCAGAATTGCATG
The DNA here is from genome assembly GCF_021347895.1 of Acanthochromis polyacanthus. NCBI lineage: Eukaryota > Metazoa > Chordata > Actinopteri > Pomacentridae > Acanthochromis > Acanthochromis polyacanthus. Next base: position 9,913,860 of record NC_067125.1, on the reverse strand, counting down.
ACTCCTCTGACGAAGAGTATGTCCCAGACGCCCCAACATCTTCCTCCAGCGGTCGGGCATCTAAACGAAGCCGTCAGGCGGGCTATGGAGACCGTGGTCGGGGAGCGAGGCGAGCACCCCGAGCCAAAAAACGTCCTGCAGTCTCTTGGCCTGACAAGCCGTGGGATTGGTAACTTTTCTGGAAGTTGCTGATCCCTGATGCTCTCTCCTCCACAAGCAAAACAAATGTGCGCACGGTTGCGTAGTGCGTAGCTCTCCCACACCTCTGCATGGGCTTGCTTGCTGTGCGTGTAACCGTTGATTGACAGCATGACAAAGCTGAAGCTCGAACTTGATTGGTCGGCAGCAACCGGCGCTTTTTGGAATAACATGGGGGTCTATGAGAGGAAGGCGGAGCTCAGGAATAAATTTTCATATCGCGTTATACTAACTTTATATTATAGTATTGAACTAGACTAACACATTTAAGCTTTGTTAAAAAATGATACATAAATTGAAATCAAACGGAACTCCGGACAGCAGCTTTAAATATAACATAAGACAAATTTATCAATAGGCGCTTCCTCAAGTCTTTCTGATAGTTTTCTGCTAGCCTACATACTACAGTATTATTTTTTTAAAAAGACAGTAATAATAGTACTAGTAAAATAAAATTCCTGAAATTATGACTTTCAGTTTTGGTGTGCCACCCCAAGATTTTAAGTGGCACCACCTGGCCACCCCTATGAAAAAATTCTGCAGGCGCCACTGAAAGCAGTGGGGAGACAGTAGCAGTAAGGATAGAGACACATGGACATCCAGGGAGAGAGAAGCAGAAGAAGACAACAGCATTAAAAGAGGAACAAAGCAGCAGGGAGACAGTAACAGTAAGGATAGAGACACTTTCCCCCACTCCTTCATTCACAAACCCTTGTTTTCTCTCTTTGATTCCAACACATTTTCTCTCTCATACACATACATTCATTCACACACTCTCACTCTCTTTGTCTCTGTCTCTCTCTACACATTGCTGTGATTGATATTATTGATATTATTATTGTATTATTACAATATTGTGTTATTATTATTTTGTTATTATTATTTATTGTTCAGTTACAGTTACAGTTACAGTTACAGATAAAATGGGACTTATTGACTCACTCACAAATTCTCTGTCACGCTGCTTAACTATTTAAAAAAAATAAATATTTCGCATTTTGGCATACAACGGGATGGAATCTGAATTGTATTTCTCACATTTTAAAAGGTCCTTGTTAAAAGTAAGGATTTGAAGGGCCCCCCTAGCTAAATTCGCCTTGGGCCCCCAAATTGCTAAATCCGCCACTGCTCATCAGCAAAGGTAGATAAAATAAGTTTCATTTGCACTGACATCAATGTTAGTCAAAGGTTTAGCTACATCATTTCAGTGTAACTGTGAAACTGGACGTGTTTGTCATCAGTGAAGTAAATCACAGGATGGTACAATTTATTGCAGTTTTGACAGGATCTGCTGCTTCACCTCCAAACCACAGCTCCTCTCACTGGAGCTACTTCAGTCTACAAACAAGCTTGTTTGTGTCCATCTGCGGTACAGTAGCCTTCAGTGTCTATAGGCCATCACTGATGTGTGACCAATAAGAGGAGGCTGAATCAGAGCCAAAAGAGCACATTTTTGAAAATTAAAAAAAAAAAGACTCTCAGACCTGTTAATCAGCTGATCCCAAAGAAGAACTGCTGACTTTGAAATGACTAAAGTGATCAGCCCTCTCCAGTAATAAAATCCAGTGTTTTATCAAAACTATTTGGCTTTGAAACAAGGTGATTGAACTGCTTATAGCATAAAGAGAGTGGATAGCTTGAAGGAAAGCTCACACATTCTGATTTGTTCAGTATTATATTGCATGTCACAAAGGAATAACAAGATGTTTTAAAATGAATCATAATAATTACTTTTGGGAATTCTTGTGAACCGATGTTACTCAGGTGACAGAGATGTTCATGCGTGCTTGTTTTGTTTGTTGTGATTCTCTTACCATTGTAGCAGATGAAAGGCATGGCCCAATCACAATAGTAGTCTGACCAAGCTCCACTGGTGTCTGTGTTAACACAGGCAAGGACTCCTGAGTACATATTAGGTTGAGTAGGATACCACACACTGTACTCAGCCTGCCCTTCTTCATTTCCCTCCTTTTCCAGAGACCACTTCCAGTTGTTAAGATCACCATAGAGACCGATCCAGAACTGATCATCATCTTTACCCCCCAGTTGGTCCCTCAGCCTGACCATGTCTTCCATGCTGTTTATAGTAACCAGGTCTGTGTACTTCTCTCTGCAGTAACTCTGGGCATCAGTCCAGGTCATTGCAGCTTTAACAACGTGGTAAAACTGAGCAGAGCATGATGGGAGGATGCACAGTCCTGTGACGATAGGAAAATTACATTTAGCTTCGTTAAAAGATTGCATTCACTATACTTGTGGGTTAAATGAAACACCACAGTGCTTTAAATATACAAGTATTGTAGCTGTTGCACAGGATTCTGTTTCTTTGTAAAGATTTCCATGGTATTACAGAGAAAACGTTTGTTTTGAAATGTATGTGAATTCTCTGGATTATTATTGTCACCTAGTGGTCAAAGTGTGCGTTGCGCTTAGTGAACAGCATGCAGTGTTCACATGATCACCAGAAAAAAACTGTAGGCTGGCAGGAGCTACTGACAAAAACTGACGTGACAGTTTCACGAATCCCCGTGAGACCGTGTTGGATAGCAAGACAGGATAAAAATTATGCTTTTTAAGTGGAAATAATAAGAGGAAATGGAAAGACCCTAACCACTCCTGAATTTCTGGTCAGAATGCGCACTTGCTATGTCAATCAATCAATCAGAGTTTATTTCTATAGCACTTTCCATACAAAAGTAGCACAAAGTGCTTAACAAGTTAAAAACAAACAATAAAAAACAATAAAAAGACAATGCCCCACATCCCTCCCAAACCCTGCCCCACAACATACTTCCTAAGAACACACAGACATGCACACACAGACAGTCACACAGCCACGCACACACACACACACACACACACACACACACACACACACACACACACACACACACACACACACACACACACACACACACACACACACACTTTTGTAACAGAAATAATAGCGTCTATTGGCTGAGAGCAGAAGCACCAGAAAGAGGAAACACCATCAATGAGAGCCGCCCGCACCCGGGGCATCAGCGGGCCCCGTCAGGCCCAACAGGCCAGCTAGCTCCAGGGCCATTAGGCCCAGGCCCTGCCAAAGCCCCAGATGCAGACGGCTCCCCACCAAGGAAACACTGGAATCTAAAATAGACGTGTTAAAAATAACAGGTAAAACTAAAAATTGAAGAATAAAATAGCTACTAAAAGATAAAGGATAGTAAAATAGTAAATAAATAGTAAAATAAATGGTAAAATAGATAGGAAAATAAATACTAAAATAGTGAAATAATAATATAGTATACAAAATAATAAAATAAATGTATAAATAAAAGCAAAACCAGGGAATAAACAGTATAAATCAAGGCATTAAGATAAAATAAAAGCATTATGTAAAAGCCAGTTTAAAAAGGTGAGTCTTGAGCCTGCGTTTAAAAGTCTCTACGTTCTCTACAGCCCTCAGGTCCTCTGGCAGGCTGTTCCACAGGCGAGGGCCGTAATGTTGAAGAGCTGCCTCGCCATGTGTCACTGTATTTGCCTTGGGAATTGTTAAAAGGCCAGTGCCAGAGGACCTGAGGGTCCGTGAGGGTTCATAAGGTAAAAGTAGATCAGACAAATATGAAGGCCCAAGACCATTAATACATTTAAAAACTGTTAGAATAATTTTAAAATCTACCCTGAAGCACACAGGGAGCCAATGCAGTGATTTTAAAACTGGTGTAATGTGGTCCGGTCTATGTGACCGTAATTTTATTTTGTACTGATGTTTTGTTTAGGTTTGTGTTTTTATTTTGTGCTGACAAAGCACTTATGTTTGTATCATTGCTTTCTATTAGTTTTTCACGGTGTTTGCTGGTGAAGAGAAGATTTGCTGAGGCAAAGACAAGAATAAATACTGGTCAAACATCAGTCGGAGCGTAGCTTATCCATACCAGAAGAAAGACTTTGTGAGCAGTTATAAGTATTATATTTTCTTCACATTTATCATTTATAATGTATGTGGCCTTCTCTGCACGCTGCACTGAATTTCCGTAAAGTAGAAGTCAAGTCTACCTCATGCAAATGAGATAGTTTGCTTATATTCATTTTACAATAGATAGGTTTCACATGACGTCACACTTCCGGGTCCGCCATATTGTGTGGCGAGTGTTGAAATTGTTGTGGTCAGGAGTCAGCGAGCAAGATAAGTAGTTTGAAGTGGCCTGGGGGCACAAGTGGTTTATTGAGCAAGATAAATATAGTTTGCAGTGTGACTGGGCACAAGAATGGTTCACGCCTGTTGTGTCCACAACTGCCACAACAGGGCAGAAGGCCCAGTTAAACGGAGCCAAGGGTGAACAGACAAGGAAACTCAGCCGGCTGAGGCACCACACTTGGCAATTAGTATCTGTTTTTTAACCCGTACTATTAAAAAATTGTCATTTTCACTTTTACTTTGTATTCTTTCATTCAATTCATCTTCCATAAATACACTTTATTGTGGTAAAATAAACTTTTAGTGCATGAATTGCTTTGAAAACACAATTGAAATCTCGCAAACAGCCAAAAGTCTTACTTAAATTTGATTATTTTATTGAAAAAAAAAACATTTCGGGAGTTTTAATGTATGCCGAATGAAAGATAACAAATGTATAACTTAGACAATTGTGGAAATTAGGTGTTTCAACCGTTATTATTTGCTTTGACCTAAAGCAAAATAGCTGCTTCTCAAAGCAAGGATTCGCGTTGCCCCAACAGGACACCATACTGGGAGGTTAGCTCACATTAGCTTGATCCTAGCCAGACTCCACTGTTTATTCCAGTTAATTTAATTTAGATAGACCAATGATACACTAATCATTGGAAAAAAATCATTAGGTTCATTGTTAGTTAAATCGGCGACCTGAATTAATGCTGTTTTCAGATGAATTCTACACCAAACTGTGTTCAAAATCTCAGCAAAAAAAATCTGTCTGAAGTGCTACTTCCTCATATTATGAGCACAAACGGCTGAAACTTACTCAATTAACTCCAATTTCCTCTGATATCGGTCTTTTAAAGTGCTAGCAAGTGTGTCAATATACTTTTTCAGCTGAGTGGCAGCCAAAGCCAACAAATGAACTCACCAAAGTTTGCCACTCACCATGGCGCTGAGCTACTTACTGACCCGGAAGTGTGATGTCAGTGAAACCTATCTATTAATCGCATTTTTGTCAAATAGCAATATCTGACAAGATAAGCAAAGTTTTTCAATTCAAATAATTTTTGTTCGATGACTGAACTGATGAATAGACGTGTATGTAAAGTTTAACCCTATATTACCATTTGGATCATATTTGAAACATGAGTTTCTGAGACTACTATCTGATCAACATATTAAATAGTTAAATAGGACAAAACTAGTTTGTTCCTAAAATCAACTTTGTTGTGAGCAAAAAGTTGTCAAAACTGCCCAATGTATCAAATGTGATAAAAAAAAATGCATCATGAAAAAAAAGGCAGTTTATTTCTACATTATTGATGGATTTGTTGAGGAGGTTAATAAACATCACAGTTTAAAAAAAGAATGTTCTGTCTGTTTTTTGATAGGTCAGGCTTTACAGGATGAAACAACAAAAATGTTTGTTTCATTTATATTTATCTGCATTTTTCATCTGTCTGCTACTTTCTCAGATTACTTCTAACTCAAAGTGTGATTATAGTGATTATATTCAACATTTTAACACTTTGTCTAAACTCAAGCACTTCCAATGTGTTGAAAAGTGGTTTATTATGGGATGGCTGCAATGTTTGCCGGTGCCAGGACTGTCGTAGCTAACGTTAGCTCTGATGCTAACAGCATCCCATTGAGGGGATACTGTTGGCTTGAAGTGCTGCAGTGATCAGAAACCTTTTGTGGCACAATTAGCAAACAACCACGCTTTTATCCAAGCTGTCATCAGGAAGATTTTTAAAAGAAAACGCTCTGCCCAACAAGCTCAATGTGATCTCATCTTCAGTCACTGTTCACCAAACTTTCTTGTGTGGTGATGTCACTTCTTCAGGGCTGGCAAACACACTTCAAAATGAATGTGTTGAAGTCGCAGCCCAAATTTTTACCTATTTAACATTTTGTATTTATAAAGTTGGGTGGACAGTCAGTGCATTTCACTTCCATACTCAATGTGTATGTGACAAATAAATCTAATCCTGTCAGATCCAATGGGCTGAAGTACAGAACGAAAGGGAAAATGAATCATTGTCCAGTTAAACTAACAGGATCAACTTTTATAATTGTCAAACCCCACAAAAATTACACCATCAAAACTAAAAAAGCACATTGTGAATGTAGATTGAATTCTTAGTTAAAGTCTCGCAAAACAACAAGAAAAAACATCAAGAAAACTGTTTCACTTACCAAGTAAGGTGATGACTATGACTGTGTTTCCATCCATGGTAATCAAAGTTACTATCCTGTCAATAAAAGCAATCAATACCTGGTGAGGAAGGCATTGGTATTAATATGTTTGAAATAAAAATACTAGGTTATGTCAGCTCTTGGTTGTTAAGTAAAGCAAGACTAAAACAGAGCATGCTTCACACTGAAGCAATACATTTACAGTGAACTACAACAGTCTATAGACACATTATATTGGAAATGTCACATTAATAATCGAATGACTTACCCTGTAAAATGCAGAATTTATGTTTTTCTCACTCCATTTTTTCAGGATGCAGCTTGGATTTTGTGCAAGTGTAATATTTGGTCGGCAGTCAGAACAATTCACAACTCAGGTTTCTCCAGGATCCAACGTCCTACCATGAGAGCAAACAGATGTTATATGACAGAGTGTGGTGCTGAACCTGTAGTCTTTCCATAAGACAATGCTTTTCTCAAGACTTGGGAGTGTTTGGCTGGTATTGTTTAATTTTTTTCAATAAAGTACCATGGGTGGTTAAGATAATGATTTACTACAAGGTAAGATTGATGCGCAAAAGGAAGCACGATATTCAAATCTCATAAGCAAAGCAAGAGCAAGATTTGAGAAATAAGAGAAGATAAGAGAAATAATACATGGAAACACTATAAATCATATCAGCAAGAAACAAACAAACAAAAAAAGAACTATTACGACTATTAACTCCCTGCAACACATTCAGAGACTACAGCCGCTGCCATCTTGGCAGCACCTGACTTCTCCTAGTTTGTAGCTACTCCAAAAATGAAAAGAAGGCAATTCAGAGGTTATTGCAGCCAAAACACTTGTTGTAGTTTAAAAGTGTTATTCCATCTAAACAATACTTTATAACAAGGTATTGACTGAAAGGTTTATTTGAGACAAAATATTGCTTTATATCCAAGAATGTATAATTTTTAGGTTTATTCTACTCAACAAGAACTCTCTAAGTACCCAGTTGTGGTTTATACATATATTCTAAAATACTACTTCCTTTCTGTGATTTAATTTGGTTTCCAAGAGTTGCATTTTGACAAACTCTGTTCTTACACTATGGCTTCATTAAATACATACACTATCTTCAAAACTTTTGGTCACCCAGACAATTTCACCTTTCCCATGAACACTGTGCTATCATAACTGCACAAGGGTTTTCTAATCATTAGTTACCCTTTGAACACCATTAGCTAACACAATGTAACATTAGAACACAGGAGTGATGGTTGCTGGAAATGTTCCTCTGTACCACTATGGAGATATTCCATTAAAAATCAGCCGTTTCCAGCAAGAATAGTCATTTACCACATTAATAATGTCTAGACTGTATTTCTGATTAATTTATTGTTATCTTCATTTTTAAAAAATGCTTTTCTTTCAGAATTAAAGACACTTCTAAGTGACCACAAACTTTTGAACAGTAGTATAAGCAAACAAGCTAAGAGTTGGTTTTTCAGCAGGCTGTCATCAGCTGAAACACGACAGTTTTGTGCTGCCAAATGACAACTTAAAGCTTAGTTGCTTCTCCCACTTTGGCAGGTTAATAACTAAGAATCAGAACTGTTTAAAACTTTTTTAAAAAAATGAAAATTGATTTATGTTCAATACTCACGCTATGGCGACTGTTCATCTTGGCCAGAGATGGAATATTTGTGACTCATCCAACTCAGTAGGTGATGTGAAAACCACAGATGATAAAGGTGTGATTTTACAACCGCAGTCCTAAAAGTATAATGTGTGGGGCTGCAGACCCTGCTCTACATTTAAGTGCAGTTGAGGACAATCATGCAAATGTGTCTGGATCATGGCCAACAACAGGCGCCAACAGGCACCATTCATCCATACCTAATCAGCATGAAGAGAGTAGTGACCTTCAGAGAAGGTGGACAGTCCTGAGGAGGAGGAGGAGGAGGAAGAGGAGGAGGAGGAGGATCTAGCAGGTGACCAGATAATAACCAGTGGCTCTTCAGGTGTAGCATAGCAAACAATCAAACATTCATACAGCCAAATGAGTCTGTTAGATGATGGGTTTAGGAAGCATTAATTACACACGTGGACAAAATTGTTGGTACCCCTCAGTTAAAGAAGGAAAAACCCACAATTCTCACTGAAATCACTTGAAACTCACAAAAGTAACAATAAATAAAAATTTATTGAAAATTAAATAATCAAAAACAGCCATTACTTTTGAATTGTTGATTAACATAATTATTTAAAAAAACAAACTAATGAAACAGGCCTGGACAAAAATGATGGTACCTCTATAAAAGATTGAAAACTATTTGACCAGAGTGACATGATTAACTCAGGTGTGTCATTTAATTGACATCACAGGTGTTTCCAAACTCATAATCAGTCAGTCTGCCTATTTAAAGGGAGACAAGTAGTCACCCTGCTGTTTGGTGAAAAGGTGTGTACCACACTGAACATGGACAACAGAAAGCGAAGGAGAGAATTGTCCCAGGACATCCGAAAAAAAATTATAGACAAACATCTTAAAGGTAAAGGCTATAAGACCATCTCTAAACAGCTTGAAGTTCCTGTGACAACAGTGGCTCATATTATTCAGAAGTTCAAGACCCACGGGACAGTAGCCAACCTCCCTGGACGTGGCCGCAAGAGGAAAATTGATGACAAATTGAAGAGATGGATCGTTGGAATTGTATCCAAAGAGCCCAGAGCAACCTCCAAAGAAATTAAAGGTGAACTCCAAGGCCAAGGTACATCAGTGTCAGATCGCACCATTCGTCGTTGTTTGAGCCAAAGTGGACTTCATGGGAGACGACCAAGGAGGACACCACTGCTGAAAAAAACTCATAAAAAAGCCAGACTGGAATTTGCAAAAATGCATGTTGACAAGCCACAAAGCTTCTGGGAGAATGTCCTTTGGACAGATGAGACCAAACTGGAGCTTTTTGGTAAGGCACATCAACTCTATGTTCATAGACTCAAAAACCAAGCATACGAAGAAAAGAACACTGTCCCTACGGTGAAACATGGAGGAGGCTCAGTAATGTTTTGGGGCTGCTTTGCTGCATCTGGCACAGGGTGTCTTGAAAGTGTGCAAGGTACGATGAAATCTGAAGACTATCAAGGCATTCTGGAGAGAAATGTGCTGCCTAGTGTCAGAAAGCTTGGTCTCAGTCGCAGGTCATGGGTCTTCCAACAGGACAACGATCCAAAACACACAGCCAAAAACACCCAAGAATGGCTGAGAGAAAAGCGTTGGACTATTCTAAAGTGGCCTTCTATGAGCCCAGATCTGAATCCCATTGAACATATGTGGAAGGAGCTGAAACATGCCATTTGGAGAAGACACCCATCAAACCTGAGACAACTGGAGCTGTTTGCTCATGAGGAGTGGGCCAAAATACCTGTTGACAGCTGCAGAACGCTCATTGACAAATACAGAAATCGTTTAATTGCAGTGATTGCGTCAAAAGGTTGTGCAACAAAATATTAAGTTATGGGTACCATCATTTTTGTCCAGGCCTGTTTCATTAGTTTGTTTTTTTAATAATTATGTTAATCAACAATTCAAAAGTGATGGCTGATTTTGATTATTTAATTTTCAATAAATTTTTATTTATTGTTACTTTTGTGAGTTTCAAGTGATTTCAGTGAGAATTGTGGGTTTTTCCTTCTTTAACTGACGGGTACCAACAATTTTGTCCACGTGTGTAGGTCTGTGTGTTTGAAAATGGAGCATCATTCTGATGTGGAAAGTAACTAAGTACATTTACTCATGTACTGTACTTCTGGGCAAAATTAAAGGATCTGTATTTGACTTTTTATTTTTTATTTTATCCTACTTTACACTTTATTACATTTTACAGGGGAAGAAGTACTTTTGACTACACTTGTCTGACAGCTGTAATTACTTCTGAGGTGAGGATTTAATGCAGTGGATGATACAACAAGCTTTTAATGTACAACATGTTAAAGATTAAACCAACCTTTTGGGCTTCTTCCTGTGATTTTTCCATCTAAATTTGTCACATGGTGCCATTTCAATAAATGCTCAAATGATCCAATATTTCACCAAAAATTAAAGATCAGACAAAATGACCTACATTTTGCTCTCAATATTGAAGTACGTTTACATAAGTCATTTTCTTTTAAAATACAGGACTTTTGCTTGTAATGAAGTATTTTTTTCCATTGCTGTATATTAATACTGGGCTGTACAGTGACTCGGTGGTTAGCACTGTCGCCTCACAGCTAGAAGATTCCTGGTTCACGTTCCGGCCTGAGATCTTTCTGTGTGGAGTTGGTTTGTTCTCTCTGTCTGGTGGGTTTTTTCCTGGTTCTCCGGCTTCCTCCCACAGTCCAAAAACATGCTGAGGTTAATTGCTGATTCTAAATTGTCTGTAGGTGTGAATGTGAGTGTGGTTGTTTGTCTCTATATGTAGTCCTGTGATAGACTGGTGACCTGTCCAGGGTGTCTCCTGCCTTCACTCTAAGTCAGATGGGATAGACTCCAGCCCCCAACGATCCTAATGAGGATTAAGTGATGTATAGATGATGGATGGATGTACAGGTTTTTCCCACTGGATTTTAATGTTCATCAAGTTCCATTGTCAACCTCCTCACCAAAACAACATTAACTAAATAATAGCCTTGCTTAGCCAGCCCATGTCTAAATAATAAAAATGTTAATCTGGAACTTTTAACTGTAGATGACATGTTGATCCCATTGCTACAGCTTTCTGTGGTTTTAATGGAGACAGATTCATGTTCACCAAAGAGCTACTGAATATTGCAGAAAATATGGAGAAAATATTCTCTTAAAAAACACACAAACACACACTCTGTCTTTCTTTCTGACACACACATCATGCAGATTATGTAAAGTTATGCAGTTTATTCTCTCGTTAGTTTTTTTTCAAACAAGGATGACAAAGATGATGATGCCTTATTTCACAAAGGAGCTCCCAAAGTTGCAATATTACTACTTTAGTACTTGCAGTAAGTAGAGTGTCAGCTTTTCTTCCAGATGCAAAGTTAACATTTCGAACAAAATGCAGGTTTTACAACCATGATTGTAACAACAGTCCCCATGAAAGGCTTTTGTCTTTGCATGTCCATTCTATATGACAATTAGTCTCCTTAACAAAAGGTCAAAGAAGGCCTGTCTTTGGAATCAGGTTGTGTACGGGTGGAAAATGTGGTCAGAGAGTGGTGTTAGATGAAAGATAACACAGTAAACAAAAACTTAATAGGTTAGAGAGAAACTGTGAATTCTTTCAGTGTAAAAATGAGGAAACTTTGAGGCAGCTCATTTGAATTTGTCCGTCTTTATTCAGGTTATTTAACTTTCTTCAGGCTGAATTCCATTTAAATCTCCTAGTCAGCTACCTTTACATAATTGTTGTCAAAGTAACTTAGACTTTCCAAACTGTACATCCTTGTAATTGGCATTTTCTGTTGGATTTTTCATCGTCATAGTTTTAATGTTTTACAGCAACATAGAAATGAAATCTGACTAATCTGAGACACATTTCAAATTTCCACTGTGTAACTGAAGTCAAATATGAAAATAGATCACTTTCACAAGAATTTCAGTTCATACTAAATGAATCCTAAAGTGTTTAGTTTTTTGTGTCAAGTCAACTCAACATTTCAAGTTAAAAATTTGAACTCAGAATTTTAAGCTCTAATCGAACAAGATAAATAACTGAGGCTGATTTGAAATTGACCAACTAATATAACACTGTGAAAACCTAAAAAAGAAGAATTGTTTTAAAAATCTGATTTAAGTCTGGTTTTGAAAATTAACAGTATGGTTTCAGTGGGCCTTTAAAGTGAGCTCTGAAAATTAGTTTTAGCACAAATAAACAACCAAAAACAGCTCTTAATACCAAAGAACATAACCTAAATCGATGTTTTTACAGTGATATCATACAGTATGTAATAGTGTATGTAATGTAATGTTGCTGATTTATTATTGTACATATCACTGAAGATATCCCACCTCTGTTTACCAATCATCTGCTGGAGTCAGTTACCATCAGAGCAGATTCATGCTGCAAGAAAACACATTTACTTTTCAAATGGAAAAGAAGAATCTCCCAATTACAAATTTCTAATAAAAGAAAGAAGAAGAATTTTAAAAACATAAGTTTACATAGCAGTAAAATTAGGAAACATTTCTGTAATTATATGAACCACTAAAACATTTATGCAGTGGAATATTGAAACATCTTAAACTATTTGACAACAATAAATATTAAGTAATGTAAAATGTGCTTTCACCTAAAATTGCAAACTTTTTCTAAAGTGAAAGAGAGTTCACTTATACTCATTTTGAAAAAAAAATGCAAAGAACTCTGAATTGAAGACACTTGGATATTTTAGAGATCTTCTGCTCCTCATCAGGAGCCACCAGGGTAAAGATCCTTCTAACATTTAGACCAACATTCTTTCATAAATCACTAATAACATCCTCAATTCTGTTGGAGGCATGAAATTAACATTGTTTGTGAAAGCTGCTTTTTTCATTTGTCACATTTTTCTTTTTTCTTCTCCTCACTTTCTTTTAATTGAAAGATCTTTCCATCAGGCTGCTTTATCCACTTCAGCTTGACATGTTCACTCCTGCCATGGTCCTTCAGTCTCTGGCAGAACTAAGAAGAAACATTGAGCACAACTGTCAGAATTTAAACTTTAGGAGTGTGGCACCTTACAACAGAAGTATCAGCAACACAAGTATGGGACACAAATACCCCCATCAAATTCAATGGCAGTCCATCTCTTAGTTGAAATGCCTCAGATATCAATAAATCAGTTCATCTTTTGTTCCAGTCAAGCATCCATACCTGCTCCAAGATAGCATCCTGCATGTCTTCCAGGTCCACAGAGGAGTCTGATGTTTTCAGCATCACCTTCAGTCTCACCTGTTTCCTCACTGAATCAACAGTGATTGAATTTTACAATGATGACATGTTTATGCAGGCACAATGATCCTTTGTGTCCATTATTTTGAAAACTGAATAGCTGATTGTCACTCACCCCTGCAGACAAAAGCATATTTGTCGCTACAAGGCCGTGCACTCCATCCACTGTGAGTCGTGGTCACACAGTGATGTTTGATTTTCGTGGGCTGGTTCGTGCTCCATTTTTGGAATGAAGTGATGTCCATGATCTGACCATCAGACCACTTCCACGCCACTCTGTACAGGCCGATCCATGCACCGAAATCCACCAGCGTCTTCATTTCGTTCCTCTCAGATTCATTCCTCATACTGGCCAGGTCTGTGTAGCGCTCCCTGCAGTACCTCTGAGCATTGGTCCAGTTCATTGGTGTGGTCACATAGATGTATTTAGTCTGTGAAAATTCTAAAAAATAAAAGTCATGATGTGTATCATAGCATGCTTATAGTATTGTGTTGATGTTTAGCAGGTCTAGTATTTACCAAATTCAACTGCACAATCCAATCCAATCCAATCCAACTTTATTTATAATGCACTTTACAAAACAACACAGTTGACCAAAGTGCAGTACACACATAAAATATATAAGACATTAAAAAGCAATAAGCAAAATAAAAACAGGTATAAAATTCCAACTTAGAATTAATTAAAAACTAAAGTAAAAAGATGTGTTTTAAGAGCTGATTTAAAAACAGGCAGTGAATTGATCTGTCTAAGGTACAAAGGTAGTGCATTCCATAAAATAGGACCAGCGACAGAAAAAGACCGAGCACCTCTCCTTCTCTTGTTTGACTTTGGGGTCACCAGCAATGAAAGGTCAGCTGATCTGAGGGAACGTGCTGGTACATAGGGCTGCACCAGCTCAGTCAGATATTGTGGTGCAAGGCCATGAAGACTTTTAAAAACAAATAAAAGAATTTTAAAATCAATTCTGTACCGTACGGGAAGCCAATGCAAAGACTTCAGGATGGAAGTTATGTGCTCCCTCTTTTTCGTCCCTGTCAAGAGTCGAGCTGTTGCATTTTGTACCAACTGTAGACGATACAAGAGTTTTTCTTCAAGACCGACATACAGCGCATTACAATAATCAAGACGGTTGGTCACAAAAGCATGAATTAATATTTCAAAATGCTTCGGAGACAGAATAGGCTTAACTTTAGCCAGTTGTCGGATTTGGAAGAAGCTTGTTTTTACAACTGAACTGACCTGCGCTTCAAGTTTGAGGGCGCAGTCTAATGTGTTCATTCAGTACTGAACAACACTACAGTACATAATACAGCAAGAGTTTGGGTTTAAATGGAAGACCTGTACAGTCACAGTTACACTAAAACAATAATTATAATGTGGTTAAAGCTGCTGTCCGGAGTTTGAATCGCAGCGTCTCCCAAAACACTGTTGGTCCCACCCTCCCTCTGATTTCGCCCCTTTATTTGTGCACGTGCGCAGTACATGAGAGGAGTGCCCGGAGTGCTGCGGCATCTTGCCTGTTTTGCTGTTTTCCACTCTTCTACATTTAGTACATTAGTAAATAATAAAGGAATTACGTTAGAATGCTGTATTGAGTCTAACTTGTCCTAATACCAAAATAACATGAATCTGCTAGGACTAACGAGTAAAATTTCAATATGTGATTACACTCGTGTATCCCTCTCGATGATGTTGTTTATCAAACTTAGTGCATTTACGCGTGTATATGTGTTACATTGTTTTATTTCTATCTAGAGTTCAGAATTGCATGACTCCTCTGACAAAGAGTATGTCCCAGACGCCCCAACATCTTCCTCCAGCGGTCGGGCATCTAAACGAAGCCGTCAGGCGGGCTATGGAGGCCGTGGTCGGGGAGCGACGCGAGCACCCCGAGCCAAAAAACGTCCTGCAGTCTCTTGACCTGACAAGCCGTGGGATTGGTAACTTTTCTGGAAGTTGCTGATCCCTGACGCTCTCTCCTCCACAGGCAAAACAAATGTGCGCGCGGTTGCGTAGTGCGTAGCTCGCCCACAGCTCTGCATGGGCTTGCTTGCTGTGCGCGTAACCGTTGATTGACAGCATGACAAAGCTGAAGCTCGAACTTGATTGGTCGGCAGCGACCGGCGCTTTTTGGAATAACATGGGGGTCTATGAGAGGAAGGCGGAGCTCAGGAATAAATTTTCATATCGCGTTATACTAACATTATATTATAGTATCGAACTAGACTAACACATTTAAGCTTTGTTAAACAATGATACATAAATTGAAAACAAACGGAAACTCCGGACAGCAGCTTTAAGGTTATGGAGCAGTGGAATTTGGGGTCGACTGGTGTCGTTTATTCGGAGCCAATGCAGAAAACTAGTTATTTAGGAGAAAAATACAGCTAATATCCATTTGTAATGAAAATTAATATCCTAGTCTGTTAGTAAATGATAGCCTCAGCCCAACCTCATCAGTAAAGGTAGATAAAATAAGTTTCATTTGCACTGACATCAATGTTAGTCAAAGGTTTAGCTCAATCATTTCAGTGTAACTGTGAAACTGGGCGTGTTTGTCATCAGTGAAGTAAATCACAGGATGGTACAATTTATTGCAGTTTTGACAGGATCTGCTGCTTCACCTCCAAACCACAGCTCCTCTCACTGGAGCTACTTCAGTCTACAAACAAGCTTGTTTGTGTCCATCTGTGGTACAGTAGCCTTCAGTGTCTATAGGCCATCACTGATGTGTGACCAATAAGATAGCGCTATGGGAGGGATGTTGCTTGTAGCTACAGGGTGGTGTCTACAGACAGAGGAGGCTGAATCAGAGCCAAAAGAGCATATTTTTGAAAATTAAAAAAAAAAAGACTCTCAGACCTGTTAATCAGCTGATCCCTAAGAAGAACTGCTGACTTTGAAATGACTAAAGTGATCAGCCCTCTCCAATCATAAAATCCAGTGTTTTGTCAACCCAGCCATCCACCCCACTCTGATCTCATTTTATTTTTACTTCACCTCCTCATTCACTACAGTCACAACTATTGGAGTCACAGTGAAATGTTCCTGTGGTTCATGATGAGCTGCTTGAAAATCAGCTATGAGGAGATTTTTTTTTTCAGAAAAAAGTCTCAGATCAGGAAAATCTTCCTGTTTGAAGTGAATTCAGCAATGTGAGCATTCCCACACAGGTTTAGAGATTCTATTTTCATTGCCTGACGCAGTAAAAGCCTTTCTAATTTCTACACTGACACAGAGAGAGAAAATGTGACAAACTTATGATGCAACATGAATATATTAACATAAACAAATAGTTGGTTCAGGTAAAGACGTTAGCTGGCAAATTGTTCACTATTTGGCTTTAAAACAAAGTGATTGAACTGCTGATAGCATAAAGAGAGTGGATGGCTTGAAGGAAAGCTCACACATTCTGATTTGTTCAGTATTATCTTGCATGTCACAAAGGAACAAAAAGATGTTTCAAAATGAAAAATAATAACTTTTGGGAATTCTTGTGAACCGATGTTACTCAGGTGACAGAGATGTTTGTGCGTGCTTGTTTTGTTTGTTGTGATTCTCTTACCATTGTAGCAGATGAAAGACAAGCTGGTATGACAAGGGTGGTCTGACCAAACTCCACGGGTGTCTATGAGAGTACAGGCAAGGACTCCTGAGTACATATTAGGTTGACCAGGAAACCACACACTGTACTCAGCCTGCCCTTCTTCATTTCCCTCCTTTTCCAGAGACCACTTCCAGTTGTTAAGATCACCATAGAGACCGATCCAGAACTGATCATCATCTTTACCCCCCAGTTGGTCCCTCAGCCTGACCATGTCTTCCATGCTGTTTATAGTAACCAGGTCTGTGTACTTCTCTCTGCAGTAACTCTGGGCATCAGTCCAGGTCATTGCAGCTTTAACAACGTGGTAAAACTGAGCAGAGCATGATGGGAGGATGCACAGTCCTGTGACGATAGGAAAATTACATTTAGCTTCGTTAAAAGATTGCATTTATTAAACTCGTGGTAAATGAAACACCACAGTGCTTTAAATATACAAGTATTGTATTTTATTCACATTTTTATTTATGATTTATGTGGCCGGCTGCACAGTGGAGTAGTGGTTAGTACATTCGCCTTGCAGCGAGAAGATTCCTGGTTTGCATCCCAGCTTTCCCGGGATCTTTCTGCAAGGAGTTTGCATGTTCTCCCTGTGCATGTGTGGATTTTCTCCTGGTAGTCCAGCTTCCCCCCCACCGTCTAAAAATATGCTAAGGTTAATTGATTACTCCCCCGCAACCCAAATGAGGATTAAGCGGTGTATCGAGCAGTGATCTCAACCCTGTTCCTCAGGACCCCATGTCCTGCATGTTTTAGATGCTTCCCTGCTCCAACACACCTGACTCAAATGATCAGCTCGTTATCAGGCTTCTGCAGAGGCTTTTTCTTTACTCCTCTGTGACACTAAACTGAGTATCCCTGAGTTGTGGACAAAGAAAGACAACTGAGAAGGTAATCTTTTGGGAACACTGATTCACTTTTTTCACCATCTCTGAACTTTTTATACACCAAACAATTAATTGATTCATGGAGAAAATCATCGCCAGCTTTTCAAAGCTTCAAGGAGCTGCAGAAAGCAAACACAAAACCAAGGCGCACCATGCTTAATTAAAAGAAGGCAAGTGTCACGCTCACAGCTGCAGACTCCAGTTTGCAGCAGTGCTCTCCTCTTCCCTCCACCTCTTCCTCTCTCCTAGGTCCGCATGTATGCAGGAGGCTGAAGCTACAGGTATGGGCAATACCAATCAGTGGGAGCAGAGCACGTGCAGGTGGGAGTGATCCAATCAAGCCATCTCTTCTCCAGTATAAGAACAGATGTCACTCACTACTCATTGCAGAACTGTGAGCAAACTACAGTCAATTCTGTGCACTGTTTTGTCTAGCTCCCTTGTACTTTGTAATCCTGTTTTTGTTTTTCCTCACTCTGAACTCCTGCCTGTTTGTGCCACCTCTGGAACCATCTAAGCCAGGGGTGTCAAACTCAGTTCCTGGAGGGCCACTATCCTGCATGTTTTAGATGTTTCCCTCTTCCAACACACCTGATTCAAATGATCAGCTTATCATCAAGCTCAGCAGAAGCCTGATAACGAGCCTGATCATTTGAATCAGGTGTGTTGGAAGAGGGAAACATCTAAAACATGCAGGATAGTGGCCCTCCAGGAACTGAGTTCAACACCCCTGATCTAAGCCATGCCTTGCTATCTGCTGGCACCCCTGATACCCTGGAACCCCCTTTCACTCACCGTCCCTCTCCAACCTGCCATGCCACACACCGCGTACCTGAGCCATGCCACTGCTCCACCCTGTCACTCCGACCGCCACACACCTAAGAACCACCGCTGCCTCTGCCGCTGACATCTCCTCTGTTCCCTCTGTGTCCACTTACTGATCCTCCACCCAGTATTCCCCTCAGCTAAGTCTTGCTCTTAGTTGTGCCAGGCTGTTACTTCAACCAAATCGATAGGTTAGTATGTGTTACGTAATTCTTGTTTCTTCGTAGGTTTGTATTAATTCACTCTCCAGCTTCCTGGTCTTGAGATTCTGATCTTGTGTTTTTCTCTGTTTCTGTGATTAGTACAGTCCCTGTATTTTTCGTGCCTCCATAGTTTAATCTGCTTAACTACCTGCTTAAGTATTCCCTTCAGTTGGTTGAAGTCCAGCATCTGCATAGTTATTAGTTGCAGTTATTCCTCCACCTGCCCTCTAGAGGGCTCATAGTATTCTGTTTGCCTTGAGCGGTTTTTGCTGGTATCTGTGTATCTCTTCTGGTTGTGGCAAACCGACATCCATTATAGTACTTCCTGTATACATTCTCTTTGTGAAAATAAAAGCTTCTGACTTGTACCCTCTCATGTTGTCTCACATCCTGAGCCTCTTTGTAACCATAACAGCAACGTTGGCTGTAAAAATCATGAAGCAAATATCCAAACATTTGTTTCCTCTCTCTGGATTTTATGCCTCTGTAACATCAGTGTTTGATCCTAATGAACAAAATGCATAATAAAGTTAGATGTATGAGCCACTTAAAACATTCTATCCATCCATCCATCCGCTTGTCTTAAAGATTTATTCATCCATTTTAATTTGAAAGGTATTTATGAAATTATAGCAGTAAGCTGACCAAGGTAGCCCAGACATCCTTCTTTCCATCTATCTGCACCACTTCCTCCTGGGAAACTTCAATTCTCAGGGCAACTGACACCTTTTTGTGCAAAGCTCTCTCTCTGTTTATTCCTTACTCTGAGGGTGAGCCTGACAAAGCTGCAAAGAAAAGCATATCAGCTGCTTATATCCTCCTATTCTTTTAGTCGCTACCTAAAACTCCTGACTGCTGCTGACTTTTGGAAGGCTTCACTTGACTCCCTCTTTACCACAACAGACTGGCATAAGACCAGCATTACTGCTGAGACCGTACCAATCCTCCTGTTGACTTCATGCATAATCACTAGTGAAAATATCAAGTCTGCCTCCCTCACAAGGAAATTAATTGCAAGTTTCTCCTCGTATTATGTTGACATATTTATCTCGGTGTACACAAGATCCCCAGTAAAGGTCACTAGTTTTCTCCACTAACATTTTCTGTGCTGTTTCGCTGTAATTTTCCTGCATAAAGGAATTATTTGGGTGCCCAGAAAAGGAAAAAAATCACAAGCATCAAATAAATAATGAAATATATGTTTCTCCATAGTTTGTTCATTGGAGTGTCATTTATTCTACCAGTATAGATATTTTGTCATTTATCAAATTGTCAGAAATAACCAGAAATTGTATAGATTTCTTTCAAACATTGCTAGTACTTTTACAGCCTTTGTTGGACTGATCATGATTACTGATGTGTTGTTAACCCCCAAACAGTCCACTCTGAACCAGGAAAACTCCGCTGTCTCTCTACATTACTTGATACTCGTGGCCCACCAGAACCACTAACAGTCTCTATTGGGAAGGAAAAGGAAGCCGTCTGGGTGTATTAATGGTACATTGCAATGTACTTAACTGTTCACAAGTTAGGATCGAATGTGTGTGATGTGAACATTTTATGCAATTAGGTGTTTTATTTCATGCTTTATTTCAGCCGCTCTTACTGACGACCTGAACGCCTTTTCGATGCTGGCATCAGCACAGCTGCTGCCAGAACGCTAACCGAGGCAGCAGCCAGGCCCACTGTGGCTGGGATGGTGCGTCCACCAACTGTATCGGAGCACAATGTGAGGAGGACACTGAGGAGGGTGAACACCAGGAAGGCAGCAGGACCAGATGACATCTCTGGATAGGTGCTAAGGTCCTGCACTTACCAGCTCCCCTCAGTGTTCACATCCATTTTCAACCTCTCCCTGGGTCAGTCTGTGGTCCCAACATGCCTCAAGAAAGTCATCATTGTCTCTGTACCAAAGAATGGCTCTCCAGTCTGCCTGAATAACTATTGCCCAGTAGCCCTCGCGTCAGAAGTGATGAAGTGCTTCGAGAGACTCATCAGGACTCACATCTGCTCGTCGCTGCCTATGTCTCTGGACCCACTTCAGTTTGCTTACCGGCCAAACCGATCCATGGACGATGCCATGTCCCAGGTTCTGCACACTACCTTCACCCACCTGGACTGGCAGGAGGGGTATTATGTGAGACTGCTGTTCATTGATTTTAGTTCAGCCTTCAACACCAAAGTCCACATCAAGATGACCAGCCTGGGGCCTGACTGTCTGTCGGACAGAAATCAGGTGGTCCATGTGGACAGACACACCTCCAGCATCAGCATCAATGATGAGCAGGCATGCACAGGGGAAACTGAAAGACTGTACAACAACCTGCTCCTGAACATCAGCAAAATGAAGGAGCTGATTGTGACTTTGGGAGGAGACGAGGAGTTTTACCCCACTGAGGATCACTGGGACACCTGCTGAGAGGGTGTGCACTTTTAAGTGCCAGGGAGGGCATATCTCTGAGGATCTATCATGGACACCACACACTGACAGTTTGGTGAGAAAGGTGAGGCAGCGCCTCCATCACCTCAGACAGCTGAGGAAGTTCAGTCTCTCTGAATATGATGAAGACTTTTTACTCTGGAGTGGTGGAGAGTGTCCTGTGGAAACATCATCTAGTGGCACAGAAACAACACTGCATGTGACCAACGAGCCCTGAAGAGAGTGCTGAGGTCAGCAGGGTGTACCATGGATGCAACATTCTCCACCCTCCAGGATATCTACACCGGGATGAGTGTGGCCAGGGGGACCAGGATCATAAAGGACCCTCAATACCCTCACAATGAAGTGTTGGAGTGGCTGCACTGTGGACGACGCCTTCGCCTCATCAAGGTGAAAACAGAGACTCAGGAGGAGATTTTTCCCTCAAGCTGACAGGTCTGTCAACTCTGACCTCCATTCAGCAGCTCAAAAACAAGGACTATGAACACATAATGTAAATACTGCAATACTGAATGTGCACATCACACAGACTGAACATTCACTCTCTGTGAATGTACATCCTCATTTTTGCACATTGACTACATTTTGCACTGTGTAAATACCATAAATATGTCAATTTTACCTGTCTGGATCTCTTGTATATTTTATTTTTACCCATTTGTATTTGTTTTTGTGTTATTTGTATTTTTCTAGTGTACTTGTATTTTTCCCAATTTTAACATTTTGCCTTTATAAAGCTTGGTGGACAGTCACTGCCATACTCTATATTGTTACGGACAGTACTCTATATTGTTACGGACAGTACTGCTGCTGCATCTGCTCTGTAAAACAAAAGTGTGGATGTGTATGTTTACAGGCATGTGTGTGTGTCTATTATATATATACATATATATATATATATATATATATATATAGTATATATATCATGGTAGAGACTGTGATTTGGTAGAATTGGAGTTTCTACCAGTAGAGATTGCAATCGCAATCTCTACTGGTAGAAACTCCAATTCTACCAGTAGAGATTTGTCAGGGCTAAGGTTAGACTTTTAAGGTTAGGGTCAGGGGTCAGATTTAAAGGTCAGGGTCAGTTAATGTTAGGGTCAGGGGTCAGATTTAAAGTTCCATCTCTACTGGTAGAGACTCCAATTCTACCAAATCGCAGTCTCTACCATGACATATATATAAGTTAAATTCTCTCAAACCAACAAGAAAAGACATCAAGAAAACTGTTTCACTTACCAAGTAAGGTCATGACTGTGACCTTGTTTGCATCCATGGTAATTAAATTTATTATCTTGTCAATAGAAGCAATCAATACCTGGTGAGGAAGGCACTGGTATAAATATGTTTGAAATAAAAATACTAGGTTATGTCAGCTCTTGGTTTGTTAAATAAAGCAAGACTAAAACAGAGCATGCTTCACACTGAAGCAATACATTTACAGTGAACTACAACAGTCTATAGACATTAGATTGGAAATGTCACATTAATAATCGATGACTTACCCTGTAAAATGCAGAATTTATGTTTTTCTCACTGCATCTTTTCAGTATACAGGTTGGATTCGGTGCGAGTGTAATATTTTGTCGGCAGTCAGAACAATTCACAACTCAGGTTTCTCCAGGACCCAACGTCCTACCATGAGAGCAAACAGATGTTATATGACAGAGTGTGGTGCTGAACCTGTACTCTTTCCTCCATAAGACGATGCTTTTCTCAAGACTTGGAAATGATTGGCTATCCTTAATTGTTTAAATTTTACAGTAACGTACCATGGGTGGTTAAGATAATGATTTACTACAAGGTAAGATTGATGCGCAAAAGGAAGCACGATATTCAAATCTCATAAGCAAAGCAAGAACAGGATGCCTTTCAGCCATGATTTGCTTGTCAAACTATTGAGGGAGTGTATACGGAGAAAAACATCATCATTGTCTTCTAAGGAGTTATTTTACTATTTTTGATACGAGGATGATACTTACATTAGTGAAGTGCTGCAGGTGTACATGTAGACATGTTTACTGTTGAGGGTGGAAAGAGAAATAATACATGGAAACACTATTAATCATTTCAGAAAATACACAAACAAATAAACTATCACTACTATTAACTCCCTGCAACACATTCAGAGACTACAGCCGCTGCCATCTTGGCAGCACCTGACTTCTCCTAGTTTGTAGCTACTCCAAAAATGAAAAGAAGGCAATTCAGAGGTTATTTCAGCCAAAACACTTGTTGTAGTTTAAAAGGTTTATTCCATCTAAACAATACTTTATAACAAGGTATTGACTGAAAGGTTTATTTGAGACAAAATATTGCTTTATATCCAAGAATGTATAATTTTTAGGTTTATTCTACTCAACAAGAACTGTCTAAGTACCAAGTTATGGTTTGTACATATATTCTAAAGTACTACTTCCTTTCTGTGATTTAATTTGGTTTCCAAGAGTTGCATTTTGACAAACTCTGTTCTTACACTATGGCTTCATTAAATACATACACTATCGTTCAAAACTTTTGGTCACCCAGACAATTTCACCTTTCCCATGAACACTTTTATTCATGTGTTATCAGAACTGCACAAGGGTTTTCTAATCATCAATGAGCCTTTCAACACCATTAGCTAACACAATGTAGCATTAGAACACAGGAGTGATGGTTGCTGGAAATGTTCCTCTGTACCACTATGGAGATATTCCATTAAAAATCAGCCGTTTCCAGCTACAATAGTCATTTACCACATTAATAATGTCTAGACTGTATTCATTTATTGTTGTCTTCATTGAAAAAAAATGTTTCTAAGTGACCACAAACTTTTGAACAGTAGTATAAGCAAACAAGCTAAGAGTTGGTTTTTCAGCAGGCTGTCATCAGCTGAAACACGACAGTTTTGTGCTGCCAAATGGTGAGTTGAAGCTTAGTTGTTTCTCACACTTTGGCAGGTTAATGATAACTAAGAACTGTTTTTAACTTTAAAAAAATCAGAGTTGATTTATGTTCAATACTCACGCTATGGCGACTGTTCATCTTGGCCAGAGATGGAATATTTGTGACTCATCGAACTCAGTAGGTGATGTGAAAACCACAGATGATAAAGGTGTGATTTTACAACTGCAGTCCTAAAAGTATAATGTGTGGGGCTGCAGATCCTGCTCTACATTTAAGTGCAGTTGAGGACAATCATGCAAATGTGTCTGGATCATGGCCAACAACAGGCGCCAACAGACACCATTCATCCATACCTAATCAGCATGAAGAGAGTAGTGACCTTCAGAGAAGGTGGACAGTCCTGAGGAGGAGGAGGAGGAGGAGGAGGAGGAGGATCTAGCAGGTGACCAGATAATAACCAGTGGCTCTTCAGGTGTAGCATAGCAGTTTTTTCCATTGCTGTATATTAATACTGGGCTGTACAGTGACTCGGTGGTTAGCACTGTCGCCTCATAGCGAGAAGATTCCTGGTTCACGTTCCGGCCTGAGATCTTTCTGTGTGGAGTTGGTTTGTTCTCTCTGTCTGGTGGGTTTTTTCCTGGTTCTCCGGCTTCCTCCTACAGTCCAAAAACATGCTGAGGTTAATTGGTGATTCTAAATTGTCTGTAGGTGTGAATGTGAGTGTGGTTGTTTGTCTCTGTGTGTAGTCCTGTGATAGACTGGTGACCTGTCCAGGGTGTCTCCTGCCTTCACTCTAAGTCAGATGGGATAGACTCCAGCCCCCAACGATCCTAATGAGGATTAAGTGATGTATGGATGATGGATGGATGTATTGGTTTTTCCCACTGGATTTTAATGTTCATCAAGTTCCATTGTCAACCTCCTCACCAAAACAACATTAACTAAATAATAGCCTTGCTTAGCCAGCCCATGTCTAAATAATAAAAATGTTAATCTGGAACTTTTAACTGTAGATGACGTGTTGATCCCATAGCTACAGCTTTCTGAGGTTTTAATGGAGACAGATTCATGTTCACCAAAGAGCTACTGAATATTGCAGAAAATATGGAGAAAATATTCTCTTAAAAAACACACAAACACACACTCTGTCTTTCTTTCTGACACACACATCATGCAGATTATGTAAAGTTATGCAGTTTATTCTCTTGTTTGTTTTTTCAAACAAGGATGACAAAGATGATGATGCCTGATTTCACAAAGGAGCTCCCAAAGCTGCAATATTACTACTTTAGTACTTGCAGTAAGTAGAGTGTCAGCATTTCCTCCAGATGCAAAGTTAACATTTAGAACAAAATGCAGGTTTTACAACCATGATTGTAACAACAGTCCCCATTAAAGGCTTTGTCTTTGCATGTCCATTCTATATGACAATTAGTCTCCTTCACAAAAGGTCAAAAAAGGCCTGTCTTTGGAATCAGGTTGTGTTTGAGTGGGAAATGTGGTCAGAGAGTGGTGTTAGATGAAAGATAACACAGTAAACAACAACTTAATAGGTTAGAGAGAAACTGTGAATTCTTTCAGTGTAAAAATGAGGAAACTTTGAGGCAGCTCATTTGAATTTGTCCGTCTTTATTCAGGTTATTTAACTTTCTTCAGGCTGAATTCCATTTAAATCTCCTAGTCAGCTACCTTTACATAATTGTTGTCAAAGTAACTTAGACTTTCCAAACTGTACATCCTTGTAATTGGCATTTTCTGTTGGATTTTTTATCATCATAGTTTTAATGTTTTACAGCAACATAGAAATGAAATCTGACTAATCTGAGACACATTTCAAACTTCTATCATCTAACTGAAGTCAAACATGAAAATAGATCACTTTCACAAGAATTTCAGTTCATACTAAATCAATCCTAAAGTGTTTAGTTTTTTTGTGTCAAGTCAACTCAACATTTCAAGTAAAAAGTTTGAACTCAGAATTTTAAGCTCTGATTGAACAAGATAAATAACTGAGGCTGATTTGAAATTGACCAACTAATGTAACACTGAGAAAACCTAAAAAATAAGAATTATTATAAAATCTGATTTAAGTCTGGTTTTGAAAATTAACAGTATGGTTTCAGTGGGCCTTTAAAGTGAGCTCTGAAAATTAGTTTTAGCACAAATAAACAACCAAAAACAGCTCTTAATACCAAAGAACATAACCTAAATTGATGTTTTTACAATGATAGCATACAGTATGTAATAGTGTATGTAATGTAATGTTGCTGATTTATTATTGTACATATCACTGAAGATATCCCACCTCTGTTTACCAATCATCTGCTGGAGTCAGTTACCATCAGAGCAGATTCATGCTGCAAGTGAACACATTTACCTTATAAATGAAAAAGAAGAATCACACAATTACAAGTTTCTAATCAGAGTAAAAGGAATCGTTATCAAAACATAAGTTCACATAGCAGTAAAATTAGGAAACATTTCTGTAATTATATGAACCACTAAAACATATATGCAGTGGAATATTAAAACATCTTAAACTATTTGACAACAATAAATATTAAGTAATGTAAAATGTGCTTTCACCTAAAATTGCAAACTTTTTCTAAAGTGAAAGAGAGTTCACTTATACTCATTTAAAAAAAAAAAACTGCAAAGAACTCTGAATTGAAGACACTTGGATATTTTAGAGATCTTCTGCTCCTCATCAGGAGCCACCAGGGTAAAGATCCTTCTAACATTTAGACCAACATTCTTTCATAAATCACTAATAACATCCTCAATTCTGTTGGAGGCATGAAATTAACATTGTTTGTGAAAGCTGCTTTTTTCATTTGTCACATTTTTCTTTTTTCTTCTCCTCACTTTCTTTTAATTGAAAGATCTTTCCATCAGGCTGCTTCATCCACTTCAGGTTGACATGTTCACTCCTGCCATGGTCCTTCAGTCTCTGGTTGAACTAAGAAGAAACATTGAGCACAACTGTCAGAATTTAAACTTTAGGAGTGTGGCACCTTACAACAAAAGTATCAGCAACACAAGTATGGGACACAAATACCCCCATCAAATTCAATGGCAGTCCATCTCTTAGTTGAAATGCCTCAAATATCAATAAATCAGTTCATCTTTTGTTCCAGTCAAGCATCCATACCTGCTCCAAGATAGCATCCTGCATGTCTTCCAGGTCCACAGAGGAGTCTGATGTTTTCAGCATCACCTTCAGTCTCACCTGTTTCCTCACTGAATCAACAGTGATTGAATTTTACAATGATGACATGTTTATGCAGGCACAATAATGCTTTGTGTCCATTATTTTGAAAACTGAATAGCTGATTGTAACTCACCCCTGCAGACAAAAGCATATTTGTCGCTACAAGGCCGTGCACTCCATCCACTGTGAGTCGTGGTCACACAGTGATGTTTGATTTTCGTGGGCTGGTTCGTGCTCCATTTTTGGAATGAAGTGATGTCCATGATCTGACCATCAGACCACTTCCACGCCACTCTGTACAGGCCGATCCATGCACCGAAATCCACCAGCGTCTTCATTTCGTTCCTCTCAGATTCATTCCTCATACTGGCCAGGTCTGTGTAGCGCTCCCTGCAGTACCTCTGAGCATTGGTCCAGTTCATTGGTGTGGTCACATAGATGTATTTAGTCTGTGAAAATTCTAAAAAATAAAAGTCATGATGTGTATCATAGCATGCTTCTAGTATTGTGTTGATGTTTAGCAGGTCTAGTATTTACCAAATTCAACTGCACAGTCTAATGTGTTCATTCAGTACTGATCAACACTACAGTACATGATACAGCAAGGGTTTAGGTTCAAATGGAAGACCTGTACAGTCATAGTTACACCAAAGCAATAATTATAATGTGGTTAAGGTTATGGAGCAGTGGAATTTAGGGTCGACTGGTATCTTTATTCTGAGCCAATGCAGAAAACTAGTTATTTAGGAGACCAATACAGCTAATATCCATTTGTAATGAACGGATGGACGGATTTTCACCAAATTTTTACAGGATGTCCGGAAGAGCAAAAGTAAAAATCGATTAGATTTTGGCGGTGATCCGGATCACCGTCTGGATCCAGGATTTTTTTGAAGGTCGAAGGACAATTGAGAGATGGCCTGGCGGCCATCTCTCAATTGTCTGGCGACCATTGTCTGGCGGCCATCTCTCAATTGGACAGAGAGATGGCCTGGCAGCCATCTGTCTCAATTGTCCTTCGACCTTCAAAAAAATCCTGGATCCAGACGGTGATCAGGATCACCTCCAAAATCTAATTAATTGTTACGTTTGCTCTTCCGGACATCCTATAAAAATTTGGTGAAAATCCGTCCATGACTTTTTGAGGTATGCTGTTAAAAGACAAACACACACACACACACACACACAGACGGACAGACAGACAGACAAACAAACTCCGGTGATTACATAACCTCCTGGCGGAGGTAATTATTGGAGTCACAGTGAAATGTTCCTGTGGTTCATGATGAGCTACTTGAAAATCAGCTATGAGGAGATTTTTTTACAGAAAAAAGTCTCAGATCAGGAAAATCTTCCTGTTTGAAGTGAATTCAGCAATGTGCGTATTCCCAGACAGGTTTAGAGATTCTATTTTCATCACCTGAAGCAGTAAAAGCCTTTCTAATTTCTACACTGACAGAGAGAGAGAAAATGTGACAAACTTATGATGCAACATGAATATATTAACATAAACAAATAGTTGGTTCAGGTAAAGACGTTAGCTGGCAAATTGTTCACTATTTGGCTTTAAAACAAAGTGATTGAACTGCTGATAGCATAAAGAGAGTGGATGGCTTGAAGGAAAGCTCACACATTCTGACTTGTTCAGTATTATCTTGCATGTCACAAAGGAACAAAAAGATGTTTCAAAATGAAAAATAATAACTTTTGGGAATTCTTGTGAACCGATGTTACTCAGGTGACAGAGATGTTTGTGCGTTCTTGTTTTGTTTGTTGTGATTCTCTTACCATTGTAGCAGATGAAAGACAAGCTGGTATGACAAGAGAAGTCTGACCAAACTCCACGGGTGTCTATGAGAGTACAGGCAAGGACTCCTGAGTACATATTAGGTTGACCAGGATACCACACACTGTACTCAGCCTGCCCTTCTTCATTTCCCTCCTTTTCCAGAGACCACTTCCAGTTGTTAAGATCACCATAGAGACCGATCCAGAACTGATCATCATCTTTACCCCCCAGTTGGTCCCTCAGCCTGACCATGTCTTCCATGCTGTTTATAGTAACCAGGTCTGTGTACTTCTCTCTGCAGTAACTCTGGGCATCAGTCCAGGTCATTGCAGCTTTAACAACGTGGTAAAACTGAGCAGAGCATGATGGGAGGATGCACAGTCCTGTGACGATAGGAAAATTACATTTAGCTTCGTTAAAAGATTGCATTTATTAAACTCGTGGTAAATGAAACACCACAGTGCTTTAAATATACAAGTATTGTATTTTATTCACATTTTTATTTATGATTTATGTGGCGGGCTGCAGAGTGGAGTAGTGGTTAGTACATTCGCCTTGCAGCGAGAAGATTCCTGGTTTGCATCCCGGCTTTCCCGGGATCTTTCTGCATGGAGTTTGCATGTTCTCCCTGTGCATGTGTGGGTTTTCTCCTAGTACTCAAGCTTCCCCCCACAGTCTAAAAATATGCTAAGGTTAATTGATTACTCTAAATTGCCCGTAGGTGTGAATGTGAATGTGATTGTCTGTCTGTATATGTAGCCCTGCGACAGACTGGTGACCTGTCCAGGTGTCCCCTGTCTTTGCCTGTGTCAGCTGGGATAGACTCCAGCACCCCCGCAACCCAAATGAGGATTAAGCGGTGTATAGAGCAGTGATCTCAACCCTGTTCCTCAGGACCCCATGTCCTGCATGTTTTAGATGATTCCCTGCTCCAACACACCTGACTCAAATGATCAGCTCGTTATCAGGCTTCTGCAGAGGCTTTTTCTTTACTCCTCTGTGACACTAAACTGAGTATCCCTGAGTTGTGGACAAAGAAAGACAACTGAGAAGGTAATCTTTTGGGAACACTGATTCACTTTTTTCACCATCTCTGAACTTTTTATACACCAAACAATTAATTGATTCATGGAGAAAATCATCGCCAGCTTTTCAAAGCTTCAAGGAGCTGCAGAAAGCAAACACAAAACCAAGGCGCACCATGCTTAATTAAAAGAAGGCAAGTGTCACGCTCACAGCTGCAGACTCCAGTTTGCGGCAGTGCTCTCCTCTTCCCTCCACCTCTTCCTCTCTCCTAGGTCAGCATGTATACAGGAGGCTGAAGCTACAGGTATGGGCAATACCAATCAGTGGGAGCAGAGCACGTGCAGGTGGAGTGATCCAATCAAGCCATCTCTTCTCCAGTATAAGAACAGATGTCACTCACTACTCATTGCAGAACTGTGAACAAACTACAGTCAATTCTGTGCACTGTTTTGTCTAGCTCCCTTGTACTTTGTAATCCTGTTTTTGTTTTTCCTCACTCTGAACTCCTGCCTGTTTGTGCCACCTCTGGAACCATCTAAGCCAGGGGTGTCAAACTCAGTTCCTGGAGGGCCACTATCCTGCATGTTTTAGATGTTTCCCTCTTCCAACACACCTGATTCAAATGATCAGCTTATCATCAAGCTCAGCAGAAGCCTGATAACGAGCCTGATCATTTGAATCAGGTGTGTTGGAAGAGGGAAACATCTAAAACATG